>NC_140663.1:173579858-174317358 GCF_054131305.1 Coturnix japonica | reverse complement strand
TGGTTGAACTAGACAGTCTTAGTGGTCTTTCTATGATTCTAACCTTCCATTCCTTGTAGGTTTTATGCTTATTTACATATATGAATGGCTTGTATCTCTTCAGTATAGGCTCCTGAAAGTAGATATCCATTTAGTTTATGTGCATGTAGAAACAAATGCAATTAAACTGCTGAACTCTTCAGTTTTAACGAAGTGAAAGAATTAGGTTGAGTTGTTATGTAGACCAGACTTTTCTACAAATGCTTATCTGAACCTAAATTTTTTAACTTGTTTCTGTCTACTCAGTATATTCCATATTGAGAGATTACATTTGAATACATCAGCATAGTGGAACAGGAGATGATAAATCTCACAGACAGGAAACGGACATTGTTAAACAAGGGTCCATCATTGTTTCCTTATGCTGATTAAGTCTACCATTACTAAACAAGAAAGGACTTCCTGAATGACTACATCCAGTTTTTCTACTGTTTGCTTGGAGAAATGTGTCACATGTGTCTGACATCAATGACAGTACAACCATTGACCTCAGTGGATTAATTCTAGATTCAGAAAGACACAGAGAAGTAATAAGAGGAATGAAGTAGGAGAAACTGTTATTTATTACTGCAAAACTGTTTCAGAAAATAACCAATAAATGGGAAATTCATGAACACATAAAAAATGAAGAGGTAAGAAATGTTGAATTTATTTTTATATTACTGTTCTTAGTAATACAAAAAGAAGGAAGATAAATAGTGAAAAAATAGTACATGAAGAGAGTCCTTCCTCAGATACTATTAAAACCAAAGCAGACTCGAAGTAAGCCTTAGAATTATCATAACGAAAATTACTACTTTTTCTACATATAATTATGAACATTTACCTGAACTCAAAAGATAAACAAATGCACCATGAAGTTATTCTGTAATAAGAGAGATAGTAAACAGAAAATACTGTCAAAACATTTCATATGAATACTATACTTGACCATATTCACAAAATGCAGGTACTGCCCTACTAGAAATCTGATAATCATCTTTTCTCGGTAAGTTTTCTCTAAGTTTTTCAAGGAAAAACATAGGTAGTGTAAAATGCCTTACAAAGATGAAGATTTGTAGGACAAATATTGGTACCTACTACCCTCCGTGGATAGAATGATTCTTCTTTACCATATTCCTTGTCACAGAAATTCATATTCTACCTTTGAAATAAGAGACTGCAGTTCCTAACACTGCATGAATTTGTTAGCTAAATAATAAGCTTGAAATATCTTTCAGAAACTTTCCTTGTTTTCTGTTTTTCTTGATTTATTAGTTGAGAGAGGCTTCATAATCAAAAAAACTTCAATAGATCATTAACCTGATCTGAATAAATTCCCCTAGATTTGCAAGTTCATTATTCTATAAGCATTCCTATTATGCATGTAAATAAGGTTACTCTTTCTTAGGGGTAAGGAACTGATGTAGAGAAAACTATACTGAAATATCTGGATGTATAAAGTTGATGAACCCTAATGGAGTTGGGCACTCAGGATTCACAGCAATACCAGCAGTATGGTACAGAAAGGAAGCAGTAGGGAAGATAAACAGAGTACAAAGACTGCTTTGAGATGAATATCTTAATCTTTCATCAGCAAAACCTTACTGATTTTTACTGTCTAGAGAGAAATACAAATTATTTGAGAACTTTTTCTCAAGATAGACATGCTGGATTTAAATAATGTTTTCCAGCTCCCTTAAATAAACCACCAGAACAGAAAACAACGTATTAAGGCATAAATACATATCCTTAATTCCTTTCTACAGTGTGTTCTATTATTTGGGGGATCTAAGGAGTCACAATATGAGATCACTGTGGCAAAATATGTTTTGGTTACTCTTGACTTTTGCAAGCAAGTTTTATTTGTGAGTGCCTGGAGGCTGTACAAAAGGAGTCTTAGCCAGTCTACCTTGGAGAGACATACAAAAGCGTCTTTAAACTAATCTCCTTCTATCTGCTTCTCTTAGGTCTTTTTCCAGTCCTACACACTCAACACAACTACCCTTTCTCATGTCTTACTTGTACCCACCAGATTCAAGCAAAATATGTAATTGAATATAATCGGACCCACTGTAAGCTGTGTAGCTTCCCCAAAATACAAGTGAAGCACAAACAAGTATAAAACTAGGTCTTTTACAATTGCAGGACACTTTTTTTTACATTTCAAGACCCTGACTCCCTACTGCATTACTCAGCAGTACTGCTGTCAAATGGCAAGAATACAGCTGAATGTAATTCCCAAGTTGTCGTATTAGCTCCATAAAACATGTCTTAACAACTCTGTCCTTAACGGTTTCATGCACTATGTGCTAGAAAGTGGAATCATTGTGGGCCAGCAGGTCAGCATTAATCATTTCTTTACGGACAACATTATGAAGTGATACCACTGATATTAGTTAAATAGCTCACAGAAATAACAGGTATAACAGAGAAGCCTCCCCAGAATTGCACTGGGTACTTTAATAGAACTGTCAGACATTTTATCTGATTCTATGCTGCCTGGTACCTTCACCACACATTTACATATGAGTGTAGGGACTGTAAACACTCATAAAATCAGATCTCTCCATTCATAAGGGAATAACGTTTTACATCATTAGCTGTGGTAGAAAAAGCTGCAGATTCAGATGTTATGAGCTTAGACAACCCTTTGCTTTTACTTACATGATAATTGTAAGAACTAAGCAGAATAATTCATGTTTAATCATATCAGAGCCACTGTAGCACTCTAGTGATTTAACTCCTCCCTTATAAGCAACAAGTGTTGAACGTATGCTAAAATTGCAACATCGCTGATGCCTTTGTTATTAAAAAATCTCTTTATGAGCATTATTCTACAATAGAGAGACTCAGACTGTCAAGCTTCATGCTGGGCTATTCTACTACCTGTTTATTATATGTAATTAGAGAGTGTAGAACTGATTTGAAAGTGCTGAAACACCTTGGAAAGCACAAATATATTACTTCTCTGCTTCTGAGCACATAGGCAGTCTGCTCTACAATTTTTGTAATTGTCTTAGACCTTTTTGGTGTTGTTTCTCTCTGTTTCTACATCGAATGAACATGGTTCTTGAAAAGAACTAAGAAATGCAATCTTTCTACTTAAGCTTTTAATACTCTTACACACTCTTAGAAAGCTAGCAGGAGAAAAAAAAAAAGCAAAACAACAACAACAACAACCAAAAAAAAACCCAAAAATGAATAAACAAAATAATTTACTAGAATTTGTGTTTAAAAGAAGGCATGTAGTCCTAGATTTTATTTTGTACAGAGCAACTATATTGGCAAATAAACAAGTACAGAAGCGAATGCAATGAGTTAGGAAGGCAGACAGAGATTCTAAGAAAGTTTTTTTCTTATTATTTTAGAGCACCGAGAAGTAAGATTCAACATTTGCAATGGCTCTGGAAGGATTTTAATGAGACAGGTTTATATACTGTGATATGACAGCGTGGACTGAAATTTGGGTGCAGTTGTAATTCCAGTAACATTATAACGTGCTTCAGGTTTTGTAATACTTTAAAGGATGAATTAAAGTCTTTTTGTTCATAACCTGTTGAGAAGGTGAATACTTTCATTGAAATCCTGTGGAGATATATGATACATCTAATGGAAGTATACATTTAACAGGGCTTAGGAGCAGGACCTATGTAATCGTGCATCATGTACACAGCTAAATTCAGGATGGTTGAATGTCCTAGGACAAAAACTAGTGGTTGCTCACTTGCAGAAAAATACATTAGTTTAGAAACTGAAACTATCAGATAAGGAATTTAATCAAAGTAATTCTTAAATAAGGCCAATTTTCAGGGTTTTCTGTTTGTTTGTTTCCCTGAGTGTAGAGAATTCATACACAGGTGTGAGCTTTTTTGATGTAGTTCCTACTTTCCAGTATAAGTACCCATACACCAAATGAAGATTTCTGTTCTCAGTCATCAGTATTTTCCCTCTGGTTGGCAGCAGTCATTGACTCATAATGTCATGAGTCAGACATCAGAGACAATGCTTTTTGGAAAGCAGCAGCTTGCACAAATCTATACATCAAGCCAGCAGCACTGTCAGAAAGCTAAGATGGTGGAAATAAATGAGGTCCAAAGAAACTATAATGAGGACATAGGGCCTTTACTCAGGTGATACACAGGACATTACTCCAAGAGCAGGACATGTCAAAACGCTGTATTTTATTAACACTCTTTTAGATCCAGAAATCAAAGACCATCAACACTAGTAGAGCTTTGATGTAGATATGAATTCTTCTATTGTTTTAATCTCCAGTATGTATAGTTCACATACAACTAAATGAGCCATAGGTGACTAATATGGAAGAAGTTATACCTTTATAATGAAGTAATATTTTTATTATCAGAGTTCTGATGCCCAGTCCAGATTATTGCCTGAGCATAATAAATTAAAAGATGACATTTCCTTTTCTGTTCTTCCCCTTTCCAAGCCTTGATGCAAGGATGAGTTAAGATTAGGGTTACAGTTAGGATTAGAATTAGGGTCATGTTTAAAGTTACACAGTGGAATTTCAACTTCACAGCTCATAATATATGAGTCATATTATATACAGTCAAAGCATATATCTGAGCTAATTTCTAAAAAAATCTACAATTTTCCTATATCCAACAGCTTTCCAATTTTCTCAGTTCTCATTGCTTGCTACTTATAACTCTAGGTAGCTACCATGAATGAGAATCAGCTTTCAGATTAATGAAAGCATTCTCTGACTCTGGGTATTTTTATAGGATTGTGGCTAGTGGTGTATAGAAAGCAGGAGATACTGGAATGACTTCAACATGCATGACCCCCATGTAAGTGAGATTTTATTTCCAGGAGTTCATTTTTTGTATTACGTACTTGGTAGTTGAGGAATTTATTAAAATAGAAGAATGGAGAAAATACTGCAGAGCTGAATGAAAATGCTAAACATAATTTATAAAATCTTGTTCCGTTTAGTGAAGTTGTGTTTGGGGCCTATCAAAAAGTTTGAAGAAGTTAGCCTTCATAGACATCTTACTGCACCAAGAAAACTCTTCATTTTGCTCTCAAGAATTAGAATGAATAAGGTAGCATTTCTTTTTCCAGTCAGTTCTTAGAAAATGTTTTAAATATGATGATATTTATGTTTTAAATATGAAGATATTTAATTTTAGGCCTGATTCTGCACCCTGACCCCTCTTGGGATGGGATGCTGAAATATTAGCTGTATTTAATTTTCAAAGTGACTGGAAAAAAATAGTAATTGTCATAATAAAAAAAATAATAAAATCAAACCCCAGAAAAATGTAAGCTAGATGTGATTTTCATTTAAACCTAAACACGTCCCAGATTTCACATTCTTAGTAAGTCAAGTTTTTAAGAGTACAGAACCAATTTAATTTCAAAGTTGATTCTGAACTAAAGGGCTAGTTTTGCTGGACTTCATGAAAAGCCGGGGAAAACTTGTCAGTTTTAGATTCATTTAAGTTTGAGCCTTTATAAGTTCACATCACACAGATGACTAAGTGGCGGAAGGTTGATTTGCAATCTTTGCAGCTGCCAATAGTTTGCCTCAAGAGGCTTTTTACTCTTTCTTTCGTTATTTCTTTTCTTTATTTTTTTTTTCTTTTCCTGCCAGATTGTACAAATCAGTGCTTTATCCAAACATGAAAAGCATTGTTTTGAAAACCAGTTAAGGTTGCCAAGGAAACTACAGTTTTGTCACTCTCACATCATTTACAAAACCTATGCACTTTATGGCAAGGAAATGAATAGTTAAATGCATTATAAATATTACACTGACAAAACAATGAACACATGCATTATTTTCCTTAGGAATATAGAAATGGATAGACAAGACCTCTGATCCTATGGTTTTCTCTCTTGCAGTATAATAGTCCATTCCTTTCAGCTATGAATAGATGCTTTTTCTAAGTTTCAGCCAGCCAAAAATATGTTCAGAAGAACTTAAAAAATCAGTGTTTTTTAAAAATGACCACCCAGCTAGAAAGAGGCTATCTTTCTTTGTTCAGGAATACTGTGAATATGCTTTGATTATGAAAATTAAGCCCATGGCGTCTTAAGCTGAGCAACCAAACTGGGCTGTCCGTGTTTGTCTTAAACCAGAGCCTACACTTGACAATGTTGGTAATTGTGCTTGATCTCATTCTCACTTGAGCAAATAGTGATAGAAGAATCCAACTGTCTTCAAAGAGGTAAATATTATGCCCACTGTTCCCACCAAAACATTCAACAGAATGTTTCAGTGTGTTCTTCTTCCCTAAGGCAGTTGTTAAACCACTGTGATTACCTAGGTAAGTGTTACAGGGCAGTAAGTAAACTTCATTTTAACCATTATTGATCTAAAGAAAGGGCTAATTATTTTCCCTGACAACCCTCAAAGTCTTACAACATTTCCTGCATCTTGCAGACATGTACTGAGTAAAAAGAGAGTGTTCATATGACCTTCTGACTGACAGTTATCTGCATTTTATTGCTGTATACTAACCGCTGATGAAGTTGTAAAATTCATTTGGACTTCAGCTCATCTGTATCTAACTTGATGCCATCCAGTCTCAGCTGCTGACTTCTTCTGCTTGTGTGCTCATTCCTTTTGTCTTTTTCCCATACATTTTGTTTTGTTTCTTAACCTCAGATCCAAAGAACTTATATATTTATATATTTTTATATTTTTATATATATATATTTATATATTTATAATGTGTTATTTTTAACATAAATAAAACAACACGCTGACATTATAACAAAATCACAACATGTAGATCTTTTTTACACGGCAGGCAAAGTGAAATGATGCCTGTACTCACCTAAATATCAGCCACATTTTTATTTTATGTCCCTTAAATTTTTACTTAGGTTTGCTCTTTCATCTGACTTCAGCATGAATTCAAGGGAGTCTTCTAATCAGCCTTCCATTTTTTCTTTCCAAATGATTTATCTACCCAGGATGCTCTGTTTCTTTTGTAGAAGAAACAACATTTACTTATAGTTTTCCTCAACAAATATTTGCAGTAGCTTTTTGAGGTTTAAAATTTCTGCTCCAGTGGAAGTCAGTAGCAGAACATTCCATTGTAATTCTGAAAGTCCTTTTATTGTAATTTTTTGTATGGCTGTGCTCCATTCTTCTTGTTACAAAGCATCTCTTGAATTTTATATGTTAGAGAGTTGCTAAAAGGTGGAAGTCTAGAGAAAGTTGTAATGAAGTTAGAAGTGCTGAAGATGCTGCTGTTACATCATATGCTTTTGCCAGTTTGAGTGGAACAGGCATTCTGCATTGTAACCCTAACCCAAAGTAACCCAAGGCACTAGTTTTTTTCTGTTTGTTAATTTATACCAGTTGTAGGCATCTACAAAAGTCCAAAAGGCTTTTGTTAAAGAACATGCAATACATTTCTAAACCCAAATAAGAACTGAAACGAATGAGACGTTCTTTTTCAGAGGCTTCTATGAACTTTCAACTTACTAATTAGCATCACATAAGACAATACTGCTCACCAGACATGGCAAATAAACTTTGTGTTGACCCAAAACAGCTGTGAATTAAGAGCATTATGATATTTTGCTATTTCAGCTGTGTCTTCATAAATAATGTTCTTGTTGTGCTTAATCTTCACCTTCAACAGCCAAATGAAAATCAAACTAAGGTTTAGCATATATTCACATCTTCTGTAGTCTGTGGAAAGAGATTAGCTCATCTCTGAAGGAGGATGTTTTATCAGAATTTTCTACCTTGTATTAATGTACAAGTTATCTTAGATCACAAACAGTAAAATAAAATAAGCCATAGGTAATTGTTTTCTGTATATATCAATGAGGATAATACATCATAAGAACTGATTTCTGGGGAATTGGTAGAATGAGAAAATAAAACATTAAATAAGAGTAAATTATATCAAAAGAAATGTTGAAAAACTAAAAACATAATAATGAAATGCACATTACAGATTGCAAGAAACTAACTAGAATTGTGTAGTTCTTTCAATTGTGAAACAAAGAACCACTACTGAAAATTTTGGTTACTGCTCAAGTATCCTGATCTATAAGAACAGAAACATGCCTATTGGCCTTGGGAGGAACTGATTCATACATCTCTAGTGTAGTTTTTGTTTATAAAATGCTGTCACCTGTATCAGGACAGATTGTTCCTCAAGCAGCATAAAGAAAACAATCAAGGGTGTAACTTGGAACATGGTTTTAAAAGACACTTTAAAAATTTCTGAGTTTCTTCAAAAGTGCATCTGTTCAGATGAAGTCTTGACACATGGAGATACTGAATGAATTATCTGCAACACTTTACATTCACTCACTCTAGATTTGTGTGATCAATGCAGATGAGGTGCAACATTGTGTAAAAGGCATTGCAGCTGTCAATAGTGATGTGTTTAGTAGGGGAAAGTCTATAGGCATATGTGAAATGCTAAAGACATTTATATTTTTCCAGACTCATGAGGTGTTCAATGAGTCCTTTACACACAGGCATAAAAAAAAAAAACTGTATACATATTACTATAACATACATATTGCAAATTATGTACCAGAAAAGTTATGCAGTTCACAGACTTGTAAAATGATAGAAATGTTTGAATTGGGAGGGACATTTAAAGGTCTAGTCCGACTCCCCTGCAATGAATACAAGCAACTACAGGCCTATCAGTTGCTCTGAGCCCCATCCAGCCTAGCCTTGAATGTCTGCAAGGATAAGGCACCCACCACCTCTCTGGGCAATCTGTGCCAGTCTGTCCTTATTGTAAAAGCCTTTTTTTTCCACTTTTTTTGTTTGTTTTTTGTTCTTTGCATCAAGCATTTCATATTCCTGAGAATTTATAAAGAACAATATTTTAGATTATCCCATTGATGCCAGTCTTGTAGTATTCACTCTCATGTTGAGTGATGCAGAAGAGGCAGCATGCTAGTACTGCTTACAGTATGCTGATACTGTGGTCTTCTGCAGGTAACGTAGTACCCGCCTTTAAAATAAACTCCTATTATAGTTCATTTGCTTGAAAACAAACTCACTGGTAATGTAAACATTTGTTTACTAAGCTCTGGCTATCTACTCAACAACCACAAAACATTAAAGAATTCACAAAATACACCTACTGCTATGCCAGAGAATTTCATCTCCTTCTGGCTTTTGCAAAATGCTAAATATTACAGCTCGCAGTCTCGTGCAGGTTGGAAGGGACCTTAGAGATCATCGAGTCCAACCCCAGGGATTAGAGCCTCCTGTGTAGCAGAGCAGCACTTCTACCACTTGCGCCACAGGGGGGATTCGAACCTGGGCCTCTGGTGTTGCAAGTGGCATCCTTACCACTGCGCCACTAGAGGCACCCAATTGTTCAGTCAGTTACAGCTACATTTGGACTCTTCATTGCAATCCTATTAAAAATACATTTGACGTAGTGCCCATTAATCTTACAAGGCATAGTCCTGAGTTACTCAATCTTGTGACATAATGGATTCCTTTCCTACACCTTAGATGAGCAATCAAATGGAGATTGACTTTCTTCTTTTAGTCAAATAGATTTATCTAAGCTATGTTTCAAATGACTAGATTAAGTAGGGCAATGTGGGAGTTTTTATGTCTGAAGAAAAATCCATTAACATAACTGTTCCTTTGATTTTAGAGTGAGAATTACTATCAAAACACTGGACTCCTTCCTCTGAAGGATTTTTTTTTTTTTTTCTTTTTTCTTTTTTTTTTTTTGTTATAATGATCTGGATAGTCTTATCTGCCTGTACTGCAATTGGGGGTATTAATACTCTTGTGACATGTCTGCAATAAAGTACATTCCTGGACAGAAGAGACAAAGAGACACCCCACAAGAGACCATTTATGTACTATAGTATGTGCAGTGATGAGGAGTGTGAACAAATGTCCTTTTGTTATTATGTCATAGAAATGATTTTCATGAAGGATTAATTCATTAAAAACAACAAAAGGACATTTTCTTTTCTCGCTCCTAATTAATTTTGGGAGGACAAAGTTTCTGTGCAATAGAGAAATATAATTAGATTGCTACAGGGAATTTAACCACTCAATTGCACTGTAGAGGTGATAAAGACAGAAAGCCCCAGCCTGCATGTATTCTGGAGCCCTCTGCTGAACTATAGGAAAACCTTTCAATTCTTTGTCAAGACCCTGTTGCAGTAACAGACAAGTCGATGGCATTTTGTCGTGAGACAAATCTCAAGGGCAAAAAAAGAACATTGCTTGAGATTTCTCCCAGGCACTTTTTTGAGGAAGAGGGGAATATTTATTAATTCAAGATTAATCTAATATGCTTCTTCCTAAGCAAATTTGTATTTGGAATATGATCAAAAGGGATATTATGTCTTACACTGAAAGAATCTGTTACAATATCGTCCAAAATAACTCAAACATTGACAGTGGTTACTTTTCCTAAGATTTTAACTTTTGCTTGAATTCACCAAAACTGATGATTTTAAAACAACTGTGAAGAAGTTTTTGTTCGTAGCTTAAAAAAAAACAAGAAAAAAACTAGAAATATGTTAGGACATCATCTTGCATCAAGCATACATCAGTATCAGGTTTTCTTTTTAACCTTTTCTTTAAATGCTGACAAGAGCTAAAACTATTCTGTTGATAAAATCTGGCATGATAAAAATCCTGAAAATGTGTTTATTTTTTATTTTTATTTTTATTTGTTTGTTTGTTCGGCTTGGCAAGCAGATGAAGCAGCTGCTGTAGCCAGGAAGGCTTAATAAATAACATCTTAAGCACATATGGAGCACATAATCTAAAGGCAGTTTTTAAACTGATCTAAAAGTGTCTCCAAACAACCATTAAAAATGGTGTTTCCAGGATCACAGGTACAAAAGGGTTGCATCACAATCCAGAACTATTTACAATAGTTTAATATCAGTGGATTTAATAAAGACTTCATATTGCAGGTCCCCAGCTGTGCAAAGCATTTGCAAGTCAGTAGAACTACAGTAGTTTATACCCAGTGATGCAATCCATGTAATCAAATGAAATTGTAGTATTAGCAAATATCAAAATGTAACAATGAAGCTGAAGACCTAGAAAACTTAAAACTTTGTTTCAATCTTGACCTTGTCTTGGCAATTAACAGCATAATGTAGGTGGTGTGCTCTTCATTATTATTATTATTATTATTTTTTTTTTTAAAGAAAAAAAAAAGAAGCTTGTATAAACTGTGATGAACAATAATTAGATAGTTTAGATGGCAGCTGAGGCATATTATCTCAGTTAATGACACTCATGATTTGAATGAACAAATAAACTTTGAACATGACTGTCCAACTGTCCATCAGGATCTCCTCACAGCTGCAATGGTTGGCCAAAGATGGCAGATTTGTCTTGTTCATTCATTTTCTTTTTGGCTTGGGTTAAAATATTGGTATTCTACTATTCTAGGAGATACTCAGAACTCATCTGGACAAGACAGTCACCAACAAAATATAATTGCACCTTTCAAACTGCTGTTGATCTGAATGGGTTGAGTGCGGTGTTGGTCAGATGGTTTCTAGAGGTCCCTTCCAGTTTAAATTATAATTCTAATTATTTTCCTTTCCATAGCACATCTGTAAATGCCTAATGACAGACAGGCTGAATGTTGAGACTCCACAACATATAATTTAAACTTGCGGAAAGAGGAAGTATTATTGTTTTGTTTTGTTTTGTTTTCTTCTTAATAAGCAGTACTTTATTACTGTCACATAATGGTAGTTAGGGTGAAAGTCTTTCAATCATAAAGTAAAGTGCTCTTAGCATCACAATAGGATATGTGGTCGGAAAGATCATACACTACCTTTCCTTTGCAATGGTAATGAGAACTCTTTCCAGAGAATGCTATTGTCCATATAAATTATTCACCAGAAAAATAGACTGTTTATAGATTTCTTAAAAGGAATATTTCATTAATGTGACAAATTACATCTCTAGCCATGAAATTCATAGTTACTTTCATGAATTTAGTTGAGAAAGGCATACCATCTCAGTTTCCACACTGTGACAGGATATTCAGTAGAACTATTTTAAAAACTTCAAATGAAAGCATCCTGTTGTCCAAACATGTACAATCGAAACACTGATTGATTTAGTTTTAGGTTTCTATTTGATTTGATGTTATATAATGCATAAATGCACAGAAATCCTTGTTTACTTGTTCTCATTTTCTTTCAGCCTTTGTCAAAACAAATTTACTCCAATAATTGAATTGGATTTTTAGGGGTCATTGATTCTACATACTTGTTTTATACAGACAAACAAGAAAAAAGATAATTAGATCAAAATTCTAAAATTACTGTTATATGCGGCTAATGTTTCATTGCTGACTTTATATACAAGGGCTTGTTTCAGCACTGATTTTTTTCAGTGATCAGCTGGTAGTACCTGCTGCTGTAAGAAAAATGACATGCTTGGAAGCTTGATGACTTAAATTCTTCAGAAATAAAATATTCCATAATTTTAAATTTTCTTGATTAGTTCATTTCTAACTCTATGTAACTCAAGTATTCATGTATTAGTGTGGCTTTGGCAATTTACCATATGTGTATTCTCATTTCCTTCAAGGAAACCCCATTAAATGAAACAATCTTCTTTTGAGGTTTCAGCTAATGCATTTCATGAGGGCTGAGATGATGCATACAGTCAGTTTCAATGATTTAATTAATGAATGATAACTGCATATGCTTCCATAGTCAGTCTGCGTGTTGTTCTATGCGTATCTTCTCAAATCATACAAATGCAACAGCATACTGATAGTTTTCTAACATTTATTCAGCCAATGCTTCCTAGGTGTCTGCAGATGGCAGATGAAATGTGGAGCATTAATGGACAGAGTCTTACTTGCTAAATTAAGTTTCATTTGCTTTTTTAAAGGCTTTTCAAGAGTTATGTATATTCTGATTTAAGGAGCACTAAGTGCTCAAGCATTTCTATCATGTAGCCTTCGTGAAAGTGTTTGCTGCTGCTTCTGATTTAGTGCAGCATTGTTCACTTTCATCTGACACATTACTAATTTAAATATTTCAACCATGAGAGGCAGGTCAAGGTGCACTGTTAATTACAAAAATCCCATTGTTGTTCCCTTTGAAAAAGCTCTACAATAGAAACAAGATTAAAGGCTGTTCAGCAGGCAGAGAAATAGCATGAAAACACTGGTTCCCTTCCTTCAAAGGCCTTGTTTACAAAACATAAGGTCACTTTGGTTGGGATTGAAAACACAGGCACAATAAGGTAGCTCCAAGAATGCTTCAGCTCATTCTGAAGGCAAACTAAACTTCAATTATATGCCATTTACCATTTTTCTTTCTTTCTCTCTCTCTCTCTCTCTCTCTCTCTCTCTCTCTCTTGCTTTTTTTTTTCTTTTTTTTCTTTTTTTTCTTTTTTTTTTTGCTGGATTGCGAGCAGTTGGAAAACTTGCTTCATTAAACTATAACATTCACATGCATTTTCAAGGTGTTTTATGCAGATACATCCACAATGAATTAGCTATCAGTGAGAAGAAAATTGTGAATACTTCTTACCATGTGCTGTAAATCTGCTGGCACAGTAATCTGGAAGCTTTTCAGGATTGTTTGCCTATAAGGGGCAAACTATAAGGGAATATCTATATTCTGATTATATATCAAGATAAATTATCCATTAGAGCTAAACGCTCACCAAATAATTAGCCAGCATTTGTTTTGATTGTCCATGCCATCAGATTAAGTTGCTAATATGGAAAAAGACAGATGTCAGTCACTGCATCACTTTAGCAATCTGCTAATGACTAAGCTTATGCGCTTTAACAGTCCTGCTTATTTTAATGGTAAGGGGTGGAAAAGCAGAAAGAAAAACTGATTAGAGCAATGAATTACTTTTTTAAAAAGATGTGGTTTTAGCATAAATATTTTTTAGACCATCTTCTGCTTGATTGCGTATCATTATTATTTTTTACAAGTACACTGTTAATAGCAATTTTACTTAAAGAAAACAGCAAAAGTAACAAGAAATATATATATATATATATATTTAAATGCAGTAGACTTCTTGACTGTTTGAAACCACAGTTCTATAAGCTCGTCTGCGAAGTAGAAAGATACAAATGACTGAAGTCCACCAGCTTGAAACATAGCTAAATAAAAGCAATGACAGCAGAAGGAACTGCATGTTTTTTAAGGTCCCTTCTAACCTAATCCATTCCATGATACTATGAGATGAAAAACTTTGTTGGCTGGCCTAGAGGTAGCTCATCCATTCTGGAAAAGGTAAGAGTCTGTCTCAATTTTTAACATAATAACAGTCTCTGTGTAATGACTTGCAAGAAAAAAAAGTATTAATTATTCTAATAATATGGACCTTAACATTGTATTTCTGCTCCCAAGGTTTATTTATTACATAATTTATCCTCTTCTGCTTGAACAGAAATTCAGAGACTGACTGACAGACTTGGATAGACAGGATCAACGGGCTAAGGATGACAGTATGAGTTTCAACAGGGCCAAGTGTTAGGTCCTGCATTTTGGTCACAACAAATTCAGGCAACCCTACAGGCTTGGGGAAGAGTGTCTGGAAAGGTCCCTGAAGGGACCTTGGTGTGCTGATGGACAATCAGCTGAATGTGAACCAGCAGTGTGCCCATGTGACCAAGAAGGCCAATGGCATTATGGCCTGTATCAGGAATGGTGTGGTGAGCAGTACTAGGGAAGTCATCCTGCCCCTGTACACGGCATTGGTGGGGCCTCACCTCGAGTACTGTGTTCAGTTTTGGGCACCTCAGCACAGAAAGGACATTGAGGCACTGGAGCAGGTCCAAAGAAGGACAACAAGGCTTCTGAAGGGCTTAGAGAATATGCCCTATGAGGTGAGACTGAAGGAATTGGGGCTGTTTAGTCTGGCGAAAAGGAGGCTGAGGGGAGACCTTATTGCTGTCTTCCAATATCTGAGAAGTGCTTACAGTGAGAGCGAGGCTGGTTTCTTCTCACTGGTGACAGGTGAAAGGACGAGGGCAAATGGCCTTCAGTTGTACCAGCATAAGTTCAGGTTGGATATTAGGAAAAAATTCTTTACAGAAAGGGTTGTTAAGCACTGGAATGGGCACCCCAGGGAGGTGGTTAGGTGGTTGAGTCACCATCCCTGGATATGTTTAAAGACTGTTCGGATGTTGTGCTCAAAGACATGATTTAGTGGAGGGTTATTATAGTAGTATGGTTAGGTTGTGGTTGGGCTCTATGATCATTAAGGTTATTTCCAGCCTGAGCAATTCTATGATTCTATGGTTCTATGATTCTTTTGAATCTCTTGTCTCAATTCCACTCAATGTTAGTAATCTATACAGACTATATCTCCATTCAGGTGATCTTAAATATGTATATGGCTCCAAATAATTATGCTCAGAAAGAGAAAGGTAATAAAACAAAAAAAAAGTTACTTGTATATTACTGAACATGATGTTTCCTGTGCTTGCAGAATGCAAAGTCCTAAATAAGTGCCTATTACAGCTCCAAAATATTTGCCTTCCAGTTCTTCTCCCTTCAGAATCACCAAGTTTGTAAACGACTTTCAAGATCATCCAGTCCAACCATCCATCTACCTCCAATATTTCTCCACTAAACCATGTCCCTTAGTACCACATTTAAATGTTCTTGAACACTATGACACTACATCAAAAGCTTTTCTATAAGAATCTTACGAGGGACAGTTAAAAAGGCCTTACTTATATCAGATGATATATACTACTCTCCCCTCTGCATCACAACGTAAAAAGGAGTGTTGATCTTTCACTAATGCTCACTGCAGCACAGAAGGTGCCTTCTCCTTACTGCTTTTTCTTTTTTAGGTCACATGGTCATACTTTCTGTGAGTATCCATGAGAGCTTTTATGGTGAACATTCATGCAGGAATGTACATCAAAGCAGTTAGTTGCAGGTGTGCTATGTAAGACCTACACAAGTGTTACTGGCACAGTTTTTCCCCTAGCTTCCTAACTTTTGCAATTAAGAAAGGAGAAAACCACAGAAGTGTCATTTAAATCCAGTGGGATGCATTAACCCATCTCTTCAGCTTTTTCTTAAGGCAGAATAGCATATATGCTGTTGTGGACCAGATGTCAGTAAAGAGGAGTCTGCATTTTTATAGCTTTCTAACTTACTTTCTCAAGGCATATCATACTGTCTACAGCCTTATTCTTATTCCACAAGTTCATCATAACAAGATAGGGTCCCTGTGAGCATCAGCATATTATAAACATTGTCTGACCATCTCACAAACATTAACTCATGTATTGACACAGTTTGTAGTAATAAAATAAAAATAAATAGAAATCTATCAACTTATATATTTACATATGTAGAGAGACAGAGAGATACATGCGTACATATATACATACATTCATGTATGTGTATACTCCTTCTACTAAGAAAGCCAAAACTCAAAGTATTTACAAGATGGTAATATTTACACCCATAAACACTCATAAATTGTGTTGGAAGTAGGGACAAAATAAGGAATTTTTTTTTGTTTGTCGTTTTGGGTTTTGTTTGTTTGTTTCTTTTTTTCCTGTGCTCTATTTTCGTACAAAAGGATAAATATTTTTTCTTCTTTCCTTTATGTTAATTAATTTATTCATCTTTATTTATTTTATGTGGGAGTAAGGAATGCAGCATGCACTGCTTGCCTCACAGAGTCAAAGAGAATGAACCAATTCCTTCATATGACTGTGAATAACAAAGCCTGGCAGAGTTTAGGACACAGGAAGATGTGAATTTGTCTAGAAACTACTCTTACAAAGAAAGACATGGTTGTAGGAAAGTCAAAATAACAACAACATATTAGCAGAAGGTGGGAAGAGCTAAGTTTGAACAGAAAGATCTGGCAAACATAAGATTAAACTGGCAACGCATTTCCCAAGATAACAAAGTTATCAAACCTGAAAAGGCAATTTCAAAGCATTAGATATTTTTTTGTTTCCTTCCTATTTTTTTTTTTTTTTTTTTTTTAACCTTAGGTGAAGTATAACAGCTAGGAGGTTGGAAGCAGTGGTGATGCCATCCAGTCTAAATTTCTTCAAGGCAACAATAGCAACGAATCACTCATTTCCTTCTGTACATTTTCCCAAATTTCTCCATAGTACCACAGATGTGTGGGTGTTCATAAATAACAGAATTCCATGTGAGTACTTAGACAGATGTTTATTGGTAATGAATCTCCCTTGATGTTGCCTGCAGCCCCAGTTGCCACTAGGTCACTCCACAGCTTGAATCCTGCAGGTATAATCTGCAGAACTCCTGGTATGAATTAACATAGGAAGAGCATTCCTAATAACAATGGTCTTAAACTGAGACAGGAGAGGTTTAGGTCAGGTATTAGGAGGAAATTTTTCACTCAGAGGGTGGTGACGCACTGGAATCACAGAATCACACAGAATCACAGAATTACCCGGGTTGGAAGGGACCTCAAGGATCATGTAGTTCCAACCCCCCTGCCTAGCAGGGCCACCAAACATACACCTTTACTAGATCAGGTTGCCCAGGGCCCCGTCCAACCTGGCCTTGAACACCTCCAAGGACGGGGCATCCACAACCTCACTGGGCAGCCTGTTCCAGGACCTGACCACTCTTCTAGTAAAGAACTTTCCCCTAATATCCAACCTAAATCTTCCCTCCTTCAACTTAAAACCATTTCCCCTAGTCCTGCTATTATCAGCCCTTTCGAAGAGTTTACTCCCTTCCTGGGAGTAAGTTCCCTTCAGGTACTGAAAGGCTGCAATGAGGTCACCCCGCAACCTTCTCTTCTCCAGGCTGAACAAACCCAACTCCCTCAGCCTGTCCTCATAGGGGAGGTGCTCCAGCCCCCTGATCATCTTTGTGGCCCTCCTCTGGACCCTTTCCAAAATCTCCATATCTTTTTTGTACTGAGGGCTCCACACCTGGACACAGTACTCCAGATGGGGCCTCACAAGAGCAGAGTAGAGAGGGACAATCACCTCCCTATCCCTGCTGACCACCCCTCTCCTGATGGAGCCCAGGATCCCATTTGCTTTCCGGGCTGCCAGAGCGCACTGCTGGTTCATGTTAAGTTTCTCATCTATCAGGACCCCTAGGTCTTTTTCTGCCGAGCTGCTCTCAAGGACAACTCCTCCCAGCCTGTACAGGTGCCTGGGGTTCTTCCGGCCCAAGTGCAAAACCTTGCACTTTGCCGTGTTGAACCTCATTAGGTTCACCCGAGCCCAGCTTTCCAGCCTGTCAAGGTCCCTCTGAATGGCATCCGTTCCCTCCACCGTATCGACTGCACCACTCACTGGAACAGGTTGCCCAAAGAGGCTGTGGATGCCCCATTTCTGGAGGCATTCCAGGCCAGTCTGGATGTGGCTCTGGGCAGCCTGATCTGGTGACTGGACACCCTGCACATAGCAGGGGGGTTGAAACCAGATGGTCCTCTTCAATGCAGGCTATTCTATGATTCTATGTTTCTATGAAGAGCATCTGCATAAAGGAAAACTGTTTGGGAGACATGAGTTGACGAAAATGTCACCTTGTCTTCTGACAAGGTTTTTTACTATGAAATTCAGCTATAGGTGAACACTTTGACTAATGGGAGCTAATCAGCTATTGCCAACTGCTAAACTTGGTTTGCTCCTGTGTTATTTTCCTCTCACCTCAGAGAAAGTCAGTGATTCTTGCAACTATAAAAAATGAAGGGAGAATCAATGAATCCTCTGACTTTTAAGTTGTATTATCCTGCTCAGTCTCTTAAATGCTAGTTAAGCATTAGCTGATTAATACTATGAAATCTTAATAGAGATAAAAAAATGTTGTGTGTAAAATAAAAAAATAGTGGAAGCTCAGAAATACATTGGATTGTCTTTACTACCAGTAAGTAACACCAACCTGTCTGTGATCGTTAAGTGTCCCTAAAGACTTCAGTACTAATTTGTTTGACTTTTAGTTAAAATTAGGCAATCAATTTCTTCCCTTAGGTAGTTGCTTAAGGCCACATTTGCTGTACATCCAATTTGCTCAATTTCTGTAAGGTGAACTTTAGTATATTAACATAGGTTAGAAGTTGGGCACACTGGATGTCAAAAATACAGTTCTGGTTCTTTATGTACTCTAAATTTAACTCCTGAAGGGCACATTAATACTTCATGTCTGCATATGGTTACCTCTTCTTAACAACATGAAATAGGAACTACTGAGCATTAAAGCAGTTGTATATATTTTGTATTATTTGCCTTTACACGTGCAGAAAACCAGATAGGACATGATAATATTTATTTTTCTAAGCAATAAATATTTAGAATCTAGGAAATCCAGAGATACCTTAACAGACTGGAGAGCTGGGCTGACTGGAACTCATGGTGTTCAATGTGTAGGATGTTCTTCCATGCATCCGGGGAGAAACAACCCAGCACCAGCACATGCTGAGTGCCATCTGGCTGGAAGAAGATCTGCAGAAGAGGTACTGTAGTCCTGGTGGACATGAGCTAGCAATGCTCCCTTGTCAATAAGATGGCTAATGGTACTTGCTGAATTTGAGAAAGTATCACCAGTAAGTTGAAGGAGGTGATGCTTCCCCTCAGCACTGATGAAGCAGCACCTGGGGTCCAGTTTTCAGTTCTGGATCAGCACCAGCGCAAGGGAGACTTAGGCATAGCAGAAAGAGTCCAAAAAAGGCCATCAAAATGCTGAAGGGCCTAGAGCAGCTCTACTGTAAAGAGAGGCTGAGAAAGCAGGGGTTGCTCAGCCTTTAGGAGGAGAGAAGGCTGAGGGGATTAGGACAGTATGTTTAAATACCTGAAGAGAGGGTGCAAAGAACACAGCCAGACTCTTTCCTTTTATGCCGAGTTCCAGAGCAAGAGGCAGTGAGCACAAAGCAGAACATGGGAGTTTCTGTCTAGGAATCGAAGTACACTTCTCTGCTCTGTGCAAGTGGGAGAACACTGGCATACATTGCCCAGGGTGGTTGTGGATTCTTCTCCTTGGAGATCTTGAAATCTGTAATTCTACTACTCCCAAGTATTTCTACCCATTTGTATGCTCTCACAACAACTTTGTGGGTGAGAACAGAAATACACAGTTGTTAGAATAGATCCCTAACTTTTGTACCTTGCATACTCAAACTTCAAACTAATTTCCAGAAACACCTTTACTGACCACAGCTAAAATATCAACTGTGTCAAGAATTCAGGGTCAAACTCTAATCCTGTTTATCTGGCACTCATTTCCCTTATTTCTAAGCTTACATTAAGTAGATAACTATTTAAATAATTGCTTGATTTGAGTACTTGCATTTTAATATTAATCAATGTAGTCATTTTTAAAGAAATACAGTACTCAAAATTATATTCAATCATGACACCAAAGCAATTTATTAAGTAATTAAAATTATTTCTAGATGTGACAAATTAAACACGTCAAATAATTCAATTAAAATGTGATTACTGCCTCAGTCTAAAATTTTAGAATAATAAAATCATAGAATAGCTTGAATTGGAAAGGACCTTTAAGACCATCTATCTCCAACCCCCCTGCTATAACCATGGACACCTCCCTCTAGACCAGGTTGCTCAAAGCCCCATTCATGTGGAACCATATCAAAGACTTTACAAAAATGCAAGTGGATGATACCAGTCAGTCTTCCTTTGTTGATAGTTGCTTCTCTAGTAGGATTTGTTGTAGATGGTAAAATGGACATGAGCCTAAACCAATAATCCCACAGTCTGGAGCTCAGAATAATGAGAAAAATAAAAGATCACAGGACATAGGGATGAAACATCACATATCTCTCTGTATTACTAACCACTACTGAAGCGGTTTGTATGATTCACAGATGTTAAAAATAGTTGTTGGGCTACTTGCAGCAGAAAGATAAGCTTCAGAGTAAGCACCTTCTGCAGTATCTCCATTGCTGGATATATTGCTGGGAGTTTAATGGTCTGGAGTCTGAACTGCTTCCTCAGCTGCTAGCTGAAATGATTAGAGTTGGTATGACAAACAGGTACATTTGATTGTAGATTATTGAGATTATTATAACAGCTGCTATGCAAGAGAGTACATCGGATAGGTAGGATTTGGATCACTGAAAGGTAGGCAGTGTAGAATACTTTCTGTAAAACTACTGTATGAGTTTACTCTGTTTGTGAAGACAAGATTACAGACTAGCTTGTGGAATTAGGACATGATGAGTCCCATCTCGGAAATGAATATATACATGGGTACATCCATACTGTCAAACAAAGCAGATCTCTAATATAATCACTGACTAAACATTCTCTGTGTGATATCTTATTCCAAGATTTTGCTTTTTATTTTGTCTAAAGTATCTAATTCTACCTTACAAGAACCCTACATAGGGTTCTACAGAAAGTTTCCTATACATTTTACATGCTCGATGCTGTGTGGGTGAGGCTAAGCCAGGTTTGCTTTGTACACTCAAGTGACTCCTCAGTGCTCAACCTATGCAGATCCATGTCAGGGTCCTCTCCAAGGAACACGGAACTAGCCTGAGCATCAGGTTGCAAAAATAACAGACAGAGATGGGACTGTTCAGATTGGAGAAGAGTAGGCTGCAGGAAGACATGAGAGCAGCCTTTCAGTATCTGAAGGGGGGCTACATAAAAGAATCTTGAGCAGAGTCTGTTGTGATAGGACAAGGGGAAATGGTTTCAAACAAAAAGAGGGGAGATTTAGATTGGATATAAGGAAGAAGATTTATTTATTTATTTATTTATTTATTTGTTTGTTTGTTTATTTATTTATTTATTTAGTAATAAGGGCAGTACGGCCCTGGAACAGTTTGCACAGAGAGGTGTTGGATGCTCCATCCCTGGAGGCATTCAAGGTCAGGCTAGTCAGGGCTGTGAGCACCCGATGGAGATGTTGGTGTCCCTGTTCCTTGCTGAGGAGTTGGACAAGATGGTCTTAAAGGGTTCCTTCTAACTCAAACTACTCTATGATTCTGTGACAGTCTGAGAAATAGCCCTAATTGTCATTCAGGCACTTGCCCCTCCTCACTCCCCCCAAAAAATCCTCCTTGTAAACACAGTTTGCATGCAGTTAAGAATCATTTAGCACTTAAGCATCTGGCCATGGTCTACTGCATTTCCTGCCTGACCAATAGCTACTCAGAACTGCACAAAATGTAGCACTATAAAAAATTGAAGTGCAGTTAAACTTCAGTTGTATCTGCAGATCTACAGGAAAAACAGATTTTTCTTTATTATTATTTTTAGATATAAACTTTTTGCAAGTGTACAGATGCATATGTAAATATATATTGCAACAACTATGCTGCACACAAATGTATATACTTGCATACAAATATATATATTTGTTTGTAAGTTTGTATGCATACATTCTATTTGGTAGTTTTTCTTTTTTCTTGTTGTTCAGAGGAATTCCAATATCTTTAGATTACTCTCCAGCAAGCTGAAATGGCCATTTTCTCTCTGTCTTGAATTAGAATTAAGTAAACCAGCATTGCCTTTCTCCTAGTAGCAAATTCTACAGGAAATTACAGGAAACATTCAAATTCATTGAAACCTCTGGATTTCAGCATACTATTCACATCATCAAAAGCTTTGTGGTCACACAGCCTGTTCCAGTTTTAGTTTGAATTTTACTGTTGAAAATGATCTCAGTGTTCTCTTCCATCTATTATTTTCATAAGTAAACAAATGCTTGTAATAATACACAGCTGCACAAAGGAGAATCCTCATGATCTGAGTCAGCAGCTAATAAAACCATCTTAGAAATGAGAAGTAAAAGTGAATGTTGAATGTCTTGTCAGATGATAACTTGTTTTTGTTTTTTTTTTCCTTTTCTTCATTCTATGGGTATCACTGAAAGGTGCTGTTGCTCTCCTTACAGCTTGATTAGAAAATTATTTCTCTAAAAGCTATTTATATTTTCTTCCTGGGGAAAATAACTGTTGAAAAGACTGAGGGTTTCTGCTTTAAAAAAGTCCTGTGTTCAAGTAATTACTGATTACATCAAGACCAAGCTTCTGGCTGTTCTTTTACTTGACAGCCTTCCATTGTGCATGACTGTGTGTCAACACCTTGAAGAGTTTATAAACATCATTACTTTCACCTAATAACAAGAAACATTTCGTTCTCTTAGGCTCTACTTCTTTTTTCACATTCACCAGCTTTCTGCCATTGAGATGCTGAGTTTAGTCCTAGCCTTAACTATGTAGGTAAAGGAGAAATCGTGATTGCAACAAAATTGCATAGATGCAGCTGCTGTTGAAGTTTTGATTTACTGTTGCACAAATAATAGAATGAGTCAAGAATAACAGTCATAATATACTGAACTATAGCTACATATTCCTTCATAGGAAAATAAAGGACTTTAATAAAGATCTCTGAGATAACTGAGTGTGATAAAATATTTCTATGAGTCTGTGTTTCTATCATGGATTGAAAAAAACGAAACACTGAGATGATAGTGTGATACAGATATGACTGTTATAATAATCTCTGCCCCTCATCAGAGATAATGTGTTAAGATGCAATTATAACAACACAATCAAAAATGCTCCTAATTTCAAATTCAATTCTCTTAAAGAAAATTTCTATACTCCATGTTTAGGGCGATGCCTTTATTCCATTTGAACCATAACAAAGCATTCATTTGTGTTTGAAATCCCAAACTTTCACTTAAAGATCCAGTATTTTTTATACATTCTGAATTTTGTTACATTTGGAGAGGTAGAAATCAATAAATGAACTTCTGCGGTATGTATTAAGGACACTGTTCTGCTGAATTTCTATTGCTTGAAATAAATAATTCTGAGTTCAACCCAACGTTTATATCCAACTTATTTCTGAATGATGAATGATGTTGTACCCTAAGTATGGTATTTCAGTAGTTACAGCAGCATTATTGTGACATGAGTGAAGTATGAATGCTGACTAATTATCATAATTGAAGCTCTTGCACTTACACTGTTGCTTCATTTATATTAACATATTTGTTCAATGTATGAATCTATCCAGGTTTTATAGGTTAAATCAAGATTTACTTTTCTGCACTCACTTTGATAAAGCATACATTTTGCTATACGCTTGAGATTTAATTGTGATTAGTGAGTGTTCTGCATTTCACAGGGAAAATGTCAACAACATTTCTAATTCTAGCCAGATCCTCATTCCATTAAATATAAGAGAATAAATAACAGTATGTCTGGAAGATGCTCTCCCACCCCTCTGGTTTATCTGGATTATCAATACATATTTCTGCCTTCACAGCTCAGAAATGCAAAATCATGTGAGTCTTGTTTATACCAGTTGCAACTAAACCTTACTATTAACTTCTAGTTTACTTCTTTGGATTGTTTGTATTAACCAGAAGTATAGTTAAGTACTGTTCTCTGAAAAAAGGCAAAACAAAACAAAAAAAAACCAACAAAAAACAAAAAAACAAAAACAAAAACAAAAACACCTTACTGGAAAGCATTAGCATAATGTTTATTGAATCAGTTATAGACAGGCGATTTTGTGTTGAGGTAAGAATAGCTAATATGTTCAGCTCACACACTGATGCTAAAAGGCTAATTTTTGAAAGGGAAAAAAACAAAACAAAACAAAAAAACATTTCTAGATTTTTATATTGCAGTTTTGGAGCTATGACCTTTTCTGATATGGGTATAAAATGCAGGTATGCTGATGCATATCACTCCAGTGTTAGTTTTCTTACAGTTTTGTCTTCATCTATCTAATGATTTCTTTTTGTGCTAGAGTTCTTACTCAGTACTACTATGAAATACTTTGGCAGTTGAAAGCATTTATGATTTCAGCATGCTCCATATCATGTTCAAAATAAACCTGTATATCTTTGGAAAGCACCTCATAACAGGGCATAGTTCTTATTGTTCACAGTAACTATGAATCAAAGCTTATTGCAGTTAAGAAGTTACTGATTATTGGGAGATGTCTATTAATTGTAATAACAATGTGTTCTTGAGCTCTTAATGCAGGTAAATTGAAGTCGTCTTTATTGCAATGTGCAACATTGCACATTGCAATATTATTTATATTTTTTTAAAGAATGAAAAGATTTTTTAAAACAGTTGTGTTTATACCAAAGACATAATTAATCCAGAAGACACCAGTCAAGCATCTTGATACCAAGAAGTTTTCTGTACAATAATAAATGTTTAAATATCCCTGTTCTAGCAAGTTACAGTGCTTGAAGTTGGTCAAAGGATGACATATAAACTGCTAATTAATAAGACAGTAAAAGCTGAAGGTTTAATGCTATGTAACAGAAAGCCTTAATTTTCACCTTAGGAATAAAAGGACCAAATCTTGTTCTCATGCCAAAAGAAGGCTACAAAACTCCTCTACTTTTTGTTACTCTGCATTTAAGGATAGAAGACCTGAAAATGCTGTTTATTATGCTTCTAGCTCTCTTAAGTATGAAGTTGATCCTTCATGAACAATTGTTGCCTAGCAATGATACTTCCCCTGTAATTTGCTGACTACGTAGGTACTTAATTACAGAAAAAATATTTTTGAGCTCTTGTGTTGCTTCTTTTTACTATTAGATCTTCATAAGCAGAATAAAAAAAAAATAAAAAAAAAACAACAAAAAAAATCCAGGATGTAAGATTAATTTCTACCTTCCTTTTCAACATATGAATAAGAACTGGAAACCAACTATCTACCACAACAGCACAATTATTTAGTTAAAATTCTCTTAGATCTTGGTCAGACTGACTTGCGGAAACAAACTCTGTAATCCAGAGATGGGTTATAAAGCAGGTATGTTTATTCCAGCATTGCGCAGCGCTGGGTGCAAGGGGGATAGCTCCTCCAAACTTGCACACCGTAAGGAGAAAAGTGTGTTACAGATATAGGTCAAGCTAATACATAATCAATAGTCTCCTCCTCAGTTTGATTACATATTCATTACATTCCCTATGGCACCATTCCTCACAACCCCATTCCCTCATTCCCCCTGACCCCATTCCCCGTGACCCTTGCCGTTGTTTTGGGGTGAAATTCTTCTGTTTTCTACCTGGTGTTATCTGCTGTTATCATTCTCCCATGTCGGCATCATCTTGCCCGGGGGTATCTAATCCTTCTTCTTGTCAGAGGTCTCCGGACAATTTCTTCTTATCTTTATTGCCCTCTTCTCTGGTTTTATTTTGACTAAGTGTCTGTAATTCCCCCTTTCCCTGCACTTTTAAATGTAAACTATCTACAGTTACCCTTTGTCTTGGTTTCTGTGAAGTTCCCCTTTCCCTTTCTATAGCAAAGTGTTAGCTTGCTTCCATTTTGGGGCTTTGCTCACTCTTCAAGGCAACATTCAGTTTTCTAACAAGAGGTCATAGGGCCATCACAGCAGTCTTTGCTTCCCTCAGCATGGGGATTACTGGACCCATGGTATTGAAGGATTTTCCACTTTTTGGGAAAGAATTTGCCTGCTACTGCCAAAAAGGTGAACTTATTGGATCAATAAGGTCTAGATGTTAAGATATGCAGGTACAGAAAGATAATAAATTCAGATTTAAGTTGACTGCAACTTGGCCGAAGTTGTCATATGAAATGACAGTACGTAGTGTTTGAGAGTGGGTACATGACCCCTAAAGAGTCTCAGCTAAGCTGACATTCAGAGGAACAGTGAAAACTGTCCTTTCTCAACTGCTTACAGAAAGGATAACAACTTATAACACACTTCTAAAATTTGGAAGTATATATCGGAGGAAGCATTTCTGTTTGTATTTAATTTAGAGTGATACTGAGATTCTGGGCCAAAAGAGAAAATAATGAGGAGAACAAATATGCAGTAGTTGTCTGCAAATCATATTATAGGTCAAGAATGTACTTTAATTTGGTGTGGATTTTCCCCAAGCTGGCATATATAATTCCAAATGAAAAAATCTCAGTCACAAAACTTTCACTGCCTTGGAGTTGTTATCCTTCAGTTTGGGTTCTACACTGGACTTCAACCTGCATATTTTAATGTAACCTGGAATTTTTAAGGAACTCTAAGAATATCATTTATTGCTGTAGTAGTCTTAAAAAAAAAAAAGAGCATAAAAGTAGGGAGCATATATTTGACTTTTTACTGAAATAGTTCACATTGCGAAAGAAAAGTTATCACGATTTGTTGGGAGACAGAAAGAATGTTTTTGGCATTTGCACAACTTAAAAATTAGAACATTTATGAACTGTTCTAGTGTATGGAGCTCAATATCTCAGCATCAATATCAGCTCTGGATAAGAGAAAGAAAAATTAACACAAATTCTGATGCTCCATCTTCGTGAGGTCCATCACAAAATGTATCTAAAAATATATATAACTAAATATTTAGTCATTCATTCTGCTCCTTTGAAAGCTTTCTAGGGTAGTAACCATCACCTGAATGTAATGAGCTGTTCAGAGCTGTGTAGCAAATGTATGCATTAAGTCCAACAGTGTCCCAGATTCATGAGCTATTATCAGACAATTATATAAATTGATGATTCATCCTCCCTTGACTCTTGCATTCAACTTTGGTCATGCTGACTCAAGAAAGAGATAAAAGGAATAGAAAAAGTCTGTAGAAATGCAATGAAAATTATGAAAGGCATGAGAAGACTGCTATGTGAGCAGAAATGAAGGAGATCTGGGCTGTTTAATCTTGTAGTTAGGTAATAGTTGATGTCACAGTCACTTATTAAATAGAGTTCTCATGCAAGTCAATTGGGTGCTGTTATGCACATACAAAACGGAAGAGAAATATGAAGGAAAATATAGTATTTTTAAAAATCATCTGAAAGAAAACATTTTTATTTTTTTTTGCAACACGTCAGACAAATAACTCACTCAAACAAGCTATCACTAAGTCAAATGACTCAGAGCCTCTATTAATCTGGTAAATTAATGTGATGTCTTTATCAGTACTGTACAGAATGTAAACCTAGGAAGAATAAGGAAAAACAGTGGTGTAAATAAGATGTTCCTTGTTGTTTACTCTTCACATATTTAAATACATTTTGAGGGCACATCTGGTGAAGGTAAACTGCAGATGTTCAGCTGTTGTTTTGCCACTTAAGTCATTGTCATCATGTGAATAAGCTTCTTGCAGTACTTCATACGTGCTCTAAACAGGCCTTTTCAGAGAGTAATAATCACCTCCATATTATCATATGTTGTGCTGTATTTGCTATCTAAATCTCTTTAAGATATTAAAAATTCTCAAACAGACGGTCTGACTCAGAAAACAAACAAACAAACAAACAAAAACACTGAAAAAAAAGAGGGGGAAAAAAAAAAAAAAAAAGAAAAACTTCAACCATCTAACCAACTCTAAAGGAACGATTTTACCTCAGAATTCCCTAGTTATTTTTCTTGTGAAAATCAAGATATTGCACTCTAGGACTCATGCACTGTAATGAAAACAGAACAGTTTCAAGGCTGCTAACACATGACAGAAATTCAGTGAAAGTATTGCTGTCTAAGTGCATTCATACCATTGTCCTGGAATAAGTGGAGATTTCTCTACAAGAAAAGAGATTCACAACTGATTAACTTAATATTTTAACACTGACTCAGCTGAGCAGAATAAGAAAAGTGGGACAAAAGAGGTTTGTCTATAATCATAAAAAGGAGATGAATGCCAGGGATGCATCTTGACACTAGTCATCTAAATTCTATAGATGTACTAACACACAATCTGTCATATTCACTGTGTCTATTTTCACCTTTAAAATGTTGTACTGGTTAAAACTTAAGTTCAGATTTCAGGGATCCCTGCATTGTGTTTTGTGCAGGGGAAGAAAAATAGACAGAACCCTAACCTGAACAATGCCAGACCAAATATTATTATTCCAGGTGTGTTTCCATAGCTAAAAAGTGTATATTCTGTCTTTTTACTTGTTCTTTTGTATTATTTTTCCCTTAATAGATTTTTCCCCTAACTTAGTACCTTTGGAAAGACGGCATATAGCTATGCATTTTCATGTTTCATATGAAACAATTAGTACAATGCTTCTATAAGAAGTGACATGGAGCTGGATGATCCTTGGGGTCCCTTCCAGCCCAAGCCATTCTATAACTTCATGATTCTGTGACATCATGAAATATGAGTCCAGGTTAGCAGGAAGTCAACAATGATACTAAAGAAAAGATTAAATATGAAATACTGACCAAAATAGAGACTATTTCAGAACAGAAAGTAGGAACAATGAAGAAGTCAATTTATTTGAATTCTCTATTCAATAATTTTAAAGGAAAGACTACTCTTAGTATTCCACAAAGGACAGTACTAATGACAGATTAAATCTGATATAAGAGGTATATAACTGGTTATTAGGAAGTAGAGCAGGGACCTCACCCTGCAGGAGGTAAATAATAAAATAAAATAAATAATAAATAAATAATAAATAATACATGTAAATAACTAAATAAATAATAAAATAAAGAACACCTCTGAAACACCACCCAGATGATCGGGAGAAAGCTTGCTTAGCACTGATAATGAATTATGTTTACTAATTTAACTGAGCAAATTCAGTAATATTGTAATTTGTAGTAGCAGTAGCTTTTGTATACATAAGTGAATTTTAGAACAAGTAAAAAAGACCTGCATTCTCATTGATAAATATTGCTCTTACCAAGAAGAAAATTCTCATATTCTTATCAGTAAATAAAACACAGTCCTTGCTAGTATAGAATTTGAAGTTTTTCATAAGTGACTGCGTAAAGTTGTTAGTGCTTTTAACTACCCCAAGAAAAAAATATTTCAAATATTTGTAGGACAACAAGGTAATACTCTCAGATAATGTATGAAATAAATTAGTAGCACTTCTGATTTATAGCCATAGTCTGAGGTTCAATTTCTGGTAACGGCTTCCTACAAAGGAATACATAAAAGAAATTACAGCTTATAAAACCATTTTTGGTCTGGCTTCCTTTGGAGGAAGAGTCTATGTAATGAGGGTTTTTATCTACTCAAATGTTCACTTAGCTTGGATACATTTTAAACCCTGTTTATCACTTTCAAATGAGGGTGATTAAATAGATGCAAGGCAGAGATTAGCAGGAGCTATAGAAGAAGAAATAAAACCTTAAGCCAGACAAACTGAGGTCAAGGTAGTAGACTGGGTGTATTAGACTAGAGGAGAGTCCACAGCAGCACAATCTCTTATAAATATGCCAGATTCAGGATTCAGCATTCACTTCTTTCTGACATAATAATGAAAAAATGAGATACCAGTCATCAGGAAATCAGGCTCACTTCATGTGTTACAGTGTTCTGTTGCCTATTTGAGTTTTTTATTGTCTTTTTGTGGCATTTCCTTCTCAGTGTTTAGTTACTTTAGCAAGAATATAGTTCAGTTCATCGTGGTGATGTTTTTTTCATATTCAGAATTGTGGCCCTTCAGAAATAGCAGACTCCTGATATTTTTGTTGCTACAAAAAGGATGAGGTGTGTAGTGATAGAACAATGGATAATGATTTCAAACTAACAAAACAACATATTTAGATGGAATATAAAGAATAAATGTTTTACTATTAGGTTGGTCAGATAACGAAATAGACTGTGAAGTGAAGATGTGGATGACCTCACCATTGAAGTGCTCAAGGCCAGATTAAATATCGTTATGAGAAACGTGGTCTAGGGGGAGGTGTTCATACCTGTGCCAGGGGGATGGTAGAACTAGATGGTCTTTAACATCCCTTCTAACTTAAACCATGCTATGATTCTACGATAAACAAACTTATGTTCCTTCTTGATTTTCTACACATTTATATCAATGAATGACAGAAAATAAAAATGATGGTCTGATATTTGAAATATCCTTTTTTTATTTTCAACATCAACTACTAAATCATTTCTCTTCACCATTTAGCTATATTTATGTACCACAAAACCCTACCTACAAATATCCTAATGAGCCATTAATAATAAAGTGGGTAGCATTTCATGGACTGATTCACCATTCCTCTGCCAAAGCATTTCAATGACTACAGAATTATTAAGAAGGAAAAGAAAATAAAATATTAAATATGACAAAAGGTTTGCTGAAAGAGCTCCTTCAGGAGGCAAAATGGATCATGAATCTAAGGCACATTACCAACTGCTAAGTTATCTTATTAAAGAAAGAACAAACAAGAGACAGCTATAGCACAGCACAAATCACATCATACATGCTGGCTTAGTGCACAGTATAATTTCTACACTGTAATAAATTGTGGATTTTAGGTACATTTCTCTCCTCGTTGACTTTACAAGGAATGTGTAACAAATGATCCCTAGATTTGACTTTTAAGATATAGCACATTAAGTTGGGGAATTTCTTTTGTGTTAAATTGGAGGAATCAGAGTTGCAATAGCCATTGCCTGCCCTCTTGAATATTCTCTGAATTTGTATTAAAGGCACAGTAATCCACTAGCTGTAATAGTCTTATATTTTGTGTTTGCTAGTTTTGTTTGCTCTGCTCTTGGTGGTTGTTGTGTTCTGAATTTTTTTTTTTGCCTCTGTTTTTTGTTTGTTTGTTTGTTTGTTTTGTCATTTGTTTTGTTTTTGTACATATTTGTGTACATATTTGTATTTAAATGTGCTATTATTATTTTTAAAATTACACAAAATTTCTCAGAACAGTTTAGAGGTTTCTATCGTGCACATGAGCTTACATCATTTCACCTTTTTGCATTAGTGATATACATTCACTAAAGAGAGAAAATACAGTTGTTCTTTCACAATTCAGAAGAGAAAAGAAATATCTGGCAGTTGTTATTACAGTTGTTTCCAGGAGGGATTTGCACTTCCTTCTGCTCTGAATTAATATGAGGTTTTATGAAGATGCTCCATATGCACAAGAAATAAAGGATGTGGAAGATGAATAAAAATGGGATTTTAGAAAATCTCTTGGAGCCGATCCGGAAAGTCTATTTCACAGGCATGACTATTGCTTCCATAGAAAAAAGTTAGAAAGCATTCACTGAGATTTGATTCTGAGATTAATACATTTTATGTGTCAACATACTGCATTATAAGCTTTGCTTTCTCTGGCATAGCTTTAGCAAGGGTAAAACTGATGCATGACTATATGCATTTAGCCTTACCTGACTCTATCATGTAAAGCTATCATTTTAAACAAGGCTGGGGAGGTTTAGGTTAAATATTAAGTTTTTCACACAGACACTACAAGTAGTGACACACTTGAACAGGTTGCCAAAGGAGGTTGTGGATGCCCCGTTACTGAAGGCACTCCAGGCCTGGCTGGATGTGGCTCTGTAAAAAAACAACCCTACACAACAAAATCCTATCTTTTCTGTTTCATTTTTTATTTTACTTTCATGGGAATTAAATCTTTGCTACGACCCATTTAATGACCATTTAACCCCACCAAGGTAAATCTTACCTTTAAGGCACTAGATATAAATATAACTATCTTTACCCTATTCAATTTTTCACATCTATCTATCCGTGGAAATTTATATACTAAGGCTCCATCTTTCCATATACCAAACAGTGTTAGGTTCACGGAATCCAGAAATCACAATAAATGAGGCTGAGTTTTCCTTTTTTTAGTATTTTCTATTTTAGGAAATTTTTGCATGATCTACTTCTTGTTTTCTAATTTATGAGACCACTCAAGGTTAGGTAATTGTAGAGAAACATGCTTACTTAGACTGTGATTTGGAGCATCTGAGCTAAACTCACAGTTTTAGACAAATCCTAATATTAAACTAATGTTAAGTCTTATCAAGAAAGGTGTTGCAAGCAGAAGTACAGTCTGCCACAATATAAAAGCCTTATTCATTCACACCTTGAAATATTATGTGTTGATCTGTTCCATTCATCTCAAGAGGAAATTTGTGACCTTAGAGAAGGTTGAGAGGAAATTAATTAAAATCAAGAGAATGGAAGGCCAGTGGGATTTCAGACTTGAAAAACTCAGAGGAGTAAGGTAAAATGCTAAAAGACAAAAAAGGTAAAATCTTGGAGGTAGATAAAATGAACAGAATTTTATTTTATTTTTTGGTGATAGTGGTTGTGGTGCTTCACCCAGAAAACAAACAAACGAACAAAAAACACCAAAAAACAAGAATGATGGGGACACTTGTTGGGGCTTATGAGATTTTAAAAGGGAGAACTGAATTCTCCTCTTCATACAGTGGAAAGTAAACTGCAAAATGATTATACCAAGGGAGACAGGAGAAAGCAGAGATCAAACAAATTTATAGACAGAAGATCCAGAAAACAGAACTGGAAAGATGAGGATATAACCTTAAGATATAAATTTAAAGTAAAAATAATAATTCTGGATGCTAATGGAATAAAAAGGAGCATGGATTGCAAGTTATGATCTTTTTGTTGTTGTTGTGTTCTTTTTGTTTTGTTTTGTTTTTTTTTATTTGTTTGTTTGTTTTTGTCATGCTTTCCATAGTCAGTTCCTCTTATTGACTCTCCTGGAGACAAGGTTGAACAGCTGTGGATAGTTTATGTTTCTGATGTGATGATGGAAACATGCATCCTTTGACGTCTCTGAAACAGTTAATGTAAAGCATGTAATACAAGAATACAATCTATAATGTATCCCAGTTTGGAGGCTTTTAGTACTATGGCTTTCTGGAGCACCTCAAACCATCTGTCTAGGTCAAAACCCAACTTACAGATGTGAAGCACAAGGTAGAATTTGTCATGTTTTAATATACTATCAGGTATGGTTTCTGCATTTATTTTTCTAATTCAACAGGCTTAGTCAAAAAGAAGAAAGCATAGAAAATCCAACTTTAATCATATATGTTCATTTTTGGTAAGCAGTACATATAGCTAAAACATATTGTGGGTCTTGAATAACAAATTACAGTTATACAGGTTGAGTTTGTCTAAATATAAACCTTTTATTGTCAATTAACAATTATTAGTTTAACTTTTAAATTTTCTGTGAATTTACTTTAGAGCCTTTTACACGCTCTCATATCCAAAGTAGGAAATATTCATCTATCATTTGTAATTGAGGAATTCTCTACTATTACTAATAGAAAACTGAAACTAGTAAAGGTATTCTGTAGACCCATGGCTGCAGAAAGGAATTTGTATTTTACCTTGATTTAATACACATTTCTGCATGCTGTTCTTGGTATCCTTTTAATCCTTTCTTTGATTAATGCTGGAGAGCATTTTCTTCTAAAACAGTTTCAGAGTGCGAGCAGAGTTAGTCATGTAAACAGTGGCTCACCAATATAAGTAAGAATTTCATTAAGACTAATACCATTATACTTGGATAAAATGTAAGCCAAATCCTGAGACTTTATATTTTCTTGTATTTTGAGCACTAAAATATAAAATATGTCCCAATAATACTAACATATCCAGTACGCTTGTTCTGTTTCCAGGTTATTTATCAATTTTTCATTTCCTTTGTGGAGTTTCAATTTAGGAAGAAAAGATTCTGGAATTATCAGGCATTTTCTGATTCAGTGAACCACAAAGTAGAGCTACAACATGATGGAAGATTCAGAATTATGTTGTCTTCTCTTAGTGTTATTCCATTGAAGAATACAGAAAACTTTTAATTTGCAAAAATCAGAAAGATTTTTTTTTTTATTTATTTTTTTATTTTTCCTTGGAGCAAAAATGCCATGAAATACACTGATTTAATTGCTAAGTTTGGATCAGAACTGGAAAATGGAATAGAAATTACACACCAAACTAAATAATTGCATTTCTGAAACAATGTTCAGACCTGAGCAAATGAATGGAAATTTTAACTGAAGTAGCCCTACCTGTTCATTTTCATTTCCCATCTAATTTATTTATTTTTCTTATTAATCACTTTATTATTATTTAAAACAAATTATTATGAATGACAAAATCTTTTTCATTGTGTTTAAGAATGGTTTAGATATTTTTGCTATGCTCCTCTTGCTTTGAAGTTACTTGATTAGACTATTATCTCTTCTGAACTGAAAAATACTAAATCAAATAAGAGCTTTACTCAGTGTTATATTGTTTTTTAAGAAACATTCAAACACTGGCTAATAAATAAGTATGCTCTCCAAGGGTTTCCTACTGAATAAACAATATTACCTCTGAATTGTAGAGGAAAGAAGGATGATGGCAGGGAAAAACAGAAGTCTTGGAAGACACAAATTCCTGCTTATTATCTGTTAGCTGAATAGACAAATAACAGCAAACTCTTCCATTTACAAAAGAAAGTTGATACAGCTAAGAAGAAGGAACCATGTGGGAGGAATGATGCATAATCCTTTGATATTGTGAAACACATAACAACGTTGTAGCATAGAATTTGAAGTCAGTTGAAAGTGGTTAGGATAAACAACATTAAGCACCATGAGTTGGGTGATTTTACCCCTTATCAGAGATCTGCCTTGATATGTCCTTGAAAGTATTACTACTAACATTCTTAATTAATAGAAATGATGAGACATTATTGGAGCATAGGAAAAGGTGAAGAGTGGGTGTGATGTTAGACTTCATGATGAGCGTGTATTCTTGGAGTATGAATCATCTGGCTGAATTCTTGCCTTGGTTTGAGTTTATAAGAGTCAGCCATGAGACTCAACCATGTTTCAGAGAGTACAAATCCATGATAATCATGTAACCTTGCAAAAATCTCTAACAGAAATTCACTGTCTGCCCATATCACAGGAACAGCATTTGATGAAATGTGTAAGAATATAAAGAAAAAAGGAACTCATTTTTGAAAGAATAAAAAGAACTATTAAAATACTGGGTATGTACTTTTCACAGTCATTTTATAAGTTACAGAGTGGAGTAAAGAGACAAAAAGAAATCTCTGCTCTTGAAGTGGGCAAAAGCATTTAGTCGGTGAAATATATTGATTATTGGAAGAAATAAAATAAAATAAATAAAACCTCATATTTTTTCTTATTTTAAATCTATATATACAAGCTGGGACTATTAGTGCTATAGTCTCAGTATAATTTCTGTGTTTTCCTTTTTGACCTAATAGTTACCCTGTTGTATTGTAATGTATACTCATTACTTAAGTGTTTTTAAAACCTCTATTTGATTACAGCGATGTTTTGAAAAATAAATCCCGTGAAATGCGAAGCATGAGGTAACTTCCTGAAAATGAAGAATTACATGAGAGAAGCTATAAAAAAAAAAAAAAAAAAAAAAAAAAAAGAAAGGAAAAAAAAAAAAAAAAAAGAAATTTAGAAAAATTAACAAATAAATATAGCCAAGTGAGATTTCTGTAAGAATTTCTGGAGCAGCCTCATATATCAGAACTGCGTGACAATTAGCAGGGTCCATCTGGTTTAATCCTCCAGTCATAAACAGTAGATGAAGTTTAGGAAATGACAATTTCCCAAGGGGAAAATAAAATAAAATAAAATAAAATAAAATAAAATAAAATAAAATAAAATAAAATAAAATAAAATAAAATAAAATAATAAAATAAAATAAAATAATAAAATAAAATAAAATAAAATAAAAATGAAACCAACCAAACAGAAATACAAATCCATATTCTACAAAAGCAAAACCACACAGAACCAAAGAAGCAAAATAGTTTGTTTTGTTTTGTTTTTCTTGTGATATTTTCTACGTTCTACAAGTAAAGGGTTTAAAGAATTCTAGGGAACAGTACTTTTTTATTTACATCAATGGAATTCATCTACTGATAATTTCAAGGATGAAAATGGGATACCACTTATTCTAAGAAGTGATAAATGAAAAATTTTCATAATTTTTAGAAATTTATTTGTGATCCTTCCAGATATCTTCACTTATTATTTATTTGTTTGTTTGTTAAGTTAAAAAAAAATGTTAAAAAAAATAAAGTTAAGAAACATTACAAATTTTCTTCATGGGAGCTGTTACATCCCACTCATCCTCTACATCATTCTCAGCACAATTACAATCTATTCCAGTTTATGTTGTTAATATGACAAGAAGTGCATGTGATACAAAAAATTTGCACAATTAAGTCATAATATTCTTTCTTTAGTTCTCTACAACTTTCCTAATAATACCAGAATATTATGCCTTCTGGCCATGTCAGACTTTAAAAGATATATCTACAGCAATAATGAGATGTCCCTGCTGTGTGCTAAAAGATAATTTTGAAATTATGTATATATTGTTATAATGGTTTCTTTTTCTAGGTAGATAATTTTAGAGTTCTCTATAAACTAAAAGAAAGAGATTTTTCAAACAAAGAAACAAACAACAACAAAAAACAAACAAACAAACAAAAACTCACAAAAATCTGTAATATTCTTCTAACAAATTTGAGAGCCACTCATAAAACTTGAAGAAGGAAGTTGTATTTAATTATTTATGAAGCATAAATACTGACAGTAGAAGTTAGTGGGCATAAACGAACAAATAAATAAATGAATGATATTTTGTAGTTGATAATGTAACTAATGTCCTCTGGATAGATAACATTTCAAATCACAAGGTAAAGACAGAAATTTGTGATAAATATTTTTGATAAATACTTTTGTTCTCTATCAGGTATAAAAATAAATAAATAAATTGATCAAAATAAAATGCTGTAACACAATGTAATACTTTCCATTCCATTAGTAACCAAGGAAGAGGTTAAACATCTGTTACTAGAAATACTGGATAACAATTCACATCGAAATTTTGCACAAAAGAGCATTTTTAATTAGTACCCCGAGACAGAAATAAGTTCTTAATGACATTTTGAAAATGCTTAGGAGCTGAAATCCTTCTTATATTGGAGATAGGTGCCTACATACTTAAAATCTTATGAGCATATACCTGCATTTTACACACCTAAATACTTTATAATTGTAATTTAAAAATCTTTTATAACTAATAATTACACCATTAACTCATCCCTTCTGGTGGCTAAATTGAACACCTGCCTTTAATTATGATGACTTGGAAAAGAGAAGCAGCCTGAAGATTACAGGATTGTAGAATAGGAAATGCAGCATTACAGAAGTACATTTTGTTTAAATAAAATCATCTTATCAGACAAGTGCCCAATTATCATTTGTATCAGAAAATATTTAATTTCACTCTTATTTGCTTTTGGTAAACATTAATTTCAGTGCATGTAATGGGGAAAAGCAGTGATCCTGAAAGCAGAAATCTCAGTTAGAGATGATTTAGGAGCTTTCAGAGAATCAAAATTACTTTGCTTCTGATTGAGATGATTTCTGGTTTTCTTTGGCTTTGTTGTTGTTGTTTGTTTTGCTTTATTTATTATTATTATTATTATTATTATTATTATTATTATTATGCTTTTAGACTGTGGGCAAATGCTCAACAACATCAGCCCATGTTAATTTGTAAGCAAGATAGCTTAGTAAGAAATGTACTAAAGAATAGAAACTAATTATAACTAAACAAAAAGCAACTTAACAATTCCACACATTGCCTAAATCTGAGCAAAAGGAACTCTCAGCATTTCTAATGTAGCTTTAATTTTAATCTGTCCAGAGAAGTTGGATGATGAAGAATGATTGAAGAGACATATTTAATTAGTTATCGCCCCAAGAGAAGGAGGATGATTGTCCTCAAACCTAGAAAATTCCAGCTGTCAGCATGAAGGAATTATTTGCAACAAATACTTAGAGTACATAGTAGACAGCTGTTAAAATCTAAATTTACTCCTGAGCTGCATATTAATATGTTTACAGCATAAATAAAGATTTAGCCCATTCTCTTTATGCAATCTCCTCTTTTAGTGATGACCCAGACAAATGCCACCTGAGCCCACAGAAATAAACAAGTGAAGGTATTCAGTAAACAAGTTTGGAAGAGAGTGGAAGGAGATTTATTTGTGATATAAACTCTCACTCCTCTGGAAAATTCCTTTAATCTTTTGGATTTGAGTAGTGAATTCCTTGGACATTTCTGCAAACTTGCAACAAAACAGAATGGTCAAAGGCATGTGCAATATATTAACCTTGTTTTGTGTGTGTGTTTTTGTATTTTTTTTTTTCTTTTTTTTTTTCTTTCTTTTTTTTTTTTTTTTTTTTTTTTCATGAAGTTGCTTTGAAATGGTCCAATAAATAAATTTCAATTGGATGTATGGAAGGAAATTAAGAAACTCACCCGAAATTACTTGATCTGCTCATCGTAATGAGCATAGTGATGACAGTAGAGTGAATGTAATGGAAGGTTGCAGTAGAGAGACTCACAAAGAAATGCAAGAAAATTGATAAATATAAGAAATCACCAACTTAAAAATATTGTTCTCCCTTCAAAGCAAAGCTGAAGTACAATATAAGAGAAATTAATTTCATCTCATTACAAAGAACTCTAAATCACTATGGGTTTTTATTTTTAAATAAAAAGAATTAATATCTACTCAGTATTCAAGTGCAACCTTCCTGAAATATTACAATGATTTCCAGGGTATCATAGGATGTAGCACAAATTAATGCTCTTTAAAATCTTTAAGAGAAGAAACAAAAAGTGTGGGAAGCTTAAAAATACTTATTTATGAAAGGCTTCAATTACATTTTTTTCCCCCAAAGAATTATGTTTTGTTTTGTTTTGTTTTCCCCCTTTAATGTTTCTTCTCAAAAAAAAAAGTATAATACCGTGCAAAATCAGTACACTTAAAGCAGTTTAAAAGTTGCTTTGTGGTTTAAGGTTGGATTCTCACTTCTGTTTCTGGATTACAGGAGGACCTGGGAATCTAAGTCACAAAGGGATCAACATTCTATGAGGTGTCACAGAGAAAGTATTTGGAATCTCAGATTAAAAATATAGGTGAATAAATACTGAATATGGAAAAAATAAATAAAAAATAGAGCATGGGATAATCCGAAAGACATATTATTTGATGATACTAAAAACAGGATATTAATGTACTGGAAGTATTTTATTCTGTCCGGAAAAGTAATGATCTAACACTAAATCTTTTCTTCCTTTCAAATGCAGTGATATATAATTAAATGTAGTGATGTAAATATTATTATTGACAACAACTAATTCATATATGTTCACATTAATTAAATAGGAGATGTTATACTCAGGAATTTAATCCAAAGAATGAATGCTAATAGAAGATTAAGCAGAGATGTGAGGTAGCAATGAGACTTGTATATACAGGGGAGTGAATTTGTGACACTGAAACACTGAGTACTAAATCAATCTAATTTACTGCCCAGTTCATTTTTTTATCTCCCTCGCCATACAGTACACTGATCCTCATGTTCCTCCTATCCAAATATTTTGCTGAAATTTTGCCTTATGGAATAACCTCTCTGACAGTCAAATGGTTACAGAAACAATGAAATAATGAATAATAATAATAATAATAATAATAATAATAATAATAATAATAATCTACAGCATGCAAGCAGTAAAATTCACAGTGGAAAATTGATTTTTATTATGGGAATACAGCTCACTAAAGTTATTTGAAACTGGGCTTCAGGAAGAAGCTGGGATGTATGCCCAGATTACAGGAGCATTAACCTTGCTTTTTTGGCTGCTTGTGTAAATTACATGGCTGAAGTATTACACAAAGACAGGACTGAATAGGACAGTTCTGCTCATGTAATTATAAGCCTTCATAACTTGATTCTGCTTCATCTCAGAAGCAGATGTTTATAGCTGGTAGCTAGTGTTTTTTTGTACCATTACTACTCAGACAAAAAAACTGATCCCCATCCTACTGTTGAAATTATTGGTAATCTTCTGATTTTGGTATGTCTTCAGGATCAGAGAAATACCTTAGGGTATCCTGAAAGGTATCGTAATCTAAACCATTTTTCAGCTCAACCAAAAATTGTTTTTCTTACATTATTATTAGTGCTTTTCTTCTGTCTGGGATCTCATTGATGTTCCTTGTTTTCATTGTACAGTGTTAAAGACATTTGGACTGTGACTGTGAAGCTGTGACTGTAACTTTTGGACTCCGTGTTTCACACTGAGACTGTATTGGGTTCTGTAAGCCAAAATTAAAAGGGCTGATGTAGTGTGAAATTACAGTTGTAAGTGATTAACACAATGGAAAGGTTCTGCCCTATAACTCTTAAACGACCTTCAGCTGTGATATGTAAATGTGTAGCAAAGCAGATCAAAGAGAATTTATACAGCTAAAATGGAAAATCGCTTTCACGCAGAACACATAAATTATTCAAACATTGCTTATATCCCTATTTACCACTCAGCTGTCTTGTCACTCATCCCTTAGAAGTTTTGGGGTTGTTTGTTTGTTGTTTTTTTTTTCTTCTGAAGGTGTTGCTCTTTTTCTCCAAGACAGTGAAGGGAAGCTGTATCCTGGATTCTAACACGACATGCCAAATCTCATTTTCTGAAGATTTTTTTATTCTGTCATTTAAGTTTAATGTTGGCTTAACTGCAGAAAATACATTTGATTTTGGCTATTTTAGAAAGGAAAATTGTTTCCTTCTTTCCCTTCATATTTGTTCCTGGTTCATCAAAGCACATAAATATATATCTAAATTTACACACCTGTGTATTTATGCTGACTTTGTTTACCATGTTTTAAAGCTGGTGTGGATGATAGAAAAACTGTTCCTACCTTCTTTTTCCAATGGGGATATAGGCTTAATTTCTGCTAGCATGTGGATCAGGCATAAGTTCCACAGAAATTCAGCAAGCTTGATGTCATTTTCTGGATCCTGACTTTTTGAGGAGCGTTATGATTCTTCTATGTGTGTTAGCTCATATTCCAGTGGGTGACATGAAGCATGAAAAGCCTGTGACATGGAGCCCCTAGGTGAGTCTGTAACAAACTATAGACCATCCCGCAGCACTGAAGAAACACCTATTCTGTTCAAATCAGAATTTTCTAAAGTAAAAAGTCATCAAGGTGGATGTGTAAGGGTAAACTGCTAGTTTAAAACAGGTGCAAACACTGGAATCTCTGCAGGGACTCAAATTCAGATTTCATTGAAATGGTCAAGAAAATATCGTCTTTAACATGATGTGGTCTGAACTGAACATAAGCAGTGGTTAACTAAATACACAAAGTATTTAAGTGCATTGTAATGTTAAAAAGGCCTTTACTTCTACAGTGATTCTAATTTTATAAGGAAATGTGTTCATTAAAATCTTGTGTTCAGTTAAACAACTATTCTTCTGCTTCACTTTTATCACCTTTAGTATAATAATAATAATAATAATAAAAAATAGTAATAATAATAAAGGACATAGAAAATTAAAGCCAGCAAAATATCAGTGATTTCTGTGTAGTTATTTTTCTTTGTATTTTCTACTAAAAAACTATTATGCATAAAAAACAATTATTCTAGAAGAAATAAGCAAGTATTGTAAGGATGTTTCTATAAACATTTATTCACAACAAGGAATGTATTCATGTGATGAGTATGCTTCCACAGACAGCAACGTATTATTATCATGCAGGAGGAAAACAAATTAAAAGCTTCCCAAATTTCTCAAAGAAAAAAAGAGAATGAAAAAGAATAATAACTATATTCCCACAAGTATGTTGACCAGTTAGTAATCACCTATCAGGTGATCTGTGTAAAAACAAATAGGTAAATGTAGATATTCACAGTGAAATGCACTAGAACAGAAGTGCATTTGTCTAAGCACTAAATAAGGTAAAGTAGAAATCTGGTGAAATACAAATGCTCATACTCAAATTCAGTAGCTTTTAGCCAAAAAGGTATTGTACAGAAACGTGTTTGTATTGAAGGGAGTCACCAAGACATTTGTGATGAAAGAAAATTAAACTTAAGAAACCAAGGCAAAATCTTCACAGATGGAAATGCACATTGAGTACAAAGAACCCTCAGGCTCTACAATTTGTCTCAGAATAAAAGTTGTTTACATGCTTTGACTCTTTATGTGCATGATACAATAAGCTATGAGTATTTCTCTGTTTCCCCAGTGTGCAATAGGTGGGGAAAATCCCAACTCCAAGCACAGTGAAGTGAATTTTGGAACTAGATAACCTTTAAGGTTCTTTCCAACCTTATCATCTTGATTGTATGAAATTCAGGGACTGTAATATGCCCCTTCCAATTAATTCCCACAAAACACCCTCCTATGCTGATTTGGAAATCACAACATTACCACTGCAATGGGAAGTGATAAAAAGCCAGATTTGTTAGGAATTGTTCTTTTTAACAAATCAGAAACTTTGGGACAGCATTTATTTATTTCCTTACAGGCACATATGGGTTTATTCAGATCAAGCCACTTAGACCTTCAGCACTTTAATGAACTGCCCAAAAAAATGACCCTAAAACACAGTCTACACACAGTTACAGCACAGGGATTCTAACAAAAGCCAAATTTCTTCTTTACAAGTCAGTTATCCAATAACTGAGATGAATTTCTAGTTTCCCTATGGAACTACTATGAAATTAGCAGCACAATAATTTATAATATGTGTTAAATATTCCACCTGATCTAAAGCAGTGCCTCATTTGAACAAAAATAAAATCACTTAGAAGTTCATTATCAGAATTCCTTCCTTCCATTCTTGGCTGCACTTTAAAAAAGCTTCACTGTGATGGGCCAGCAAGAGAATAAAATGTTTGCATTAGGTTTTCTAGCTTAGCAGATATTTTCAGAGAAAGCATCATGATAGTTGCTTAATCTCCATGCAAACTGCAGAGCAGGGTGTTCCTCAGCCAAATCCCATGCCAAAGAAGTCTTGCAGAAACTATGCCAAGCATGAAGTGATGATGCTTTGGCAGTTCTCAGTGTGTCTTGTCCAGAACTGAGCTTCTGGCAGTCCAAGGGGAAATATGGGAGCACACCTGCTGAATTGCAGTTCTGCATCCCAGTAGACCACTCAGTCTTCTTATTCACTCTTTTCTTACTCCTCCCTTATCTACTAGCATTTCCATTCCTCATTTCATATTTAAAATAAAAGTGGTAAATAATATCCCCAATCCTGACTATACATAATTGAAGCTAATGATACTATTAAAGAAAATATATTTGCTTCTCAGTCCCTTAGCTTTTTGCAGTATGCTAGCTTTCTGCATAAATTTGCAATTTATTAAAAAATAAAATAAAATAAAATCCATTAAAATCTTAGTAATTGGCAAGAAATACATTATCATGAACATTCCTGAACTTAAAAACTCTACAACAGAACATGTGGGTGTGAAAAACAAAACTAGAAGATAATTGTTGTAGCCAGATCTTAATATCTGCTTATAATTCTTCTGACTCTATTAATTCTATCATTTTAGTTCTACTGATATGATTAAAGTTACTTGCACTTTCTCTGGGGAATTTAAGAAAAAGATCATACCTTAAAAAGTTCTTTTTGTTGTTGTTGTTGTTGTGGTTTTTTGTTTTTTTTTTTTTTCTCCATAGAGAATAAAGAGATAATCCAGGATTTATGGACTTTTTGGGCTTCTTGGCAGTAGTTACTTATAGATGAAAATAACTATGTATTGAAAATGCAGGAGAAACTGGCAAAACAAGGGGATGTATTTCTGCATAGTATCCTGAGCAGGAAGCATAAGTGTCCGGTTATTATTTCTTACTTGTTTTCAAATCTTCAACTTAATTCTAAAGATAATGCAGAAAGATTAAGCCTTAGAATTGCCTGCTTCAGATGTTGCAGATGTAAATGTATTTCATTAAAGGAGAATATGTTGGAATAGGAAAAGTAATCAAGTAAAATCTCAGCTAATAGACATCAATGAAAGCTTTCCTTTTGTGCTCACTGAAGCCAGTTTTTCAATGATATACTTTATCTAAAAATCAAGTCAAAACTTCTTTTGTCTTTCTCATGTCTCTGTATTTCAGAGAAAAATGATGTAAAATGAGTCACTGGAGCTGACCGAACAAAGAAATATTGAAAATCCAAATGAATATTATTCAGATATATGGCTGTGGCGGTGAGTGCAAAAAATGGTTTGGGAAATTCATCTGCCATGTTAACATTGTTATTAGATGTAGCCCCTAGATGGTGCTGCTACAAACACTTGCAAATTGCCAGAACATAAGATGCAATTAAACCTAGGAAAGTAATATTTGTCAGTTGTGGAGTAGTTATGATCTCCATTTACCTTGTTCTTTATCTTAATATCTGTCACTAATGTTTGTTTTTCTTTACCAATGTATAAATAGTGTGCAGAAGTCAGAACCATAATATTATATGATACTAAATGATACCAAACATCACACAAGATATGAAATGTTTATGCAAGAATAAAAGTATCTGCATTCTCTTACAAATGTCTTTTAATATAGTGGTATGAGTATGAGACATAACTAACTATAAGCTCTCATTATACTGTTTTAAAGGTAGTTCTGACCTCATCTGCTTTTCAGGGCGAAATTCAGCTTCATATTTAGATATCAGAGCTTTTGTATCTCTCTGCTTGAACTACATGAACTTGCCTTTCATCTAGTGAATCTGTGGGGTACAAATCTTATTTATTATATTAATGAGTCCCATCAGGATGTTTCATATATTTCAGAGTATCTCAGATGGTAGTTGCAAGCTGGTTATAGACAGATGAATTTTGATCCTGGTATTTGGCTTGATGAATTCCACATATACTTTGATGAGAAAAATCAATGGCAAAAGACAGCAATAATATACTTATGCCTATCTTAGGAATTAAGTCCTCAATACTTCATGGAAACATAATATGCATCAATATAAAGCTATCAGCTCTGATTCTCTGGCTGCTTTCTCACCTGCTAAACCATAACAACCGTGCTCAAGAGACTTGATGACCTGAAAACTTAGCTATTAATTTTGCTTGTAATAATTGGAAAGGGAATAGCATGAAAAGATGCCAAACTATAAATTTGTTCCCTGTAGAACAGTGTAGAACAGCACATTGTCGATATCACAGAGAGGTAAAGAAAATATACATCATTGCACTACAGCAGGTAACTTCCATAGTTTCTCATAACATCTTATGGATTGAGCAACTAATAAAATTTTTGTATTTAGTATAGTAGAATTTGCCTACAATTATTGTTCTTGGCTGAGAGTGCACTTTGGAATAGAGAGCTGAGCTGAATTCTTCAGTAGGAGATGAAAAATATATGCTTATGTCTATCCATGTAAATAGCGTTAACCAATGTCTTTGCACGTTGTATGCTTGCATCAGAAGAAGAAACTCTGAAGAAGTCTAAGTGTTAATCTATTGGTCTGTGTGTCATTCTCCTGCATACAGTGAACGAAAAACAAATGGAAACCATTTTCCCTTCTCTGCTACTGTGTGTTTAAAGCCATATTGTCTATGCATCATTACATGAGTTTTAGAAAAAATATATATATTCTGAAATTACAGCAACATAAGGCTTCAGGTCCACCACCCACAGGATCTTTATTTTATACAATTGTGTAAGAATACCAGAGGCTGTAAGTCCTAGTTGTCATCAGAGTCTTAAGATTTCCCTGTTCTTTCTCCAGTGACAACTTGACATTTTGGAATTTTGTTCTGATCTGAGAGCATGTAGGTGAATGAGTAGCTTATGTGTAAGTCCTGAGACAAGACTGAAAAGCAAAGAGTAAAGGTCAGTGATTGCAGATATAAGCCTCCTGCTTCCAATCTATAAGTGCGTAAAACTGTCTGAGGATGAGCAGGCGACATACCTACTATATAAAATAGAAATATGTACCAGTATCTAAACAGATTCTTTTATGAGTGAAAAGAAAAGAAATTTCAGCTTCAATTTAAGTAACATTGGAGAGCACAGATATTTATTTATTTATTTATTTATTCATTAATGTAAATCATATTAAAAGACAGAAATATCATCATGACTGATTTGGACTGTAGATCTGAGAGGTATGAACACATAATATGAAATGATGAAATATAAAGGACATCAAGTGCCAATATGAGGTAAAATGTCTTAGAAATCTAAATAAGCATCATGTTTTTATAGATAGAGGTAGAATAAAGCTCATATATTGTAAGTCCAATTTCTATCACACCTATCCATATAAATAAAGACCTCAATAAAAGTAAAAGAAGTGAAAAACATGTAAGATTACGCTATTGTTTTGTACATTCTGATTTAATTTCCATAACTTTGGGAATCTCTGCCTTTGTTCTTTCTTCAGGTACAAAAGCTGAAGATCTACTTAGAATACTGAAGTGAAAAACAAGCAAATTTAAATAAAAGTGACAGGGACATGCCAAATCTCAAAGGCATTACAGGATATTTCATATAGCACCTAGACAAACACTTCTAAAGTATTTCCTAAAGGGTAAATCATCTCCAGTTCCTTCTACCATGATGACTATGATGTCCAAATGAAGGTCATTCAAGTTGAGCAAAGGGCAAAGCATGACAAATATGTCTTTGCAATGTGATGGGAAAATTAGTTCAGAAATGTTTTCCATCCATTGTGGGAGATCAGGATACAACAAAAGATAAACAGCTGATTTTGTAATTTACAATGAGGCAGATTCATAGATTCACAGAATATCCTCAGTTGGAAGGGTCCCTCAAGAACCACTGAGTCCAATTCGGCTCCACATAGGACTGCACAAAATTCAAACCCTGTTTCTGAAAGTGGTTTCCAAACATTCTCTGAGCACCAGCTGCTCGAGGCTGTGCCAGTTGCCCCAGCCAGCCTTTACCATGCCCACTGCCCTCTGGGGCAGAACTTTTTCTTCACACCCACCCAACCTTCCCCTGACACATCTTTATGCTATTCCCTTGGATCTTTTCACTGTCACCAGAGTGCACAGTATTGCCCCTCTTCTCACTGTGAGGAGCTGCAGGCCACCATGAGGCTTCCCCTTAGTTCCATCTTCTCTAGGTTGAACAAACAAAGAGACATCAGTCAGTCCTCATGCACTTTGACTTTCAGACCCTTCTCTATCTTCATAGCCCTCCTCTGGATGCTCTCTAACAGTTTTATGTCTTATACTGAGGAACCCACACCTACATACAGCACTCAAGGCCAGGCTGCAGCAGAGCAGGACAATCCCTGACTAGCAGGGCTGTGACTTCCCTTAGAGAAGCTCTCTCTAAAATTGGGCATACTGTTTCTTGGCACTGACTCCTGGTGCGGGATGATCCAAATGCTAGAGCAACCCAGGGCCACAGCATGAACATAATCTGCACTAAGTGTAGATCTAAGAGAAGCCCTCACTAACATTTAGCACTTTCACCATACATCCAAAAACTTGTTGTTATTGCAGTCATTTTGAGATAACAGCATCTTATACAGAGAAAACTCAGCAGTCGTTCCAGTTAATACACACTGATGCAGAGATGAAGGTAATTCCTCCTCTACAGTCTCCCTTGAGAATTTAAAACACAGGGCAGAGTGCTGCTAACTGTCCTTTAATCCATAATACTCAGCATTAGATGTGCCATGCACAAAGCACAAATGAGTACCGCACTCCCATGGTATGAAGTCTGCAAGCACAAGGAAGAGGCTTGAACACTGTCAGACAGTGGCTTTTGCCTCTGGAGCTCTTCATGTTTTGTCAGTTCTGTACATACTATAAAGAATAACCTCTTTGAGGTTAACCTGGTTACACTCCAGAAATAATACTATATCTGTGGGCTGTCTTGCAGAGCGGCTGCAGTGTGGCTGAAGTACAGCACAAGGTCAGAGATCTGCTTTTCCTTGTATTTGGCTTCAGCTCAGGCCAGAACTGAATATCAGAAAAGAGAAGCAAGTCTGTTATAGAGATTCATTGTCCCTTTCTTTTGTATCCTGGGAATTAATTTTAGGATCTCTAGATGAGAAGTAAGGCCAGCTGTAAAGATAACTGACAGTTTGAGATGCATTTTATCTCCTATGTCTCCTGCAAAGATTATAGCTAATGTTAGTAATACAATAGAATAAAATGTAGGTCCATCTCCCATCATTAGGAAGCCTATTTTCTCATATTCCTTTTGAAGGCTATACTGTGCCTTTGACTCATTATCAGTGACTGGAAAAAGGATGTTACACAGTTGGTCAGTCACTCTAGAAGGGCAGAGTGTTTGTAATCGTGGGCAAGTAAAATAAGCAAATCTGCAAAATGGGGTTATGCACTGGAAAGCTGTGACAGTCAGCTACAAATATTGTCTCAGAGCTGAGCACTGCACATCACCCCACATTGTGTAACACCAATCAGACAAAACTTTGTGTCCACTATCATATATCCTTCCTCTTTAAAGGGATTATTAAGCTGTTCTGCCATCCTGAATTGCTCTGTTATCAATGCTGAAGGTAACTTCCATGAATAATAGCATTGACATGTTAGAATCTGTATACTCAGCCTCCACAATGCAGCTAACTAAAGCCTTTAGATGCTTAAATAAAGGCTAATAAGATTTGGAGTTCTGCAAAAATAATTAAATATATAAATAGAATAAAGGAAACAAAACAAAACAAAGATCTGTACCCCAAAACATTAGATGCATTAGATTAGTCCCAGAGCAGCATTCAGTTCCTTTCATACAAACCTCACCTGAACTAATGTAAGCACTGTTCTCATTCCTATGTGAGATGTCAATTCTGTGTACAGAAATATATTGCACTGACATTCAAAGACAGGACTATTATTTACCAGAGCTTACAGGAAGGATTAGTATTGGAGTTTCCATGTAATTATAAAATAAAATCAAATAGGATGCCTAGCGAGACTGTGGAGTCTACATCTCTGGAGATATTAATGACCCATCCTAACACCAACCTGTGCAATCTAGTCTGGGGAGCCAGCTTTGCTGGGGGGTTGGACTCAGTAGTCTTTAGAGGTCCCTTCCAGTGCCTACAGTTCCGTGATTCTATGATTGTAGTGTATAAATGAAAATGCATTAGGTGGTAAAATGAGAGGGTCAGACTTTTAAGTACAGACACCTGCACATTCTGCTGAAGAATAAATATTGTTAGTTTATGCAAAATGAATAGATTAATAAGTACATATTGTTTTCAACCATATTCAGAAATGTAGCTTTTTGAAGGATTATGCAAATTACAGGCATCAGGTCTCTGGGCTTAAGAACACACCTTTTTCTTCTCTTCTGTCTAGACATTTTACTTCATTAATCCCCAGCAACATGTTGAAGGACATCACTATTACTGCTCATTCTCCTGCCAGTCTCTCTTTGAGGAGAATATATGAAGACTCTAAACCACTGAGATGAAAACACTAGAGCTCAGGTGGAAACATGAAACGGAGGAGGAAAGAATTATGGAAAATTAAATATAATTCCAAAAGTAGAATGTTAAATATTGTTAATATAAAACTGGAGCTGTAGGAAAACAAGATCCATTTCTTGTATTTGATGTATTCTAGTGAAGAGTACTATGGTATAAAAGAACAATTTATCAGCATATCCTAAGAAGAATTTTGTGAATGCATGCTGGAAGTACAATAAGGACCAGTACATTAATATAAAGGATATTTTTTGCCTATTAATAAAATCTATTCTGGAGTAGTACAGTGAGTAATCTGATGACTATTAAAATAAACAAACAAACAAACAAACAAATAAATAAATTTTTAAAAATCCTTAACCTTGAGCAAATAATAGTTTTGATACAATATTACACTAATCTGGTGACATATTGAATGCCCCAAAGTAAATCTCTAGCTGGTTTAAATGGTTCAGTACTAAATAACACCAGTGGAAGATTTGGTAGAATCCAAGCAGCTGAAAACAGCTCTAGTTTCTATAAATATTCAGCAAATATGCTAAATAAACTGGTAGAAAATGTTTAACATGCAATAACTTTATTTTCATTAGTTTTTAATATCAACTTGAATGTTCATTAGGGAACCTAAGAAAATGTGTTAATAAGATATTCACATTTTCAGTCAATAACACAACCATTAGCACATGTCACTGATACAAATCTATTTGTTAAGCTATGCTATAGTTCTGAAAGAGCATGTAACTATATGTCTTCTTGTTAATGACCAGCTTGTCTGTGATAACAAAGGAAGGAGGGTACAGACCACATCATCATACTGTTATTTTGGAGCTTCTCATTTTATTCTGAAAATTAGAATATCCCAGGCTTATAGATATTTAGCCTTTTTTTTTTTTTTTTTTCTTTAGTCCAGCCAATACATTCTGAAAGTAGCTGATACTCCAAATTTAATATAAACTGCCATACTTCATTTTCTGTGCCAATAGACTCACAGACGGCCTAACCTCAATTTAGGCTGCAAGCTCCTAAAACAGTACTAAAGACAGCCAAATCCCTAGCTGTGAATGCCCATTACTGAACTGAAATCACTAGATTTCAAATGAGTCTTTATCTTACACAACTTCAAGAAGGTGTACAAGAAGATATACTTCTGAAATTCCCTAACTTTCAATTCCCAATCATAAACATTTAAACTAATATTTGAAATAATAATAATATCTTCTGGAGTAGAATACAAAATATATCTTTGAAATGAAAGACCTTCTCATTCTTTGACAGGATTCATATGAATCTGAAATAAAAATATGTAAATATACTATTGATTATACATCTATAATTATACATCCATGATTAATGGATACATTAATCACCATCTGTATCAGGACCCCGAGACCTCCACTTAGACTTAATTGCCCTGACCAAACTCAACTGGAGCTTTTGTCTACTCTCTGTGCACGGGGTCCTAATCTCTTTCTGATCTTTACTCAAGGTGTACCTAACTTGCCTTACTTACCTTCCCTAAGTACTGTGAACAGCACAAAGGTGGAGAAAAAAAGGAAAGAGGAGGAAAGAGAAAAGGGAAAGGAGAAAGGAAAAAAAGGAAAAAAGAAAATGAAGAAAGGAAAAAGGGAAAATAAGAAATGGGGTGGGGAAAAAAAAAAGGAAAAAAAAAAAGAAAAATAAGAAAAATATAGAAAAACATTCATTTTGTCTGTGTGATTTTCTGTAATATATGCTGGAAAGGTATAATTCTCATATCCAGATATTTTTATATTATCATACTGGGTTAGACACAAGACATATGACTTCTTGAGTACTAATTATATTAGTATAATTATAAATTATAAACTGCAAAGACTTTCCAGTCCTCCAAAGCCTGTTTTAATAACCTGTGAATGGAGCAAATTTGCCCTACTAAGGGGTTAGGAAGTGAACGTTAATTATCATCTCCCCAATTCGAACAAAAAGAGAATGTAGAGATTTAAAATTCAGTTATTTGGGTGCTAAATGATTTCAAGTCCCTAAGAGCCGTTACTTGTTGAGTCTGGGAACACATAACTTGACTTTTCACACCAAAACTGCATCAATGAGTTGCTGAGCTTATCCAGCAAGATCAGCTTTCTGGGTAAAAGTCCTTTCTAGATTCTCTTATGCACCTCACTGCATTGACAGTCTTGTGGGAGGACAGATAATACAAGGGTGTAGTGTTTGTATATGTGCTTCATCTAGGAATTTTATGACAAATGGAAGAGATGCTTCCCCTGCTACATGCCCTCCACTGAAGCAGTCTGTTTAGTGTATCAACTCAATATGGAACAGTGAGCAATATTTACTGCATTTTTGCTCTGCTTGAGCATTTTTTGCTCTTACAATGTGTTAACAACAATTTGTGAATTAGTACTACTGCTTCACTTGGAATTCCATCGAAATTCAACCCAGACTTATTCATGTCTCCCAGTCCACAATGGCTTGTGGCTTTCTTTCAGGCTCTATTTAGTCTTCTGATGAAATGTGGATGTAATATCTGTTTAAATCACTGAATTGATTAAAGGGACCATTCTGTTATTTTTAACTTTAGCTGTTTGTGTGCCATTCTGCTGCTAGAAAACAGCTTTATGTCTTTGTTTTTAATAAACAGTTGCTTAAGCTTACTATTCCAATAATGTACACACTCATTAAACAGTGATATTTGATGCATAAATTGAGGATGTTGCTATATCTTTCTTGTTATTCATTAATATTATTACTATTTTAACTCTGAAAAAAAATATTTAAGTTCTACAGATTTGTACACTTCTATCATTCAGGCTGTTTGAAGAACAAAACAACAGTATCTCCATTAAAGATGAAAAATAAAAAGAGAAAGAAAGAAAGAAAGAAAGAAAGAAAGAAAGAAAGAAAGAAAGAAAGAAAGAAAGAAAGAAAGAAAGAAAGAAAGAAAGAAAGAAAGAAAGAAAGAAAGAAAGAAAGAAAGAAAGAAAGAAAGAAAGAAAGAAAGAAAGAAAGAAGTTAGTTCTTTCTAAGACACTTCCCTGCATTCAACCACTTTAGAATACTGCTGTAGGCAAAGTGCACAGGGAGCCTTAGATTCTCAAGAGAGCTTGCAGGGAGAAACAAGATAATTTAACAAGATTTGAACCATCCTGGTGCTTACAGGGAGGAAGGAAAGGATAAAAATCCTTTTAAGCAACTTGTTCTTGCTGGTTTTCTGCTTCAGTAATGTATATGCTTGGTGGTTAGAAGCATCCTTAACATCTGTAATACAGAAGGAGAAGCATCAATATGCTTTTATTTGCTTTGTTTTGATGTGTTTGTTGTTGGTTGGTTTTGCTGTTGTTTGTTTGTTTAAACTCCACACAAATATCATTAAATGGATGAAAAATTTATCCACACATCTTTCAGCCTTTTCATTAATTCATAGTATCTCCAGGGATTAACAGAGTGTGGCTGTGTTTCTGAACACCACACATACAAATATTTTCTCAAGTGTCCTTTTCCTTCACTGACTTTATTTATAAAGAATAAACAGAGCCAGTCAGTGATACCCATTATCAATTAATATCCTCTGTGTCTTTTTGCAAGCCAACCATCCAGTTGGGACAAATGAACCTCATGACCTTACATTCAATCACAGTTTAGAACATTCAGACCCATTCCACCCCCTGCCCTCTTCCTTTCCAATGTACACAGCACTTCTCAAAGCAAACATGTCAGAGAATATTTATTTATTTATTTATTTTTTTTTTTTCTCAGGGACAAATGCCATCTCAGAGGTTCAGAAGGGCTGGAAACAGCAATCAGCATTTGGCTTTCATGAACCCCTGGAGAGCCATTTCTGTCACACATGAAATGTACAATCTCTGGGCTGGTCTTAGAGCAGTCTTTGTCGAGGCAACAAATATTGCATCAATGTAGGGCAACCAGCATGGGTATTCTCCCTGGAAGTTCGATTTTAATCCTCTGTTGGTAAAAATCAGTGTTATTTTTCTGACTTCAGTGAAGCTATTCCTGCTGACAGCTGCTGAGCTTCTGGACAGCAGTTTCTAGTTGCTTGATTTTTATGGCAATTTCTGAATCAGAGAGACGCACATCATATGGTTCCAGACTGCAGTAAATCTTCAAGTAAATCTAAATAGTTTATGGAAAAACAAGGATTTTGCAGTGATTGTTGCTATCCTGCAGATATACATAGTAACACAATGCAGTTATCTCCCTAGGTAGCCATTTGATATAGTTACAAAGTAATACACCTAGAAATATCTTTTCTCTGTCATATTTATAGCAATTATGTCAAATAGTGAATTTAAATAATTTCGGTTGATTACAGCTGGTTTGTGAAAACACACAGTTTGACGTATTCACAAGTTTCAATTACTATATGTGGAATGTAATTATGTGAAGTACAAAGCTTGAGAGGAAGCTGTATTTGCTAAATATACCTTGTCTGAAATGCACTGAACCCTACTTTCTTTCTTTTTTTTCCTTATTTTTCTTTCCCCAAAGTTTCAAAATATCATATACACAGTTTATAATTAATTATATAGAAGTTCCCTCTTTCAAAATCTGAATAGATTGGGTGGAAAGAGAAAATAAAAATCATTGCAAAATCAGCAACTTGTCTGATACATGAAGATATAAGTGGAATACTACTTTAATTATGTTTTATATTTTTTCTGGCCATTGTTGAAGATTCCTGTCTTTCCACTTACTGTTTTTGCTCAGTGAAGTCTTTTGAGTACAGTACCTTTTATTATTTTTTTTTTTAATTTTATTTTTCAGTGTAAGTATTTTTAAATAGAAATTTGACAACAGTAAATTATCAGCTGATTTGTTAATTTTTTGTTGTTGTTGTTTTTCAGGGGGTATTTTCTTAAAGTACTATAGCATTTTTAGAGCTTAACAGTTCGTAAAGAATGGCGGACCCAGAGACCATCTGATCATCAGGTCCTACCACCAATGATTGTAGGAAAATGCTTCCCATGCGGAACTGCCAATTAAAATTTGTATTTCTTTTAAAATATATTAAATCTAGTTCTCTTGAAAACAGCTGTGTATTGCATTAATGTCTCAACAAAATATGAAACAAACTAACAAGCAAGCAAAAAACAGCAACAACAAAAACACAAGAACAACAGATTGACATTAGAATCCATCTTACTTATGTTGCTGTGCTAACCCCAAATAACCCTAAAATCCTTTTGATAATATGTACTCAAATTCTTGTCTTGGTAAACTTCTAATCGCTCTGAAGTCTTTATTTTCCTTGATGATGAAGCTGCATCCACATCAAGAATGTAATGCATATCTGCTTATTTTATTTTTTGACAAAAATTGCAGAAAACATAAAGTATTTATTTAAATAAATGCAGATCCTTTCTACTTTATTTATCAAAACAGTTCCAATTATAATCATTAAAATTTCAAATTTCCTTTTTCTGAGCTGAAAAATATGTTTTGTCAGATTTGACAGTGATTTGACTTGAATTTTTGTTTCAAAGGACCTAGAAATATCTTCTTAATAATCAAAGTGGTCTTTCATGCCACAGTGGGACAGTTTATTTCTGGCTTGCTTGAAATAAGCAGAATAAGTAAAGAAAATACTTCAAAAAACAAAAATTGTACCCTCTTTACTCAGTTCTAATTCTGCTGTTATACAGTGTCTTACCTTCCTGTAGACCTTCATGACTAAAAATTCTCTTTGTTAGCTGATATGCACTCCTTAAAGTTATTATAAGTGACATTTCATTTTCTTTCTTGATCAACGTACCCAGTATAATTCTAAAAGCCTTGTGTTCTGCTTGCATGATTATTATGTTTTGGAAAAGATCTTCATAATTAAATATCAAAAACAAATGAAATAAATAATTATACCTGTTAGCTGCAAGAGCCTTTGAATAAGATGGAAAATACGCCTAGCAGTTGTTTCAAATATTGTCCATTTTGTTACATAACATCTCTGATTATTGTCATCACTTTTAATCTATTTGTATGAATTTCTAAGAAGAACTTAATATAAATGATAATGTATTTCCTTGCATGAAGAGTAAGGGTTGCATATGAATGTGAATCCATTACCTTGTCTGGATATTTTGAAATTACACATCTGTAGAGCAATCTGGTCCTAAGAAATAGTCATAGTACTCCATCCTGCAGATAATAATCTAGATACATGACATTCAAATTAACCTTCTCATGTATTTTTCCTTCATTTAAATTGCTGAACAATTAGTCAAAATGAATATTAAAAATGTGGGTTTTTTTTGGTTTTTGTTTTGTTTTGTTTTGTTTTGTTTTTGTCTGGGTTTTCAAAAAAAAGTTGATGAAGAAATTTATATAATTGATATTGAAAGCATTGGCGGCATCTTGCCACAGATATATGAATTTACACTGACCACAAATAGATGTTTGTCTCAAACATGCCATACATTGTTGGTAATGATATTAGTCAAAGAAAAAGGTACAAAAATAGACATGGAGATATATAAATAAATGAGTGATACAGGAAAAACAATGGAAGTTCTCTGCTATAGGGACTTTTGTAGAAAGACTAACAACAAAATAAAAGGTCAGAAAAGGAGTTTGTAGAGTGTGTAGTTTTAGGAGTTTGTAGCGTATCATTACCTAGGCAGAGATCAGTGATGCTGGTAATTTTCTGCAACTACTGAAGACTTCTTGAAGACTGCTGGACCTAAAGCTATATTCTGTCTGGTTTTTCCCTCCAAATACTATTAGATATGCGTTACAGATCCTTTATCCTACTCTCCAAGGCATCACAAACACCAAGTATGTTTAGAAAATAAAATTATTTATTTGCCTTGGGAAAATCTTGGCTTCCTGACTGAGTGGAAAATAGCTGCAGCTCACCACACTGTCGACCACTGTCAATAATCACAGCAGCAAGACTCTTTGGGCAGTAAGTCTCAGATAAAGAAGTGTTTTTATCTCAGGACTTCCAGTAGGGATCTAACTATGAGTTACTTCAATCAAAACACATCCATTATAGACCTACATACTATATATATGTGTGAATAACAACTCAGATCTCGTTAAGATTACTCTACTATACATTCCTTTGTTAGAAAATAAATAGTCTTTTTCAGAGATCTGTCACATAATAGTGATTCATCTGCATGTATGCTTAAACAATAAATTCTTACATATATGAAGTGTGTTGTTGTTAAGTCTCCCTGTTCCTTCACACAAGCTCTTTCTCATGTTTTATGGACGAAGACCTTAAATCAAATAACTTGCCCTTCTCTCTTGTCTTGAGTTCATTACTAATAGATAAATAGTCTGACCCCCCTGTAATGTATGCACTTCATTTCATCTTTTATTTTAAAAGATTTAATAAATTAACAGCAGCATCAAATATTATGCCAACAGCATCTCTTAATTAATAAAAATATTTATTATAATTAATCATAGAGGCATAAATCTTTTAATGTCTTGAACATATGGATCAGTAAAACAAAAAAGAAATAGAGGCATTGAGAAATATATTAAACGTTTAATAAGATGTAAAACTTTTCATATATATGTAATGAATTTATATTTAACTTCTGAGAAGAAAAAGTTCTAGTGCCATAAGGGGAACTGAGATGTATAAATGAAAGATGATAAATTGTCTTGTCTGAGTCACTTCGTTCCATGAATTAGAAAGCAGCTTTCAAGTGACTTATGTTCAGCAAAGGAAGTGTTTATAAATATTTCTGATTTAATTGAAATGAAAATAAGGCTATGTATTGAAATAGTAAATAACATACATTGAGTTTAATGGATAATTAGCACTATGAATTTGCACCATGAACTTTATAGCAGGCCCATGAATCACTCCGTTAAGCTTAAATTCATTTCAACTAATTTAATACAACTCAGGTGTACAAGCTTGGAATCCAGTTATAAACTGTACAGAGAGTTGTCATTTCTATTCTTTTGATAACAGTGCCATGACATTTCTAAGCAACCCTAATGTGAATCTCCTACAGATTCACAGAAAACTGTGTTAAATATGATATACTGAGTGAGCTTGCTAGTTTCTTTGCTCCTACAAGACAGTTCAAAGGGAGACATTGTTAAATTAATGCAAAATAATACAATGACAACTACAGGCTATCAAAGAAAAAAAAAAATAGAAGCACTTGAAAGCAGTACTTTAAGTAATAATATTTATTTTGATATAACACTAAGTCATAGATAAAAAAGAGAACAACTGAAGTGACTAATAGAAGGGAAATTTGCAACTACTTTTTCAAAGTATGGCTAGTCCACTTTAATAACCAGGTTTTCTGCTAAATCTACTTGTGGAACACTCTTGTTAATGTTGCCTCAAACTTTCACTGTGCTGTGTGTTTAAAGATTAAGGTAGCAGGTTATCTAGCCTCTGAAACGTCAGTATATGGTCTTGTCTTGATGTCGTCCTGTCTTAAGAATTAGGCTTTAAAAACAAGGAATAAGTTAGTATTTAAACTCTGCTTCTTGCACAGATTAAATATAAGTGGGAATATAGGCAGGTCTGGCCCCACTTCAGGATAAGCAACCTTCCCAATTTGTATGAGTTAGAACACCCTCTTAGTCATGAACTTTTAATCCAGCCATGATACAGATGCTCTATCCAACATAGGTGGGGAGTACTTTTTGGTTAGAGATTGATGACATTCAAGAAAATTTGTATCCTTGTTTTAAACAAACAAGCAAACAAATAAATAAATGTTGTAGGTTTGTTTTTTCTCCTCCACAGAGAGGAATGTTTAGTCACTGAAATGATGATCCAAGATTCTACACAGATTTTTCCTCTGGTTCCCATATGAGCTCAGTGTCTTATTAGAAACTTCATAGTCAGTGTCTTATTAGAAACCTTTGAGAAATAACACAGCTTTTCAATCTGCCTACAATGTCAAAAAATCCCAGAAGGATTTAATACAAGTACACGTGCCTCGTGCCTTTTTTTTTTTTTTTTTTTTTTAATACAATGTTAACAGTTTGATGAGAATATCAATTAAACATGACTGTGTAGTTAAGATTTCCATCTCCAAATGCAGCTGCAGCAAGTAACTGGACTACTAATCAAAGCAGTGTTATAATTTAGCACTGATGAGGGAAGCAGTAGCCGTCAGAAAGGAATGACAGAAAGGAGGCAGCTGCTTTCATATCATTTTAGTGTCCATTTCTTTAATGAGCCTGAGGAGACAATTCCCTGCTGACTACTCATTAATTAATGGGATTTATGAGAGGAGAGCAGCTATCAGCATGCAAACAAGCACAGAACAGGTGATGACAGATTTCTGTTTGCAGGCAATGAACATATTGAGGAAAGGAAGCTTTTCACTAAAGTAAATTATCTGAAAGCGATATTTAACAAAAAGCTAAGCACTCAGTTCATGAGTTGGGCAGCACTGAAGTGTGGCTTACAGCTTAACTGAGATTGTTATTAAACTTGACTTCTGAAATATCTGCAGTCAGATCAGAAGGAAAGTTAAATGCAACCTGGAGGATTCCACAGATGTATCTTTCCCATTCTTTGTGAATATCCTGACTTGATGTTTAGTCCCAGCCTGCCTGCATTAAAAACAGTCAGATAGATAGATCCTGCAACAAAACATTCCTCTCTGGCCCTCCTAAGTTATTTCAGTGGTCTGCCCTCTTCTTGGGAAGTCTGAGATGTCTTGAGTGAGTTTTGCAAGACAAGCGCACTCTTTCTCGACCAATGAGACCTCAGGGTACAGGGCAGATTGTGCCAAAGCCAACCTGCAGAGATTAATAAAGAGAAGACAATACCACAGCACAGGGCATCAGTCATCCTTTTGTGAGGCTGGAGACCCTTTGCATTCGTATGGCATTGTGGGGTGGCTGTGATTGCACAGCTGGTTTTAGTCTCATGGTGTCTGTTCACAAAGGGGTTCTTTGAGCTTCTGTGCATGACTTGAATGCATGTAATATTAAACACCCTTGGGACAGATTTCAATTCTTTTCTTTTGTTCCAATCAGAAAGCATAAAGCAACTGGTTTTAGACATAGTAGTACAGAAGAAAACTCTTGATAATTCTCATTCTGTCCCTTTCTTATGGGAGGCATTTTGTGTAGGACGTGTGAGCAACATAGTGGAGCTCAGTTCTGCAAGTGCAAGCTCCTTATAGACTTAATGTTAACAACATATGTCAGAGCAGCCATGAGTCTACTGTGAACAGAATGGGCTGAGGTGGCAAACACTGGACATGTGAGATAAACAGCCATAAAATCTCCAGACAATATCCCATCAAGTTTTGGGGGCTTATGTTAGAAAGGGCATAATGACAATCACACAATCACACTTGTACAATATGTCACTCTTAGAAGTCTGTTCCACAAAATCTTGGAGCTAAGATTTCATTCTTAGCACTGTATACCCCATACAAACTGCTCTGCATATGTTTTCAAGACTGCTATAGCACATGCTTTTTTTGCTAGAGTTTTTAAATGTCAAGGATATTACACATTTCTCTCAGTGCCTCTTCCATCGTGTATGTGAGGGAGAAACAAACACAAGCAGGGAGCAGATCATTTTTATCCAAAGGAAAAGGCAGTGAAAATATGAGATATATCTGACATAGATTGTGAGAAAGAAAAATAAGAAAGAAAAAAAAGAAAGAAAGAAAGAAAGAAAGAAAGAAAGAAAGAAAGAAAGAAAGAAAGAAAGAAAGAAAGAAAGAAAGAAAGAAAGAAAGAAAGAAAGAAAGAAAGAAAGAAAAGAAAGAAAGAAATGAAAAACGAAATGAAGAAATAAAAAATATGGAATATAGAAAACAGCCCTCCCTTTATATGATATAAAATGTGGATTATTTGAGAGTAAAGTAGCTAGAGAGGTTTCAGTAACACCTTTGAGGCTTGGCTAACCAGGGATAAGAGAAGGATAATAAATAAATACAAGTCCTGTAAAGACATGTGACATTAGGTTTAAATCTGTCAATTAAATATTCTTAATTTTGGTGCACCACTCACATCTTTCACGTTTTTTTTTTTAAAGCAAGTTTAGTTTCATGAGTCTCATGCAATGTAAATTTGTAGATCCTAAGAAGAAGGTAAAACCTTTTAAGAAAATTAACAAAAGAAAAATGTGAAGTTAAAAATATGTATTTTAAAACACTTTAAGCCAGTTTTTAGATCTGTGTCTGATTTATTTTGAATTTAAGAAGGAATTTGCTTGACACTTCTTTCTGATTTCCTGAGAATGTCAGTGCCAGTTTTCTGTGGTCTGAAGTTGTACAGTGTCTTCTGTCTCAGTAGAATGCACTCATTGGCTCTATTCTGTTTCAAAACTCTGGGATAATTTCATTACAAACATGAAAATAAATTATAATAGTGCCTCCCTTGCTACATCTGTGCAGAACTGTGTGGTAGGGAAAGAAAGTGTGCCTTACTTCTCTGTTAAATATTATTTCACAGTATTCTCCTTATAAAACTTAGCTTACTTAAACCAGCCATTTCATCAGTGGAAATAAACTGTAATACCCCTTGAGATTGAACCTCTTGCTGCTAATTGCAAACATACATTCAGATTGGAACTTTGCTCTCTGTACTTCAATGAACAATGTTGAAAAAATCAACAATTTATTTATTTTCATGGTTAGTAATATGTCATCTTTAATCAAGCCACCATTGAATACGTATATCACACTAAGGAATTAATATAACTTGCAAATTAGCTGACGTGAGTGTTACAGCAATGGTATCTCTAAGAAAAAAAACACAAGTAATTAAATCCAGGTGGATTGCCCAGAACGGAACACATCAGACCTGGTGTCTGTCTATCAAATTCTTAGAAAGACTTCTCCATATTCAAATGGCAAAACTAGTACTTCATCAGAGTGATGATTTCCATAGGAAGTAGAAAAGAAACAAATTCATGCATAGTTCAAAGGACTCTGACAGTCAAGAGTATAACAAAAAATATATCAAGGTTATTAGAAAAAAAAGGAAGACAGATTATTTTTAAGGGGAGGAAGGGAAAAAAAAAAAAAGAAAAAGAAAAAAAGAAAAGAAATAATAACACTTCACTTTCGATTTTTACACTTAAAATAACCAGCTGAGTATCTCTTTTGTATGTATATGGCCTGACTGTGCTGGACACCTTTTGTCCTGGTCAAGGCAATGGGGATGAATACTTGTCCTTCCCACTACTATACTTAGTGAATGTGTAGAGTGCAAATAGCCCTAAGCCTTCTTCAGGAACCATGATGCACCTAATGGTTACTACAACTTCCAAAACCAGGTCAACAATTTACACTCTGCACTCAAAGCATAAAATTAATTGTTCTATTCATTCATTTCATTTTATAGAACTTTTTTGCTTTGACACAACCTACTTCTCTCACACAGGAAAGTCTCCAGCACCAACCCTAAACCTAAAACATAAATCCTTAAATGACTTTACACCCATTGGTGACAGGAATTTCTTAAAATATACTTAGTTCACATCAAATACTCTTACCTTATTAACAGCAGAACAAATCCAGCGAAAATCTAGCAAACGTCCTAAGAAAGAGAAAATAATAATAATAATAAAATAAACACATATGTAGAATAAAAGCTATAATCAGAATGAAAATTGCAAAATATAGAAAGATATTCAATCTGATGTAAACTTTGTATATTAACATTTCTTGAAGATATGCACCCTATTTTTTGTTAACCTCGAATATAGGTGAAAGTGTAGACATGTTTGCTGCTAAGATAAATTTTCTGGTCCCAGGACTGATACCTACATATTGAATAATACATGATAGAGGAAATTAATAATGACTAAAATACTCTTTAATATCATCTTTTATTATTCGAGTAAACAGAAAAAAGTTAAATTACACAATCTCATAAGTAATGAAAAGATAAAATTGTTGGCATTTCATATTTCCCATCCCAGTCAGTGCAATCAGGAAAAGTACTTAATTTTAAGAAGCTTTTGGATTTTTTTTCCTGTAAACTTAACTATCAGCCAGATTTGAAGTTCAACCTGGATCCTGATCCTCAAGTTTCCGTGCTAAAGAGATCTCCTTGTTTCAAATCCAAATTTCTACCTCCTTCTTTATACCTCATTTACCATTAACTTTGTAGAACCATAGAATCATATAATGGTTAGGATTAGAAGGGACCATTAAGATCACTGAGCTCTAGTCCCCCTGCTATATGCAGAGACACCTCCCTTTACACCAGGTTGCTCACAGCCCCATCCAGCCTGGGCTTGAATGCTTCCAGAGAAGGGGAATCCACAACCTCTCTGGGCAGCCTTTTTCAGTGTCTCACCACCCTCTCAGTGAAGAATTTCTTGTTTGCATAATTCAGAAATATCCCCACAGAACCTTCTTGCAGAGCTGAAGACACCAATGAAAAGATTTCTCTGAATATATCAAGTTTCTGCTTTTGCAGCCTTCTAATTCCTTCTTCCCAATCACAGAGTGCTAATGTGATAATGCAAAACGAGGACAGCAACTTCTGCCAATAATACCATGGAGAAGCAGTATTTAAAGTGAGCATCAGCAAGAGGACATTAAAGATACAACTGGAAATCACCAAATATCTTGAGGAAGGAAATGTATAGCTATTAGGCTTTCTGAAAGCTGGGGAGTTATTTCAGGAAAGTTTCTCCAGCTTTATTAGCTACAGGATGAGACAAGAGAAGGAATGCATGAGGTCCATAGAATAGTTTATGTGGAACAGAAGCACTAAATCTAGTTTTTTGGGGAGTAAATGAAGGATTGGTTTTGTTTTCTATATTTTATTTAAGGGTGTTTGCATTTTTTGTTTTGTCTTCAAGTTTCTGTATTTTTCCATTTTCAGTTCCTAAGCAAAGATACGAGGCTGTCAAACAAACAAGCAAACAATACGCCTTTTCTATTTGCTCCTCTTTTAAATTCCTGTTATTAGAATTGTAAATCCTGGAGGTCCATTCACTCATAACAAGGGATCAGCAGGTGTTTTATATATGAAATTTGCAAAGCTATTGTTTGATTTTCAACTGAAAAAGAAAAAGTAATTTAGCGTAGATCACAGAGTTAATAGAGATGAAAAATAGTGCAATCCGGTTCTCCAACACTGCAATTCCATACTCTGAGACTGAATAATCATATGCTTCAAACTCTAGTGTAGACTTTACAAGTTACACTAGATTGTAAATTTTAGTTTTCTCCTTTTGCTCAACCTTATTTTCATAAGATTTGTGCCAACTTGGCTATAGCACTGTGATGACAATGGCAAAGTATATTCAGAATGTATATGGCATGTGTAAATTCAATCTAGGAATCCAATCTGGGAGGCAGCAAGCACACTCATAATGTTCTTTCTTTTCCCCCGTATACTGTGGTCTTTTGACTTTAGCCATGTTTTCCTGTTGATGGCAAAAAACAGACCAGCCCTACCCAGAAAATCTGATTTCTATCATTGTCACTGACTGACACATGTATATGCATGTTTTAATCAACTCAGGTTAATGTCTAGTATTCCTAATAGTCCTAGTATTTCACTTGTACACAGTCCCAGTTCACCTTGGTGTTACTGGAAGAAACTCACAATCACTGTTATTATAATAGTTTGGGATCTTCTCAAATGCATGTAAAACAAAACATTGCTGTTAACAATTTGGCACAATTTTTTCCTGTTATTATTATTTTACTTTATTTTCCATCTATTACAAATGTGCATGACTTTTTGGAGATGTTGGCTATTGTGAAGAAGAAAAACCCCCATAAATTCCACTAAATAACAAACTATTTTAAGTGAATGTATATTTGAATAGCTCATGATGTGCCTGATTTTAGCACTGAGATTACTATATTTTTAATTTTCCAGCAGATTGGACATAGTTTTAAAGGTTTCATCTGAAGCCTTAAATAGACCATCTCGTCTATCTAAAGGGCACAATATACTTAACTGTTCAAAAGGCACTTGATCCCATGAATGCACTTTGGTAGTAATAGGATAGTCATTTTCAAGGCCAGTAAAATGCTATTACTCATTAAAACACAAACAGATTGTGAGAATGAACACTCATGCTGATGGCTGGCAGCCTGACAAAGGGAAATGGGAAATGCAGCACTTTCCTCAATTAAGCTGCATTGACTTTGTGTGTTCCAAGCATTTGATTCTACTCCTTTCTTCTCATGATACTTCTGACAATAATAGGATAACGGATTTATGTCACGAAGGCACTGACCTTTGTCAGAGGGAACGTTTTGACAGGAAAAGATGTGATATGCTGTTACACCCTATAATTTTGACAATGAATGACAGTATGGCTGTAGGTCAGCATGGTAAAGCTTATACTTATGTTTTTATGTTGTCATCCTTAGCTAATCTTTTTGTTGTTGTTGTTGGTTGGTTTGTTTTTTAGTGTCTTTTATTACATTAACATTTTCTAATGAAATTTCTAGATGGAGCCAAATCATATTGCTAGGAAGCCCTGATTGTGAGGCCACCCCACACCCATGGGAGTAATTTATGTTCTAGAGAAAGATGGACTGGGAACATCACAGGTAATCCTAGTGAACACTGATGATACTTCTGGTTTTATAATCTATGTTGAAGATACTCTCAGTTAAAGGACAAATAAACAGTATTGCCCGTTTTGTTGATAAATGTAAAATATTTCATTCTGCTAAGATTTATCCTAATAGATGTCATCTTATTGGAAAGTGTGCAAGTTTAAACTTTGAGAAAAGAGATGTTATTCTGTGGAATCTGAATATTTAGGTTATAATAAATTGCATGGATAAAATAATTTGACTTCAGGTTAACTGAGTAGAGATATTTAATTACTATAGTATAAAAGATTCTCTTTCATGAGGAAGAGCCCTACACTGAGGTAGTTAAACAATGTGAAAAGTAAAAAAAGGCACAGAGATAGACATCTGTCCAAAAATATAGTGCAAATACTCAGTATCAGCAATTTCACTGAATTCAGGATGATAACTTCCAATTGTTTGTTCTATAATCAAACTGATCTTTTTGTAATTACTGCTTTTCCTATTTAAATAATGATAACATTTTGAGGGTGTAACAATAACAAAGTGGTATGGCACACCACGTTGAAGCTCTTTTTTTTTTTGTCTAGTAGGAAGAATGTCCTCAGAGCTGTGCATTGCAAAGAAAATTGACTGTCTCTGCCCTGGAGGATCTAATCTTGCAAACTCTTACACATGGGTAATTTCATTCACTTGGGGTTTATTTCCATTCCCAGTGAAATTATTGGTGAAATTCCCAGTAACTCCAGCAGAGATTGAGAAGTAAAATATCAAGACTGACTTATGTGAGAGCTCTTAGAGAACAAATCAAACCAGAATACTATCAAAGCAATGAAAACTTGCTTCCTGTCTTTCACCTTCCATGATTTAGGTATAAAATTGCCAAGATGTAGCATCACTTTTCATTCAGTTCTCCGAGTGACATGTAATGAGGTTTCATTGTTCACTATGACACCTTGACAAATGTTGTGTTTCCATTTCTCCTAAGAGTGACTATACAACACATCCCCACTCTAGAAACACAAAGCAACTACAGTGAAAACCCAAATGAATTATGTATGAAACATGAGAAAGGAAGCAAATGTTAACTAATTTCAAAGTGGGTCAAAATCACGACAGTTTGGTTGGTGACAAGTGAAGTAATTTTTCTAAAATATTACCCAACTATGTCTCTTCTGCTAGATTAATTTGCAGAGAAGAAATATCATTTTCCAAGCAGATGGGGAATTTCCCAAACAGAAGAGAATTTAACTTCTACACGTAAGATATAATGAGAACTAATAAATTAGGCGAAGTTCTTGTTTACCTAAGCTGAAATATTAATGGCCAAACCCATGAGTTTTCTAGTACTTGCCTTTTTCTTTTTTCTTTCTTTCTATTTTTTTAGCATGTTAAAATTTAAAGCACAGTAACACATGTTGTGATAGATCTATATATCACAGATACAGTAACATTAGAAAAGGTACCAACCACAGAATACAAATATAATGTAGCTGAATAATTTCAGTTTCTTCCACACAGATTTCACTGTTATCAGCTAGGATGTAGTACTAGGATGTAAAGCAGTACTGAAGATAAACTATATGGCTTGAAGTACTGAGAGAGTTATGGAATCATAGAATCATTTGTGTTTGAAAGGACCTTTAAAGGCTATCTGCTCCAACTTCCCTGTGATGAACAGGGTCACCTACAGCTTGATCAGGAGCTCCATCCAGCCTGACCTTGAATGTCTTTTTACAGATTGTTTTGATACAGATGCTGGTGGGCTGTATGGGGTAGCTTTAATAAAAAGGATTGTAGGTACCATGCGGGATAAGTGCCATCTGCATCTGTTACTCACAAATGTAATACCGATGCATAATATTTAGTAAGATGATAGCTGACTGCAATGATCTTGAAATCATAGCTTATGAAATCCTGAGAGAAGTGAAGAATGTGAGTAGCAAAATGAAGATGTTGCCCTTGGGAATTAAGGAAATCTGTTAGCTGGGATCCCACAGGAGTCTCTGCTTTGAAGCACAAAGGGTCTAGGAAACCTGACTGATAAGATGATCTTCAAGGACAGTCTCCTCAAAGTTGCAAGGACTGGTTATCCCATTATACAGGGAGTTGAGCAGATTTAGCAGAAATAAACACTGATAAACAAGGAAATCAAGACTCGGCTCAAAGGAAGTACACAGAAGATAGAAGCAAAGATGGACTGTGTAAAAGACTATGGAGATATCTGATGAATGAGCAGCGACAGTGTTTGTACAGGCACATCTCAGCTTGTGTTCAATCTGCCGCAAGAGGTGCAAGGCAACAAGGAGGATTTCTGCAAGTACATAAGAAGCAAAAAGTAGGCCAAGAATAATGCATTTTTCAAGCTGAATTGATGTTGGTGGAAGTGATGAAAAGCAGACAATCATGGCACACGACTTTCCTAGATCACTTTTTATTGGTAAGTCTCTCAAGTCTCCAAGAACTCTGTGGCTAACTGCAGAATTTGGAGAATAGGGACAAAACGATGGAGGACAATGGTACCAACAACTATTTGAGCTGTGCAAAGTCTCGGGGAAAGAAGAACTCCATAACCAGCTGCCTGGGAAGTAGATCTCCAGAAAAGTATGGATAATACTTTCAAGTTGAAAATCACTGTCCACAGCAATCCCTTGCTGACATAAGGGATAAGCAAATAATGGAGTTGCTTTAGCAACCAACTGACTGAGGGAAGTCTTAATTGTTCACAACTGAGCTTCCGTGAGTCTATACGAGTTTTATTGTTAGTTTTGTGTTCCTTAGAATCATATAGCAATATATAAAGTGGGGACAGTTCAACAGATGCTGTCAAGACAATCAGCAGCTGATGCCAAACTCATCTCTGAGGTCCACGGTGAACAAGAGAAATTCTATTTGGGTATCAGAGGACTGTTTTTCATTATGACAGTGATTAAGCACTGGAAAGATGATCTGAGAAGCTGTAGAAAAAATCTTTGGAGAGGGTCCCTGTGCATCCCTGAGTAATCTCATTTAACTTTGTAGCTTGTCCTGCAGAAGACTTACACAAAGTTGAATGAGGTAATCTCAGAAGAACTTTCCAACTTTAAGTGGTCTGTGATTCCTTGATCTTAATGTACTATGAAGAATATATGAGTGGATAGTAAATGCAGAATTTCAGTCTCAGAATAAAGAAGCTACAAGCAAATGTTCTTGAAAACTTCAGTTTTATTGACATCAAAGTAACTAGGAACTTCGTAATAGCTATTTACTCCTTTGCAACATGAATGCAGACCATTGTGACTACAGCATCATTCTCAGACAATATTCTGAAACCCTCAGTCAATATTAGCATGGATGATTAAACTCTATTTGAAATAAATAAATGCTAAAAAAAAAAAAAAAAAAAAAAAAAAAAAGTTGAGAAAACAATTTGCAAGTAGATTTGAATTTGGTGTAATATAATGAAACTCTTGGCTATTCTGATTTAAATCTTTGGCTCCTAGCATAGTTCCTTTGCACTGATCTGTTATCCTAATGCTGAGCTAGTAAGACTACTGGGAATCCTCCATCTCTAAGGAAAATCCTAGCTGACAGAGGAAACATGTATAGCTGGCTTTGCTTCGGGGTATTGAAGAAAAGGCCAGTTCCAGAGCAGGAGTGGGAAGTTAAAATGGATAGCAGTTTTGACAGTAATGAAGAAGACGATCACCTTTCTATACAGGGACTTCAGTATGCAGAGTAATTAGACTACTAAAAATAGATACAAATTCCACATATTTTGGAATGAAATGTTCTTTATTTTACTTTAAAAAAAAATCAGAATCACTTATTTTTGGAAATGTTTAAATTTAAAAAAAATAAAAAAGAAATTATTGATAAAACATATAAAATGATGCTGGAGTAAAAGAAAAAAAGAAATTATTTGTTATAGGATTTTTTCTTCTGTGACAATTGCATTGATTTCCATAGTAGTAATTGAAATCCGATGCTGCATCCTGTTATTTTTTTCTTCTTTTTCTTACAGCCATTTAAATACAAAATGACAAAACTATTAAAGATATGAATGAATATTTGCATGATTTTCTTAAAGCCGAATTTGGCTTGTAGAAATCCAATCTTCATTAATATTTTATAAAGAAAGGGGTAACTAACTATAGCACAGAAATAAACAAGGTAATCAGCTTTTTTTATGAACATTCCCTTTAGGACTACATCCTCTAACAATTTTGAATCTCATTTCACAGAATGCAAGAATGAGCTCATTTGCTGAGAACTAACAAGAAAAACATCAGAGCTGCATTCACCATATATTTACATTTTCCTAGGACACACTGCTGAATTCTAGGCAAACCTGATCTGCTAATAAATTTTATTTATGCATAATGCCAAGCTATTAAAAAAAAATAAATTAGCAACAACAAAAAAAAAGTTTCCAGCTTTCAGTACAGCTAAGAGACTAAAAAGTCTTTAAATCTGATTCTGGATTTCTGTCAGAATTCCAGGCAGGGAGATATGTGCAGCATGCATTAATCTACTGAACTACAAAGTCCATTAATTTTGAATACCACTATCAATTACACTATATGGCAAAGTGATAACTACATGATTATCTTTAATGTACCTTTTCTGATTCTGAGGGCTTCATTTTTGCTCTCTACATACTTTATGAAGTATTGTGCCTTCGTGTGGTTAGGTAGAAACCTCAAACATTTATATGTAAATACTAAATATTTGCACTGATATTTATTGCATCTTTAGGAGAAAAAAAAAAAAAGAGTAATAATAGAGAAGCCTTCCCATCCTAAGTATAAAAATTGATCTCAGTTCAGTAATCTGCTCTTTTTCAGATGTTACAATACTTCTTGCTGTACTTAATTTTCCTACGGTATCGTGCAGAGGGAACTCTAATCTTACTATACGTGAAGTGAGGTAATGTTGTACAAATGACTTAAGCTGTTCAACAAGATGTCTAGGGAATGAAGTTAGTTGTCATTTTACATTGATTTCCTTTGAAATATTTCTTCACTTGTAGAACCTGTACCATTTATTCATAGTATAAAACTCATCTATTCAAGCCATCTTCCATCCAAGATGGTGGTAGAAGAACTGATAAATAAATAATAATTCATAAAAAAGATATCGTTTGATTTATTGTTCTTACCTACATACAAAAACAAACAACACACATCTTTTCTCTCAAAAAGCAATCTGGTTAGAAATTTAATAATACATATATAGTTTGAATAGTAATACTAATTTAAAAACTCCTTCCTCAATTGTATTATGAACTGAATTTGGATTTTGCAGACAGCATCTCTTGCTTCTGCTGCTGAAAGTGATATTTTTAGCCATGCTCAAGAAAGAAGTTACCTAAAAGTGATGTGCTGTAAACCTAATGTCAGACAACACAAACTGATGAGGGGGAGAAAAACAAACTAGTGGCAAAATAGCATAGGACATGGCCTTTTGCCTCCTTCACAATTGTTTCTTGTATACTAACTGTTGTGGTGCCACACGTCTTTGTTATTATGATATCAGGTTAACTTTAGGGAAAAGGAAATTTTTCACTGAATTAATTCCTGAAATCTGAGTTTACATTCTTGGGGCAATTTACAGTGTTTTTTCGTTTGTATGTTTTGTTTTCTACATATCATGTAGTCTACCGCTTGCAAACAACTTACAGCAGATGCTCCTACCAAAAGTCGAATAACTCTCTGTTCTGTGCACACAATAGATGTTATCTAAGTATTTCATCGGCATGCAAACATATATTTTTCTTTGATAGAGCCGAAATATATAATTTTTATCTCTACGAAGTAAATGTGAAACTATTTTCATAAGAATATTTCAACCTTCAGGCTGTGATGCATAAGCCAATTTTTACCTCTGTGAGTAATTTCATTGAAGTTAATTCATGAAACATTAAATAAATTCAGAGGGCATACTGAGGCTGGAGCCTTTCACAGAATCACAGAATTGCAGAATGACCTGGGTTGGAAGGGACCTCAAGGATCATGAAGTTCCAGCCCCCTTGCCTGGCAGGTCCACCAAACTTCCACAAACTTTGCAATGAGCCACAGTGAGTTAAAAATGTTATATAAGGTCATGAGGGTCTAAGAAGGAGAATGGAACAGAAAATTAAAGATTCTTCCTTCTGCTTAAATATAACATTGCATTTGACTGTGTTTGTCTTTTCTCTTTCAACTTAGATTTTCTTAGTTGCAGGCTTTGTAATAAATTGAGCTCTAGTACAGCAAATTAAAGTCAGATTAAGAAAAGTTAAATTACTTTAGTGTAAATATATATTTTAAATAACCCTCTAGCATTGAGTATCACTTACTACCCTCTAGCTCCCGATATTCTTTGCACACTAGGTTCATATATTCAAAACGAATCCCTGCCTGAGCTTTGATTTTTTTAAGTAATTTCACTGTCACTGTTCTAATACAGCATCTTCAGTCTGGATCTGTTGCCTTCTAGAAGATACACAAAATGACACACAGACCTTACATTCTCCTCCTAGGATAGACACATAAGAATTCTTCTCAAATTCATTATCTGGTAAGACTTTGAAATTTTGTGGGTTCTTGTTTGTTTGTTTACTTGCTTTTTCCATTATTATTATTATTATTATTATTATTATTATTATTCATTGGTTTATAAGAACGAAATAATAATATTTATCTTTAATGATCTCTGGGCTTGGCAAATTATTAAAAGATCCATTAAAAACCCTTGTGTCTTTCACATTCTAAAATAATGGAAATATAACATGAACAGATAATTTTCTGAGTAGATAAGAAGTGTAATGAGCAGTTTCATTACTTGGGACATCTTATATCTTGGGTTGTATCTATGCAACATGAAAAGCTTCTTGTCAGTTCTTCTCCCTCGTTCAGTGTTATGATCTTCCAAAAGTGTGATTCCTCCTGGCTCCCAGGTCTTCAGGCAATTCTGAACAATCCACCATCCCCTAACTGCAAAAGCTGTCTTCATTGCACTATATGAAATGACATACCAGTACATAATAGAAAACCTGATACTTATATTGAGCAGCACATGTACAAGATGAAGCAATCTAAAGCAGTCTCAAAGAAGATCAAAGGATATTGTTCTACAACAAAGAATGCTGTGTTCAAGGTTAAGAGACTGTAAACAGAAGAAAAAATCACTATCAAATAGAAATGTTTCTAACTGTTTTCTAAACAATAGAATTAAGGAATAGAGAGAGAGAGAGAGGAATAGAGAGAGAGAGAAAAGCCCTATATAGATGCATATTGCATTGACTACCTAATGTATTAATTTTTCTCACTAATGTCATCTAAGGTATTTAAATGCCAGGAAGACAGTTCCCTTCTCCAACTGACATGAAGGGTATTTTCAAACAGTAGGTTTGGTGTAGTTTTTAATCTTATGGTAGACGCCATATTGTAAATTGAGCATAGTTAAAAACGGAGTCAAGAAACTATGGTTGAATGACAAGAGGCTAGGAGAGAGTAGAAGAGCTATTTAAAAGGAAAAAAAATATATATATATATAGAAAGATACATGAGAAACATTTCTAAATAAAATTAAATAAAATATTGAAAGTGATGGAAAATTTGGAGAATTCTTAAAGTAAAATTAATTGAAAAAATGAAGACAGAAATAAAAAAATAATAGATGGGAAACTTAAGCCATTTAAAAGAAAATGAAGAAACCATTTCCCTAATTATCCATGACAGAAAGATTTCCCTAATGTAGCTAGAAAAAAAAAAAAGAAATTTCTGTTATTATTTTCTGACTTTTGACCAAAAACAAACACCAAAACAAAACAAAATAACAAAACAAAAATCACATCTGATATGAATAAAGATTTCTTTAAAATCCAAGATAAATGAGGTATTTGGTTTTTTGCTATTTAATACTGTGAGAGAAACTGCATACAGTTAAGGAAGGTGAAACAGCATCATTTAGAAATAACTACTCAAGGTTATGCACACTATCAATTCACATACATACCAGAGATATAAAAACTTCAAGGAAAATTTCCCTGCAGTGTGGAACAGAATGTGTTACTTTTTGATATCTGAGACATAGAATCCTTAATCTCTGCTATTTTCTTCTAAAAGAATCAGAAGATAATATCATATCTATAGAAAGTTTGGCCATGAACACAAAGGTATAAAACTTATTTTGTTGAAAGTCTTGGAGGTATCTGGTGTGAGTTAATTGCTCCTTTTGTAAAGCGACCCTGTAAAACATTTTGAAAGAAGGATAACTGTACAAGTTCCCCCTGTGGAGTTCAGTATGAGAGGACAAAGAAGCAAGGATTGTACAAAGACCATGATCTTTTCCTGTTTCCATGGTGATGCAGTTCCAAAAAGGATGCACCCATTTAAACTAGTGGATCCTGCTGCATTATATTTTTAAGAAGATTTAAATCTGTTGGTTCTGCACTGGAATGAGGATGAAGTTTCCTGAGAGCTTTTTAAACTCTCTCATTCTCTCCACATTTAGATAGTATGAGCAAAGAGAAATCAAGCTGCAGAAACCCTATAAAGAACAAAAAGATTCATGAATTTCTTTTCTCACATTCCTAAATATATATATATAGATATATATATATAGATAGATAAAAAATCCCATATTAGTGTGATGTGAAAATTGAGGTTTTCTGGTTAAAAAAAGTTTCAGGAATAATTCCACCTGTTGATAAGGCGTTGTACTGGAAGATACTTCTGCATTCAAGTACTTAACTGTCACTGTTTTCTGTAAATACGAATGGTCAGCATTTGGCTATGAGTTTTCTCTCTTACGTCTGCTCTCAACAATAAGAGAAACATTTTAAATAGAATCATAGAATCATAGAATTACCCAGGTTGGAAAAGACCTTGAAAATCATCAAGTCCAACCACAGCCTAACCATAGTACCCTAACTCAAACAACTCTCTGCTAAATCATATCCCTGAGCACCACATCCAAATGGCTCTTAAACACATCCAGGGATGGTGATTCAACCACCTCCCTTGGGAGCCTATTCCAGCACTTAAGCACCCTTTCTGTAAAGAAGTGTTTCCTAACATCCAACCTAAACTTACCTTGGCGCAACTTGAGGCCATTTCCCCTCGTCCTGTCACTTGTCACCAGTGAGAAGATACTTGCCCCACTCTCACTGCAAGCACCTTTCGAAAACTGGAAGAGGGTGAAAAGGTCTCCCCTCAGCCTCCTTTTTGCCGGACTAAAGAGCCCCAGTTTCCTTAGCCTCTCCTCATAGGGCTGATTCTCCAAGCCCTTCTCAAGACTTGTTGTCCTTCTCTGGACCTGCTCCAGCGCCTCAATGTTCTTCCTGTACTGAGGTGCCCAAAACTGAACACAGTACTCGACGTGAGTCCTCACCAAGGCTGAGTACAGGGGCAGGATGACTTCCCTAGTCCTGCTCACCACAACATTCCTGATACAAGCCAGGATGCCATTGGCCCTCTTGGCCACCTGGGCACATTGCTGGCTTATATTCAGCTGACTGTCCATCAGCACACCAAGGTCACAAGGCAGCTTTCCAGCCACACCTCCTCAAGCCTGTAGGGTTGCCTGGGCTTGTTGTGACCAAAATACAGGACCCAACACTTAGCCCTATTGAATCTCATGTTGTTAACCTTGGCCCATCAATCGAGTCTATCCAGGTCCCTCTGCAGTGCCCTTCTCCCCTCAGGCAGAACAACACTCCCTCCCAACTTAGTGTTGTCTGCAAACTTACTGAGCACTCAATTCCCTCATCCAGATCATCAAGGAAGATGTTAAACAGAGGCGGCCCCAGCATTGAGCCCTGGGGGACGCCAGGAAACGACAGAAACAACAGAAGCTACAGAAACGACACCATATGTCACACTAACTCAGCAGCTGGAAAATTTAGACAAGGTACTGAACATTCAATGCCTCTTCCAAATCTCAAACTTCATAACTAATAGCAGCTAAGGTTAAGAAAAAGTTCTCGGTATACTGAGGTAAAGGTTAAGCCATCCTAGAATTTAGCATGGATCTGAGAGGATGTTAGTAGAATCATAGGATAATTTTCTCTTGTGAAGAAAAGGAAGACAGACAGTCAATGTTTGTAGTTAGTGTAGGAGAAAGAGAATTTAATGTGCAAAATTATCAATATTTTTACTTAGCTCATTGTCTCTAGGATTGGATAAAAATATGATTTTTCCATACTCTTCATTTCAGAGTGTTTTGTAAGCCTTCACTGAGAATCAGGATCAACGAATTAGTAAAGGAGCAATGATGCTGTGAGAAATGTTCCATTACTGACAGTGGGGTAGTTTTGATTTTCATTGATTTTATGAATTCATCCGGGAAGGTAGATGCTGCTTGCTTTCACCCATGTCACTACCTTGAGGACACCAATACCCTGATGAGACATGTTATGTCCCTGGGCATAAAGGTGCAAGATCAGGAATGCTGGTGTTTCCATTTTAAGGTTATACGCTGTCTGTGGTGGTAATCTGCTGTGATTCATTTCTGTTTTATACAACCTATAAACAACCTGTCTTCTCTTCCTTATATTTAATAACTGCTTTATCAACTTTCCTTACTAACAGTTTATAATCACCAGATAGTTTTTCTTTTAAGCTAGTACACCCGATGCACCTTAGACCATGACCACCCTGAATTTAGAAGATGTTTACTTCTACTTTAGATACAAGGAAGTGCCCCTGCACACCTTAACTTAACTTCTGTTTCACTTTTAATAACTGGTTTAGTAGAAGAGAACATTTTTTCCTGCAAACCCTGTCTTAGTAGTGCCCTTGGCTTACCATGGCTGTTCATTAAATTATTCAGTAATCATTCTACAAATTTCTATAAACTTAGCCCTATCCTAGCATACCTACACCCTCTGGTTTGCACCCTTTTAATTTACTCCTATAAAGACATAGGCAGAGGATTGAATATATTCATACATTTCCAGGCAACAGCCAGCATTACTGAAATGAGGAAGATGTGTAGTGGTGTTAATTCACATAAAATATATGTGCTCAGTTATTGAAGCAATTTTGTTTACTCTTCTGAAGATTTCTGAGATTTCTCATCTTCTTACCCCCAAATCCTGCAGCTTTAGATAGTGCTTAATTAATTGAATTATTTATTTCAGATTAAAAAATAATGAAAAAAAGATATCCAAAGGGAAGTCTGCTTTATAGGTGTCTAATGATGCCACTAGAAATAAAGAGAAATTAGTCACTGCTGTGAATATTATGAAATTAATCCTAGTAGCATTAGTTACTTAAAACATCATTTTTAATGGAATGTAACAAGATAGATATTTGTATTGACTGTTTCAAAAATCTCCCAGTGTTGTAGGTGAGCATAGACAAGACGGTAGCTGTACGCTGTTTTTCACAAGAGACAAATAATTGTAGATTCTTTGGCTTCTTGAAAGTTATTCTCAAAAATGGCCTGACTACTTTCTGGAGATCAGACAGTCATTCTACTCACTAAATATACTGGAGACCCACAAAATTGCCTCCTGAAACTCTTGTTATTTTGAGTAAAGCATGAGAGACACAGTGTCCGGTACTGGTGACACTTTCTTCATGCAGAAGAAACAGAAATGGTTAAAGGGTCTTCAAAATTTGGAAAATGCAAACACCTAAAAGGCAAGTGGCAGGAAATCATATTTATCAGAATGAGAAAATACATTCAGCTAGAAGTAACGAGAAGAAGGATATGGCTGATATATTATCTTGTGTGTGTCTGATATCTTTATCTACTTGCAGTTTATTGTACCTAAGAATCAAGATTAAGAGGAAATTTTTAACAAACAAGAAAAGATTTGCTGAGCTTTGGAAAGTATTTTTTTTTGTTAATGAGTAAAAAGCTATAAGAATTTTAACTCTGCAGCTTTGGTAAAATAAGAATTTTGCATTAGGAAATAGAGAGGCAGATACTGTAATACCTTAAATTTCCTTTGAACAAATCAAATTGTCATCACTCTACTGGTATGTCATTAGATATTCATGTAGAAGGAAATAGGTGTTTGTCATTTATACTCAGTGTAAAAGACAGTAGCAGTATAGTAAATGACATTTTCGTTTTGCCTGTTCTTTTTACTATTTTGCTGTAGAATATTTTTTGAAAACACTACAAATATTTTAGTCCAAAGCATTGTCATATTTTAGTACCTGAAAGATAAGATCAAAGACTACCCAATGTAGAAATGTTATTTGAGTACAAACTTCATATATCTACATAAGCACACTGATTTAAACAAACATTCAAATTTTCTCTTCTGTCTCCTGAGAACAGTACAAGCAGCTTTGCTCTGCAGTGGACAAGACAGACATTTTTGCCAAGTATATTAATTATGCTTTTGTTTTATTGTTAACAGAGATTCTAGCAATAAATATATAATACTATTTCTTACATATATTCTGCTGTGAATGTCTGTAAAGCTAAAAATAAGGATGAGGTAATGTTCTTACAAGACAACAAATTAGGATTTAGGATTGACAAACTGTCTTTCTTTATCTGGTTCAAACTGCATTTGTGATTGAAATAAGCTAGGTACCAAACAGAATCATCAGGTAATAAAGAAATCTCTTGAGACCATCAAGTCCAATGCTACTACACAGGTAATGTCAACAAACAGGTAACCTGGGACTTCGTCTGGTGGATTTTTGACTGTCTGAATGGATGGAAATGCTACATGTTAGCATGGCTCATAGATCAGGTGTTCTTAGAATCATGGATCACAGCATCAGAGTATCACAAGGTTAGAAAGGACCAACAAGATCATCACTTTTTCTCTTAGAGTGTGGTCAGGCACTGGAAAGACTGCCCAGGGCGGTGGTGGAGCTTCCGTCCCTGGCAGTGTTTAAGAGGCATCTGGATGAGCAGCTATATCTGGTTTAGTGGTTTGTTGTAGCAGAAGTAATGGGAGGATGGTTGGACTAGATGATCTTGTAGGTCCTTTCCAACCTTGTGATTCTACAAATCTTGTAGTGAGGGGCCAAACACTGAACACAATACTCAAGGTGCAGCTGCATCAGTGTTGAGTACATGGGGATGATTACCTCCAGGCCCCTGCTGGCCACACTATTTCTAATGCAGGCCAGGATGCCACTGGCCCTCTTGGCCACCTGGACACACTCCTGGCTCTTGTAGGGGCTCCTCACCCTCAGGAATATATATCCCTTGATGGAATATATACTGTTTATATAATAATATATGCTGAAATTATTTCAATGGTTTTCAGATGGCAAAGCTAGAAAGAACTACAGCAGCCTCCTGTAAAGAAACACTGAAGAACTGCTGAAAACTTTTAGCAGGAAAGCTGCTTTGAACTCTAGTCAGCCTGCACTACTTCAAAATAATTGGCATTAATGGGATAATCAAGTTCTTGAAGAATCCTGAGAGACAAAAATAAAACCAAACAAATGAGAGAAGCTTTGATGGTCAGTGAAAGACAGATTAAACCAGAATTAAACTAGACATGGGTCAAGGAGCTGTCAGTTCTAAAGGTTGAAAGGATTTTAGCACAGGGATATGCTTTTGTACAGTTCTGAAAGTATAGCGGTTTTTTGTTTGTTTGTTTTTGTTTTTTGTGGTGTTTTTTTTTATACTGTACTTTAATTACTAAAATAAATAATAATAATAATAAAATGCAATAAAACACATTGATTTATAAGGGGCTTTATGACTGGTATATATAATTATTCATCTTCATCTTTCCCCAGAAGAACAAACTGTAAATACTCAACTTTTCTCAGACAAAGGAAAACTGCTAACACACAGTGCAGATATGAAAAAAAAAAAGACAGCTTTAACCTAGAAAAGAGATTAAACAGACTACTGAAAGTTCATTAAAAACGGTGGAAATCATAGAAGAAACTGATTTCTGAAGTGCTTAAATAAATGTAACCACTTCAACACTTAATGTAACCCACTAGACATGGTCCTCAGTATTGTGAAAACTTACAGAGTTTGGTCACTTTTGTAAAGAAATGAAGAAACTGTTGCCAGCCTCTTACATGGATCTGCCTGACACATTCATGGTTAAGCAGCATCACCTATTTACTACTTTTATTTTTATTTATTTTTATTTTATGTTTTCATTCTAAAAGTACATTCCTACTGTTCAGTAAGTGCTAACTATTCCATGTGAAATGTCAGTTTAATTAGTGATTTTCACAGAAGGAAATACAGCTAGGGCTTTACTGAAGAAATTAATAAATGAACAGGTAAATGAATACAATTTTTCAATATATATATATATATACATATTGAAAAATAAGAACGCACATACAATAAACACAACTTCTCAGAAAACCAACTTCTTTTCAGTAAATAGTGTAGTGGTTTTACAGCTTTGCATGCATATAATACCACTTAGAGAAAATATCTGTTCCAAGTGTCTGCCTACTCTTTGTGAACATGCATCCGAAAGCCTAAACAGTTTGCCAAGGTCTGATTTAATTTGTTTACATTACATATTGCCAACAGCAATAGATGGCAATCACTATTGGACCAAAGGGAATAAATAAATAAATAAATAAATAAATAAATAAATAAATGAAAAAGAAAAGTGAATGAGGATGATACTTGCTTACAGTTTGAACAGGACCTGGCTGAAAATCATGTGTAATACTTGGGATGGATGCCAAAGTTTGCTACGTCATTATCAAGGTGGAAGTAAATTTTAAAATCGTAGTAGGGTATCCTGTATGGCAAAACTATGGAATTCAAAAGACAATCAAGCCCTTTTGAGGTAATGTGAACTCTGCAGTCTGATCACATGAAGAGTAAACAGCTTGCTGTTCTCACTGGTAGGCATACGACGATATCTACGTTGGCATGTAATGTTGAGTGTGTGGCTGTCAAGGTGTGCATGCACTCCTGTACTATGACATTAGAGCATCTGAGTCAGACTGACACAGAGGATGACAAGGCATACTAAACAAAGGAGAATCACTTAAACTGAAAGAATTTGTTATATAAATTTCTGTTGTACTTAACTGAGGGCAAGTATGCGCCAGCAGGCATATTCCATGTGTTGATTGTCCTGGTGCCGCGTTGCAACACCATAGGGCCTGGGTTCGAATCCTCCCTGTGGTGCAAATGGTAGAAGTGCCGCTTTGCTACACAGAGGCTCGAATCCTGGGGGTTGGACTAGATGATCTCTAAGGTCCCTTCCAACCCGCACAAGACTGTGATACTGTGATTAAAGACTCAGGCATTTAAGCTGTCAGCTACACTGAAGAGTGGTATTTTTCTTTTATTCTGATTTCCAGACCTAAGGACCTTCCCTAGTCTTTCAGTCCTGGTACATGTTTCTCTGAGGTCTTTTAAAGTCATAAAGAAATGAGAAGAGCAGTTGGGTAGAAGGAGTGTTCCAAAGAGGGACTCTCCAGTTCCACAACCAGGGGATAGGTTGGCAGAACATTAGGTTCAACTAAACTTTGTCCTCATAGAAAACTGAATGGAAGTATTCAGATAAATTCTGATGCAATTCTATCATATGGGATAAAACAAAACAAATAAACAAAACAAAAACAAAAACAAAAACAAAACATAAAAAAAGGTCATGAAGAAGAACCAGAGAACTCAGAGAACTTGCCAGCAGTCCCATTTCCTTCTGTAAGGGACAGAGCTTCAAAGTCAAAACTTTGTCCCATGATAAAGAACAATCTGGACTTAAAGTTAGGAAACAGAATTATTTTATTTTATTTTTTCTGTCTCATAACATGCAGTTTTTAAAGCATATCCCCCAAATTCTTTGTTACCTTCTTCCCCTCAACATCACATCATATGCTTTACTTTCACTTTCCTAACTAACTGCTTTAAAACAGAATGTGGCTCTTCTTTTTTGCATAGAGGAAAAAATAACATATAAAAAAGAACAAAAAAAGCAAAAAAAAAAAAAAAAAAAAAAGCCCATTTCTATTCTTGTGTTTTATCCAAAGCCAAATGGATAGACAGCTTGTATTCACCAGCCTTCTCAGAAAGAGCCTAAAGGAACCTGTTTGCCAACATTTGATTCCCTGGCAGCAAGCTTTTTGTACTATCATTAATTAGCCAGAACAGGGTGTTTTCTGTTTCCCTGGAATTTTCTAGCCAAGGGCAGACTCTACGGACACACATCAAAGAACAGTCACTGACTCTACAGAAATCCACTGAAGAATCCCATAATCATTGCTTGGAGGATTGTAACATTGAAGAGAGGAGTCCAAGAACACAGATTTTTATGTATGGTTTTATCAGAGTTTAACAGTCCTATAGTGCCATTCATTTGATTTGCCAAGCAGAAGGCAATGGTTTCATCTGTATCAAGCACTCAAGCAGAGCAGCTTGTTAGATATTATAAACAAATATGTTACAATGAAAGCATAATTTAATTTGTTAGAAGCAAGGCTAATTTTGTGTCAGAGCAGTCTGAAATATCAGCACTTAATGGAGTTATATATGCACAAGAACACATTCTGAGTTGCTGGCACCTCCTTTCATATAAAATTAGCCTTATCTAAAATGGAATTACTACTCAGTAGTAGTAATACTGTGCTGTTCATGACATGAAAATTTTAAAATACTGCCTAATAGTCACTGTGGGACAGTGAACAACGTCTGTGGCAAATAAACAATTATAAGCAGACCAAATTCAAGCAAAACTAAAATAAATAAGATTCAGACGTTTTGTTTATTTACCAGAAATGGTATTTCTCTAGTGCATTAAAATATGTTCCAGCATGCTGGACACAAAAAACCGCATATGTGGAATAAAACATGACAAAAATGTAATGCACAATAGACAAAACACCTGCTGACTTTTCTGTAAGTCTTAGACACTTAAAAATGACCAAATCAAGCAAGTCCACTACATCCACTAAATTTCCCCTAAAACAAGGAAGGTTCAGTGGGTTGCAGGAAAATAATAAATTGCTTTCTACACAGTGAAAGCACACCTGCAAGCATTCTTGATATGTCAGTGCTGTCTATCTGCTATTCAGTGACTGTTATCTGAGAAGCAATGTTCTCTCCAGAGAAATAAATAAAGGGGAAGAACATTTAAAGGCTTCAAAATCTCTTAAAAATAATTAGAGGGAAATGGAAGTTTCAAAAAAATGCATTTAAAACAATCATAACAAGAGAAAATTAATTCTAGTCCAGGTCTTCCCAGTGGTCCTGTGAGAAAACAGCATGCCTAGTATTCCATGTTTCTGACTCAAAAGGAGAATGAGATTACTTATTTTTAATAAATTCACTTTAATTTGTATGCACACTTTCAAATACCTGCCATATTTTTCTAGCAATCAGTCATTCAGTCTAAAGCTTTTTTTTTCAACACGACAGTCACAGAGGAATAGGTCATCTCCTGATGCAAATTACCATTCCTCTAATTATCATACTCAAGTGAATTTACTCCAGATGAGAACTGGAATAATTTTTCCTGAACTAATTTTTAAGGAATTTTTCAGGTAAGAGTGAATTTTGGCCACAACAAATGACTACATAACTTTCTGACAATAAGCATTTTCTTAAAAGTAATGACAGTGATAGAGACTGCATCTGTGTCCGGGGCCTCTAGCACAAGAAAGACGTGGAGCTCTTGGAGTGGGTCCAGAGGGCAACTAAGATGATCAGAGGGCTGGAGCACCTCTCCTATGAAGAAAAGTTTGAGAGAACTGGGCTTGGAGAAGAGAAGGCTCCAGGGGGACTTCACTGTGGCCTTCGAATACTTGAAGAGAGCATATAAACAGGAGGGGCAGTGTCTGTTTACAAGGGTGGATAGTGATAGGACAAGGGGGAATGGTGTAAAACTGAGACAGGGGAGGTTTAGGTTGGATGCTAGGAAGAAGTTTTTCACACAGGGGGTGGTGACACACTGGAACAGGTTGGCCAAGGAGGTTGTAGATGCCTCATCCCTGGAGGCATTCAAGTTCAGGGTAGATGTGGCTCTGGGCAGCCTGGTCTGGTAGTTGGCCACCCAGCACGTAGCAGGGGGGTTGAAACCAGATGATCATTGTGGTCCTTTCAATCCATGTTGAATGGAAGGTGTTACATTATTTCTCATTATCACATACCTGTTTGAGAACCAGAGGCAAAAAGCTATGTATATAAGCATACACCATTACAGACCAGCAGACCAAGTAACATTTTGAATTTGACAGTGACCTACAAAAGTGTTTCAGAAATGGATCTAAGATCTTTGTGACAATAGAGGTATATAGTATTTCCACAAAGGGATAGTTTCCTTTACTCACATAATGATTTTGGTAGGAAGGTATGACTTTTAAGTAGAACAGGTGTGCAAATCAGTAAAGAACCACTCTTTAGCGTTATCCAAAATATTTTAAAGAGAAAGTATGTAAGCATTTTTTTTCTTTGTGATCTCTAAATTGATAACTGAAAATAAAAGAGCCTGAATTTCAAAAGTTTTCAAATGCAGCATTTCTACAAAAGCAGATAGAAATAAAATATTAATGAAATCTATATAAAACACCTAAATATATTAATTCTCAGTGTTTTGGTATTTCTTGCCTTTATATGCATATTGGATCTTCTGTATCAGTAAGGCTCTCCATTAGTGGTTAAAAGAGTACTGTGTCTGCATTACAACTGGGACAAAGGTCTGAGAGAAACTCCTGTTGCTTTCTGCCTTCTTTTTTTTTTTTTAATTAAGATTTAACTGAGCTTTGTTTCAGAGTAGTGGACTGTGAAACAAGGATTGGAAGATTAGACCTTGCTAGAGAAAAGTTATGTATGAAATATTACTATGACAAGGTTGTGTGGATAGTTTGTGATGTGTGAAATGAAATTCCTACTCAATGTGCCTAAGCAATACAATTAGTGCTATCTTGGTCAGTTAGAACTGAAAAGATTTGTTCCAAAAAAACCCATACCTAATGTATATTTACTTAAATTCTAGTTTTCCACAAAAATATTCATTAAGATGTCTGCTCTGATTTCTTCTTTTTTAATGTATGGGTTAATGTGAAAGAGTGATTTCAAAAAATTTTTGTGACAAACTTGTGAATATTTAGTGCATCCTTGATCAGAGTAGTAAGTACAGTAAAGTCATGAAATTTGTCAGGTATTCAGTACTTTGCAGAGCTGGAGAAACTCAAGCTGATTAGGGGAATCCTGTTTGAGTCATTTTTAATATAAAATGCCATCTTGAAATAATCAACAGTTTCAAACAATACACCTTGAACAGGACAATTGAAACACTGGTACTAAATAGAATTTGTTCGATCCTGGAGAAGGAAATCAAAGTGAATAAAAGGTTTACCCAGCTGAAAATATGAATTTATTTTCTTTCCTTCTGATGATAAAATGCAATCTTTCTTCAATGGTTTCTTCCAGTTTATAGCAGAACTGAAAATGTTTTCAAAAATGGCATTGGAAAAAAACAAAAACATATCTTTCAGCCAAGCAATACCATCAGAAGCTGTACAAATGGCTCTGTCATGGTTTCAGCTAGGACAGAGTTCATTTCCTTCATAGTATCTGGTATGATGCTATGTTTTGGCTTTAGGAGAAAAGCAGTGTTGATAATACACTGATGTTTTGTTTGTTTTTGTCTAGGGGACTGCAGTACCTTGAGGACTGTCTTGGCTTCAGTTGGCTGCTGGTGCACAATCACTTTGTGCGTCATTTGTGTTTATTTATATATATCTATACGTATGTATTACATGTAAATACACATACATTGTCACCATTACTGTTATTTCTCTCTTCCTTTTCTTATTTAGTAAATATTTTTTCATCTCAACCTACAAGTTCTACATTTTATTCAGATTATCTCCTCCATCCCACAGAGAGAGTGGGGAATGAGCAGAAGGCTGTGTGGTGCTTGTCTACCTGCTGAACCACAACAAGCTCACTGAGACTGAAGTGGACAGTTCAGTATTGGTATTGTTCATAGTCTTAATATTATTTAAGATAGAGTTGCTTAAATCCTGCCGATCTCAAAGAGTTTGGAAAATTTCGTTCTGATTCTGTGCAGAGATGAAACTTCCATTTATGCTATTATAGCTTTGAGATGAGTACAGTCTAAAGCAATAGAATAATACTGTAAAAACTTTCTAATAGATTCAGTCTTTGTCAGAAATGTGCTTGAGCCAATCTTTCAGTCAAATCAACACAAACACAGCAGCAGGTAACATGGACTTAATAAGAATCCCAGGCATTGGAAATTGTTTGCCTACATCAGTAAGTTGTTAATATGTTTTCTGGTGTGACTTTTACCTTTCCCCATAAAAAACATTGCCCTACAGTTCCCCGATGCAGTTTGGCTGTCAAAACATTCCACAGCTGGCTCCTGATAGTTAATTTTTGCAAGCCACTTTGTTTTGAAAGTTATGATGTGGCACTTGGACTAAGCACCTGCAAATATGTTCATGTTCAGTTTACCATTCGCCAAAATGTCCTGGCTCTTGACTATCCATATGTTGTGTACTGCATGTGACAATAACTCTGAATGAAAAATAAATAAATAAATAAATAAATCATCTATTATAATTACTTCTGGCTAAAAATAAAATAAAATAGTGAAGATTTTGAAGAAGAAAAAAAAAAAGAAGAAGGGGAAGGGAAGGGGAAGGGGAAGGGGAAGGGGAAGGAACAAGTCAAACCAACCAAAATACTCTCTTTCTATACTTAAACCAGTGTTGAAATGAAGGTCTCTGGGAACTCATAAAGCCATGATTCTGTCCCTGGGGCAGCCTGGAGGGTCACAGGGATGTAGTCTGAGAAATTTCCACATGACAGAATAAAAACAGAAATCCAAGTGGGATCTCTATATTCTATGTTTGTCAGGACATTTTGAAATAGGATTACATTTTGAGAGAATTACATTGAAGGACTAAGTTTAGATGGAGAGAAACAATATTTATTTCAGAATAATGATTATTCTTTTGCCCTATGTGTTGTATTTTTCTGTCTACTTTATGTTTTATTGGATACTGTATTAAAAAAAAAAAAAAAAAGGAAATAACCATTATGCTGTTTCATAGCATGGTTCTCATAAAAGTAAAACAAAATCCCTTTTACTTTCATAGTTTTAAAAGCAGCAGCATCTTATGAGTTCTTTTTTTTTGTTTTTGTTTTTTTTTTTTGCAACATCTTGTCAGATACCCAAATTATAAATTATCTACTAAAAAGCCTGTTTTCCTCACTGTACATTGCCTAGCTCAGGGGAGTACTGATTCTCATTAAAGTCTACTGATGAATTATTGCTACTGATATCTTTCATTATTTTTATAATTTTAAAAAGTAATGTTATGTTTAAATAATATTTCTTTGTACTCTTTGAATCAGGCACTAAATCTCAGAAAGCATCTTCAACCTGACACAAACTGATCCATGTCTTGGCTGGATCCTCCAGACCCTACCGTCGTATCAGGAATAAAAAATTAGAATATTTCCTCATTCTTTTGAAATCAAAACCACAAAATATGAAACAACTACTGAAAAAAGAATTTAAAATGGGAATGTTAGAAAAAAGGTGTTAGTGGGTGGTTAAGTCTCTCATGACTCACTGGAAGTTCCCCAGGAAGCTGCAGTTCAAAGAATGTTCAAAATTGGAAAATGAATAAACATTAAGATGAAACTTACATTGGGATTGAATCACACAATTCTTCACATGTAATAATCTTGCTGAAAGTACTACTGAGGAATGGTAATATTAATGCGGAATAGTTGTCTGAATTGAGATTACAGGCCTTGATCTAACACTTTTTCGTACTGTGGTATATTAAGTAGTCAAACAAATATTTTATAAGAAACTATTTACAAGCTTCTGACCTTTTCCTTTTTTTCATTACCATTTCATTTAAATGTTCACTCTAAATATGTCAAAGGGACTCAGCAATCTGATAGGCTGGAACTACATTTGGGTACATTTGGGTACAGGAAGCACTGATCTGAAAAGAAAAAGGTTATTTTGTACAAGTTCTATTCTGCAAGGAATTTGTGACTGCCAAGTGCTTAAAAATTGATGTGTACTCATGGGAAACAGCTATTATGTAAAGAATAAAAGATTCCATCAACATTTTTGTTGTTGGTATGCTGATTATTGTGTGCTTTGCAAATGTTTTACAAAGGAAGATTTTGAATGTGCAAACTAAAGCTAACTGAAATGCTTTTTGATTCAAACACTCATCAGAACTGAATGTTAAATAAAAGGTTTTTAGTTTTCTTTTTCTTTTTTTTTTTTTTTTCCTTTTAGCAAACATAATCAATCTTCCTCAAGAAAACAAAGGGAAGGGAAAAGGAAAAAAAAAAATTAAAAATCTTCAAATAGCAGATATTATTTATTTATTTATTTTAAGCAACATTTATTTCAGACAACTAAAATGGTTTTGACTGTGTGAGTGCTTCCACTATCTCAGGCAAACCAGCACTCAAGCAACACTCTTACCAGAAAACTTCCTGCAAAATGACTAATAGTATAAGTAGCAAATAATGTAACTCATTCTCTCACTGTCTAGTCCTTCTTCTGATATAAAGAAGATAATCCTTGCAGATTTTCCTCTTGACAATATGAGAAAGCCTGTCTGGATAGATTCCGTGTGCTACACCCCATGCAAACAACCCTTAATTTCCATAGTTAGAAACTCACTAGAAGTTAGCAGGATTTGGGTACAGCTGACTAAAGAAATTGCCTACAGGCCCCAAAATCTGAATTAAGTTTACAATTTACCTTCCCTAAATGACAAATTTTCTTCTGCTTCTTGAGTGTTATCAGCAATTGTAGCAATCATCATGAATAAAAGGATAAATACATAAAGTATTTACTGTGCAATGAATAGAAGAACCTTGATGGGAAGGGACAAGATCTAGCCCAAACACCTGCTAAAAGCAGGGCCACATTTAAATATGTTGCTCCAGGCTTTGCTCAGTTAAGTTTGAAAATCTCAGTGACTGAAAACTCCATATAATTTTAATGCTGATTTTTTTAATTATTTTTTTTCCCTAATATTTAATTTTACTTGTTACAGCTTCCGTCCATCACTTTCATGTGTCCCTCTGAGATCAGTCTGGTTCTATCTTCTCTTTATCCTTCAAACTGATAGATGAGAAAAACAAAATGTCCCCTTGGCCTTGAACTGTAAAAACTCTGTTATCTCATCCTCTGTATGTGCATAAGTAGCAGTGACTGTGTTTCAAGTATCATGACAAAAAAAAATAATCAAAGGAGAATCAAAGTCTAAAGAATGTTACTTCTTTCTTTAGCAGATCCATTGCCTTAGGCTTTTTTTTTTTTTTTTTTTTTTTTTTTTTTTTAAGTATAACATACCAACTTGTACTTCCAGTTCATCCTGTGTATTCATTAGAATCACAGAATCGTAGGGGTTGGAAGGAAACTCCAGAAGATCATCGAGTCCAATCCCCCTGCCAAAGCAGGTTCCCTACACCACGTCACATAGGTAGGTGTCCAGGCGGATCCTGAATATCTCCAGAGAAGGAGACTCCACAACCCCCCTGGGCAGCCTATTCCAGTGCTCCGGCACCCTCACTATAAAGAAGTTCTTGAGCACACTTGTGCAAACTTCCTATGCTCCATTTTCTGTCCGTTTTCCCTTGTCCTGTCTCCACACACTGCTGAAAAAAGTATGGCCTCCCCACTCTGCCCCCCAAACAAATGGATCACATGCAGGAATGTGACTTGCTGAGATCATTTTTTGGTGATTCCTGATGTTGAAGTTGGTGTCAGCCTGTGCTTAACTTACCAGCACTATTCCCCTGATCCTCACCTCTTGTAGCTTTTTGGCATTTGGGATTTGGTGTTGGTTTTTTTTGTTTGTTTGGTTGGTTGGTTTGTTGGTTTTGTTTTTGTTTTTGTTTTTGTTTTGGTTGTTTTCTGTTGTTGTTTTCTTTTAGTTTTTTTTGTTGTTTTTTGTTTTTTTTTTTTCCCATATTTTGTTTAATAGCATCAAAAACATGTTTATAGTACTGATCTGAGTATTCCTTCCATTGTAGCTTAGGACTGTCTCCAAGGTATATATAATTACATTAAAATAAACTTTCAAGAATTCTTGTTTCAAAAACAGAGAGCATATACTGAAACTGAAGTTATCAAAGGGACCAGAGTTCTTTTGAGTGACAAATTACATGAGTCCTGCATTTTATACTTTGCAGTGTACCTTGTTTTGTGTTGCTGCAAGATAAGATTGTTTTCTCATTTAAAATATATATTTTTAAGTTGCATGAATACTTATGGGAAGAACATAGCCTCAGCATAATTATCTGTTGTTTCATGTTCTGCTCATGTCTTATTTTTTAAAAACTGTTGAAAGATTATTTCCCATGGCACATTGCTTGAAGTACATTTTATTTAAGTTGCAGATTTAAATAAACAGCGGCTTTGGTTTCCTGTCATCATTTAAGAAATTGCCAGAATCCCTAATGAAATGTCTTCACCTTTACCTAAAGCTGTAAATATGCAGGGAGCAGCCAAAACAATGCAAAGCATTTAGAGCAGCAAACATAGTATGAATTGTTTTTATTATAAATTGGAGCAAATACTTACTAAATGCTCTGATTCAAGGAAAATAAAAATAAAAATAAAAGTCTTACTGTAAAAGTTTCATTTCATTTAAAAAGAAAGTTTAGTCTAAACATCATTATGGGTCCTTTAAGCAAAAAATATATGACTGGGAAAAGAAATAAATTGACAAATTACACCTTCAAAAATGAAATGATGGTATTTATCTGAAGACAAAAAACTGATGGATGATCTGGGTATATCTGATCTATCTGCTGTTGTTGATATGTTGCCTGCCTACTTAGAAAAGTACTGAAATACATAAAATGTATATGGTGATTTATTTTTGTAGATAGCATTTGGATGCCCAGTCAGGGGCTATTTATTTAAAGGTCCCTAAAGACTGCAGCATTTTCTAAGAATGTAGATTAGAAATAGCTGCATCTCTCTTTCCCTCATATATTCTGCTCTTATCAGCAGTGCTCGGATTAGTTTAAAGAGCTTGTGAGAGTTTAAAAATTATTCAGGAAAACAAACAAATAAATAAATAAATAAATAAATTAAACTTACTGAGATCTTATTTAAAATCCATTAAGCTACTGAAAAGATTTAAATGATCTTTGGTTGAGACAATAGCCCTTAATATGGTATTTCAGTGACTGATTCAGTCTATCTCAGCCTGCAGACTCATTCTGATTACTCTGCCTACTACATTTCCTTTTCTAATGATTGCAGTTTACTTATCAATATTCATAATATTGGAAAGATGTACTTTAAAAAATTACTCTGATTTTCAAAGTTTAATATTTAAAGATGTACTTTCTTGTTAGTTTTGTTATAACCACATTTTCATTAGGAAATGTTTCTGTATTTTCTCTGTCAGAATTATTTCTGTCAGGACAATTAATAGCAGAATCAACAAAGCAAGCCACATGTGAACTCTAAAGATATCATTTTGATATCTTCCTCAGTACTATATTAAAGACAACATTAAGAAGTCAGTATAAATCTATGATCAAAACCAAACACTATAGAAAACTTCATTTTGTAATTTTCAGTGCAATCAGTAACGAGTATAAGGAAATATTTTTAAACAAGGCAGTCCATATTTTAAATTTTGAATTACTAGCTTTTTACTCAATTTCATGATTTTTTAAATGAGCAAAGTTGTAAATTAAAATTCAGTTCTGTAATAATTTTTGCCTTACATATGAAATTAGTTGTTTTTTAGAGTGGAGAGACTATGAATAACATGAAACAATGAAAGCAGTAATGCTTTAAGGCATTTGTTTCCTTTTAGTGATCCAGTTGTTCTTGTAATGACACCAAGAACTCATGTATCATTCTATCCTGTTTCTAAACATGCTATTATTTAACATTTTGTCACCTTCAGAGACTGTTACTCAAGCATCTCCCTGGGCAGCCCATTCCCATGCTTGACCGCTCTTTTGAAGAAGAAATTCTTAATATCCAAACTGAATCTCCCCTGGCTTAATTAGAGGCCATTCCCTAAACACTTAAAGCATTTTTACAATTGGATAAGATCCCCTTGAGCTTGTCCTTCTCCAGGGTGTGTAGTTCCAGCTTTCTCAGCCTTGCTTCATTTGAAAGATACTCCAATCTTTTAATCGCTGTTGCCCTTTAGTGGACTTCCTCCAGTATTTCCATTCTCCCATGTAGCAGGGAGCTCAGAAGGTGACACAGAAATCTATATATTATATATAACTGTAGAATCATTAGGGTTGGAAAAGACCTCTAAGGTCATCTAGTCCAACCACCCACAATACATATTGCCCTCTTAACCACTTCTCTAAGTACCAAATCTACTCTTTCTTTAAACACTTCCTGGGTCAGTAAGTCCTCCACTTATTCCAATACCTGACCACTCTTTCTGAGAAGAACTTCTTCATAATTTCCAAACAACACGTCTATGTCTAATCAGGGATGAGAAAAACTGGAGGTTCCCCTCCATAGACCTGACAGCAGAGATCTATCTGATGCAATACAGGAAGTTGACTGTTTTCTTTTTACCATGAGGGTACACTACTGTCTAACTTGGTGTGCACTCTTAAGTACATTTTTAGCAGGCAACTTCACAATTTGTATATGAAACCGTGACTTAACCTTTTTAATTTGGTGAACTTGAGGTTCATTTTGGACTACATACCCTGAAAAATTACACAGATTGGCAACACAAATCTCTGGCACTAATTAGGCACTCATCTCATCTAGGTATGAGGCAAAGAATGTGACCATTGAGGATAAGGAAAAGGCAGAGGTTCTGAATGCCTTCTTTACATCTGTCTTTAAAGGTCAGACCAGTCATCCTCATGGTACTACACTCTCTGGCCTGGTAGACTTGGTTGGGGAGAGGACTAACCCCCCCCCTCCACAATTCAAGAGGACACAGTCAGAGACCTACTTCTCCAACTGGACTGTCATAATTCCATGGGGCTAGATGACATTCACCCAAGAGTGCTGAATGAACTGGCAGAGGTGATAGCCAAGTTACTTTCCATCATCTATCAGCGCTCTTGGTTGTGTAGCGAGGTCCCAGAACACTGGAGGCTTGACGGCATGATTCCCATCTACAAGAAGGGTTGTAAGTAGGACCGGGGAACTACAGGCCTGACTGTGGTGCTGGCGAAGATTATGGAGCAGATTGTCTTGAGGGAGATCATGCAGCATTTTCAGGACAAACGGGGGATCAGGCTTAGCCAGCATGGGTTCCCGAAAGGCAGGGCCTGCTTGACCAACCTGATCTCCTTCTACGATCTACTGACCTGTCTGGTGGACAAGGGAAAGGCTGTTGATGTAGTCTACCCAGACTTCAGCAAAGCCTTTGACACTGTCTCCCACAGTATTCTGCAGAAGCTGGCAGCCTGTGGCTTGGGCAGGTACACTCTTGACTGGGTAAGGGCTTGTCTGGATGGTGGGGCCAAAAGAATGGTGGTGAATGGAGCTAAATCCAACTGGTGACCGGTCAAGAGTGGTGTTCCCCAGGGGTCAGTGCTGGGGCCTGTTCTTTTCAATATCTTTATTGATGACCTGGATGAGGGCATTGAGTGCACCCTCAGTAAGTTTGCAGATGACAACAAGCTGGCTGGAAGTGTCGATCTGCCTGGGAGTAGCAAGGCCCTACAGAGGGATGTGGATAGGCTGGCGAGCTGGGCTGAAGCCAATGGGATGATTCAACAAGACCAAATGCCGGGTCCTGCATTTTGGCCACAACAACCCCATGCAGCGCTACAGGCTTGGGGCTGAGTGGCTGGAAGCCTGTTTAGAGAAAATGAACCTGAGGGTATTGACTGACGCTCAGCTGAGCACAAGCCAGTAGTGTGCCCAGGTGGCCAAGAAGGCCAATGGCATCCTGGCTTGCATCAGAAACAGTGTTGCCAGTAGGAACAGGGAATTGATTGGACCCTTGTACTCAGCTCTGGCGAGGCCACACCTCGAGTACTGTGTCCAGTTTGGGGCCCCTTGCCCGAAGAAATACATGGAATATATATATATATATATTTTGCACATTAGCTGGATTGCTTGAAAGATGTTATATACATATATATATATATATATATATATATTCAAAATTTTACGTGAGATTCAAGACATTTTATCAACACAGATGCTGCTTTGATCACTGTTCATACTGGTTTGAGAGTAAATATCTCACTATGCTGAGTTGACAGACTTCTTAATATGTGCTTTTTAGAAATACAAATTTCTGTAAGATAAATAACTCTATAAACCTACGATTATGAATGGTAATGTATACAGCAGGATGAATACACTAAGAACACAAATCTGTCATTCAGAGCCCTCTGCCTCTTTTTTTTTTTTTTTTTTTTTCTTTCTTTCCTTTTCAGTATGGCAAGACAACCAGATTAAATAGCCTTGTTACACCGTTCTCCTGTGTGATCTTGCTTTTTACATTTATTTTTGCATACATTTTACTTCAGATTGTTCATAATTATAGTGCTAGAATCATTTATCTTCTACTGAAAATGTGTTGCATTGTGAAACAGTGTGGAAATGTGTAACATAAAAAGAGTGTTAGAGAAAGTAAATGTGACTGTCAATATTGATGGTATTAGAAGCAACCCTTTCTCACTGAACAGCTTTGATTATCCTCATTTGAAGATCAGTGAAGATATAGAAGATCAAAGTCTGGTTTCAGCTAAACTGATTTAAATGCAGGCTAACTGCATGCCATCTAAGTGATTCTAACAAAAGAGCTTAATTTTAATTTGATTAAATATATGTGTAGTATTTGGAAATCAAATTAAAATTCTGCTCTTTTGTTAGAATCACTTAGATGGCATCCAGTTACCCTGCATTTATACATACATATATATACATATATATGATATATATATCTACACATATATTTTACTAGCAATCTGCCAGGGTGAGGGTTTGGGACTATTTTCTTCCCACTCCTTCAAATCATACTTTGAATGTACATTTATTTATGCACTCTTTTATAAATGTAGTCACAGCTTATTTTGCATTTTTCATTGGGATATCATTTAAGCATAAGTCAAGCTCTGCCACATACAGTCAGATGGGTTAATAGAAAAGAGTACTTAAATGTCAAAAGAACTCATTAATACAAAACCCTGGTGTATTCCTCAGTAAATATTTCAGACTACTATATATATTTTATAGTGCATAGAGTGGAGACTTTATTCTCTTCTTCTTCCTTAGGCTAGGGAAAAAAAAAAAAAAAAAAAAAAAAAAAGGAAAATCAAGCACCTGAAAAATCATTTCTTACTTCTTCTTAATATTTTTGCTTCCTCAAATGATGGACCAAATCCTTGACTTATGCATTAGCGCAGCCAGAGACTTGCAAACTTGCCTTCCAGATCTAGCTCTACTGAAGAATCAAAAGGTTTCCTAAAGAAGCGACTGATTGTGCTTCAATAGCAGATCCACTAGGGTTGCCATGAGATTTTCTGACATGCAAATGGACTTCTGGCTGGCTAGGGAAGAAAATCAGAAAAAAAATATTGAAAAACTGTCTACCACAGTGCTAGAAAATTAGCACTCCTGAAATGAGAGATGTTTGGCTGTTTGTCAACCAAACTCCTAAAGAACTTTCAATCCTATGTTTTTACAGCACAAGTCTTTTAAAGTACCTTTTTGTTCCTCTTTTCATTTGTAGAGGTTTTGTGTCTTCAGTTCAGGAGAAATCAGTGTGCACTTCTGCAGAGTGATTCCCTTATCTTGGTTGAGTTTTTGTTTGTTTGTTTGTTTCATTTCACTAAGTGTATATATATTTTTTTAGACTCAAGTTACTTAACAGCTATGTTATAAAATCAACATAACAGTTAAGAGTGAATGTCTAGATACCAATGAAAAAATACTACAGAACCCTTAACTGATGGCACCAGAGGCAGCAGAAATGGTAATCTAAGCTGGTCAGCAGACAAAGCTTTCTCAACTGTATTAAATGGTCAGAATTATCTTCACACTGTGATGATTATCTTCCACTTTCAACACAAGAATAATCCTTTAATGAAGGAGCAAAAGAAGATATAGCAAGACTATGCACTGAAATATGATATAGTATTGTATTAAGTAGTATCACATTAAATCTAACATGGTAAGAACAAAGCAACTAAATAAACAAACAAACAAACAGTTTTGAAGTAATTGAGGTATTATTTCATGTTCTATCAGAGTAAGAAACAAATCTGGATTTGACAGTTCTGTCCTAGGTTCAGCCAAGAACATCCTGAATTCTCCAACAGCTCCTGTAGGTTTTGAACACACGAGACAGTGAAAGTACAGAATTCTTGATGGCATTTGGCAGAGGCAATTGGATCTGATTTCTTGCCATCTGTCTATGAAAGACATCATATTACTACTACCCATACAGCATGAGTATTTCATTTTTTGGATGTATAGCAGGAAGAAATTTAATTTGTATTATAACATCACAAAATCCTCAAAGCTTCTGGAATGGAATCCTGAAATATTCATTGGTATCTTACAAAGATGAGTTCAGAGTGCATTAAGCTCTGAATATTGAACAATTAATCTCCAAATGCCCAAGATAATATTGAATATAATATTAAAAATCCCCTAGGATTATAAATACAGAAAAGTGAAGACAAGCACCAATTTGCATACAAGTTGTTTAAGTTGTTGTACTGTCTAATCATGCAGAGTTCCAAGTTACTTAAAAAGAGTGGTAGTGAGAATGAAACGAGTGAAATGTAAGAGAATAGGAATGTCCTATCCCGAAAAGACCTGAGGTTTGTACATTCATGTAGTCAAGAAATTGCAAATGACTGTAAAGAAACGCTAAGAATAATGTCCTATATGACAAAGTTTTTACAGTATATTTCATTAGTGCTGTCACATGATATATAGCTTAGGGAATTTTCAAGATACAGCTGTATTTTCTGTGTTAAATCTAGAGAGATTAATTAGCTTGTTAATCTAATTAATTGATTTTTGAACCCATATAAACAATGAGCATATATCTGGGGCAGAGTACCACAGCTAAACTATAAATTTTGCAGCAGGAAAACATTTGGTTTGCTTTAACTGTTTACATAAAATAATTCAGATTTGTTTTGTATCCACTTTTCAACACTGCTAGTGGAGTGGACCTAAGGGAGCTGGCAGAGGTGATTGCTGAACCGCTCTCTATCATCTTTGAAAGGTCTTGGAGAATGGGGGAAGTCCTTGAAGACTGGAGGATAGCCAAGGTCACTCTGGTCTTCAAAAAGGGCAAGAAGGAAGATCCGGGTAATTACGGGTAAGTCAGCCTCACCTCTGTCCCTGGAAAGGTGATGGAACGTCTTGTGTTGGATGCCATCTCCAGACAGGTTATCAGGAGTAGTCTGTGGGGGAAGTTGTATCTGTGATTGAGTCGCTAGAGAGCTTATCAGGCTCTCTGATGGACCTTATCACTGTGAAACCCTGGGAGACTGGAATGTGTGACAAAGAGCAATCAGTGTCTGTTTGCTCCTAAGAGCAGACAGAAGTTTCCATTGACATGCATTGTTAATCCTGTTATTCTTAAGAAACCTTTCATCCCCTATCACCCTTGTTTGGGAGAAGCTGGGACCAATTAACTGATTAGAGAAACTGTTAGAGGAACAGGAATGTCTTGTTTGTAAGTAAATGGTAGATAAGATGCATGCTGACCACAATAAACAGACTATCCTGATGCTACACGAAACTAAGAGAGCCCTCTAACCTGACTGAGCGCTGACAAAGTCAGCATGGATTCACCAAGGGGAGGTCATGCTTGACCAACCTGGTAGCATTCTATGACTCTGTCACTGGGGATGGGGGGAGAGCCGTGGATGATTTCAGCAAGGCATTTGATACTGTCTCCCACAACATCCTTATAACAAAGCTGAGGAAGTGTGGGATAGATGAGTAGACAATGAGGTAGGTTGAGAACCAGCTGACTGGCAGAGCACAAAGGGTCATCATTGGCAGTGCAGAGTCCAGTTGGAGACCTGTAACTAGTAGTGTTCCCCAGGGGTCAGTTCTGGGTCTGGTCTTGTTCAACATCTTCATCAATGACCTTGACGAAGGGATAGAAGCAACCCTCAGCAAGTTTGCTGAAGATACAAAGTTGGGAGGATTGGCTGACATGCCTGAAGGCTGTGCTGCCATTCAGCAAGACCTGGACAGGCTGGAGAGCTGGGCAGAAATAAAAAAAGTGAGTGTAGTGCCTTGCACCTAGGGAGGAATAATTGCATGCACCAGTACAATCTGGGGGATGACCTGCTGGAGAAGAGCTCTACAGAGAGGGACCTGGGTGTCCTGATGGACGACAGGTTGGCCATGAGCCAGCAGTGTGCCCTTGTGGCCAAAAATGCCAATGGCATACTGGGGTGCATTAAAGAGAGTGGCCAGCAGGTCGAGGGAGGTTATCCTCCCCCTTTACTCTACCCTAGTAAGGCCTCATCTGGAGTACTGTGTCCAGTTCTGGGCTCCCCAGTACAAAAAAGACGGGGATGTCTGTGAAAGAGTCCATAGGAGGGCCACAGGGGTGGTGAAGGACCTGAAGTATCTCCCCTATGAAGAAAGGCTAAGTGAACTGGGTCTGTTTAGTCTTGAGAAAAGAACACTGAGAGGGGACCTAATCCAGGTCTATAAATATTTGATGTGTGGGAGGAAAGTGGCGAGGTGGGACTCTTCTCAGCAGTGTGTAGAGACAGGACAAGGGGAAATGGGCAGAAACTGGAGCATAGGAAGTTTGCACAAGTGTGCGCAAGAACTTCTTTACAGTGAGGGTGACGAAGCACTGGAACAGGCTGCCCAGGAGTGTTGTGAAGCCTTCTTCTCTGGAGATATTCAAGACCCACCTGGATGCCAAGCTGTGCGACCTGGTGTAGGGAACTCGCTTTAGCAGGGGCGTTGGACTCGATGATCTCTGGAGGTCCCTTCCAACCCCTATAATTCTGTGATTCTGTGATTTCTATCATAGATGCACTCCATGGCCCATTCAGTTTAGAATATTATGATTTTTTAGTCTTCTGACTATTCCCTACGTGAGAGTGGAATCTATTTGATACTTGAAATTAACTTTTAGCCTTAGCTGAATGTACATGGGACAAGGAGCATCTTCAAAGACTTTCTCACAGAAGGGGCACAAGACAAATAATTCAAACGTGGCCTCTTTCCCAGTTTGGAACTGTAAGGACAAGCACCTTGGAGATTCTTGAATTATCTTGGAGTTCATTGGGAGAATTTATTGTATTTGAGATAGTCATAATGCAACCCAATTGAACTAATATGAACTTGGAGCACTTTACTAAATCTTCACTTCAGGAGAAACTCAGAGACATAAAACTTGAAAAGGATTTATAAATCATGACAGATTTAAATATGACAGTAGGATTTATAAACTATTCTTATGGCAAGATTTCTGAGGACATTTGGAGACTAAATCAGTTATACCTCTAGAGTAAAATAAGGTGGGGTAACTGAAATATTTTGGTTTAGGGATTTTTAACGTGGTTTGTAGATTTATCATTGAATTAGTCTGACATCTTACTTGAAAAGCCGAAGAATGGCAGATCAGTTTGTGCATTTTAAAATTATTAGCAAATCATTCAACTCTTTTACAGATGATTTTAACTAATTATCATTTCTAAAATAAAAGCAAACACACTCCTATAGATCTGGTCAGAAGGTTTTGAAATCACAACTAAAGAAATGCTAGAACTGTGGTATATACTGAGTTGGAGAGGATCCCCAAAGATCATCAAGTCCAACTCCTATGTAGACTAAAAACAAAATATCTCAATTTAAATTAACTCTTCCTGTTTCTTCAGTTCTGTCTTAGTCTGAGCCAGAAGGAAGTTCTCTGAAAGACTGAGGATTTCCAAAGCATGTATAGATTCATAGATCAAATATTAATTTCATGTAAAGTTAAATGAGGTCCTGGACTCTCTGACCACTTATGCAAACACTTAATTCTGCCATTTCTACACAAGTTTGTCCAGTGTTCTTCTCAATTTACTCTCAGGTTTCATTCTGTGTTATGGAGGCAATGGCCTCTATTCTCAAACAGTTTAATGTAGATTCTCAGCAGAACTTTGATGAGATGAAGGGACCAAAGAAAAAAAACCAAAAACAACTTATGTCACCCTGTGTTAATTTTACTTAATCTATGGTTGCACTTTATTCAAGTCACTTTCTCTGCACCACTGCTTATCTTCTAATTTTTCATTTCTTTTATCCATTTGGATAAAAAAAATCTCTACCTCTTTAGGGCAGAGACTGTCTTTCATGCATATCTGTCAGGACAGTGATGTTTATACAGAAAACAAAAATAAACTATTGTCTTAAACATTTTAAATTCTACTGAACTTTGAAATAGGTCACAATCTTTGGCTGAGGCATTAGTTTACTACAGATAAGCTCACTTTCTGCAATAGCAGATAATTCTTATCTTGAACAAGCTGTAGTGTCAGCCAATTCTGTCATTATCACACTTTAAAAAATAGGCGATAGCTGAAAGAAAGTCATTTAAAAACAAATAAAGTGAACTTGAAAAGTGTGGCAGCAGGCTGAAAGAATAATTATGGAGCTCTACAGTCAATATTGCCTCTGTATATCTCAGCTGCTTGATTGACTGAAAAAAAAAAAAAAAAAAAGTTTTCATCTACTTCTACCATTTAATATTTAGCAACATTTTTCTTTCCTTGTATATTTTTATTCTTTCATTCGTGCTTTGAACTTTTCATTTATTTATTTATTTTTACTGAGATTCCAGTTTGGAAAAAGGAATCAGCATTTGAAGAAGAGATTATTATCTCATTTGCAAGGCACAAAAAATACTTTCTTTAAAGCTTTTAATGGGTGGGAAGTATTTTCAGAGGAAGCAAATACAAAAGAGAAAGTAAAACCGGCAAACAAAATCTACTCACACCTACCACAAATGCGAGACATCCTATAACAAAGTTATAGTTCATTTAGCGAGCCATTCTGGGCTCAAGATAAAACCCATGTAATAATAAATAAAAATATGATTTGTTTCAACAAATTGCCTTTTAAATAATACTTCAGAGTTTTTATTCAGACTCCGTCCATGTGAATAAGTACAAAATTAAGACAGAATCCTTGCTAAATATTCAATTTTATATGAAAGTACCATGCAACATAATGGAAAACTCTGATACTGAAGAATTTCTGAACACCAGTGGAAATCCAAATATATACTTGTAGGTACATTTGTATTAAGACTCTCACTGCTGCTTAACAAATTGGTTAATTAATATTTCTTTTAAATATATATATATGTATATTTGTGTTTTTAAAATTTATTATCATCATTATTATGATTATTGCTATCATTTCATATATAAAATTTCATATACAAAATTCAGTCAGTATGAATAAGGTAGTGACCATTTATATATATATATTTTCATCAATTATAGTCTTAATCATATAATATAGTTTTAATCATTTAAGGAAAAGAGAAAAAAAAATAAAAGAAAAATAAACCCCAAGTGTTTTCTCTATTAGAGGATCATTTTTAAAGGGTTAAAATGAGATGTTTTTCAATGAAGTTTCTTCATATTTGCATTATTCCTCTGAGAGTTTTAAGTGTCTGGAATAATAACATGTTTTTGGGTGGGTTTCTTTGTTTTGTTTTTGTTTGGTTTTTTTTTGTTTTTGTTTTTAACAGAATGTTCTCCATCGATTTTATCAGTCACAATTGATCTGCAACAGAGAAGAACTTATGAGAATAATTAATTTTGAATGCACATGAGTATATTAAGTCCAATGGAATTCATCCCAGGATACTGAAAGATTTGGCTGATATTATTATGAGACTTCTCTCAATTATTTCTGCAATGGTCTTGGGAATCTAGAGTCCCAGCAGAGTAGAAACTAGAAAATGTTGCTCTAGTTTTCAAGAAAGGCATGAAAGAAGATCCTGATAATTACAGACCTGTCAGTCTCACTTCATTGCCTTGTGAAATCATGTATCAAATTGTTCTGGGTGTTACTGAAAATCAATTGAAAGACAATGGAGTCGTTGGTAACAGGTAACACAGAATCACAAGGCTTTTCTCTCTGATGACAGGATCTGAGGGAAAGGTATGGTGCTGCATCAGGGGAGGGTTAGGGGGTGTGAGGAAAATGCTCTGCCCCAGAGAGCGGTGGGTGTAGGGCAGGTCTGCCCAGGGTAGGAAGCACAGCCCCAAGCTGCCAGTGCTCAGGGAGTACTGAGACACTGCTCTCAAAAACTTGGGTTAGATTTTGAGTGGTCTTGTGTGGAACTGGTAGTTCGTCTCAATGGTCTTGGTGTTTCCCTTCCAACTCGGTAGTCTGTAATTCTACTGAAGCTCTTATAGTTAAGGATTAAAAAACAAAATTGAACAATGCTACATTTCCAGAAATCATTTGTAGGAAAACAAAGTTTGCCTGACCACACAGTGGTCCTATGAAATTACACAGGACTATGCCCTACACACACACACACAAAAAAAAGTATGTATCATGTTATAATTGTCAGAGATCTTAGGTGTATTGAATGTATATTTTATAGGACAGTCTAGCTGCTCCAGCATCACAGGAGGAAGAAATCACAGTAATTCTGAATTCAGGCTGTGGGATTATTTTCAATCTTAAACTATGTCTGAAGATTTATGTAATATTGTTAAATCACAGATGACGAAACCATTAAGGAGCTCTCCACTTAATTCAAATAGTAATTGTACAACATGAAATCCAAACAGTTCTATGCTGAAAGAATTAAGGAAGGACTTGAGATGAAAGTATGTCAAAATTCAGTAGAGATCTTAATGAAAGAAACATTATCTTGATCCATAAGTCTAGCTCTCTTTCATTCAAAAATATATGAACCAGAATTGTATTACAAAACTCCATTCCCTCTAGAACATGATCCTCAGATAGTACAGACAAAATACATCCCCCTAATAAATGGGGCAAGTGTTTTAGAATAACTCACTCATGAAGCATTCTGGAACTGATATGAGCGAGGATAATGAAGAAGAAGAAACAAATAAATCTTTTCTATATTCATTTCTATATACGTGTGCTGCACGTATGGGTGGCTCTGGGGTAGGAACTTTCTTCCTGCTAACTTGTTGAACTTGACTGTGGCTGAGAGTGAGGAAGGATCTCTTACTATGTAAGGGGAAACAGTAGATGGTTTAGGATTTTTTTTTTTATATTTATTATTTTGATTAGTTTGTTGATTGGAAAAGGTTTTTTAAAATAATAAGTCATTGTACAGTAGACTGTGAATGCCAAGTATTTCTCAATAACCTTCAGACAGAGAGCATCTCCAGATCAATCCATACTTAATCATTGCTCTTCACACCTCTGAAGAATAAAATATAAATCATTTCTCATTTTAAAACTCATTAAAAAAAAAAAAATTGGAATTGAAAACAAATAGACTGGAACTATCTAACATTATCTAACACTATATGTTGGATGTCTGATCCAAAGATCCACTTCAGAATGTGAGAGAGTAAGCTTTTATTCTCTGACAAGGTAGCAAACACCTTAAATGAACTAAAGAAATAAAAATATAAAAGAATAATCATCATAAAAAAAAGAAAATGTATGCATGAATATCAGAGAGAAAAAGAATAATAGCATAAGATCTGTCCTTACTTAAAAGAGGGAGCATATTGTAGTATTAAATAAGGAAGATGTCAACGAGCTTTGTGATCAAGGCTACATCTCATACACAAATACAAAATACGATTGCTGCAATCTGTTTTGATTTGCAATCTCAACATAACCATATATATTTTTTGCTGTTATAACTGAATAAATTATGCTACAAATAAACTTATATGAATTTGCATGACAATTGTGCTGTCAAAGTATGATGTTGCTGATGTTAGACAAATCAAGGACAAGGGCAACCTACTTAGTAAATTCAGTGATAACTGAATTCTGTGTGGCAGAAAAACAAAAACAAAAACAAAAACCCAATAAAAATACATTAATAAACTGAAAAGTAAACTTGTTTATATTTTTGAACGGAGCCTCTGTCTGACCACATATATGTGGTGATGCCTCATACATTTGTAAGGTATCTGCAGACCAATGCCAGTGCAGCTTCATGTCTTAAGACTTCAGGTGAGTTGAAGCTTCTGTGTATTATTCTGAAGTTTGGACATATGTATACATAAAAGGAACCATAGAATCATAGAATCACAAGGTTGTAAAGGACCTACAAGATCACCTAGTCCAATTGTTCTCCCCTTACCATTGCTACAGCAAACCACTAAACCAGATCTCATAGCTCCTCATCCAAATGCCTCTTGAACACTGCCAGGGACGGCGACTCCATCACCTCCCTGGGCAGCCATTCCAGTGCCTGACCACTCTCCAAGAGAAAAAGTTCTTTCTTATGTCCAATCTAAACCTCTTCTGGTACAACTTGTGGCCATTTCCTCCTGTCTGGTTTGTTGCTTGGGAGGAGGCCAAGCCCCTCTTCATTACAAACTCACTTCAGGAAGATGTAGAGTGTCGTGAGGTCTCTGCTGAGCCTCCTCTTCTCCAGGCAGAACAATCCCAGCTCCCTCAGCTGTTTCTTGTAACACTTGTGCTCCAGACTCCTCACAAGTTTTGTTGTCCTTCTCTGGACACGTTCCAGGGTCTCAATGTCTTTCTTGCCATGAGGAACCCAAAACTGAACACAATATTGAAATCGAGATGCGGCCTCACCAGAGCTGAGTACAGAGGGATGATATCCTCTCTGCTCCTGCTGGCCACACTTATATAGGCCAGGATGTTGTTGGCCTTCTTGGACACCTAGGCACACTGTTGGCTCATGTTCAGCCAAGCATCAACCAACACCCCCATGCCCCTTTGTTCTTCACAGTCATCCAGCCACTCTGCCCCTAGCCTATAGTGCTGCATGGGGTTACTGTGGCAGGACCCGGCAGTTGGCCTTGTTGAACCTCATCCCATTAACCTCATCCCAGCAATTCAGCCTCTGAGGAGCCTCCTTACCCTCAGGCAGATTGACACCACCTCCAACTTATTGAGGGTAAACTCATTCACCTCATCTAGGTCATCAATGAAGATATTAAACAAGATGGGCAGCAGTACCGACCCTTGGGGGACATCACTAGTTACAGGTCACCTGCTGGACTTAACTCCATTAATCACTACCATTGGGCACAGACCTCTAGCCAGTTCCTTACACAAAGGAGGGTATACCTGTCCAGGCTATGGGCAGCCAATTTCCCCAGGAGAATACTATGAGAGACTGTGTCAGATGCTTTGATGTTTTTTAGTTAGTGAAATGCCTGTGCTAGTTAGTTTTACAGTAGAACATTTCTCTCTCTCTCTCTTTCTCTCTCTCTCTCTCTTTATTATAGTAATTATTATCATTAACATTTCCATTGCAGGAAGCACCTAGGTGGTCAACAAAAGCTCAGATTCTATTATCTGCAGTACAGGGAATTAACAAGACTTGTTTTCCACAGAGCTCATAATATGACTGCAAGAAATTAATTCAATATTAATATATTAAATTGTACCGAGGAATATTCTCTGGCACTTCAATTACCAATGTTGTGAATTTGTCAGAGTGGTCTTTCTTTAGCATGTTTTTGGGTAGGTTCGCCTACCATTCTCCAGAATGATGTATGTGTGTGCATCAGGAGTTACAATAAGCCAGTGAAAACTCCTAGTTGGTGTTTTGTAATCAGTCATCATTTTCTGTTTTGTTTTGTTTTGTTTCAAAGACAAAACTCAGAGTTATAGAAAGTCTTGTGTGTGTTTAGATTACAAAGGAGGGCAAAGATGGACAGGACTCAATACCCAGGTGTGACAAATGGATATTAGGCTTAGAAGATAAGCATCTTCAAATACAGTTGGTCCAAAAATGTCTCTGTAAAGGCTCTATCCCTTAGATATCTCAAGACAAACAATAAAAGCTTGTCTGTTTTTTTGTAATTGAAGTCCAAAACTATAAAGTGTTTTGTTTTGTTTTTTTCTTTTTCCCCATACTAGGTAATTAACTTTCAAATTGCTATCATAATTCTCATCTTCTCCGTGAAAAAGTCATATTTTCTCATCTGGGCCCAAGAAGAATGAATCTATGGATTCTATCAAGCTCATATTTAACTTGGGCAGAGAATATGTCAGGGAACTTGGTACTCACATCTATCTGAGTTGTTTTCTTCAATTACCTGAGGTGCACAAATATGAATATTTGATATTGGCAGCTTATATTCTTAACATACACCACTGCTATTTTAGCTATACTACTATCTCTCTTTGCTCTTCTGTTTAACTTTGCATTTCAAGTAAAGTACATATTTCAAATGTACTTCTGAAATGGCAATGCAGGAATATAGTTATAAGTGAATTCTTCCTTAAAGTCACAGTGTATTTCCACATGAACAGTCTTGAAATAAGAAGACCACATCATGCTCTAAAAGTCCCCAATTTGTTATATTATTTTGCTTTAAGTAGAGGAAGAGGACATGCTTTCATCTAAGTGCCTAGTTGTGAAGCTTACTAAGTTTGTCACATAAGATATATTTTATGAGATGTTTAGTTTCTAATCTATCTTAACATTTGCATTCTACTGCAGGATTCTGCACATTTGAAAAAAATACTCTGCCTTTTTTATTTTGTTGGTCAAGGAAGTACTGGTAGATTTGTTACTTGAAAGGACAGTCATTACTATGGATGAAACACAGACAATAGCATGTGTTCTGAAGTTGCTAGAAAAAATCCATTTACATGATTAACATGCAGTAATGTTATTTCCTAGCCTTAAAGATAGAAGGAGGGATTAAAGTTTCTAAACTGAGATGAATTTTCTTTCTCATCTACTATTTCCTAGTTGTAACAGTTAATATGGGGAAAACCCAATTTAATTAAACTTCAAAAAAGGGTAATCCAGTAATGTTGTGAAGTGGATTTACCTTGACTACATGGAAAAAAATCTCTTTCCAGACCTTTCCCCAGGGAAAAAATAAATAAATAAATAAATAAATAAATAAATAATCCTTAATTCATCTACAATTTTTCTCACAGAGCTGATTCTGCAATTCTTATGGTGAAACAAGTTGGACTTTTTGGAGTCATGTATAATATATGTATGTATAATATATGTATATAATAAGGACTCTTAAAGTAAGTAATGATCCTTTCAGAAGAACACAGAAACGAGTTAACACAAATGTTATTTTACTATTTCTGTTTATAAGAGTTTTTTTGAAAGAAAGGAAAAAAAATGAAAAAGGAAAAAGAAAAGGAAAAAGAAAAGGAAAAAGAAAAGGAAAATGAAAGGGAAAATGAAAGGGAAAGGAAAAATGAAATATAAGAGGAAAAGGAAAAGGAATAGGAAAATGAAAAGAAAGTCTGTGCTGGATTACTTCCTGTAAAATTACAACTTCTTAAAGTTATAAAGCAAGATGAATATATATCCAACAGTAACATTTATGATTTATAATGTTCCAAAAATATGTACCCAGAAAGTACTTGGACTTCTGGAAGGATAATTTGTCAAAATAGCTGTGTTATTTAAAAGTAAAAAGATTACAAATGTGATAGGTTCAGTCTAGTTGAGGAAGTTAGAAAAGTATCGCATCATCATGATTAAAAGTTAAATTTTAGGTAAGACAGATGGTTTAAAACCTTTGATGCAGGGATTAAATCAGCTTTACTAACAGATTGAAAAATGTAATTGTTAATTTTGTGCAAGAAGAACTCATTACACAAGGTCACCCAACAATAGCACTCTTGCTCCACAGCTATTTAATATTCTTATTCTTGATTTAAATGACAATATAAAGATGTTTTTTATCAAGTGAATGGATATCATGCACACAAAAGCCAAAAAACTCACCAGTGGAATTGTAAGTCATGAAGGAGCCAGATGCTGTTATGAAGCGTTATGAATTGCCAAGCTTAATGATCACAGTCCAAGGAAATGTGATAATAAAATGGAATGTAAAACAAGACATTGGAAAACAAAGAGAATTATATAACCAGATGACAGATTATGACTTGTACAGCAACAACTTGGGAAAGTAAAATGCACAAAAAAAGTAAGAGGAATCAATCAGAACTGGACACAACTTGACCTGCCAATAGCCGATACACCCAATGTCAGCTAAATGAAAACATCATTGATCGAGACCCAGACTTTGTCTCTAGTTAAACAGTGAGAACAGTGGTTTGAGTTTCCAGGAATGAAACATCCACAGCTTCTCTAAGCTAAACAATCCCAACTCTGTCAACCTATGTTCTTAGGTGAGGTGCTCCAGATGTCTGATCATCCTTGTGGTTCTCCTCTAGACCTGCTCCAACAGATCGACATCCTTCTTCAACTGGGATGACCCAGGCCTGGATGAAGTACTCCAGGTGGGACCTCGCAAGAGCAGAGCCCTCTCCCTGCTAACCACCCCTCTTTTGATGCAGCCTTCTGGTTGGCCTTCTGGGCTGCAAGTGCACACTGCTGGCTCATGTTAAGATTTTTGTCCATCAGCACCCCAGGTCCTTCTTGGAAGGGTTGCTGTCTAGGAGTAAATCTCCCATTCTATGCTCATATATAGTATTACCCTGATTCAAGTGCACAGGCTTGTTCTTGGCATTATAGAACTTCATCTTTTTATATGGTAGGCAGCAATAGTGCAGGGGGGAATGACTTTAAACTGAGAAAGAGGAGATTTAGTGTAGATATTGGGGAAATAATTAAGGCTTTTGATACTGTCTCCCATGACATCCTTATAACAAAGCTGAGGAAGTATGGGATAGATGAGTAGATGGTGAAGTGGGTTGAGAACTGGCTGACTGGCAGAGTGCAGAGGGTTGTCATTGGCGGTGCGGTGTCTGGTTGGAGGCCTGTAACTAGAGGCGTCCCCCAGGGGTCTGTACTGGGTCCGGTCTTGTTCAACATCTTCATCAACGACCTTGATGAGGGGATAGTGACCACCCTCAGCAAGTTTGCTGATGACAAGAAGTTGGGAAGATTGGCTGACACACCTGAAGGCTGTGCTGCCATTCAGCGAGACCTGGACAAACTGGAGAGCTGGGCAGTAAGAAACCAGATGAGGTTTAACAAATGCAAGTGTAGAGTCTTGCACCTGGGTAGAAATAACTGCATGCACCAGTACAGGCTGGGGGAAGACCTGCTGGAGAGGAGCTCTGCTGAGAGGGACCTGGGTGTCCCGGTGGACGACAGATTAACCATGAGCCAGCAGTGTGCCCTTGTAGCCAAAAAAGCCAATGGCATACTGGGGTGTATTAAAAAGATCATGTCCAGCAGGTCGAAGTAGGTGATCCTCCCCCTCTGCTCTGCCCTGGTGAGGCCTCATCTGGAATATTGTGTCCAGTTCTGGGCTCCACAGTACAAAAAAGACAGGGATCTCTTGGAAAGAGTCCAGCGGAGGGCCACTAAGATGGTGAAGGGCCTGGAGCATCTCCCCTATGAGGAGAGACTTAGGGAACTGGGTCTGTTTGGCCTTGAGAAAAGAAGGCTGAGAGGGGACTTGATCCAGGTTTATAAATACCTGAGGTGTGGGAGCCTTAGTGGTGAGTCTGGTCCTTTTTCAATAGTGCGTGGGGATAGGACTAGGGGTAATGGGATGAAAGTACAGCATAGGAAGTTCTGCATGAATGTGAGCAAGAACTTCTTTACAGTGAGGGTGACGGAGCACTGGAACAGGCTGCCTGGGGAGGTGGTGGAGTCTCTTTCTCAAGAGATATTTAAGACACGCCTGGATGCCTACCTGTGTGACATGGTGTAGGGAGCCTGCTTTGGCAGGGGGGTTGGACTCAATGATCTCTAGAGGTCCCTTCCAACCCCTACAATTCTGTGATTCTGTGAGTTTTTTAACAGAGAGGGAGATGAGACACTGGTGCAGGTTGCCCAGATGCCCCACCTCTAGAGCTATTCAATACTAGGTTGGATGCAGCCCTGGGCAATCTGATCTAGTGACTGATCAAGCAGTTGGCAACTCTGTCTGCAGCAGGAAGTTGGAACTAGATGATCTTTGAGATCCCTTCCAACCCAAGTCAGTCTATGATTCTATTTTGATACAAGGATGCTTTTGTAACTTGAAATGTAGAGCACAGGTCCCCTGAAAAGATGCTAAGACTAACAGCAAACAGAGATGGAGAGACAGTTTTTCTTTCAGTATATCAGGACTGTATAGAAATCCATGTCCATAGAAACATTTTATACTGAGATATAAATTTTCTTCAAAATCACTTGTTTACATCTATTTAAAATAGATACTAGATTTCAAATAACTATAATGTGTTATGTTGAATAATGGACTTTTTTTTTCTGTCTGAAGGCCTTGATGATGAATTTAGAGATGTCACTTCTCAGAAATAAAGCTTCTTGTTTCCTTGAAATCTTTTCTTGAATGGTAATTTTCATATTCAATAACACTTTCTACAACTGTACAACAACACATATTTTTATTAAGCATAGATAGCCCTGAAAAAAAGGGAGCCGCTCTAGTTGGAGCACTGTAGATATGTTTTTGAAGTCAAGTCGTGGAGTGTAAAGTTCTTATTACCTATTTACTGAATTTATCTTTCACTGTACTTACATGCTTTTTAGCACATGCATCCTCGTACTCAAACATCCTTAAAGATGATGGCAGCCATAAGGTTGAAATACTGAAGGTCATCAACCAAGCAAATGTGAAGTGCTCATATCTTCAAGCACTTAGCACAGGAGACATCAAACAAGTAATAGGAAAGCAACCACATACATCTCTGCAAAGGAGATTGCAAACACTACTGAAGCTTACAGAAAGAGGGAAGATTTGGGCAATGAATGCTGTTAAGATAGATTTTGCCCATACTGTGAGCTTCAGTGAAGCAGATTGATTTGTAAATCACAGAATCACAAAATTGCAAGAGTTAGAAGGGACATCAAGAGATCATCAATAGGAATGGAATAGCCTGCCCAGGGAGGTGGTGGAGTCGCCATCCCTGGCAGTGTTCATGAAGCATATGGATAGGGAGCTGTGAGATATGGTTTTGGGGTTTTCTGTAGATATGGTAAAGGGAGGACGGTTGGACTAGATCATCTTATAGGTCCTTTCCAAGCTTGTGATTCTGTGATTCTATGATCAACTCTACTAAAGCAGGTACCCTATAATAGATGGCACAGACAGGCAACCAAATGGGTCTTGAATATCTCCATAGAAGGAGACTTCACAGTCTCTCTCAGAAACCCATTCCAGTGCTCCATCACCCTTACCAGAAAGAACTTCCACATGTTTATATGGAACTTCCTATACTGAAGTTTTAGGTCATTATCCCTTGTCCTATCATCTGTAGGCACCACTGAGAAGAACCTGGCCTTATCTATTTGCCTCCTACCACCATTTAGATATTCATAAATATTAACCAAATTAATAGCGTGGGGGTCTTCCTTTGGGAAATGAAACATTGAAAAAAATAGCTGTAATGTAACTGAGTGTTTAACTATGTACTTGAAAATGCCCTTTTGAATATGTTATGTATGTATCCTCCTCGAGAAGACGTTAACTTTTGGGTTTTCTCTTTGATTCCAAGAACACTTTTGTAAAAAGTACCTTAAAAATCATCAAGATAACTAAAAGTTTTTAGTGCAGAGACATCTGTTGCCATCTACATGGGGCAGATGTCAAGTACTACCATTCAGATGTACATCTCAGGGCTCAAATCTACGAGAGGTGATTAGTTTTGTGTCTCAGTGCTAAGTTATAAAATTGTATTACACCTAAAACACCTCAGTTCTGCTCTGCAGATGAGAAATTATTTGGATAGTAAATGATTACAGACCTTTGGGATATGGAGTGCACACATATAAGTGTTGTCAGTTGTCTGCTCACATGATCACCAACTTGCACAAGAAAGTCAGGTGTGTTGATTTTGACAGAATTAAAGTCTTAACTTTTCAACATATTAGAAATAGAGAGAGTGACTCGTGGTATTCTTATTACTGGGATAGTTGGTCCTGAAAGAATACAGGTTCTGGTTATGTGCCAGAGTTCAAGATGCTGCCAACTATAGGACAATTTCTTGCAATTCATCCCTGATTGGAAGTGGTTCCACTCCATAAAATGATTTTATTTATTTTTTCTACCCATATTTTCTATCAGGTTAAGGGGAGATTAAGAGATAAGTAGCAAGACTATAGCTACCATGAGGAAGCCAGGTAAATAAAATAAAAATAATGTGCCTTCAGTCAAAAAAAGTTCAGGCTTACACCTGAACTTTCTTTCCACTGAAAGAAAGCAAAATAACTGGCCAGCTACTTCTTTTGTCACTATTCCTGATGTTTAAGCTTAGCAATGCCAGCTGCAAATTGAGAAAATATTTCAAAGCATGTTATGTAATTGAATACAGAAATAAGACACACTATGTAACAGTGACAATGGAATCAGGGTTCAATTCCAATCAAATATAAGTCATAAAAAGCATAACAACACAGAACCTGCTCTTTGCCCAAGGTATGAATGTAGACATGATAAAAAACAGAGGTACTGTGTCCTGAGTGAGTGCTTTTCAAGTCCTGCATAGCAGTTCTTCTCTTAAACAGATGGAACAGTGGAAGGCTGAAGGATTAGTCCCAGTTTACACTTGGTATTATATGTGTCCATGTAGAGGACTTCCAAGAGAACCACAAGCATTAGTGAAATAAAACATGAACGTCCTGCCCTCTCAGTAGTAGAATCTGACAGATTCATCCCTTGAAACTCAGGTATGGATTATTTCAAATAAAAGTGACAGCATCAGCCATCTGTGAACAATACAGTTACGTCTAACTCTTTTGACCTTTTCTTGCAGTACCAACTGCCCTGGCAACTCCAGTCAAATCTCAGCAGAGTCTTTACTCAGCTCCCACAAATGTTCTAAATCAATCAAATACTGTAAATTCAGCACAGCCTGCTTGTTTTCTTCTCTGGCAATCTAGCTTGCTGTTTGAGTGCTTCATCCATCATTAACACACAACAGAGACTGGGTGGGTCTGAATCTTATTAATGCAAGGCTGAACACTTCAGATCAGACAGTATGACAAACAATTAGAATGGATTAGTGGCCGTGGAATTTCAGCTTCAGATGATGAAAAGGGCTGTTGTGAAGATCAAGAATATTCAGCGTGGGTTTTTTTTGCAGTGTAGGATCTTCCTTTTGGTCCTAATATAGGTGAAACAAGGCCAGTAGGATGAAGTTGTGGTTTTGTATGGGATAACTGACTGCGATGTTTGAGAATTACTGACTTTAGGAGCAAGTAGGTCTCCATGGGGCAGAACTCCACAGGTTATTTTGTAAGATACAGGTGATTGTTGTTTACACCATCCAACATTTTCTTTTCATATGTCCTTCTATAGCATTGAACATGGTTTGATGACACCTTTTGAGAGGTGTAATTATGAAACAGAAAAAATTCAGCTGTTAGGGTATCATTGGGTGACAGATTGGTGACTGTTTTGTGCAGAAATTATAGTATCAAATCTTAAGAATATCCTCTTGTTCACTTACCCATAGAAATATGTTTTTATTTATACAACAATAGGCTTGAAAAACATGCTTATAGAACAACAGCAGATTTCACTGGAAAACTACAGATTAATCTTATTTGCAAGCTATTTGCACGAAAATAAGTGGAAAGATACAGCAAAATAATGTATATTTTTAAAGCTCTCATAATCCTTATAACTGGAAGTGATTTTATATATAACTTTGATAAATATCTGTCTATTAAATACTAAATGAGTACTATAAAATAATTCAGCTGCTATTTGATGATAGAGTGAATACATTTTCAGCCACATTAAAGTCAGTATATATATGTAAGTCTGCCTTCCCACTCACACAAATGAGCATACACGTTCTTTGTAATTCTGGATTGACGTGCTTCCATGCGGTTTTGCAATTGTGAAAATATTGTTTTGAAATTTGAGTCTATCTGGACAAGAAATACACAAGTGTATCCATGACCTAATGAATCTGTAGGTGATCTCTCAGGCATTTCTGCTTCCTCTGGGCAGATGTGATTTGTTTTATGAATTTGCCCTTTCATCCTCTGTTCACATTATTTCTATATAAAATCAGGGAAATTCAGAAATGGTAACAAGAAGAATAAGCACAAAGAGGAAAAGTGTAAATATATATATTTATATATATATATATATTTATGTATATATTTATGTGTTTATTTTTTTGGTGTATGTTTATGATGTTAGTGAAGACTGGGATGTATTTAATGATTTAAATAAACAACAACAGCAGCAGCAAAAAGATACTAACTTTCCCGATCCAGATTTTCTCCAGTAGTGTGGGAAGACAGTAGGAAAAATTATTTTTGAATTCTTCCCCTTCCCATGTATTTTAAAAAATAAGATAAAATAAAACGATAAAATAGAATATTTACTTTTTAACTTAAGTATAACTCTCTCTGCTCTAATTAGTGCAATAATTATTCAACAATTCAACCTTGTTAGAAATTATTAATTGCTTCACTGATACTTCCCTGGTGCTCATCACCAAAGTATCTCAGCCTAACAAACGTTAATGAACCTATTTTCCTAACACACTATAAGGTAGTAACTATCTTTCCAAAGGAAGATATCAAAGTAAATAAATACAAACCTCTTCCTTCTTCAGAACATCTTTTAGAAGTGTAAAGAATACAAAACACAAACATCTGTCTGTTTCCCGAAAACCAGTGCCTCTCATAATAACATGAGGTCATTAAATATCCACTGAAGGCCTTTGATTTATTCATCCAGGTTAGACCTGTAAATGCAGAGGTGCTACTATTACAAATTTATGAAATGTTTAAGAGGTTGGTTCAAGGTGATCTAGGAAATCCCAGTGTCTTCACCAAATAGGGCTCAGTGCTTAAAAGAGGGAATATGGAATAGTTTTGAGGAGATGGTGCATGAAATCATAACTGAAGCATTACTTCCAATAATGGTACTGACCTTCAGTAAATGCTATGATAAAACTGAACCAGATCTGGAAAATACCTACAAGAATCACAATTCTCCTTGAAGATACCTCCTCCAGACACCCATTATCTACATTTTAATGTCTATCTCCATTCAGCACGAGTTGCTCTCAAAAGAGAATGGAGAACATGAGAAATGCAGAAAAGTGCTGGTTGAGTGTTAAGACCTTTTAGCTTTGTGTGAATTATTTTCTGGATCCCCTAAAAATGCTTGTCTTACTTGCTATGTTATTTCTGATTGGAAACAAGCCCTAAAAACATTTGCTTTGAACATATAATTGGAAATAAAATCTAAGATGTTGCACATCATTCTCTAAAAAGAGAGAAAGAAAGAAAGAAAGAAAACAGAAAGGTCTAGGGCATTTCTTTTGTTTGTTTGATCATTTGTTCATTTGGTTCATTTGTTTTGGTTGGTTTGTTCTCTCCCCTCCAGATACATGTTATTTATCAGTCCTCAGTTCTTCATTACAAAGCAGGAGAAATCTTTCCTTGAGCTTGTCATAGGCTTTAGAAATTCAAAAGCACAAAAAAATCAAAGAGACGAAGGCAATTTTGTGGTTACACAAGGTGCACTCTGTAGCACTGTATTCTTGCTGCTATTGAAGGACTGCTGTATTTTATTTTCAGTTTTTTCAGTATATAGTGTGGTTTTTTGGTTTTTTGCTTTTTGTTTTTTTTGTTTGTTTGTTTGTTTTAATGATTAAATACAGGAGACATTTTACATCTTAAACTGCACTATAGTTTTGGAAGTGATTTTGGAAATTAAGTATTTCTTCTTCTGTATACCTGTGTACCTGTTACAATCAGTCACTTTCTATAAAATAGTTCATATACACTCAGTTACCACAGAAACCAGATCTCTATATTCTCTCTTTTTCTCCATTCTAGCATCTTCATTGAGGTAGCAGTTGGTTTCCTTTATAAAATACGTAAAATAGGAATGCTTAAGGTTTTACCTGTAAATGATAGGTGGCATTACCTTGTGAGATTAAAGGTTATTGTTTCAGTATCTGTCTCTGTGCAAGAAAGCATGAAAACTAGTTTCAGTTTCCAGGCAAAAATATTATTCCCAACATAAAAGTCCATTAAAAATGTCTTAAAATATTTCTGATTTAGTTAATATTTCATTTGAACAACATATAATTATTTTATCAACTCACTGAAATGTCTGAAAAATGTGATCTAGGAACTCTACTTAAATTTGTAGTTTCCTAAGTCAGTGACTAAATTCAAGTTGCCTTCACATCCTGGATTATAAATAGTTTACAAAGTAGATGTAGAAAACTTCCTAGACAGCTTGTCTCAGTGCTAACCTTACACTATACGGATTGATGAAGCACTGCATTTCCAATCAGATTATAAAAAATTAAATCAAGCTGCATATTTAAAGGAGCAATTTTAAATAAACGATTTAAAAGTAGCTTTGAGGTGTTGCACGTGACTCCCTGTTCTTTGCCCTCCTGCCAGTTTTTCATGCATTACTCAAGAGAGACACAGAACAGCAGGACCTGAATCTATAAACACTTGCCATGTTTTTATCTTCAAGTATGAAAGGAGTTATGTCATGTCAATGGGGCCCCTTGTATGCTAACCCTTCAGAGTTGACATGATTTGTATGCATGGCTCTGATGAGGGTTGAGTTTAGGCAAGGGAAAACAGTAAATGTAACTTAATTTAAAAGGACAGTGATATGCATAAAATGCACTAGCTAAGCACATCATTAGATCTATTTTTCCTTTATTCACTTAAGAGAGGAACAACATTGGAACTGCTGTATTGTTAAATAGTGGAGATAAAATACAGCAACAAAATGACAGTAACATCTCTTTAGAGGAACTGTAGTATCATAGAACAAAAGGACAGTTAGGGTAGAAAGGGACTTCAAAGATCACTTATTTCCAACAGCCTTGCTATGGATCAGGCTGCCCAGGGCCCCATTCAGCCTGGCCTTGAACACCTACAGGAATGGGCCACCACAGTTTCTCTGGACAGCCTGTGCCAGCACCTAACTGAAGGAAGCTGCTTTTGAATTTAACGTTTTATATCAGAGTGCAAGTTCTCCTCTGTACATCAAAGTTAGCAACACCTTCAGTGTCAGGTTTTACCCTCATGACCTCCTCCGAATTCCTAGAGAGCTAATTTTACTTCCGAGCTCAACAAGTTACATTTCTTTATTTGCACTTGGGACTGAGCCATAGATTTCATTAATGAGGCCTGAGCTCTCCTGTTATTCTGAAAGGGAAATTATTGGAGTGAGCTTGGACATGAGAACATGACATATAGCTGCTCCGTGTAAAATCTTTGTTGTGTTTTTATCCTTGAAACGATTCTCCCTGTACTCTCAAGGAGCTACAAATTCAGTCTGACAGCCTAATAACATCTGTGGTAGCCTTCATTCTTCCGCGCTCTGCAGACAGAGTAATTAATGTAAGCATAGGAGAAACCAAAATTGACGTTCTGATCAATAAAGGTCTGCTTGGCAAACTTGCAAATGACACTGAAGTAGGTTCCCAGGGGTTCTTCCAGTACCACTGGAATGGCACATCATGTACAAGCCCTCAGCTTCTCTGCTACACAACATGCAAGTCATGATGCAGCAGGTCATTAAGACTCCACCATTTTTAACATCTCCTTCTCGCAGCAGTGGGTTTCTGCCTGAAGAAAAGCTCACACGTGTTCTTTCATCAACATAATGTGACTGACATTGTACAAGTCAGTATAATGTAATGGGCTTTTTTTGCCAGTTATCAGAAGGCTGCAATAGCCAAAATGTAACACAAAATCACTTTGCTATTCTGATCAGATAAATCACAGAGTCACAGAATTACAAAATGGCCTGGGTTAGAAGAGGACCTCCAGCTCCTACTCCCCCGCCACAGACAGGGACTCCAATCTCCACATTTCATACTAGACCAGGCTGTCCAGGGCCCCATCCAACCCAGCTTTGAACACCTCCAGGGATGGGACACCCACAACCTCTCTGGGCAGCCTGTTCCAGCACTTCACCACTCTCATCATAGTATCATAGTCTCGTGCGGGTTGGAAGGGACCTTAGAGATCATCGAGTCCAACCCCCTGGATTTGAGCCTCTGTGTAGCAGAGCGGCACTTCTACCACTTGCGCCACAGGGGGGATTCGAACCCAGGGACTCCAGTGTTGCAATGCGGCATTCCTACCACTTGCGCCACCGGGGCACACTCATAGTAAAGAACTTTCCACTGACATCAAATCTAAATCTTCCCTTCTTCAACTTAAAACCATTTCCCCTTGTCCTGCTGTTATCTACCCTTTCAAAGAGTTGACTCCCCTCCTGTTTACAGGTTCCCTTTAGGTACTGAAATGCTGCAATAAGATCACCCTGCAGCCTTTTTTTTTTTTTTTTTTCTCCAGGCTGAACAAGCCCAGTTCCCTCAGCCAGTCTTCGTAGGGGAAGTGCTCCAGCCCTCTGATCATCTTTGTGGCCCTCCTCTGGACCCTCTCCAACAGCTCTCTGTTGGACTTGGACATGGTACTCCAGATGGGGCATCACAAGGGCAGAGTAGAAAGGGACAATCACTTCCCTGTCCCTGCTGGCCGCCCCTCTTCTGATAAAGCCCAAGATACCATTTGATAACCAAGCTGCAAAAGCACACTGATGGCTCATGTTAAGTTTTTCATCCACCAGGACCCACAGGTCCTTCTCTGCATGACCACTTTCAAGGACTGCTCCTTCCAGTCTGTATGTATGCCTGCCTATCTTTGTTTTTCCTTGGGAGAATGAACTTTCCAAACACTATAACCACTTTATTCTACACAACACCTGTTTTTACACTGACTCTGACCTCAAGAATTTGAAATTGTTGTGGCTTAACCTGGCAGGCAACTGAGAACCACACACTTGTTCTCTTGTTCCCTCCTTTCAGTGGAAAGTAGATCTTGTGTGTTGAGAAATGCTCTTGGCTCTGTACAGCAAAAACTAGAATAGTGGTGTGCTATCAGCATTGCTTTTCTTACAAAGTCAAAACATACCAGACTCTGTGAAGGAAAATAAATAAATAAATAAATAAATAAAAACAACAAACACACATGAAAAAACAACAAACCTATGTCCCAACTGAAACCAAGACAAAAAAAAAAGGGGCAAATATATGTTTTAAAAATGCTATGGAGGAACACTACTTATATAGGTATTTTTTATCATGATGTACTAATTTAGCTTTAAAGTGCATCATACACTGTTTCTATGGCTAAAAACAGGAACTGGGGGAGAGGAGGATTAAAGGATGAAAGAAAATATTTTTCAGTATAAACACAAATGTCAATAAACACTGGTATAGGAACATTAACAAATGTAGCCCAGTGACTGTTCCTTGTAAATGTGAAGGCAAAAAGGAGTTCAAATTCTTATCAAAATCCAAATATCTATAATAACTCCAGAGCTTTTAATTAAGAAACACAGAAAAACAGGGAATAAATTCAAAATAACCCACACTGTTCAGTTTTGTTTGGCTAATGACTTCAGCAAAAGATGTAAGTCTCTGATTAGACCTTTCTTAAGAATATTGAAATATTTGTTGTATCAGGGCCATGAGTGATTTGCTGTAGATGACTTTGTGAATAAATAATCAGAAGGAAACACAGACAGAAGAATGTCTTAATTGCACCTCAGACAAATGTGTTACACTACATATATCCTTTTCTGCTGCGGAAGTTGCACCTTAAATCAATGATTTATGTATAACTAGGAATAGAGAGAGACCTCCTTTCTACAACACACATTGATAGATATCAGCAGCTCAGTTTGCTGGGTAAATATTTTGTTCTCTTACTCTGTAATTCCAGCATTTAAAGATATGCAGAATTTTTATTATTGTATATGTCAGGATTTTATTTTAATTTTTCACCAGGACATACATGGAAACTCAGGAAATACATCATGTGGAGAATACCAAATCTCTGTCTGGAAGGCTGTTTAGTAGTATGACAGGTTAAAGACATAGGCATTTGGGCAGTTTTACACAGCAGAGAGGTGCTCATGACTTTTTCAGGCTACAGTCTCAGAAGCTCTCTACTCAGAGTCCTGTATTCACTCTTGCTATACAGTACAACCTCAACTCAAACTGAAACCAAACACAAAGTCAGTCAAATAAGCTGTTTCGGGGGGAAGGGTAAAATCATCAAGGCTGCAAATAAGGAGGAAGCAGGTGGAAAATATTCAGAGATTCACAACCAAGGAGGGAATAAGGGGTTCCTCTGGGCAATGTGCACAGGACAGTATGGGCTCCAAAGGTTAAAGAGCCAGTTGGCTGCAGAAAGGGAAATGAAGAAACCACACAGAACAGAGAAAAGGAAAGCAGAGCTACTTACTAGTCATAAATCAATGTCTCAGAATGTCTGCTGGCCTTCCTGGGATGAGGAAATTGAGTGTTTCCTTCCCAGGACACCTTCCTCTCAGATTATTACTGCAAAACAGCTCATGTTTTAACCTTTAGAGGGCTGCTAAATCCCACTCCCCGAGCCCGCTACTGGAGTTCTTAAATTCCAATAAATCAAGAAAATTGACATTTCCAAAAATAGCTCTTTTACCCATCCTGAGATAATTACAACCCAGGAGAATTAGAAGCATTAAGCATACATGAAGTCTCACAAAGCCCCTGGGATATGATTCATCTTGTGATAACCACACCCCTTGCCTGTCTGTCCTGGATAATTATAAAACATCTTCCAGTTTCTCCACCTCCCTATTCTTCATCCACTTTCCCCTCCCTGAAGAGGATACTTGCAAAAAAAGCTGATAAAAAGAAATGAGAACAATAACTTAAATACTCCCACTGTTTAGTCTCTGGCAGAAGATTTTATGGATCTTGTAGAGTGAGAGAAAGAAAATCCCCAAAGGTTTCTCTGGCTCCTTGTTATCAATCTCACGGCACTAAAATAATTTAGGCACTGCTGTAAATAAACACAGAAAATAGTAATAAATGAAGGATTGCAAAATGATAGTGGCACAGATGAAGAAAACTAGCTGGAGTTTCATCTTGTGGAGGAATGAGTGTTGACTCCAATGCAGAATGGTTGGATAAACTCTTTATATAGAAATCTAGTTTGTGGAGGAACAGAGTTTCAAATGAGACAGAAGACATCCTAGGTATGTCTACATCTACCTGATGGGATCCTTGGTTCTTCTGTACTGAGGATTGCTAACATACAGGGCTGGTCTTTAAGAAAAGTCCCTATATGTACTACTCCATGATGCAGTGCGGATAGAGGGTAAACACCTTACATTGTAAGGACACGTATGGCTGAGAACAAAATGAATTTTTGTATCTACTAGTTTCATCTATAGACTTAATGAATAAAAGGCATGATAAGGCTTTTAGCTACTTGGCAGGATTGCAACTGTTCAATATATATTTCTCCAAATTCTTTCTGAGCGGTGTTCAATTCTTTATTTATGAATGAAACTGTAATGTTTCTTGCCATCCAGCAAAACCGTCATTTGGACTGTAAACTAATTCTGGAAATTTAACAGGAGAAAAAGGTGTTTTTATGTCAGGTAGAATAAAGATTTAAACAGAGACAGCCTTATCTTCAAGACAGCAGTGAACTTCCTTGATTTATGTCCTCTACTGGAAATAAAACAAAAATGTCTATTATGGTGATTTGACACATTTCTGAAGCAGCTGCCAGTGGCCGTGTCCAGAGAAAAGACACTGTATTGGATGCTATTTATTTGATCCAGTATATTTCTATTTTTTCCTGCTTGTTGTACTTATTCAGTAGCTCAGTCTGTTGCAAGAACTTAAAAACATATTACGCCTGCAGTATTAAATTATATCTGATTAATTCTATCCGCTCTCTTCTGTATTACATACAATTACTTTAATGTCACATACGTTAATGTTGCATAGAACTTGCATTTCTGAATGTTAATTATAAAACTAACTTGTCTCCCCTGTATTTTTCTTATCCTTGCTCACATGTTTATGAAGAAGTATTGGTAAAGTGGTTTTCTCAGTTGTTAATTAGACTGTTGTGTATAGAATACCATTCCTTCATTACAGGAAATTGCTAGTACTATCTTTTCTAGAAGAGGCAGAAAATGAACTTCAATACACATTTTTTTTTTCTCATTTGCTCAATGAACAGTTTTCAAAACCCACAGGAATCAGGAAGCAGTAACACTGAGAATGCAATGACTGATTAGCAGTTGGACCTGTAAAATCAAAAAGCTATTACTGAATTTTAGCTGAGGCTTAGTCAAACCTTTTCAATAGCCAATGTCAGATGATTAGCTTCTTGACACCAGTTTAGAAGTTCTGACTTTCAAACCGAACAGTTATATAATACCAGACACTTCAGTAAATTAGGAAGAATTTATTCTATTACTATTTCTGAAATCTCCTTCAAGCCTTTGTGAATAATGCTGGAATTAATATAGCAGCTCATAGACACTGAAATTTCAACTAAATTCAATACCTAAAGATAAAAGGTCCAGTCTAAGTGAAGCTCTCTAACACAGTAAACAAATACCCATTCTATGAAATCATGCATGAGGAAAGATCATAGAATTATAGAATCATATAGAATCCCTGCTGCCATCCCTCTGTTGGTGCATCTCAGAGTACCATTTTCCTTTTACTGCACACAGCTGGCTCATGTGAAATTTGTCCTCTACCAGGATCCCCAAGTCCTTCTTGTCAGGACTGCTATCGTTGTGTTCTTCTCCCCATCTGTACTTATATCTGAGATTGCCTCAGTCCAAATACAATCCCTTATACTCAGCCTCATTAGATTTTCATGTGCCCATTTTTCCAGTGTGTCTAGGTCCCAGTGGATAGCTTCTCATCCTTCTACTGTCTCAGCTTCACCCACTCAGCTTAGTGTCACAAGAAAATCCGGTGAGTGAGTAACTTGCACTCAGTCCCACCGTTCCACTGTCCCAGCTCAACATGTTAAAGGAGGCCCCTTGGGGGCATCATTCATGACTGGCCTCTACCTTGACACAGAGCCATTGACAACAACCACTGAATAGTCCACCTTTTGAACCTCAGTACAGGATTATTGTCTTCTCTTTATAGTTTTGAATCCACACTTTTCCCAATCTATTTATTTCTTCACTGTATACTATTTATTATGCAACTATCATTATCAAAACATTTAATACACGTTGATGGTAAAATTCATAATATTTTGTTGATTTATTTTGCTTTCTTGAAAAATATGATTATATGGGAAAAGCTGGTTGCCTTGAGTCACCAGAAGAAGCACCTCAGCTGTATTTCAGGGAACCTTCTGTATGCTGTATGCATTGAAATGTTAAATCTATCACCAGGGGAGAGAATCTTAGTACCATATCTGTGCGTACAAACTGTCAAAGCACAGCTGAAGAGAGCTTGGAGATTTTAAGCAAAAGGTAATGCTCAGAATTGATCAATTTCAGAGCTACCTCTTCTTTTAGATGTGTTAGCTGTGTTCAAAGATTAGAGTTTTAGAAAGGATTTTTACAAAGCTCAGGCAGTCAAGCAGTTGCTCAGATCCATTGGCTGCTGTAGAAAAAACTCAGCTGCAACTGTTTCTTTTTCAGCAGAGTCCTGTGCTGCGCTCTGTTTACATTTAGAAATTGCTGATGGAAAAACATTGTTTGTTTTGGGCCAGAGTTAAGGCTGTAGTAGTGTGATGAAATATGCATTTCCATCTGTTTGATCAGAATAATCCTCTTATATGTATAATGTATTCAGTGTAAGATTTATTATAACTTTAGCCATTTACTCCCCTGATATTAAGTGTTTGAGATTTAAATAGGAGACCACATATTGGTGCAACAATAGTTGTAAGAAAAATTGTAGAGTTGTTTTGCTCTTGAAATTTCCCAGATTTTGTTTCTTTCCTTAAATAAAATAATGATGAAATAGTTTGTTGAATCAAAATTCATCAACTAAGTGCTGATAAAATCTATTTTATTTCCTCTACTAATTTTTAGATCAACCCTTGGAGAACTCTGTAGGGTAAAAAGCATTACCTACAGGTATAAAATCATGGTTTGTGGTTTTGGTTTTGGTTTTTCAAGAAATTTGCACAGGTAGGACTACAATACTGTAAATAAATAAATAAATAAATAAATAAGCAAAACAAAGTAAAGCACTAATAATATCTCCCCAGTATCTCACCTTTCATTATTTAAACATTTCATCAATAGTAGAATCCCTTTTTCCTTGCTACTTTAATAAAACTTTGGTGTAGACATGTGAAGGAACCTTCCCATCTCACCTCTCCAAACTACTCTTGACAATATCTTTGCTCTAACACCAGGAGCAGCCTTCTTTCTTAGGAGAGGAAATAACAGTTCACTTAACTTTGTAATAACTTACAGTCAGACTCTACACAGCTTTGAATTCACACTTTGAACTTCCATGAGCAACTCTGACATAATTTCCTCCTCATTCTCAGTTTCATTCAGTTTCTCCCAGTCTCTTTACTTGATTATCCTGCTGCACAGCACATTTGTGTGTGTGCATCCTTCACCACATGTAATGTGAGATGTAATAGCTTGGGTTGGGAGGGACTTCAAGGATCATCAAGCTCCAATCCCCCTGCCACAGGCAGGGCCACCAACCTTTACATTTCATAGCAGACCAGGCCGCCCAGGGATCCATCCAGCCTGGCCCTGAACACCTCCAGGGATGGGGCATCCACAACCACTCTGGGCAGCCTGTTCCAGTACACCATAATTCTCTTGGTAACTTCTTCCTGAGATTATAAGTCTGAAAACATGTAACAATTATGTGATTTTTTGAAATTTGTATAATTTTTACATTAATTTTAATCACTAGGATTCTCCATTTTCCAGCTTTGTGCCATGTTCTTAGAACAGTTCTAACTCAAATTAGAAGCTACATAATGCATATATATATATATTTAATTTGTTTTTACCATAAATGAACTCTTTTGAGTTTTTAATAACATATCTGCTTCTTGCCAGAGATGAGATTGCAGAGGACTGGCCTCAGAAGCAAGCTACAATTCTCTTTCAGTATACCTGAAGCAGTGATAGCATCATCAATAATGTCAGCACAGTAATGGGCTTTGTTAGTTAGCTAGCTCTGTGTTTGTTAGCTAGCTCTGCAAGCTCTGAATTGGAAAAAAGACGCTAGCACAGCCAATAAAAACAGCTATTATAAATGGCTTTGTTGACAGTATTAGTATTTTAAACAAAGATAAACTTTATTAGAACACAATACTCCTATCTCTGAAAGGTAATCCTGTCTTAAACATTTACTTTTATATAAGTCCCAAGGTTTTTTGCAAGAGTCATAGATGGATTTATTTAAAGGTCATAGGTGCAAGGTGACCAATTTTTTACCTGTCTCTTGGGCATTGGCTTAAAACAGAATTCGGTCACATTGGGTAGGTCAGAATTTCAAGGTCAAAGATAATTGCTGGTCCCCTTTGAAAGAGAGGCACTACAAAGGAATAAGTGACAGGTTTGTGAACATAGCAGAGACAACACATCCGTTGTGCATTGTTTGAGTTTAAGCACAATGCTTGCTCATCATGCACACACTGAACAAACCAAATGGATGTATGCAGGAAGGGTCTGGAATTTTGCAATCCTTTCGTTCGAACTGTCTGTTGCAATATCTTTATTTATGCAGTCTACAAAAAACAAACAAACAAGCAAACAAGAAAAACCATTAATTCCAATGCAGCTCCCCCTTAAAAATATTATTTTTATAAATGTCATTTATTCCTGTTTTAGGAATATATAACAGTCTGGTTAAATATAATTTTGAAGATAATAGACCAAATACTAGACCAAACTCTATCTATTATTGAGTCAGTTCTCTCAGTAGAGACTAAACAAGTAGATACTTTGTCTGGGCAAGAAAATTTTCTAAATATTATTGCAGCATTTCTTCTCTAACTAAGAAATACATGCTATAAAAAATACCTGAATCTAATGTGTTTGCTAAGATAGAACACTCTTACATGGGGCTATTCTTTCCAAAATTAAGCTACAATCTATTTCCTACTTTGTTTGGAGGGGATACAGGGAAATTGTATTTGTTTTGTTCACTACTGATCAGAATCATTTATTTATTTGCTTATTTATTTTCAATGTTGTGGTAAAAGAGTAGTTTTTAAGAGATACAGAAAGATTTTACAATATTCCCATTAATTTATATCCTCTATGATGTCTCTTTAAATAGCTTCTCTGCTCTGTGTAAAACATGATGCCAGAAGATTACACAAACATTTAGATTTTCTATTGCCATTCTGTAGGTTTGTAGGTTAAACTAACAAATAGCAATTAACATTTTATTCTCCTTGTAAATAATACTCTGCCACATGAACAAGGAGTTGGGCATAAAATCAATGCTGCTAAGATCTGTAGTAATACCTTTTTTAGCAATAAATGAAATTATTCTGAACCATTAGAAACCTGATTAGGAGAAAGGCATGCCACAAATTAATTTGTCTAAGTATTTCAATGTCAAGGGTTCAGGGATAACCTGGGAATCTTGATAAATATAAAATATAGCTGTGGATTTGAAATTCAAATTTGAATTAAAATTCCAGCATGAATTGCTTTACCTTTACCTTTACCTTTACCTTTTTTTTTTTTTTTTTTCCAAGGAAAAACATGGAGAAAACCCATCAATGCTGTAAACATGTTTTGTTTAAAATTATTTTTTAAATTACAGTAGCTCTCACATTTGAGATCAGATACTGAAATTAGTAGCAATAACAGAAATAGCTAATGAAGCTAAAATAGACTGGAAAATTGCACAGGGAGAAAAAGCTTGTCCAAAGGAAAATATCTCACCCCCCCCCCAATTTTTAAATCTATTCCAGTGCCCTTTCTATATAGAAGTTTTTCCTGAAATCCAACCTAAACCTCCCCTGGTTCAACTTGAGGCCACTTCCCCTCGTCCTGTCACCAGTGAGAAGAGGCCAACCCCACTCTCACTCTAAGCACCTTTCAGATATTAGAAAAAAGAAATAAGGTCTCCCCTCAGCCTCCTTTTCTCCAGACTAAACAGCACCAGTTCCTTCAGTTACTCCTCGTAGGGCATATTCTCTAAGCACTTGAGGAATGGGACAATCAGTTCCCTAGTCCGGCTGGCTGTACCATTTCTGATGCAGACCAAGATGCTAATGGCCTTCCCGGTTACCTGGGCGCACTACTGGCTCATGTTAAGCATGCTTGATCTCAGGTCCTTTTCTGACAAAAACTTTCCAGCCATGCTTCCAAAGCTGGTGTTGTCATAGCCCAAGGACTGTAGTCAGAATTTAGTCTTGATAAAAGTCCTGTGATTGGTCTTGGCATATCACATATTTGGATTAACATGAGCGTAAGAAGATGTTAGGATTCAGCAGAAGTTGAAAATTCATGGTAGGAAATGAATATAACTTCTACATATGATATGATTAATCAAATCTGAATTCAAAAAGCCAAATATCTTGCAGGCAAATCTTTGGGAGGAAGTCTTTCACTCTTTAATGAAAAATCTTAACATTCCTTCTAATAGCCACTTTATTGACATATGTTCTATTTTCCATAGATATATTGACATATGTTCTATTTCTATTTCTGGTCCTTCTAAGACACTTCAGAGAATTCACATATATGGTTTGCTGGCACTTTGTATTTTACTGGCTTACCAGTGTTGGCGTCTGATTTTTCTTTGCTTTTTCAGACTATTTTCAACCTTCTTTCATGCATTCAACACTAGGTTTATAGATCTTCCGCTCATTGAAAGACATAAATGAAAGACTCAAAGGAAACATGGACAAGTATCACAAGAGAACAGTAACTGTCAGAGTAATAATAAGGGGAGTAATGTTAGAGGCAGTTGGCTTTTGACATCCTTTATTTTATTCTCAGAATGAGAACTAAACCACTGGCAAAGTCTTCTGGTTGATCAAGGAGCCAAATTGGAAGACTTCCCTCTTCAAAACATGTTTCTTACAACATGACACAGGAAAGCTGGACAACTGGTCTGCACTATAATTAAGTTTAAACAATAGCTAGTCTTGGCTTGATTCCTGTAAAATAATGAACATTTCCAGCATAGAATTTACCATAAAATCAAAAGCCCTGTAGTGTTGCTTAGATGTGATAACTATTTTGTGTTCTGTTTGAAAATAAGAACAACTGGTCCAAAAATAACAGGTCAAATTCCCTGCTGACACAACTCCATTACTTTCAGATATGTAATTGTGGAAGAGAACTCGGACAAGAATGCTGAAATAAGAATCTTGATTAGACATAAGACAACAGAACTTTCTACCTTTTCTTTTTTAATTGCTCTCCAGAGACCTGATCCTCAAGAAGTATAAATTAGTGTAGTTTCATTAATTACCAACTGACATATGACAATCTGCACAGGTTGAAGCTGGTAGCAATATTATTTTTCAAGACTGAATCACAGAGATAGAGGAATTCTCTGTAATTCTGTCAGAAGAAGTTGTATTTAGTTAATCTGAGATATAGAGAACAGTAGGACAAATACTGCCACAGCACTGTGTGTTAATCTCTCTTAAATAATTTGAAAATGGATCTTGCTTCAGGGAAATAAGATGGTCTTTTTCTTTTCTATATTAACACCATGCTATGCAAGACCAAAATTCAGCATCCCATTTCAAACTTTATTAAAATTGGACAAGTAGGGAAAAATTCTATAAGTAGGGCAAACAAGTAGCCATGCTCCTACAGAATGCTTCCAATGCTTTCCAATAATTTAGGACCCAGGAAGAGGTCAGGCAAGATGATGTGCAGTATGGAATCATAGCAACTGTAAGTAAAAAAATCAAGTAATGTTTGTAATGAATATAAAATCCTCTAAAATCCTCTCACGGCAGAATTCAGATTTTATTGGATATGTGCAACTGCTCTTTTATGTCTTTTCCAGATGCAATATTCTAATAGAAAATAACTTTTGACATGGATGCTATCAATAAAATTGCTTGATGCTACTGAAAATCTTAAACCAAGGTCAAAATTCTAGCTCTAGTTAACACAGTATAATTATAAAATACTTTCTCTCTATTTAAGTATAACCAACATTTCATACTAACAGACACTTTTGTCCTTTTGAGGCATACACTTACAACATTTTTCACATATGGAGATCCATTGCATCCTTTTTAAATGATGCTGCGTTAATTCTGGGTTCTGCTTTAGTGTATTGTAACAGTACAGAGCATTTATGAAAGTAAAAATAAAAACATATTAAAAAAAAAACAAAAAACAACACACACAAAAAAAGAAAAAGGTCACAATTATTAAATACTGGTTACTTTATTTGCTTTCCATCTAATATACTAACAGATTTTGTATATGCAGCTATTTCAATACAGATATTTGTGTTTAAACAATATAAAATCCACCGAAACTGGATAGAAAATAATGTACACTACAATGTTGGATATAAATGAGTGAGTAGAAAATATTGTTGTCTGTATTAATATTAATCTAGGAGGTAACAGTCAGCAGTGCAGGAGCAGCCTATGAAAAGTATGCATTTGGAAAAGAGTTACTTCCATCAAGGAAAGTACATCCTGTTTAAAAATGCAATGAAGCAAATGCAAATGAAAGTAAAAAAGGGAAATATTATATGTGATGCTTCAGTGAAGATGCTCATGTTTGAACTGCAGTATTGTAGAAAGAAAGTATCCTGTGATTTCTGACATAACGTAAGGAAGATACTGTAGAATTAAGTTCTTTTCATGCTGTTTCATTGGAGTTTCTATAGAATTTTAATCCAAGTGCCTGGGATTCATCATATAGATTCCATTATATCTACATTGTCATACCCTTTAACTCGGGAATAAATACTTTCCTGGAAAGTATAATTAATCTTTTTCATATTATTCTCATCAATTATTTTCCTAATGAAATGAAATTTCACTTCTAGCTGAAATGCCCTTACATTCAGAAGGTCTTCAGCTCCACTGAGAAATAAAATATCTGTTGTTGGAAGGCTGCTAAAAGGAGCAGAGAAATGAACGTGATGCCTGCTATAGTATTATTATATGTGTGTCTAAGGCTGTAAATCACAGCACAAAAATATTGTATTTATGCATGCAAAATATAATTAAAATTGTTTTAATTAGAGAATATGACTACACTTGATAGTGTTCAAAAGGGAAAACAAATAAAATGAACAATTGCAGAAGCCTAATTGATTTGCACAATGACAGAAGTCATTAACTGAGCACTCATCTGCTCCCATATGCCTATGCTGTAGGTCATTGACATATTTCAAATAATTCTGCTTTCCATGCATGATATGTGTGAAATGGGCATTTTGCTGACTGATAACACAATCAGTAGGATGCATTTTGCCAAATGAATGGCAAACTTAAATGTAACTTTCTTTTTATTGATCTGGAATATTTTATATATAAACATGCGGAAGCAGTACTGGACGTGTTGCTTGCCAATGCAAATGAACTGATCGGTGACATCAGGACTGGAGTCTGCCTGGGCTGTAGTGACAATGTTATGGTTGAGTTCATGCTCAGAGGGATATGAGACAGATAAAGAGTAAAGCAGGAAAGCTAAATTTTAGGAAGGTCAACTTGCTTCTCTTCAGGAATTTAGCCAACAAGACACACTGGGAAAATATCCTCATGAACAAGGGTGCAGAGCAGAAATGGCAGATGTTTAAGGAGGCTTTCCTCAGTGCACCAGAGCTCTCCATACCTCAGGTAAGAAAGGCAAGAGACTGGCGTGGCTGAACCAGGACCTGTTGGTCAAACTGAACAGCAAGAAGAAAATGCACAGGTAGAGGAAACATGGACAAGTACCATGGGAAGAGTATAAGGAAGCTGCTAGGATGTGTCTTGATGGGTTGAGGAAACCAAGGCCCAGCTTGAACTGAGCTTGGCAAGGGATGTCAAGAGTAATAAAAGCTTCTATAGGTGCCTCTAACCAGACATATAGAATCCATGAGGGTATACTGCCCCTAGTGAGTGACACAGGGAGGCAGGCTGGTAAGAGCAGACAAGGAGACAGCTGAAGAAATTAACAGGTATTTTGTCTCAGTCTTCTCTGATAACTGCTTGTCACACATCCCTCAAACATTTTGTTTGGTAAGAGGGGACTGAGAAAACAGTATCCCTCCCTCTGTAAATGAGAATCAGGTTTGTGACCACCTGAGGAACCTGAACATCAACAAGCCTATGAATCCCAATGAGATGCATTCTAGAATACTGAGGGAATTAGCTGCTGTAGTCACCAAGTCATTCTCAATGATATTTGAAAAGTCATGGCAACCAGGTGAAGTCCCTGGTGACTGGAAAAAAGGTAACATCACACCAAGCTATGGGTTGTGGTCAGCTCATCTGAGGGATGGGATGCTATCCAGAAGGACCTAGACACGGCTGATTAGTGGGCCCTGGTGAACCTCTTGAGGTTCAACAGATCTAAGTGCAAGGTTTTGCACTTGGGTCAAGGCAATTCCCACTATGATACAAGCTGAGTGATGAAAAGGTTGAGTGCAGCCATGATGAAAAAGACTTGGGGGCGCTGGTGGATGGGCAGCTGGACATGAGCCAGCACTGTGCCTTTGCAGCCCAGAAAGCCAACTATATCCTGGGCTGCATCAAAAGAAGTGTGGTCAGCAGGGTGAGGGAGGTGATCCTACACCTCTATGCTGGTGAGAACTCATCTGGAATACTGCATCCAGGTGTGGAGTCCTCAGTACAGAAGAGGCATAAAACTATTGGAGTGTGTCCACAAAAATGATCCAAGGGATGTAAAATCTCTCCAATGAGGGCAGGCTGAAAGAGGTAGGACTGTTCTGGCTGGAGAAGCGTAGACTCCAGTGTGACCTGGTAGCAGCCTTTCAGTATATAAAGGGAAGCTGCTTGAAAGGACGGACTGTTAAGCTGTGGTGACAGATCAATGGTAAATCGCTTCAAGCTTAAAGAGGGTAGATTTAGGTTAGATGTAAGAACAGTGAAGGTTATGAGGCATTGAAACAGGTTATCCAGAAATGATGTGGATACCCCATCCTTGGAGACTTTTAAGGCAAGGCTGGATCAGGCCCTGGGCAACCTGATCTAGCTGTGGAGGCCCCCCTTTATTGCAGGGAAGTTGGACTAGATGACCTTTAAAGCACATTCTAACAATAAGGATTCTATGATTCTGTTTCTATATATATACATATAAAAATATAAATACTACATAAATATCTTGCCTCCATATGCAATACAACCATACTGAATGTTTTAAGTATCTCATATGCCTTACCAAAATGTAGCACTCCCTCCATCCAGATATGTCATTATGTCCGTTATATGTAAGACATAAATGCTTTTCTGTTACGACATATTGTCTCATGAATATGTTCAGATTTTATTACACGATAATTGTCATATTGATTGCCAGTAGAACACATGAATCAAGCAAATTCAAGGAAAAAGAGATTTTTTTCTTGTTCTGAAAGAATAAAGCATGTTTTATATTTAATGGGCTAAGTCAGTTAAACTGTTTAACTTTGCATGAAATTTTGTTTGGAGGAAGATCTAACTCAGCATCTTCAGTGGCTAATTAGGAAAATTCTGTTAGAAGTTATTGCTTTGCAGTTTTATAGTACATATTACTGTAGGGTTTCAAAGCACTTTATATCTACTGGACTGGCTCCTCAGCTAGCACAATCCACCATTATGAGCAGATTTCATGAAATTATTTTAATGGATTTATGATATTATTCCATAAGAAACCATTCTGATCTCAGTGTGCTTGATATTACTATGTTAGTTTTACAGAAGAGTGGAATGAGGGAGAACACAGTAAAAAAGCAATACTAATCTCAACTATTTTTAAAGATATAATTCAATTTAAGATGAAAACACCTAAAATTATTTACCCTCCAGAATGGTGTTTAATTGCCAGTACGTGAGAGTACTTATTATGCTTTAAGATCACAGAATTGTATGGGTTGGAAAAGACCTTGAGAGATCATTGAGTCCAACCTCCAAGATACCAGATACTCACAAGGAGATGGCACAGGTATAACAAATTTCTTCTCAGGAAGAGTGATGAGTTACTGGCACAGGCTGCACAGGAAGATGGTGGAGGTACCATCCCCAGAGTCTTGCAAGGAAAGGGTAGATGTGGCGCTGAGGGACATGATTTAGTGGCATGGTGGTGATGGGTTAATGGTTGACTAGATGACCTCAGTGATCTTTCCACTCTTAATGATTATATGATTATATGATTCTAAACTAGAAGGACTTGTCTGTAAGTTTTTTTTTTTGTTGTTTTTTTGTTTTGTTTTGTTTTTGTTTGTTTTTTGTTTTGTTTTTCCCCAGTTATGATCTAGTAAAAAACAGTTTTTCCTGTAAGCCTTGTCTCACTAAGAAGTTTTTAAAGCTGTACAAGGTGTAACATCTAGGAAAACAAATCTCCCATTATGGAAATGTCAGTCAGAAATGGTGTAACTTCACAGCTAGCTTAACTTAAAGTTCAAATCCTAACAGCTTTTCTATGATAAGAAAGTGACTTTCTCAAAGTGATGAATGAGTAAAATAATGAATTATTTTTACACTCTGATTCATGTCTACTACCATGCCGTACATGTGTGGCTCAGTGAAAAGGAAAGTGCAGCTTTTGCTATGTAAGACAAAGCAAAATAATAGCAGACATAGGTAGAAAGGTCAACTTTTTCTCCCTCTGACTGTAGCATTAGGTCTGGTGCTTATAATACTTGTAAGCTCAAAACTAAGCATAATGTATATCTTCATGACATTTCCCAAGGTCTGCCTTGTGATGATGTGGACATAAGTACATTCTTTATCAGCTATTACATTCTTCTTTATACAGTATAAAGCTGGAATGCTGATGTTTTGTAATACACCACATAAACATATATTTTTTTATAATTTAGATCTCATACTTTCCGTTGTTTGGAGGAAGAGAGAGGTTAGGAGAAATGGAGAATTAGAAGGCAGCATAAATTATGAAGTTAATGGAGAATGAGTTTTGAAATTAAAATGGGCCTCAGTCAGAAAAATGAGGAAGTTTCTCTGACCAGACCTCTTTCTTCACATCAAATGAATAGCAATCACATTCTCCTTCATGTTATTTAAAGCACTCTCTAGTTCTTTCAATGCAGTACACGCTAAATGACTCATCATGGAGTATATGTGAAGTCTTAATCCAAGACCAGACAAACCACTGAACATTTATTTAAGGGAATTAAAAACTATGATTACTGACATTTTAGTAGACAAATATCTCTGAAGGCTTGTAACTGATCTACTTCTATGCCCTAAATCACTCAGAATTTGCTTGTATTTCACCCTCTTTTCTCAGGAGTGCACATTCCCAGAATTTTAGTGATGCTTTCACTCTCCACTCAGAAATTATTCAACACTGAAGAAGACATAATAATGTGCTACCAAACTTGCTAGTAAGTAGTAAAGGAGGTAGTAATAAATTCAGAGTTAACTTTTCATTTTAAGGATAATCATTTAAAGATTTTTTTCAACATCTCCAGAATTTTTTTCTTTTTTCTGTTTCAAAAGCAGAAATTTCATTGAATATATAGATTTACAAATTCTTGGTGCTTCAGAAGGAAAAAGTGAACAGTTCTGAACCATGTTAAAGAACACTAAAATTAAACTGAGTACACACAGGAAGATAAAATTTTACCATTACCACTGTAAGTTGCTTAGGGTTTATATTAATAGGAAAGCTATAGATAGCAATCTCAAAACTGATATATGTAAATACCCAGATGCATCTATTGTTTGGGCATATTCTAATGGATGTGGTCTCCACAAATTTTTTAAATCATTTCCCTACCACAGGAAAACAGTCTGGAGCTTATTTCATCTAGTTTTAAATGTCACAATGTTACGTGAATTTGCATATGTAACAGTCACATGCTGAGACTGAATGACCTGTAGACATGTACATGTATTACTCTCTTTGTACCATATATTATATGTGTCTAGATTTTATCACACGAATCCCACTCAAAATAATTGCAAGGGCAATCACCGTGGTACACCCAGCTTACAAGAATCAAAACCACAGAATTGAAAAGCTAAAAGTTAAAATCTGTTTACAGAAGTATGCACTGCGTAATTGCATGAAACTTAAAAAATGTGCTAGATTTTGGGTTTATTTTACCATGTTGCTGCTTTTGTTATTTGCATAGCATCCAGAAAAACAAATACATAAATAAATAAAATCAGTAGAAACAATATTAAAAATCAAAGGCAAGTAAATTTTAATGGAACTGACAGCAAGCAGGAGGCAGTATCTGCCAGATGCTAATTCATTTAGCCCCATAAAACTTAAAAGCATACAAGGTTAGTGCTTCAGTACCCAACATGTACCGCATGATCGGCAGAGATAGTCTAATAAATAAAAGCATAATAATTTGATCCTGTTATAGGCCAATAATGGTCCAGAATTATTCTCTCACTATCGCTGTTTTGTGTCATGGGTTCTGACTTGCTAACCACCAGCCTAATAAGAGTTTGACTAATTTATCTTTTCCAGTCATTAGTAGCCCAGCAACCATGCAGAGTAGATTTTACAAATAACTTCGGTCCTTTTCTTGTTCATTAGGAAGAACTGGAAGCAGTAAAAAGATAAAGTAATTAACAAGGAAGAATGAAATCTATGTTTTCTTTGTCTCCAAAACACTTACAAAATTGTATCATATAAAACTAAGACAGTGGGAGAAAAGGCGATTTCAGTGAGAAAATTTAAAAAAATTGCTAATTGCCATACTTTTCCTAGGGGTGATGTGGGGTGCAAATCAAATAGGAAAACAAGTCATCGAAGGCTACAAGAATGTATCATTAAGCTATGAAATTCCCAATTTCTGGTTTAACATTTTTTAACTTAAAAATTTTCAATACAAAGCAATTAACTGAAGAAAACATTTCAAAAATCACAGAATTTCTGAAACTCTTTTCCCAGTTTCATTGTAATAAATTAAATTAATTTGACCTTCTTGTTATTCTTACTATGGAAGTTCTCAAGAATGCTAGTTATTTTCAATCCCACCTGATGAAGCTTCACAACTTTATAATAATTGAGATGACATTTGAGTTAGGTTTCAAAGTTAACAGAGTCTTTTTTCCGTGGTTATTTGCAGATATCAGGACAAATCGTGACTGAGCTCAGGAAATGGAAAAATGAAAACTCTGGAGGGTGGCATCCCAGATTTCCATACTTGCCAGGAGCACAGCTGTCTGGCAAAAAAATAAAAATAAAATAAAAAATAAAAATAAAGGAATTGGGACCCTCCAGAAATAAATATGTTGATTCTCTATGTCCTGTGGTCTTGTATTTCTGCCTCCCCAGAGATGTAGATATGGTATGAAGGGACATGGGTTAGTGAGCAATATTGGTAGCATGTGGACTGTTGGATTAGATGATCTTAAGAGTCTTTTCCAATTTTAATGATTCTATGATCTATGTCTAAGGAGACTATTTAAAATCAAATTACTTCAACAAGAACAGCTTTTCAGTGAAACTCACTTTGTAACCCAGTCAAGGCTTTGTCAAGCTCAAGATATTTAGTGGGAAAACTCAAGGCCAGTAAAATTTGTGATTTTTTATAAAGCTTCACTACTTCATTTTGTTAGAAAAATCTAACCTTCTTTATAATTTGAACTTTTATAGTATGTCATTGTTTTTAATTATAGGAGTACAACACAATTATTTACATTGTTTTGTTGTGGTTTGGTTTGATTTTAATAAGATGGAGAAAATAGCTACTCTTCATAGCATATTATACAACATCAGAAAAATTTCATACCCTGAAGACTTATTTCCCATAACTTTTTTTAAGATTCAGACGTGTTTAGACTTATAAATGAACAGAAGAAATTATGTTTATGCTTTCTCTTAGTTAATACTACATGAAAAAGGTGTGGAAGCTGTTCAATTTACTTTGAGTTTAAATACTGAAATATCTACTCCCATGTACTGTCCATTATCAAAACATCCCTGAGTGTGCTCTGAGCTGGCATAACCACATCTTGTTGTTTTCTAAAATACTTGAAATCCAGACGTTTGTAGTACTTAAAAGTTTATTGCTTATCAGTTTATCTCATAAATGTTAACTTGTTAATCGCTATAATTTTAACATGCGCCTGAGACTTAAATCTCCCAAGCACAGATCAATTTTGAAAATACTGTCTTTATGTCTCTGTGAGTTTGACAGTTAGCATTAAGCACTTGTTTCTCTACTTAAGCTGAAGGAGAAAGGCATAACAACACAATACTAATATTATTATATATACTAAATATATTGAAACAAAAATGCCCTCTGAGCATCAGATGGTATGCTCAGACATGTCAGGAATTACTTGTTTTCCCACTGATTCCAGTACTGTATTTTAAAGAAGGCTTACTAATTAGCATTAATATGTTGAAAATTGCCTGTTCTACTAATCTTAATAGAGTAGAAATGTCTAATTACTAAATAGAAGTATCTATATGAATACTCCCAATAAATGGAACTTTACTGGGTATTTGTTCCTGAAGTATCAGATATTTACATCAGTACCTTGATGGCACAAATTGATATTATTTTGCAAATTTAGCAGTTAGAAGACTACTAAGAAATAGCCATATACAGCAATGATGAACTAGAATAAATAACTTGCTCACTAACTTTAGATGCCTCTTCTTGCCATCAATTTAATATTTACTACCACATACTATAACGGGAAATAAATTATTCTCTAATGAAAATTATAAAATGAAGGTACTTTATTACCATGATGCAGTAACATTTAATGTCAATAAACATGAAGTTTAAAGAATAAGGAAGTTCTTCTTTCAAATGCAATGGACAAGGGCACTCATCTGAGTACAGCATGATCCTTTTCACAACTTATATTGACACAAGTAGAGAAAAGAATAAGTTGTGACAGATTGGGAAACTTCATACTATAAAATGTGGGGATGTTCTAACTCTTATATTAAAAAGATACTCTCTAAAACAAGTTAAATGGCATTTCCCCAAAATTTGAGTTCCATCGTCTGGAAATCTTTCATCTTCTAGATTTCAAAGCCTGAGCGATTATTTCTTCCCCTTTGGTGGACAAAAAATATCTCCTGGTAGCTTTCAGGATGAAATAACCAAATCCTTTGGTGGTGAAAATCACCCCTGAAAGACCTTAGACTAGGTAATTCATGAGTCAGCCCCCACTGCTAATATCTAAACAAAGGATATAATGGAAGATACGCTTTTTATTCTGAGCTGTACCGGAAGAGCTGCAGCTTCTCAACATCTACAGAAGGTAAATGCTGAAAATCCTTCCTGCAGCCTTCTTGGCACTGGTTTTACCCAGGATTTTGCAATACATCTATTGAACAGAACTCAGTCAGGGCTTCTTTAAGCAGAAGGCTTTAGCAACTGTCAGTCAACACAGCACTTCTGTTTTACCTTGCTCTTAATTTAACTCTGCAAATGATAAGTCAACTGAAGAGGTATAAATGAATGAAGATTAACCTTTGAATCTGCTGCTCAGAGATGCTGATTACTTTATTCAAGTCAATGAGTCTTCCGTAGAATTTGCATGACACACAGAAAGCTTTTAATACCAATACATTGAATATGCACATATTATTACATCCTTACACCATCACATCCATTTTTCAATATTTTATCCAAACCTGAAAAGAGTCCTTTTATTGCTTGCATTGTTCTCTTATTTCTTATATTTTAATTTATTGAAGCGGAGAGACTGAAGGAACACATTTTCTTTTACATGCAAATACTCCCTTGGTAATTATATGGACAGTATCTTCTGCACCTACATTATAATATTCATGTAGCGTGTTTGCTGCTTCTGTGAGATCTTCAAAACATCAGTATTTATATTGTACCCTTCCTAGTGACATCTATGTCAAATGACTTCCTTTAGCTTAACAGGAATGAAACTGAAGTGCTGATTACTAGCCCTCATACTAAATTGCTGCCAACTGACTTGGCTTTTCAATCAGACCTTTCTCTTAAAGAGCTGCTGATGAAGTCTGACTGAAGACTTTGACAGCTATTCTATTTGAAAAAACAATTCTATTTATATACCATATGATTACATTTATGGAAATACGTGACAGAACCTGGTTACTCATGATTAAGGAGCGTTGTATGAAAACAGGTCTTTGCTGCTCCTATATTCAGATCAGTGAAATGTCAGACATTAAATGCAGTTCTGTCTCTCTGAAATTGTAAGGTGCTTTTTTTGTTTGTTTAGTTCTTTTTCCAAATGTATTGATAAGAGAATAGAACACGAACTTTGTATACTGTATTGATAAGCACTAGTAGGTATGCAAGCAGAATAAAGGTGGTTTAGACACATACAGGGGAAAAATAAAATGGAGGGAATACTAAACAAATAATATTTTAATATCTAGATGTTATTCTATAGTTGTCTGCTGTGTAATACAAAAGAAGGCAGGTGGTAGAGTTTGTTTTCTGTATTCAAAAGTTATTTTGGACATTTCAATTTAGGTTTGCACTTCACACGGAATTCAACCCCGGAGATTTGTATAGATCACTGAAGACTCTGATACTTGGTTTAAAACACTGTCTCAGAAATTAATTTCATAGCCCTGAGATGGTCACCAGCATTTCATATATAGCACATTGAAAAAGTTGGGAAGCCAAAACAACTGTACTGTCTCCCATATGCAACAACAATTATCTGCAGCACTAAGCCCATGCATGGCATCTCACTCAGCTTGGTGTTAGGAAACTTGCTGAGGGTACAGTCAGTCCCACTACCCACTACCCCACTGATAAACAAATTGAAGAGCACTGGACTTGAGACAGATCTCTGGGGAAGACCACTCATGACCAGACTCCACCTACACTCAAAGCAGCTGATCCTAATCTCTGGCTGCTGCAATCCAACTAACTCTTTATATACTGCATCATCCAGCCTTCAAATCCATATTTCTCCAAACTGAAGATTAAGACATATAGGATTTAATTCTCTTCTAAACACTTTAATTTCACACTAGGAAGATTCTCCAGTATGCTACTAAGTAGTACCTTCCAGACATTTTAGGTGACAAGCCTCCACACAACCTCTAGTTTACTGTGAGAAAAAGTTTCATATGCAACTTTTCTTCTTGTGACTATTAGCTAGCATAAACAAGCACAAAGAACAATACAGAAAATCACATGGAGTATTGCCATGGTACAAAAAAAAACTGCATTGAGAATAACTATGTCCATGCTCCCCTTCATCTGCCTGACCTTATGAGAACGTCCAAGTTTGTGCCTACCAAAATATCCATGCAGGCACAATATATGTTGTTACGTTTTAGCAAATACGGGTATTTGGGAATCTAGGAGGGAGTCTTAGTTGCTTGGGTTGACTCAATTCTACAGACATTAGTCAGGGTTACTGAGTGTTACCGCAGTCTTTCTGCAGCTCATTTGTAATAGCATGGCCAAAGGAGCTGACCTTGAATTAGTGTATCAGATACAGTTCAGAAGCCACCAGTAAGTCAGTTCAGTCTTTATGGGGTAGCAAGACTAAAGGGATTGGATGGCAATAGCCTTCCTGACTTGAGATTTTTTGCTGCTTCTGCTTCTTACAGTCATTTGGCCTCTTACGCATGGACTGGCTAGTGAGCCAGATGGTCATAATATCTGATAAAAGTTTTGAGTGAACGGATTGTATACTGCTGTGCTTTGACAACTGAGCATCTGATGTCAAAAGTAATCTCTATATGCAGAATAACAAGGAGATAGAGAGTTATAATTGCAGGACAGAGAGAATCAGGGGTGGGGGTTTCCACAAGAATGATAATGAGAATGATTAGGAGATGAAATAAAGCCCTTCTCCATGAATAGAGATTATGAAGAATAGTGTTATTTTCCAGAGAAATTAAACAAGCAGGAGGGGACATAATAAAGTGTAAAAAACCAAATGCTTTGTAGAAAGAGAAATGGAGGCTACTATTCCCTTTGAGCACAAAGGAGGCCTTCAATCAAATGAGAAGGGACAATTGCTGATTATATCCAGACAATAAATAATTAGACTGTGCAATACACAGCTGCATGACACAAAGGGAGACTGGACAGTTATATGACTAACAACACTACTGACTTAATGATCCAAGTTTTGGGTGGGACATAAAACCCCATAATTTAACCAGTGCATGCTTGGTATTAATAGCAAGTCTTTTGGAAGTAAGCAGGGTTTTTATTTTCATTGTTTTTCAGTATGGCTTTTTTAATAGAAACTTTTCTCCAGCTACAAATGAAGACAATTCAAGATAAGATAAATCATGACTTTGACACCTTATGGCTTCTACTGTAATCCCATGAAATACTGAAATGTATTGAAATAGTTCATGTATTGAAATAGTTATGTATTGAAATAGTTCAAAGCAAAACGAAATGGACTTTGACTTCTGAGCATCATTTATTTCAAATATATTATCCTGAGAACAAAATGTAGAATAATTCAGTTTGGTAGAATTATGCACAGCCTAATAGTCTGCTATTAAATTCCACACAAACTCTTAATGGCTTGTCCAACATCAGAGACAGGAGGGATATCTTTAGAAGTACTACTGTTATAAATTTGCAACTAACAGGAATGGTTTGTACTAGAGATATAGAAACCATGCCTGAAAATTTCCACCATCCTATTCTCTCAGCTTAATGAGCTGGCACTTCTGCATTGCTCAGCTGACTGACAGCAGCTCTGTCCTGGACTGAACTCCAGGCCACTGTAGTCAGCTTTTAATTTGCCTTCTGGTGTTGTTCAGAAATAGTCAGCTTCAGTGCTGCATGTACAGCTCAGACATGCCACGCAGAAAACTAGAGTAGAACTGTGCACAGTTTAATAAACTCTACTATCTCTCTTCTTGTTAGCATTTCCATGGTCCGGTAGGTTTGCGAACTACATTTTGCATACCAATTCACTATAAGGTATAATATTACTGCTCTTTTCCTGAATACTTGCTTCTGCAACTCTTCTTTTCTAACAGAAAATTGTGTGGAGTATTAGAAGGCATAGAGAAGAAGAGCAATTTGGGGCATAAACATTACCATTCACAAGCCATGTATTTCTTGAGAGAACTGACATGTTGACACTACATGACCAAAAGCAATAAAACAATCTAGGTCTAGCTGGACCTTTGGATAGAGAAACATTTAACTAAATTGGCAAGACTTTGCATCATGCTGGCCATAACTCTGTAGGAGTCCAATGAACATCATTTCTGCAGAGTTAATCAACTGGCAAGTGTACACAGTTGTCGTGTCCTTGAGTAACCTAGAATGTTGGTTTTTAACCCCATTCCTCAAAGAAGCCTGCCTAAGAAGTAAAACTTGAATCCTTCATTCAAAGTCCACTAGTTTTCAGTCTGGGGAATACTTCAGTGTGTAGGAGTGACTTCTGTGAGAAAACCAATACACCACTCAGGGATATAGAGTTTGGCTTAATAGTATATTAAGGTTTTATTCCAGGTAGTATTTTAATATTTCCTGGTTCAAGAAGAGCTCACTGTGATGTGACAGAAAACACAAACATCAATATCCTTTATCTCTTTTATGTAACAAGTGTGATCAGCAATGCACAAAGTTCACATTGATTATTCAGATATTCATTGGTTGTCCAGAGAAGTTATGGAGGTGGTGGAGTCACCATACTGAGTACAGTGTAATGTAGTGCTCTGGCCTGGGGATTAGGCAGTCTGTGTGTGCTTTTTTTATGCCCTTTGATCTGCTATGTGACCCTAAGCAAGATGCTTCACTTCCCAGTGCCTTTCCTCCTAGACATCCTTCCCTGCCATTGTATTTTTTGTTGAAGTTCCAATTTACCCCCCAGATGCTTTGTCTCATTTGCCATATATCTAGTGCATATAGAATACATATTACATAGCACCAATGTTTTCAGACTATAAATGCATTGTATTTTACCAGGTAATCACAGTCCTGACAAAGGAGCTCTAAAAACCACTATTAACAGCCTATCATGTAGCACAGAATATATACTTGAAGAGATATACACATAGTTTAAAGTGGGAGGAGGATGACTTTCACAGGAAAGCTGTGTAGAAAAGGAATGTGAAGAAGTTACATGCTTTTTCTGAGCCTACTAAGATTTTATAATGAACTACAAATGGTCCTTTGATACAGTGGGAATTTCTGTGTGCTACTATAATACAAGCAGTGAGAACCTTCAAACAGATTCTCACTTTACATTCAAGGTTTAGTATTTTTAAACTTGGAGTGTGAATTTGATATTATTTCCTTCAATGCTTTTTAAAGTATTTGTAATTAACTGCCAAAGTAGCTTTGGGCAGTGACTGGAAATTTCCCTGCAAGGTCTTCATAAAGAAATCCCTCAGTAAATCCTGAAATCTTCTCTCCATTGATAGATTTGCCAGTATTAGAAGTAATACCAGTAACAAATAACTAGAAAACACATCTATTAATTAAATGAAAAGGAGAGATAAATTGTTTAAGACATTGCACTTGTTTAAATCTTAGTTATTTGTTATTCATAATCCTTTCTACTGTTCAAAATTACATGTTCTCTTAAATAGTGTTCAGAGCACAAATGTGTCTCTGTATCTGGGGCATAAAATGCTTATTGCGAGCAAACACAAGTACTGCTCCAAGCTATTTTACAGCATATCTGACTCAGAAGAATCAATACCATAGAGGAAATAATAGCTTTTTTTTTTTTTTTTTTCCTTCACAGCAGGTTAAGGTCAGTTAAGGTAGGTCAGCAAGGATGGGATTTCAAGAGTCTTCTCCCTCTCCCAAGGAAGAATGTGCTGAATATGCTGCAGCGTCAACATTGAAGTGTTGTGAAGAGCCTGTATTTGCAAATATAGATACCTGCATATATATTTTGTATATATATTTCTTCCTGTCTATAGGCTTCTTATCTATAACAAGTTCTCACTAAACTTACTAGTAGTAGAAGTGTCTTTGTAATGCAAAGGGCTCTTAAAATGCCTGAAAAGCATTCAGCGTGACTGACACAGTGAAATGTGTTGTAAAAGCACAATGATCTGTGAACAAATCGCATCTATTCAACTTCTTTTCATCCTCTTGTTCTGAATAGAGGGAGTCATTTGTCTATACACCTTTTCATGATGTTCATTCTTCCCAGAAATGCATCCTCTTCATGAAAGGATACGTCAAAACACACATACCCACAGTATGTGTATACATGTATGTTCATTCAGTAGCCTCTGCAATTTCATACTCAAGATGTCTAAAACTATGGAGTAAACCACGGTATTCATGAACTGTGTGTCTTTTATGTGAAACCAAGATGTATGATCCGTGAAAAGAGCATGTCTAATGTACCTCACTAGCACTGTAAATTGAACAAGTTGCAGTGACAAGTCCTCCAAAGTATACTGAGAATGTGAAATAAATAAAAAATACATACATACAAATGTACAGAAATAAATGACAGCCAAGAACTCATGTAACACACTGAGGATCCTCTTACAATGTGAAATAGAGTGAGTGATTTTATATTTTATGTGAAGTAGTCCTACAGACTTTGTGGATTTAGAGATTTCATTAATTTTTCTTCCTGCTTTTATCTTCTTTTCCATAACTACAGCTTCCCCATACTGAACTTCCATTTACTTACACCCAGCTCTATCTCTTTATTCATTTGCACATTTTTACTTCCATCCAAGTTATCCCACAAAGTTAAACCTGGGGAATATCCTGTACAGAGGAAGTCCAAAGCATGCGGAGAGGGCTGCCAGGAGTAGTGGAAGCCTATATCACAAGTACAAATGAAGCCCCTGTGGAGCATGGACAATCAGGAGCATGACAACTAGAGCATGGCATGCTATCAGTCACTTTCTTTATCTACAGAAACAAAAATGACATCCACCTGCTGCAAATGCAGGGCCGAGGCTGAAACTCAGAGGACACATGCACCCAAACAGACCTCCTGAGTAAAGAAATATCTGCCTAGACCGTTGAGTGTGGGGAACTCTAAAAGTCCCCGTAAGACCTGAGGGCAGAGAGGCCATGAATGCAAGGGTGCTCAGCTCGATCAGCTTCTTGAAATCCCCAGTCAGCCTGGTGTCTGGGAAACTAAGAGAGATTGATTCATAGTACTATGCATTGATACAAGCAAACTGATAGTCTAAAGATCCTTCAGGAGGAAGATAAGCTGGTCTCGAACCTGGAGGTAGTGGAACTTGACTGACCTAATAGACAAGGGACTCTCATCTGTGCCCATAGCAGAAGGAGGGGTCTCTCTCCCTTACCCCTGAAGTGTCCTTACACAACAGATTCAAGGCTCATGGGTTGGGAAAAGGACATTGCATGGGTAGTGGTCAAAACCAAGGAAAGAAAAACTGTGAAACATTGGTATTAGAGCTACTGCCACAAAAAAAAACCAAACTAACAAAGAGCAACAACAACAACAACAATACCTTAGAAGTTGATATTAATGGAGATTTCTCACTGGATGGTACTAAAGCACCCACCTACCACCAGGAAAATATCTCTAGAGGAGTCTACTGCTTTCCAGAAGCCCACATTCATCATAACATAAAGAAGCTACTTGATTTCTACTCTCGTTGTTCTCCATCACCCCCATTTGACATGAGGATCCAGGATGAAGGATAGGAACTGATCAGCTGAGGTATTGTCTGCATGGATGGACTCTTAGAAAGTGATTCGCAAAGGATTTTTCCTCTCCTTGACAACATCATTCAGTCTCTACCCCTCCCTAAATCTTGCAGTACATACCATTGTCTTCTGCAAAATCTGGCAGTTCAATCAAGTCATGGCAGAGAATTAACATTTTCCACAATGACTTGAAAAGTAGATGAAAATCTACACTTTGCAGGCACTTAGTGGGATCTGGAGGAGAACCAGACGCAAATACACACTTGATATTCCATAGGGAGCTAGTCCTAACCAGTGTAAATGTCATGCCACTGTGCACCATGACCTGGATTGCTCTGGTAATGGTTTATGTCTTCTTGAGATTGCTGTCTGCATATTTGCACTTAAATAATTTCAGCAACATCAAGTAAATTCTGCAGGCCCATAGAGAACTATTTTAAGTGTCTGAAATTCATGAAATGGTTCTAGCAGTCTATGGGATTAATCACTTCCCTTGTTTTTCACCCTGGGAAGGATGTAAGATTTTCACAGCAGTAGGTACAACTAATATTTCAACAACTCTATATACCAAGCCTCCATGAATTTTAATTTGATTCCTATTATGAAAGAATCACATTGTCTCAGAAAGCCCTCAACAAAAACCCAAATATGTACAGTGTATGTAAGGTAGATGTTGCATGTATTAGCTTTAAATGCTGCCATGCAGAATCTAACTTACTGATATGATTGTTTTGTCGAGTCCATTCTTGTCAAATCGATTACATAGAAGAAATAAACATAAACTCAACAGAATCATTACTCTGGTACAGAACTCTTCTAATTACTTTCCAGGAACCCACAAATCTCATCCATATTAGTGGTCACTCAGTAGGAAAGTCAAAAAGCAGAGAAACCACTTGAGAAATAAATAAATAAATAAATAAAAACAAAATCCTGTAATTCTTGTGCCAACATCTCCCCTAATAAATACATGACAGCTTTACACAGAAACTGGGCACGGTAATGAATGTCCAATAAAACAAAATTGCTGTATAAAATACACATTTGAAGAGGCTGTGAGTGGTTGGATAATAGCCAAGAGCAAGCAGCGGGTAATAAAATACCCAAAGATACTTAAGGGAAATGTTTGCATGGAGTTGACTGTCAAGTCTGTGCATTTCTATGCAGCAACCTGCCATTCTCTTGGACTTGCTGTGGCTGCATGTCCTGATGTTAGGAGAAGGAGCTCTGCATACCTGGTGTTTATTCCCTCTACTTCAGCTAATTACTTTACCAATCATTCAGATACAATTTAGAGTCAACTTACAGATTGTTTATCATTTCTCAAAACTGACGTGCTAACTCAGCCCATGGCCCATGCTAATTGTCATCACAGTCTGGTGTTGAGCTTTGTCCTTTTGGGGAACAGTGTTAAATACACCTCTTTCATCTCCCAGAGAAGTTGGACAATGTTTTTTTAGAGGAAAAGAATATAGTGGAATTTCATACATATTGATAGAATGACTTAATTAAAGTATGCACACTTTCCAAAGTAGCAGTGATAAATCAAGTTGTGCTACTACCTAGTGTCTCTATCCAATAAACAGAAAAATCACAACTGGCAGCTTCAGAAGCATCTCCCTCATTCCCTTGTTTGGAAGACATGTTCAGAAAGTCTTGGATGGAAAAATATTTGAACATTTTTAATTGATTTAGGTCATAAATCATTGCGCCATTGTGGTCATGATAGATATCATAAAAGCACAAGCTTTTGCATTCAATCTAGTACTGCACATAAGAGGAGTGTGGCAGTCACATCCCCATCATTTTTAGCAAAATTTCTATTACGTCATCAGCCCAGATTTAAAATAAAATAAAATAAAATAAAATTTTAAATATACAGCACTAATCTCTGCTGCACTTTATAATTGTTGGAAATATCTTATGAAACAAACAAACAAACAAAAAACTAATTAGCAGAGATTATCCTGGCACCAAAGCTGAAAAACTCACATTAGAAACTGACAATATCTGTGAGAAAGTGCTTTTATTTTTACTAGGATAGTCTCTTTTGGAACTCAAAATTGTTCTATATCTCTGTTGTGAAATCTTTCTGAATTTGTACTGTATTCAAACTGTGACTCAGTTACTGAGTGAGGAATTTTTACCCTTTAAAATGGAGCTTTCATTCGAATCTCTGTATAATGAACACAAGCATTTCCACTATTTTCCTCCAGCTCTTCATTCCCTTATTTCCTAATTCTCCTTTTGCTATGCTTAGGAATTATCTTTTCTAAGCACTAATGCTTTAGAATACACTTACTGTTCATATATTCTTATTTTCCAGTAAAATCAAGACAGATAGACAGAAGATTCAAATATCATACTGACTTGTACATCAGTCCTCTGATCATAATTGCCTGGCAAGGCTGAAAACACCCTGTACAATGAACCTCAGGGGCAAATTGCAGACTATTCTGAATCCATCAACCATGAGGCAAAAAATGTTAAAACAATTCAATGCACTTGTGAGTATTGGTACATCTGCTTTATTTGCTGCAGGTGTTTCAAACTGGACCTATGCCAGTAAGATATCTCTTATAACATCCATGTACACTATGCAAGCAAGGACACAGTTCTTCAATAAATATAAGTAATGTGACAATTAGAGCTTTGGGGATGATTCAAACACCAGGGAATACTTCAGTTACCCCAGCCTTCCTGATAGCCAGCAATAGCAACAACAGCTGTGGCTGTGGTCTGTAAGATATTTGTCTAACAGAATGTTGAACTGCTTTCCATTTGATTCATTATGCAGTTGACTGATTTGGATGTTTTAGTGCAATTGTCTTGCTTGATGCGGAGTTCTTTCTTGCCTCTGCATTTAAGATAATTTCTCAGATAACCATGTGGACATGATTTGTTTGTTAAGAGACAGTGAATTTTGTTGATGCTGTTCAATTTTGAAACAGTTAGGGTGAAGATGAAGAAAGCTGGATAGGAAAATATCCTTTGTTGTTTATCAGTAGTTCAACCAATATTTTTCATCAGTTTTCTCTGTTGGCTTAAGCTGGTCTGGAGATTTTGGATAGAATTTTGCAAAGGTAACATGATGCTTTGAAATTCGGTTTAATCTAAAAAGCAAACAAATCACCCAAAATAAATTCCTGCAAGAATAGGAATCTTGCTACTGGAGGCAAACATTCAGGTAAAGTATTTGATTCTTAATGATATGGGGCCAAGAAGTCTCCAATGATGTTACTTAACCAGGATAAAATAAAGGAAGGCATAAAGGTGATGTTGTCAGAGTGTAAAGCCAGTATTATTCTTTTAACAGTTTTTCAGAATGTTCACTGTAGTTTCAAAGAACTTCGAAAGTCAAAGATTTAATTTTTTTTTTCTATCCTTCTTATTCCTTCGTGGTGTCATAACGGTCAAGTCAGTCGGCATTTCTGTGACTCATCTTCATATGAGTAGGACAGAAATTTCTCTCTCACAGGTAAGCCTAAGAAAAGCCACATACACTTAAAGACTTTTGAGAAGAAGAAGAGGAGAAGACATAAATTATCAGTCAGTATTAATGTGATCAATTTCAGTTAGCTCGCCTTCCTTCAGTCATAAACCAGAAGATGCACATACCTGTAAGAACTTCTTTGCAGACCTCACTATTATTGTTCCTCACTAGGAGTAACTACTTGCATCAATAGAGGTTAGAGGATAGAGGATAACCTGCTGGAAAGGAGCTCTGCAGACAAGGTTAAGGGTTAAGGTAAGGGTTATGGTTAGAGTTGGGGTTATGGCTAGGGTTAGGGTTAGGGTTAGAGTTAGAGTTAGGGTTAGGGTTAGGGTTAGGGTTAGGGTTAGTGTTAGGGTTAGTGTTAGGGTTAGGGTTAGGGCTAGGGTTAGGGTTACGGTTACGGTTACGGTTACGGTTAGAGGAGCTCTGCAGAGAAGGACTTGTGGGGCCCTGATGGACAATGGGTTGGCCATGAGTCAGCAATATGCCCTTGTGGCCAAGAGGACCAATGGTATCCTGGGGTGCATTAAATAGAGCATGGCCAGAATGTTGAGAGAAGTGCTCCATCCCCTGTACTCTGCACTGGTGAGGCCACATTTAGAAAACTGTTCAATTCTGGGCTGCCCAGTTTAAAAAAGGGATCTTCTAGAAGGACTCCACTGGAGGATCACAAAAATGGTAAATGTCCTGGAGCATCTCCCATATGAGAAAAGGCTGAGAAGCCTGTGTCTGTTTAGCCTGCAGAAAAGACTGAGAATGGATCTGATTCATGTTTATAAATATCGGAAGGGCAGTGGGAGGCAAATAGATGAGGCAAGGTTCTTCTCAGTGGTACGTACCAATAGGACAAGTATTAATGGCCTAACACTTAAACATAGGATTTTCCATACAAACATGTGGAAGAACTCCTTTGCAATAAGGGTAACAGAGCACTGGAACAGGTTGCCCAGAGATGTTTGTGGAGTCTCCTCCTATGGAGATATTCAAGACCCATCTGTATGCCTACCTATGCAACCTAAAGTAGGATACCTACTTTAGCAGCAGGTTGGACTCTAGAATCTCTTGAGGTCCATTCCAATCCCTGAAAATTTGTGATTCTATGATTTAATACAACAGTTCAAAAAAGAAGGGAAAGATTGAATAAAAAGAGTATTTGTCTGCTTCATTTCTGTAATAGAAAGAAAATATGATGCAAGACACTTCTGTATAATATATTCAGGGGGCCTGTTGTCCTGACCCTTTTCAAAAGAAGAACACTGCTATCAGGCAATGTATTTATTAAGTCTGTATATCTTAAATACAAGCACACAACCAGGATTTGGACTTGAGCTCAAATTCTATAGAAATGAAGATTCTTGTTTCTGCATGTAGCAGTTCTGGCAACAGAATCAACACTAAATTTGTTATTTACAAATTCTCAAAGTTTCTTCCTATTCTACTGTACATCAGAACACCACAAAAGCATACATATCTCACATACAAATCATTGCAGAACACTACCACCCAACACTTTATATTAGCATAGAAGTATTTAAAAAGGAAGATATTTTCTGTCCCAGCAGATGCGTTCCTTCTCTCTCCCCAACCAGTCACATCATTTACCAGAAGAATGCAAACCTGTTCATGTCAAAGACAAGTCAATAAAATATTAACACCAGTAATAATTCTACATTTCCCACATTCTGCACTAGAAAATCATCTTAAACATTATTCCAAGATTTATTTTCCTTCAGTGTATTTTTTCATTCTCTGCCACCCTGAGAATTGTTGAAAGTACTTGAAAGTTATTCCAGGATCAACCTGAGGTGAAACTACTGTTTTACTCACTGCTATCCAACTCTCAGATCCTTGCAATTAAAGTCTGGATCAGAAGACATTCAGTTTGCAAATTACTCTCTCAAGCATGAATAAGTGCAATCACTGCAGGAAGCTGAACATTCTTATCAGAAGTAGCAGATGTCCTTCAGATGTCACTGTTGTGTCACCATAATTCACCATGAATCCCAGCATTTCCTGACCAGGTGTCTGGATGAGGTTTAGTTTGCCTTATAGAATCATAGAATCATTAAAGTTGAAAAAGACCATTAAGATAATCTAATTCAACCATCACCTCATCCCCACCATGCTCACTAACCAGGTCCCTCAGTGCCACATCACCATGGTTTTTGAACACCTTCAGGGATGGTGATTATACCACCACCACCTTCCAGGGAAGCCTGTGCCAGTGCACCACCACTCTTTATTAGAATATCTTTTTCCTAATATCCAACCAGAACCTTCCCCGGTGCAATTTATGATCATTACCTCTCACTCTGTCACTGTTACATGGGAAAAGACCCTCACCTCACCACAGCCTCCTTTCAAGGAGTTGTAGAGAGTGATTAGGTCTCACCCTGAGCCATCTCTTCTCCAGGCTGAACAATTGAATCTAAAGAAGTCAGAAGAGACTTTTTTTCTGGAAACTTTCTCAGGAGACTGACATGCTGGGAGGGAAGTAATATTAAAAGCAAAAATGTCCTTTGCAGATAAATGTGTAAACAAAACAACTTCAAGATAAACTTGATAGAAATTAGAACTAGTCAGACAAAAACATTAACTGGAATCAATATGTGGTTGCAAAAATGTTTGAAAGCCTCAAATAATTAGAACACTTAATGTTGTTTTCTTAGAGGAAAGTAGAAAGGTCAACTAATTAAATTGTCTTAATGTGAACAATAAAGAGTAAAATCTTCAGCTTTTAAGTGTACTGAAGTAGTACACAGACAAGTGTTAGAAAATAAATTATTCAATGCCAAAAAAATTAAACACAGAAAGAGAACTCTACACAGATTGACATTTTTGAAGCACTTAATATAAGCCCCTAACAAAGCAAATAGACAGTAAAATGAAATTTGATAATTTTCTAGGCTCCAGTCATTTGCATTTCTTCACGTTGTGCAAAAATGGCACCCTAATTCACAAGTGAACTGGCAATTACAGAAGACATAAGACATACTGTACTATGGAGAGGAAAATGCTCTTTGCCTCCTGGTGAGGTAAAGGAGATTCTTTCATTTGTACTTTCTCAGTCAGCATTGGATGAAGAAAAAAAACAGGGAGAAAAGGTCAGGGAACTTTTTTTTTTTTTTTTTTTTTTTTTTTTTTGTCTGTGGAAGACAGCAATAGTGGAGAAAAGAAATAAGAGAGTTTTTGCTTTTCAGTTACTTCATTGATAAAAGTCTTCCGGCCAGATCACACTGCAGCTGCTGCTACCTGATATCTCTTAACAAAGCACACTGAGGAGAAAAGAACTGGATTAGAGAGCCATGTCTCTCATTGAAGAGAGATTTTGTAAATTCAGCCTGTGTTTATTTGTAGATTTGAGTCACTGCTTCATATCTCAGTGCTTTACAGCTCTAAGAAGCTAGCCCTACATATTGATTCTGTGTTTATTCCCTAATAAATAGTTATATGCCATGAAGCCATTGCTCTTGCAGAAGCAATAATATAAATTAATATATAATATAATATAATATAATATAATATAATATAATATAATATAATATAATATAATATAATATAATATAATATAATATAATATAATATAATATAATAAATATAATATATAATATATAAGTCACATTAACCAATTAGAGCTTAATTGTTCAAGACTCAGAGATAGTGAAATCTCATCCAGGATAACTATGCTGTACTTCAAAAAGCACTGCAACAGATTTTTTCTCTAAGTAAAAATGACAGATGTTTATCAATTTATTATTATTACTTTTAGAATCATTTGCAACAAGGAAAATATGTAAATCAGAAATTCTAGAAGAGTAATCCTTTTTGGCCCAGAAGTCGGGTTTCCAAGTGTCTCTATTACTTCATCCCTTATGTCTAAACATCCAGCAACCCTATTTCCATGCAAAAGGTGTCAGTAGTCATAAATCTTCAGAAGGGGAGTTTCTTCAGAAGTGAAGACAAGGCATGACCAAAGGGTGACCCAACTCAGGCACGGGAGACAACTGACCCCTTCAGATGCAGTCCCAGCATGCCCAAGGAGAAGAACCTGATCCTGGATCCTATAGGCAGGTTCCATCAGCAATTTAACCACCATCACACAAATAAGGAGATGGAAAGCCATGTCTCAAATCAAATCAACAAGGCAGGACTAGCAAAGGCCAGGGCTGAAGGTGAAGTTTGAACACAGTCCAAGTTGCAGGCATGAACTTGAGCTGAACACCTGAGCAGAAGATCCATAGGTCGGAAAGATGGGTAGGGTATGTCTGATTATTGAAGACCGTTAACTGCACTCAAGGAATTAGAAATCTCTACATTTAGTTCCAATGCAATAGTCTTAAATCAATATGTGCAGGAGGAAATGTGTCCTGTTGTATCTCCAGTGGATAACCTGAAGATTTATTTTGCTCTATGTTAAAGTCTATTTTCTGTCAGAATTTATTAGCATTCATCAAAGCCATGCATGCAGGCTTCCCAGTTGCCAACTACCCACATACTTGTTGGGAGGAATACTTAGCACAGTTCTACTCTCAACATCTGTAGATAAACATGTGGAATGCAGAGTTTGGGTATAATGATTTCAATAAACAAAAGTAATGTTAGTTTGTTCCATTTCTGGAATCTAATTGAGAAAAACTTCAGGCATTTATTTTTAATATGTAAAAACTCTACAACTTACAGAACATTTAATAAGAAGAAAGCATATTTTCTTACTTATTACCTTAGTAAATAAAGAGATGGGCATAGCATTTGTGTATTTTTATTACTATTACTATTATTATTATTATTATGTTAAATTGATTATTCTTTTGACTTTTTTTTTTTTTTAATGTTTCAAGCTGTTTTTTTGATAGGAGAAAAATTTTATACTGTTTTCATTTAAACTACTCCCATCTCCTGCTCTTTCATTACAGTTATATTTCCTGTTTTGTTTACAACCAGGAAAGCTGTGATTGATTGGAGGATGCTATCTCTATTCTCAGCCCTTAGGATAATTAACCCTGAAACACACAATCAAGGCATTTCCATTAATATGTGAGACTGTAAGCCTGTATTTCTGAAAATACTGTACACATTATCTTACAGTCATCCTTGGCATTTCATTATCTGTGGGCAAAAAATGTTCAGAATAATAGAAGCACAGAATCATTAAGGTTATAAAAGACCACGACGATCATCTAGTCACCCCCACCATGCCCAGTAATCATGTCTTTCAGTGTCACATCTCCAGAGTTCTTGAGCACCTCCAGGGACAGACCCTCTACCACTCGCATCCAACATGAACCTCTACTGGCACAAGTCAAAGCCACTGCCTTTCAACCAAACATACAACATGAAAAAATACACTACTTTTTACCACCATATCCTAGTCTTTAAATTTCTGCCCAGTTCATTTTGAGAAACATCACTTGGTGAGTTTTGGCTTATCTGTGTGAACAGCAGCAGGCAGCTGCATGTTCGGTGCCTGACATAAAGAGTGCAGTTGACATAAAACCCATTCTGGAAGTCACACACCTCTGTAACAGGGAACCATGATTCTGGTACTATTAAAATGAAAGACACATAGGCATACTCACAAGCATAGACATCACCCAGGTTACATCTGGTGCACATCTGGCCATAAGCCATGCCTCTGCAGAATGTATTACCTAATAATCAGACTCTGTTCTGAGTTCCAAAGGTCTAAAGAGTGGTCAGTGGTGAACACCATCTCTCAGATCTCAGGAGACCAAGATTTGGCTTTTACCCTGCATTGTGCACAACAGCACTGATAATACCAAGCAAGTACAAAAAGAGTTCTCTACTTGAAATATTGCTACCTTACAGAAAGCAGTTCATAATACTGTGTTCTGCAGAATAGTTAAACCACAGCAAGAAGAAATATATATATATTCATTTATTTCTTAAAGGAAAAAAAAAAAAAAAGTACAAAATTCACAGAGATCCTGTCAGAATTGGTTAAGGTTAAAATTAAAAAATATATAAAATAATGTGAAGTTGGTTTGTTCTGTCACTTCTGTATTTTTCAGTCTAGCTTCATGCAAACTTAAAATAGACTAAAACTGAAGCTATTTATTAATACTAATAAATATTCTCCCTGTAATGAGGAATCCTATTGCTGTTCTGAATCTCTTGCTTTTATAGTTTCTCACAGAAAGGTAACATTAGAAACCACTCAGACACTGTTAGTGCTTTGGTGTAGTGATTTCTCATAGCAAAGTGCTCTTATTACAGAAACAAGAATTAACACACTAGAACACACTACAGGTAAAGCATTTATTTAGACTGCTAAATGACTCCATTGGGTTTACGATGAAAGTCTGCATAAAGTTTTTGTGGGAGCTTAAAGTAAAGAACAGAACAGAATAGTAGTGGGAGCATGGAGGGAGATCAGACAGACACAGACAGCCTTTAACCAAAATGGAGTTTAATTCTTCTTTTTCCTTTTGAAATGCATTTTATAGAGTTTGGTAGACTAAAGTATCTTATCTATAAATGCCCTGTAGCACTAATTTGCTACCGCTTTCTATGGTATTCCTGTCAATTTAAGGTGCCTTTAAGAGTCAGCTGATCCAACTCCTCTGCAATGGAAAAAACCAAGCTATCAATTCATTTTGAGAACATATCAAATTGGAAATATTTTAGAATATACTGAAAGATAAGATTCATTCTACAGGAACTCTGAAGGGCATTAAACACATTTAATGCTAATGATTTTTAAGCTTTGTTTTGTATGACCAGATAATGCCTTAACATTACTGGAAACAGTAATTTATGACTTCCTTCCATGTGTGATTCATCTTCTGGAAGAAAATAATTGGAAACCCCTCTGTTGACTACAGTGATGTTTCAGACCTCAGACATTTTCAGAGACACTCATCTCTGGAGATGTAGGAATTATGAAAAAAAAACAAAATGGAAATGAGACAAGCATGGGTAAATATAAAGAAGACTAGCTGGGGCAGGAGAAGAGAAAAATAACAGAAAGCAGAATTACATATATAGAAGTTTGAAGAAGTTCCTTGCATGACTCCTTGTGACAACATTTCTCTCAGGATACGAGAGATCCCTGGAGGATCTAAGTTCTTAAATGTGGTATCAGAGACCTTGGTTTCTAAGATTTGAGGTATTGGATAATTCGTAGCAAGAATATAGAAGAAGTCTAAGTTCATTCAAGGCATTTCAATCCAAGAATAGAATCTTTAGAACACCTGCATGAGCTCTCTGCTGTATGCTCTACAGTGCAATGTAAGACACTGCAGAGGTGCTGCTCTTCAGAACTCCTCCTCAAATGCACAGTTATTGCCTCTCCCCCAACACTCCTAGCAAAAATATTGAGAATAATACTGCTCTGCTATTAGAGTTGATTCTTTCAGGTCAAATTCAAAAGAATACAAGATTGTGGATGGCTATTTATTTTTTTCTAAATATGTCAAATTTGAATTGAAAATGTGAGAAAATGCTTAAGGCATGATTTTATTATATCTACATTCAAATTAATGTATGTGTTCCATTGCATACACTGAAAAATGTTGCATTCTAGGAGCCCTCTACTCTCCTGCTAAATGACTCTTCCCTGCCACTATGAGGATACTGAACAGGCAGAAACCTCATAGTAAATGATTCTTCACAAAATATTAGCCTTTTTACTAAATGAAACATTTGGTGGACATCTACTCTCAGATTTCTATAACTCATCACCAACAACTTTAAGTGTTTGCTCATCTAGGCTTTATGATGCATCTCAGAATGCTAATGCTTTCAATATATTTAATAAAAATTATTTATTCACTCTGGTCTTTTCTCAAGGCAAGTCATTCTAGAATAAAATTAAGCCTGAAATTCATAGCAACACACAAAAGTAGTTTATTTATAGCTTGACTACAAGTAATTGCTATATTGTTCTTCTCTATTGGTTTTTCTTATTTACCTCTTAAAACAGAATGCCATATCATTAAATATGCTCCATTGGTATCTGCCCTCTTAATGGCATGTTAGCCTTTATTTTTATGGAGTAAATGTGAAACTTTTATTTTTCTCTTCTTTACTGCATTTATCACTCTCACTGGACTATTTTGTGTCATCCTTTTCCACATGGAGTAGTAACTTGCCCTGCTAATACTTTATATGTATAATATATAATGCATTATATATTTCAGCACAAAAATAAACAGAGAAAACTATAAGAAATAGAAGAGAGTAACCTAGGTACATGAAAATCAGTATTTCTTCTTCAAGGAGATCAATCGTAAATTATCTGAGGTTTTTTGTTGTTGTTGTTGTTGTTGTTTTTTGTTTGTTTGGTTTTTTTTTCTTTTCTTTTTCCCTTTTGTCTGAAAACTATTTAACAGAACCAGTTAAAAGTGATGGAAAAAAATAAAATAAAGTCATTTTTCAGTTAAAAAGACCACGCATCTTTTCCTAAGTTATTTCTCAGATATTTCAGTGAGATTTTACTCACTTTGATTGTCATTGCTTACAACCTGTGCTGATGTTAAGATAGTTTAACTTATTATTTTCTGTATCCCTTTGTTTTGATTTTTATAACATGAAAGCATTAATCTCAGTGTTACACTTACTGTTTCCCTAATAACTGTGTTTTGCATTACAGAATTGCAGCACCTACAAAAAGGAAGAGCAGTGCCAAGAAATTTTCACTCTCACTGCTTAGGAAAGTAAAACACCTCAATGATAAAAGATGTAAAAGAGTAAGCAAAGTACAGTGAAGCTGCCAAGGTCACATCCCCTGCCAAGGTTCAAAGCTATGATCAGAAGGTCACTTGTGATGTGAAGAAATTTTGCAGAAAAGAGGTGTCTTTCAAAGAATGAAATGCAAGAAACTTTGACCAGTATGACTGCTGTAACAGACCATCAACATATTTTTGCTGATGAATTAATAGCAATGTACATTAAAAAGACATCAGAATGGACTTACACAACAGGGTCAGGGGATGACTAGCTTTCTGCTACTGAGACAAACCAATTATTGCAGCCCACTTCAGAAGTCAGCCCTTCCTGTGATCCAGGTCTATGCTACAAGACTACATGGAGTGATCAGAGACCAGTGTGAGCATTGCTTAAACAATGCTCCAAAGAGAGGCATAGGTGTGGCGCCAGGCAATGCAGCAACAGAGCAGAAGGGAACAAAACTAATGGGGAGGCAACAGAACTAGATGAGAGGAATGGCTCTCCATCTTCTCAAGATCCTACATTGTGTGAAATCAATCCTTGAACATTATTTTGACATCACAAAAAAAAAAAAAAAAAAAAAAAAAGGTGAACAGTGTTTTTATATTTCAACTTAATCATATTTCTTCTCAGGTTTTAGCCATCTCTTCTGAGATATGCTCCCTAGATAAGGGTAGAAAACAGATAGATTTGCGATGCTGCATGTGTGCTTTCCATAAAACTTCCACCTTAATAATTGACTGAGCATACTTGATACACTTGCAGGCAGAGCAAGCTGCTATTTTCCTAGCTTGAACTGAGATTCTTTCAAAGGAAAAATGCTGCCTGAATTTTAGGTGTTGGTTATTTTTAAAGCTTTTGCTACTGATGGAATATGCATGCTAAAGTACTGCCACCGCTCAATAGTATTGAAGTATCCTGGAGTTTCAGAAGCTGTTCCTAATTCTTGTTGTATGAAAACTATCAGTCATTCACTGCTATTGTAACCAAATTTAGAGCCTAAAGTGCTGATGAATACATGTGCAATTTGTGTGTCCACTGAGCCTGTCAGAATTTAGAAATGCCATGTTAAAAAATCAACTGTTCTTTCCCCTTAGGATGCATATATTGAATTATTAATAACACAAATGTTTCCCTGAACTATTATTTTATTTCAGTACTTTTGCATAATTATCAGAATTCTGTCAGGGCACTGCCAGTTTATTTTAAAGCTCGGTCATACTGCATTGTAAGTAAACAAACCTATACAAGTGTAGTCATTGTGAATACAAATTGTGAGCAGAGCTTACATTTACTGATACAAAGCTGAAAAATCTCCTTCTCGATTGGAGAGTATCGATAAAAGCTACCACACAGTGAAATAAGAAGATCCCAGTCTACAATTCTTTAATCAAAATATGTACTGAGGTATATTTTCATGTGCAGTTTTAAAAATATCATTCTTATTTGCGTACTTCTTCACCATCTATCATAACAATCAAAAAGGCATTTACATTAGAAGGAATGCTGCCAATTTGCAGATGAGACCAAGCTGTGCTGTGTGGCTGATAATCCTGAGGGAAAGGCTGCCATTCAGAGTGACCTAGACAGGCTGAGCAGTGGGCCCAGGTGAACATCATGAGGTACAACAAAGCCAAGTGCAAAGTCTGGCACCTGGGTCACAACAGCACCCACTATCAGTACAAGTATTAGGGATGTAGGCATAGAGGACAGCTATACTTAAAAGGACTTGTGAGTACTGAGGAATGGCAGCTGGACGTGAGACAGCAATGCGACTTACTGTCACCCACACAGCCAGCTGTATCTTGGACTGCATCAAAGGAAGTGTGGTCAGCAGGGCAAAGGAGGTGATACTGCCCACAGGAAGATGTTGCCCAGGGAGATGGTGGATGCTCCATCCCTGGAAACACTAAAGGTCAGGCTGGACAGGGCTCTGAACAACCTGATTGAGCTGTCGATGTCCCTGTTCATTGCAGGGGCATTGGACTAGATGACCTTTTAGGGTCCCTTCAAACTAAAACTATTTGTGATTCTATGAACTTCTCCAAGTCAATCATCTCATCTCTCAGGTTATTGTATTTTATGTTTTATTTCCTTATTTAAAATGAGTTGAACATGAATGTCAAACTATAGCATCACATTCCTGATTTCAGCAGTTTACTTAGCTATGAGAATAAGAACAAATGCTAAGAAAGACTGAAATGACATAAATATGCTATTATTTGATTAGCAGGGACAGAGCATACTAGTTAAATATATTAAATGGTATAATATAGAAATATAAAAGGTATCAGGTATCACTTTGCCTTTGCACAAAGCTCAGTATCATGATATCTACTTGCTTTTTCTCACCAAGGCAGATCATTTGCTTATCAGCATGGCTACACTTTATGCACTTTTCACTATGTTATCAAAGTAAATAAGATGCTGAAGTGTTCAGAGACATAGTCCTGGTAGAGTGAATTCAGTTTCTGTTCAATGCAGTGGAGTTGGATCAGCTGACCCTTAAAGATGCCTTCCAACTCTAAGCATTCTTTGGTTCTATGATAACAAGGAAGTCCTAAGAAATTGCCTTATAGTATTTTGTATCTTCACAACAATTAATGACCATTAATATATACTTAAAGTAGCTTAGTGGCTTATATATCAGCTTTCCTGTAATTCAGATAAAAAGAAAATTAAACCACTGAGAAAATATCTGACTTCCTTTGAGCAAGCTTTGTCAGCTTCATCAAGGTCAGGATGAGGTAGACATGCTCAGGGCTTCCTCAGTACTGTCCATTCAACCTAGTCCTGTAAGCATCAGTTTTGAACTGAAACTGAAGGTACAAGAGAATGTGCAGTGGAAAGGAGCGCTATCTTGGTATGCAGAATACACATCAGTAGATAAACAGCTTTCATATTTTAACCGTGTTATTTACAATTTTCTTCCTCATTTCCAAGTCAGACATATTTTCTTAGTCATTTCAGTTATTCAGTTTGTGGAAATACAAATTCCACTGGGACAGAAAAAGAACGCTGGAATAATGGATGAATTTTAATTTTGCTTTCTGTGCATAATGACACCCATAGCTCACTGACAAATAAGTGAAAGCCATATGCATCTACACTTAGTGTCTGTGGAAAATAAGTTAACAGCTAAATAAACCACAAATTGAAAAAGGAATCAGACAAATTCTGAAAAGGAGAAAAGAATGCTGATGAACTGCATGCAGCTTTTCCCTTGTATAATTGAGCAATGTGTTTGAATGCTGGCTGGATTCTTTTTCTTTAAGTTGATTTGCACACTGACCTGTGATAGGTTTTTTTCTTCTGCTTCTCTGTTATGTATGCATCTAATTAGAAATATGCATTAACCACTAGGAAAATAAAAAGGACAGTCATGATGACTTTCATGGACATTTTCTCTCTGTTCCTTGAACTCAGAATCTTGTTCAATAAATACAAGTTACACGGAGTTTAGCTTGAAAACATCACAGCTTACTTCCTTCAAGTATGTTAAAAATACACATTTCAGCTGATAAAAAGTGAATAACCGTGATACAGAGATTTAAGATCTTGATAGTCTGTAGAAACTTCAATACACAAACCACCTACACTCACTGTACATTGGATAAAGTTCACAGGCTGAATAAGAAACTCCTTAGAAATAGAAATATAACTTTAGAAAAGAGATTTGTGAGTTTGGCCGTTGACTGTAAGATTTGCACAAGGCTCATGAATAAAAAATGAATATATATGATCAATTTACATTAAAAAGTCTATGTCTTCTATGTCTTCAAGCTAATGAAGTTAAATTAATTTACTTTTGTCTGATTTTGAAAGTACAGACAACGAAAAATATGTTTAAACTCAGGGGATATCTTAGGATACCTTAGGGCTTTCTTGGGCAAGATATGAATAAATGAAATTATTTCCAAATTCAGATTGCATTTGATAGACAAATTATTACTTCTCTAGGGGAATAAACAAATAAATAAAAATGTAAGATGAGCTTGAAGTAAATTTACAAATATCAAGTTTTCTTGTTTTACTTGGTAGCCCAGTGAAGCAGAAACATAATTCGTCTACAAGAGATATTTGTTTTAAATCTAAATGTGTTGAACCTATACTAGCCACTGCTTTATGTGCTATTCTGAATAGGGCTGTTTCTATTTCTTTCCTCGAAACCATTCAAATCACATACAACTTTAGACAGATTTAATAATCAGATAAGAAATATATAATTACGACAGTGTGGATAACTGTATGTCCTTTTTTTTTTTTTTTTTGTGGAATATTATTCTTTCCAAAACATGACATGATACTTCCATTGAGGCTGCACTGATTTCTTACTTTATTTTTTTCAGCTCCATAACCTTCCAAATAATTAAGACATTAAGTTTCCTATGGAAAAACTCCAAATGCAGAGATACCTTTTTTTTTTCTTTTTTTTTTTTTTTTTAATCTTTTTTGTCTGAAGTCAATAATCCAATGAGGTATAAAACTTCACATCTAATAATTTATGTTAATGGACTGGGATTTCTTTGAATGAATCATTTATCTGTAAAGCACAAAAGACTAATCGGACCACAGAAAACTGACCAAAGTATATCAAGCTCTATATATTGCTGTAATAAGGTATACACAGATATCTGTCAGAATTAAAACTGATTTCCAGGCTGTTGTCTACACAAAGGCTTGACAGTAATTCTGACTCCCTTTTCTAATTCTTGAAAGCTCTTGAAATAAAAAAGACCAACACCACAGGAATGCAAACAAAGTATTTGGTTGCCTCACTTGCTGTTAAGTCAAAGCTCGAATATCTGCTATTCTTGCTGTTCAGCTAATAGTTCGTGGAAAAACTTCATTTGAGTTTGTAATGAGATATATAAAGGAAAAGATGGTAACATGGATGGGAGCAAGAAAAAGGTCTTTGGAGAAACCAAACTGGAATGCATTGCAAACTTTGTAGAAGTTAGAAAGACTGTATCTATGCTTCAAATATTTAAAGGAGGATCTGTGAAAAAAATGAGGCGGTATCAAATACTCTAATTACAATTCTTTTTATCAAGCTGTTGAAGTACTTCTGGTTCTGATTTGATATGAAATGAAGTCAAAACATTTGATCCACTGAAGCAGAATGTCAATTTTTAAAAAGCTAGAATTAAGGATATATATATATATATATTAAAATATCAGTTCTCTTTGGCTTCTCTGCATTTTAAAACATTAAATTAACTTGGTTTCATTCTGAACCTGTAAAATGGGGTGGATGGCAGTAACTTGATGTAAGAGATGCTCACAAACAATGCAGTGAGAGAAGTCATCTAAGAGTGAAAAGAAGAAATTCTCTATACTCACTAAAGGATTTAAAGGGTAATCTAAATCTAATCTCAGAAATTCAACTTTTTTCTAAGTTCAAAAAGCTAATTAATCTTTGTATTCATAACTGTTCAGAGGCCCCAAGGGTCAGATGTATTTTTTAAGAGAGATGGGGAATAGTGGTAGTTTTCCCCACTGTTATCAGCTGTGATCTTGAACAGTGACAGACAGTTTCTGTAGGCTATTTTCCTCCTTTTCTAAATTACTTAAGCTTTCCGAAGGGCCCTTTTTTCTTTAAGCTAACAAAAGTTGTATCATATATATATTTTTAGAGAAAATACATGTATAGTGGTATAGACTGTGGGACGAAGGTCGGGGGGAGGAAGAAAAAAGATTATTCTTAATGTAACACTTAGAACTGTTACTCAAAAATCTTTAATAGTAAAATAATAATAAGAAATAGGGAATAAAGAGAACAAGGAGATAGCAAAACATTAGTAGGTGTGAGATGTCCTTCTGGGGAGATGAAATATATCCCCATCTATCACCCTCTGATCAGCCTTACTTTCCTTCTCTTTCTCCCTGGAGGGAAATATGAGATTTGCTCTGCTAAAACTACTGTGTTTCACTGATAAGCAATGCTTACCTTGCCAGTGTCTCACTGCTTACTGTCCTTGCTGCTTTATGCATACAGTTATTTGTTTTACTTCCACAGTGGAGAAACAAAGACTTTGGCTAAATTTCTTTTGATTTAATCACTGTACATTAAATTGATAACTATAGCCAGCAAAAAGAGAATCAGCAATGACAGACTTTTTCTCTTTACCATGTCCATAGCAAGTAAGAAACCTCTTTGTATATGGGATATTTCTTTCATATCTCAAATACATCTCACCCATCTGATTGACTTATGGGCAGAAAAAGTAGCTGAATATAATACCACAGGTAGGCACTTTTTAATTTTCATTTATTTTTTAAATTTCTTTCTGGCACATCTGACAAGTGTTGCAAAGAACAGAGAGGACATTTTGCAGTAGGTTGAACTGTCCCTTTCTCATAATCATACGAATGATAGTATTGTGACAGTAGTCTCCAAACCTCTGTAAATAGTCAAGTTTTTCCTGGGCTTATACTTTTTAACTTTTTATGACTCCTATCATAGTTATGCGTGTCATTGTTTGTTTTGTTGTTGTTTTGTTTTGTTTTCTAACCATGAGCTGCCCTAGCCCTTAGCTTTTATATGCTTTTTATTGAGTTGTAAATGTCCTAGGTTAAGCAATGCTTACTTTTAATGAAGAAAGATTACAAGGGGAAAAAAACAAACAAAAAAAAAGTTGTAAGGAGGATAAATTATCTATAAAAGTAGGAAAGAAAATTAAATTCAGTAGAAAACAGCTATCAGATAAATAGAGAAGTATTTCCTGAGGAAATAAATTGAAATTCTCTTTATTTTGATGAAAATCTGCCTACTGACAATCACTGATATAAAACTCACGATTGCTCATTTTTAACAATTTGAAAAGAATAAACAGTTCTAAAATATGTTCAGTTTCTTTGTAAGAAAAATATTTCTTTCAACACCTGTAAAACAATAGAAAAACTTGAAATAATGAAAAAAAAAAATAGATTTTTCAATCTTTTCACATTAACGCACAAGTTTGTGTATATAGGGATTTAGTATGTCCTTCAGGCTATTCAGGCTAAATGTACACCAACATAAATATCCCTATTCAAACATGGAGGCAGATAATCCCAGCCACCAAGAGACTTAAGCATAAATTAAACTGTTATAACTCAGATGACAGGGCATAATGTGGAAGACTAAAGATAAACAGTACCAGTGGAGAAGAGGATTTTGGAGAGCTAGAATGACTTCTACTGTTAGAAACTGCATTTTCACTTCTTTCTTTCGACAAAAAAAAAAAAAAAAAATCATTCATTGCCATTTTTCAGATAGATCAACAGATGCTTTAAAATAATTCAGTAGTCTGGATATTTCAATATAGAGTTTAAGCACCAACTATGAAACCTGAAAACTTTAAAATGAAAGGCTGTATGAAGGCTAATAAAGCCTACATTATCTCAACCATCATTAGGCTACTGCCTCATAAACATTGGCTTTATTATTTGCAAGGGGGAAAGATTTTGCTTTTCAACAATAAAATAAATTCCCAGAACTCGTATTCAGGTATTTTGGGGCAGAAGTTAGTTTATTAAATTTTAAATCACAATTTTCCTGCTGTGTTATTGTGTTAATTATTCCTTTAACTGTTGTGTTTCTTAAAGCCCTACAGAACTAACATACCTTTCATTAAAGCTGCAGCTTAATAACACCCTTGAAATATTTAAGATGAATAAAAATATCTTTGGCAATGAAAATAATTAAAAATGAAAAATTAATTTAAGTAGTCTTGGATGTGAACAGTGCATTACATGAATTGAATATTGAAAAAAATCATCAAAAAATCGAAAACAAAAATGTGTGTTTAAATTTTAATGTTAAGCTACCTATTCTGGTTTAATCTAAATTAAAAGTCACTGGACATCAAGAATTGTACAGCACCATCCAGCCTCATCTTGAATGTGTCCTCTCTGGGCAACCTGTTCCATTGTCTCACCACCCTAACAGTAAATATTTTTTTCCTTGTATCTAGTCTAAATCTACCCTCTTTCAGTTCAAAACCATTTCTCCAGGTCCTGTTACTACATGCTCATATAAAAAGTTCCTCCTAGGCTTTCCTGTAGGCCCCCTTCAGTAACACAAAAAGGTTCGGGTAAATACATGGAAATTAGAAAATATCCTGTTTCTATCTCAATATTTGGGAAAAAATATTCTTTCTGAATTTATGTTTCTGTGACTGAAGAAAACAACAACAACAACAAGAGAAGAGTAGAATTATTGAATGTCTGAGGTTGGAAGGTACCTCTGGTGGTAATTATTGAATGACCAAGGTTGGAAGGTACCTCTGGTGGTAAGTTGTAATAGCTCATAATGTTATAATATCTCATTTGTAGTGATCTCACTCTTCAAACTATTGATTGGTTCTCTCTTACAAGTCGATAACTTAAAGGCTTTTTATCATGAATGGTAAAGGAGTTGAAGGCCCCTGCAGAGAGTGATTTGTCCCATCCTGAGCCAACTGCTCTACATTACAGTAGTGATTCACCCACTAAAGACTATTTCTCCCTTGACTTGAGTGGGAGTTTCTAGTATATTGTGGCATACTGTGTGTAATAATAGCTGTATTTGATGTTACACAAGAACAAATAATGTACATATAATTATTTCATAAAAATAATTTGAAGTACTTTCTATTTATAAAACATATTTCTCAGAAGAGAAGGGGGGTGAATGCTGTAATTTGAATAAGCAAACACTGTACATATTTTTCCCAAATTACTTAAATGCCTTCAAAATTACCAAAAAAGAACATCTCATTCCCTTGACTAATATTGTAGCTTGATGCTTTTGCCTAATCACACAAAGCAAATGTGCTTTGTTTTTCTCTCTAGGGAATGAAGGTTTGATTCCAGGTTTCAGAACAATGTCTCTTATCTTCAGTCTAGTCCTGGATAAAACGTGTCTTTATTTTGAAAAACACTGTGTTGGTTGGTTGGGTTGTTTTGGTGTGATTTGGTTTTAGGTGCCTGGGTGTTCCTAATAATTAAAAGAGAATGAATAAGTTGAGGATAAAGAGGAAGAAATAAAAAGAGAACATGCTGTTTTTGTGCTTGATGGCATTATAAGTAAGGAAGAAAGTAAGACTTGTTCCATTACCTAAGGAGTATTTATGAATTTTATCCACTAATCATTTAATGAAAAATACATCCACGGACATTGAAACAGTTGCAGATATTTAGGAATTTTCCAGTCACTTTGGAGTCAAAGAGTCAGTATGCAATTCTGGACTATTGTAGAACCATAGCATCATAGAATAGTTTCAGTTGGAAGGGATTTTTAAATCCCATCATCTAGTCCAACTCTCTTGCAATGTACAGGAACATCTGCATCTAGATCAGGTGCTTAGTCTGGTTACAGACTGTGTACTGTAACCACTGGATATACTGAAAATAATAAAAAAAAGAAATGCAAATAGCTGCTCATCCCTTATCTAAGTTCTCTGATAGCCAGGCAGTGAATGAGGATCAACAACATTCAGAGCCACAATATGATGACAACGTCAGTGGAGATGGACAAGCTAAATGACTGATTTGCCAAGGCCAAACGGTCCTCTGCCTGAAAGGAGGCATCTCAAGTATAGGTGAGATGTTAGAAAGCTCATTTTCTTCCAGCCAGGTTTTGTCTTTGTTTGTCTCATGCCACTTTTCTGGGAGCTTTGCTGAACTGTTTACCTTTCTCAAGGCAAATCACTGTTGGAACAGCCCAGTCCATCCCTTCTGAAGGTAAATGAAGATTTTTTTACTCTTGTAAAGCAAATATCATCAGTGTCTTTGCCCTATCCTCCTTATCTCAGGAAACAAAAGCAATCATTTTTACTATTGTGCTTACTCTCAACATAGCACAAGTCTGACAACTTCCCCTTTTCACCTCTCCCAGCATTCTAGTTTCTTGTCTGAATGCACTTCAACATTTTCAGATTTTTCTTTTGGAAGATTCAATACTCAAATAACTATCACTCTGCATTGCATACACAGTAAACCCAACTTTTCCATTCATTGGATTTTCTTCATTTTCTGTGGAAAAAAATGAAATAAAGTACTTTGCATATTTATTAATCTGTGCGCTAGATGAAATGCAACATAATTCTGGGCAGAATCAGGGCTATTTTTTATTTATTTGTTTGGTTTGGGGAAAGAAAAAGAGGAGCGGGATGGATAATAAGAAGTGCATTCATAGAGAAGATTTCTGGAATGGGGGGGATATTCTGTTGTTAGCTTTCATCAAATGAATACCTTGCACCTCCAATGGAAAAAAATATATTATTTATTTATTTATTTATTTATTTTAACAGCACTTCAGGATCATTTTAAGAATCAGACTTAATTAGTGTTTAGAAATGTTTAAGAGAAAAATGAACTCAAAATTTCAGGATGAATATTATTTTTGTTAACCCAAAATACATATTCCTTCACATTAGCAGCTTTTATACTGTAAAACTGATGATATAAAGTCATTTAAATTTGCATAATTTTTTTTTCTCTCTTTTTTTTTTTTTCCCAGAAAGAATGAAGAGAGAATTTCTGAAACTACAAAATACATTAGCTCTGCTCTCATTTCAGATATTGCTGTTTTGCCTCAGGCAGCTTCACCACCAGATAACAGAAATGAGGAGCTGAGCATAGGGGGTGAGGACAACAGTGCAGAGGGTCTGTCTTTGGTCAGAACACATTTAGCATCCCTGTCACTGAGGATGAGAAACCACAGCCATTTTGAAGGACGTATTTCAGTTCAAGAATTCTTTGCAGGTTGTAAAAAAGCCTTAGAAAGAGTACTGAGTTATTTGCACAGGCTGCCCACGGAGGTGGTGGAATCACCATGGCTGGAGAATCATATGGATATGGCAATGAGTGATGTGGTTAGTGGGCATGATGGGGTTGAACTGATTAGATCTTTTATAACCTTATATATAGGGTCATATATAATTATAATAATATATATTATAAAAATAATTATTATGTTTATATAAGGTCTTTTATAACCTTAGTCTTTTTTACAATTCTATGACAATTATTTCTGATATTGAAATAAAAACTAGATCCTATGAGAGGTTAATTGATCGTCATGATCATCATGAGCAGTGCACGGCAGTGCTGGGTGTGGATGAGAAGGGTCACTGGATGTGCTGAGAAACGGGATGAGGATGATCCCAGCTGTTAGAGTATTTATCTGAGGGCGGTAATGAATGCTTAGTATACATAGCAAAGATGCATAAGAGGTAGTAAATTAGGTTGACAAAGAAACTCAGTATCTTGAATGTAAAATAATCTAATCAGATTGTTTAAACTCTTCTTTCATCAACTATTTCAGGAGAAATTATAACGGAGAACTACAAAAGGTGTTACTTTATCTGAAACAACCCTGTTTAAGGACATTACTTTTCTCATTCCATTTTTTTTTCTTTCCACCCCCCCATCCCCCCCCCTAAAAAACACTAAAAAAAGTGTTTAATTCAGATATATACATTTGGACTTATTAAAGACCCATTAAGCCAGGGTTACCTTGTAACTTTCCTGGATAAAATGTTTGAATTTTTAGGTTATAATAATTATGCCTATAATTCATAAAAAGTTCTGAAATACAGTTGAGTAGAAAGTGAATTCGAATGGCAAAGATGGGGTTAACAGGAATATTATAATACAGGGAAAGCATTAAAGAGTGTGTAAAATGGAATCTATTAGGTTGGAAAAAACTTACAGAAATAGCTCAAGGACCAGTCTAGAAATTACCTAATTAAATATTTGTAATCATAATGTTACATAACACAGTATCTGTAAAGTGGGAAAGAATCATCCATACAGTTAAGGTAGAATGTAGCAGAATAAATAAAAAGGTCACAATTTTTATAGTAAATGAGAAGGAAAACAGAAAACTGAGGAAAAAAATTGTGGACTGAACTATAACTTACAAGTTTTCACTCATCATAGTGAATCAGACTTCCACTGAATTTCTTGAGCATTAAAATTTTCTATTTATTTCTACATAATGATTTTAGAGGATTAATCTCAAAATCAAATGTTAGGAAATATGAAGTGAAACATCTTTGTTTTGTTGATGTTGCTTTGTTTTGCTTTGTTGTTTATTATTGTTTTCTAATCAGAGTTAGAGATTGCTAGTACTCTTCTATGAAACACATCTTAACAGAAATCTCAAAGCAGAGAATTGATTAAAATACAACTTCAACATGGGATTTACTGTATGTTTCTGAAAACAAAGCTTCCACAAAGTTTTTTAAAAAACTAAATTTCCATGAAAACTATGAAATGTCATCAGATAGTTCTGCCGTCAGAAATGGAGTGAGTTCTGCTTTTGTTTTGCCGCTGGTTGCTCTTTTTACTTTTGTACTTTTTTCTTCATGTAAACACAAGCACTCAGGTCAGTGTGTGATGAAATAGGCTACTGAGCCAACCTAAAATTAGCCAGATCTGCGTGTGTTTGCATGTGTTTAACTAGGATTGATTTCCCAGTAGGACACCACACCGCCTAATTACTCAAATTTTTTGCCAGCTTCTGTCTGGCAAATGAAATTGCTTGTGGAACTACAGAGCTGGATTCTATTTACATTTCTTTCATCCAATTTCTTTCAGAAGCAGTTAATTTACCCCAAATTATTTCTGATTAATATAGATTGTTTTACAGTGTTTCTAACCAACTCAATCTATTTCTCACAAACCCAGTCTTGAAAATTGCCTAGAAATCAGGATGTCATTATATTTGGAAATGAAATGCCAGTTGCTCTAACCCAAAGCTTTCTCTAGCAGTCTCTAGGGACTGAAGAATTTGAGGCTGAGATATGGTGTCAACATGGTCAATAGTGAATAAATAAATGAAGAAAAAATGGTATTTTAATGTTATGTCATGATACAATCTACTGAGAGTGACCAGCCAGGACTTTGTTAAAGTTGTACTGAGCTCGATCAATGAAATCAAATGTTTTATCAGCAAACTCTGTGATGTTGTTTGTGGGCAAACTCAACTGGACCAACAGTATGTCGGTTAATTTTCAAAATGACAGAAATAGTAATGGATCATCTGGAATGCTATTATTTGGTGCTAATGAATGATTGTTTGGTGATGGAAGAAAAATCAATTATGACAGCTGTGAGAGATGCTACCTCAGTTCCATTATTCCAAAAATAAATAGCAAAGCTGGATGCTAAGGTAGGAAATAAAATAGAATTCCCTGTGCAAGGCAAATGTTATAGGCACAGAGACAACTGTTTGCTTCATGTAAACAATGGGAGGGCACAAAAGTAGAAGCAGAAGTCCTTGAACTACTGAGAGAAATAAATAAACAAACAAAATAAATAAATACAAAAAATCCCCCCCCCCTTTTTTTTTTCTTCCTGGTATTTTAAGTGATCATTGTACTTTCTTTCCCTAGGTGGTTAGACTAATTTTGCTTGAGCACCAGAGTAGTCTTCATCCTGATCCATGATGAACAGTGCCTGAGATACTGAAAAAAATAGATTATGCTTTGTCAACTAAGAATTCATGGGTTTAAAAAGCAACAGAAAGTCCTGTAATTTTAAGATAATAAAAAATTACTCAACTGAACAGCTAGTAGAAGAGTACAGGTAGGTCAATATTGAGCCCTAGTGCTACAGTTTTGATTCTGATGCTTGTTAAAGTGTTTTTTGTGGTAAGAACTCAGTGCAACCAAATAAATCTAAAAGCCAGATGCAAATTACATCTCCAGCAAAGACTGAACACAACACATCAAGATGTTCTAAAAAAGTTCATGCAAAATACACAAGTCCTAGGGATATTTATGTGTATCAACATGTGTATAGATACACGTAATTGTACATAAATATATAAATACAGACAATAATATAAAATGGATGCTCCATAAGGAACAACTCCTATTTAATTATACTGCCCCATGACATCAGAGGTAGATGCCAGTGGTACAGCAGTGGATATGGAAACTTCCCACCAATATTCTGTTAATTATTGTTATGGCATGATAGATGGCAGCAAAAGGGCAGTCTGAGACAAAATGATATCTGACATGGAAGTACATATGGAGCAAAAGTGTGTAACTGAATCCTTTTATGAAAAAAAAAAAAAGAAAGAAAAAGAAGAAGAAGAAGAAGTGAAGATCACCGACAAAAAGGCATAGCTAATAGTGGTAACTATGTTGAAAAATAGTATTCTTTAGCTAAGAATTTGCTCTATCAGATAGTGATATTGTACTCTTTGTGACAGTTTCCATGGAAATAAATAGAAGACATTTACTTTGGACTGACATACGTAGATATGGATATAGGTAAAGATACAAGAATTATCTGCTAACATCTCAGATGAAAGTTGTTATCTCAGTATAATATTGATTTTCAAAAGATACCTCATTTTCCATCTGCTTCACATGACTGATGAAAACTTAATTTCCTTCCTGAGACTGGGAGGATTGTGACAATAAAGCGAAGTGGGTTCTGTTAAAGTTCATAGATGAGTGCTCAGATCTGGTCACTTCCTTGTTTCCTCCTTTTCCCCAGCTCCTATGGACTAGACTTGGTGGGCTATTGTGTTGTTCAGTAACAGCATGTTGTTATGCATGCTCCACTCCTTTCCTACCAGTCTGGGGAAAGAGGGAAAAAGTAGAGAAAGGGATGACTCAGGTCACTGTGCAACGACCATTTGTACATGGATCACTTCTCCAACAGTCTGCATCTATAATCAGCTGTCTTTGCTGTCTCTGTAGTGTCAACTATGCAGGGACTTATCTAAAGAGCAGAACCTGTCTGTATCATCAGAACCTCAACATAGTGATCTAGCATCCAATAATGCTGTTGAAACCTTCTTTGGATTTTAATAGGGTCTGAACATTCTGTGCAGACGACACTAAAGAAATTGCAGCAAAAGTTTCATCTTTGGAATATCTAACCTAACAGATGTTTGCTTACAAATAGCAAAAGGGGAAGAAAGGGAAGACAGAATATGCTAAAAAGTGTAAGTTTATAAACCTTCATAAATTGGAGCAAGTTTAATTTCTGAATTCATTACTCTTGTGACAAGTTGCTAGAGCATCATTTGTAGGAATATATCACAAAACGAAACACAACTTGAAGGAGAATATGATAATTAAATGCAGTTACTAATATATCTTACAAAGAGTCTATCTGGGAATTACCGATTGAAATTAGTGTTTCTTATTTTATACTCATTCTATATGATATCAGAGTCAAAGGAATTTTACCATTAAATTCAGGAGAAACAGGAGAAGTATTCTGGTTTTATACTGGAAAATAATGAGGGATTAATTATTAAATTTAATTGGAATCATATGTAAGTTTAATTCTTAAAAAAATACCTCTGGAAGAATGAAAAACTCATGGTGTAGTTATCAAAATTGTTTTGTGAGAAAAAAAATGAAATACTGCCAACAAATCCACTGTCCAAGAACTGCCAAATCTGCAGCTACCCATGTAAAAAAATAATATGGGAAAATAACTATGTTGGAGAATTACAAATTACGTGAGGTGCAAAAGGGGTAATATATACTAGCAGATATTAAGTTCTGCAGGAGGTGATAGGATTGTTGCCATATGAAGAAGAACAGGGTAAGAGAAGTGTTTTAAAGTATTTGTAAATTCTGTAAACCCATGTCTATAATGTTGTTCATTAATGTTGTGTCTCAGTGGTCTGGTCAGCAACAAATTAAAATTATCTTGATTACAGTTCGTTGCCAGTTCTTCACATATGTGTTGGAGGAGTGCGTTGACCCCATCTGGCTTTAGAGCTTTGACTGATTTCACATATTAAACTAGTATGTATAACACACTTAGGGGAAAGACATTGGAATGCCCTGAAGGCTGAACATCTAAACTCAAAATAAGAAAATACAGGTAGATCACAAGATCTCAAATAACATGCAATAAATAAATAAATAAATAAATAAATAAATAAATAGTAAAACTTTTGGGAAACTGCAAAACAATGACCCAGAAAAGCAATTCTTGCTAGCTTTTGCTATCATATAGAATTCCATGTTATCTGGGTCATTTTAACTTCTACAGCTTTTGGGAGTAATCTTTCAAAACAAACTTCTCAGTACACTCCAAAAGAGAAACAGAAAGAACTCTGGTCTGATTGCTAGGGGGGGAAAAAGTGTGAAAGGATTAACATTTGGAAAAAAAATTAAGAATTGGGTGTTTAGATCTAGAAGTAACAGCAGCGATAAACTCTTCCAGATTGAAAAGTAATTGATGCAACAATGATGTATGTAAAAGATTTAGCAAAATTAGAAGTAGCATATGCAAACTTGGGCCTCAAAACAAATTTTAATGACAAGTCAAAGTGTTCTATATCAATTGTTGATAAGTTTCCAATCCCTGAACACTTTTCATGGGTTTGCCCCTTTAAAAATGGAGGGCATTAGGGATAGGTACTTTACAAGATGCTGCATATATGAATGAAAAACATAAATGAGGAATAATCTTCACCATCCATTCTGCTAGTCAGGAAAGCATTTCCTGACTATAGCAAAACCTTGAACAACTTTTTAAGCTGAAAATCCCTTGGGCTGGGAGAAACAAGCTGTTTGGAAAACGATTTCAAAACATCAATATTAATGTACACGCATATATGTATATATATATAGCATATGGTTGAATACTATATTCCAGTGGTTAAGCATTTCATTTACATCACTTCAACATTAACTAGGGTTTAATAGTTGCCATAGTATCATTGTCAAAGCTTGGCCTTGCAACTATGTAATAATGCTTAGTGCCAGCATAGTTTGATTTCACAGCTTTCTCATAAGAATAGTTGATGTTAAAACAACCTTATTGCACACTCCATGCACATTTCTAATCTAACAAATCAACACATTACAAGACGTATTGCCTTATTACCCATTTACAAAATCACAGTCTTTCTTTTACATTCAAGGTAAACCCTGACATGATATCTCACATATAATTATGGTATATAAATGATAAAACTCTTAATCAGCTATGTCTCTCAAGAGCTTGATTGCTTCTGCCTACTTAACAGGAAGCTTTATTATAGGCAACAGAGTAGTGTTTCTAAATATATACCCTTTGGGAGGAATATTTTTCCATACATTTTTAGTATACATATCCTAAGTGTTTTGATCGCCATATATCTTTGATAAATTCTCAGTGATCATAGAAAGAATAGAGAAAAGTAGTTTGTTTCAGGAGTTAATGTGAAATGTGGGCATTTTATTCATTTTTGTGAATGCAAAATTGAAAGCCAGCCTTGTTTCTTCTGCCATACTCTTCTTCTGCACTTAACTTCTTTGAGCAATTTGTGTAAATATACTTCTGTTATTTTTTTCCTTTCCTCTATCCACATGCAAGTGAAATTCACACAGTTAATCTCTCTAATGTGAAGACTGAACTATATTAGTGTAATCATAAAAGGAACACGTTTTGAAAGCACTGGGAAGATTTTTGTGTTTCCATCTGTTCTCCCTTTTGCCTTTTTGGAATTCTGATTATTTCAATTACTAATTTCTGACATTTCATGGGGTTGTTTTTCTTTCTACACTGTGAAAATCCAGTTTCACTAGAGCCATTTATCACGGTAAAGAAGTGGGAGAAAAGGAGAAGGAAGAACAAAGAAAAAAATAATCATGAAACAAGTCACAATCTACGTCAAACACTTCCTTCCCTCCTCCCCCCCCTCCCCCCCTCCTCCTCTTCCCCCTGAAAAAGAGCACAAGGATCAAATGTCACACACTTCTAAGAATAATCTCCTCACTGATAGACATATAAGTGAATGGATGTCAATCTTAATGAGAAAGTAGCAAGACTGCTGTCTTTCATAGCTAAATTTTCTTCCCCTGCAGGAAATTAATATCTTAAGGATGCTTTCAAATGTATGCATGTGAAAATATAAATCCTGCATTTTTCTCAGGTGTGATACTACATGCCATTGACTGTGCCACTACAGTGCTGAAAAACTGCAAATGTAAACCTTCTCACCTCTAGTCTGGATGCAACTGCAGAGCTCCAGGCATCTTAAAATAGAGAGATGTTCGCATGGCTTTTTTATAGTGTTTTGTACTGGAACCGTGGCCAGACAGCAGTCAAACTTAACTCCTATCTTCCCATTTAAACCAGAAATGTATCTGTTAGCAGGTACTACTTTCCAGTTTCAATTTCTAACAGTGCTTTTAATTGTATAAGTCATTCACTTTCTAGAACGGAATTATTTCAAACACCTCATTAATACTTCTATTCAGTCTAATTTGAAACATTTTGTGGCCATAAGAATTTTCTGCAAAGAAGATTTCACAGGGCAATAATTTTCCTGATATGTACAACCATTCCATTTACACTTTTATCAGTTTCACACAGCTTAAACTATATCTAATGCATAATTTGCTCTGATATAATAGTACTGCCCATCTTGAAGAGTTTATACAGCTAGTAACTAGTTTTCATGACCTTAGAGGAGGTGGAACTTAAATGCAGTAATTACACAAAATGAATAAATAAGAGAGTATTATAAGTTAGCAAGGTAATACCCCTTGAAAGATTGCTAAAAAATACCCATAAGAATCCAAGCATCTTTGGATGGGGATGATGTCGTTTCTTTCCTTGTCCTGCTTTCTGCACAAATTCATTGCATTTCTGTTTAAATCATAGATTACATATTAAGAAAGGAATATATGGAACTATTTGGTTCATACATCTTAGTTTCAGATATCACCCATCTTTTCTGCTTTTCCTTTTGAGATGTCCAAATACAGAATAAGGCAGAGTATTCAGCATTAGATGACACATTTCTGGTAATTTCCCTCTCATCAAACAAACCTTAATGGGATATTAAAACTCTATTTAATTTGTTTTGTTTTGTCAAAAATTGCAGTTCTATTGTTCTGTGAATTATTTCTAGTTCTTGACTTGTTGCTGTTTCTCAAACTGTTTCTATCATTTCATAGATTTTGGATACCATATATGTATATTCATCTATGTATATATATTTGTTTTCTATACTCCACAGAAGTCATCAAAGATATTACTATGAGCTTCTCTAAACATCAAATCAGTGTTTGTGATTGAATTCTACTCTTTTTAATCATTTTGATCTGAATGGCATTAATTAAAACAGGTACCATAGGGATGATTCAGACATTCATTTATTCTTCCTCCAGCAAACATTCAAACTTGGACACACCTTTCAGAATGAGTAATACAAAAATTCTGAAGAAAAGGAATGTCATGATTTTTAAATGCACCCTTGAAGGGAATATACTTATTTCTTTTGAAACAGGAATATTCCTTCTCCACTGGTAATTAGGATAACTAGTAAACAGAAATTGTTGAACATTTTAAAATTAATTTATCATAACTGTTAAATTCAAAAAGCATAAAATTTGTGACAAAAGGAACTGTCTGAATCTGTACTGATGATTTTTAACAAGTAGTAGAACAATGCAGAAAGATCTGAAATAAACCAGTGCTATGCCAACATCTAAGAAAAGATGAATAAGGATTAATTAGGCCTTTTAGTTTCAATTTGATTTCAAACATCACATGAAATAATGTGGGATACCAACCATAAGAGTTCATATTGATAATAAAATCAAAGCTGAGCAAATAGTTTTATGGATGTTACATCTTGTCACACAACATTATTGTTTTTTATGAGATCAAATATTTGGCCTAGAGAGAAATACTTGGTGGAATCCCAGCAGACCTTCAAATAAAACTTAATATAGAGCATAATAATATAAACTACAAAATAAAAAATCAAGTGGAACAGATCATTAGATTTTAGAATGTCATATACAGTGAAGAACCATTACCAAGTGAGAGTGATACCACATAAGAGCATACAACATAAGTTCCGTCTCACCTTATTTATTTATTTTTTTAAATGAATTTAGAAACCATAAAATTATAGAATCATTAAGGTTGGAAAAGACCAGTGAGATTATCTAGTCCAACTGTCAGCCCACCCCCACCATGCCCATTTAATCATGTCTCTCAGTATGAGTTTTGGTTCTTGAACTCTTCCAGGGATGGTAACTACACCTCCCCTCTTGGCCACCCGGGCACACTGTCGGCTCATGTTCAGCCGAGCATCAATCAGTACCCCCAGGTCCGCTTCCTCCACACAATCCTCTAGCCACTTCACCCCAAGCCCATAGCACTGCCTGGGGTTGTTGTGGCCAAAGTGCAGGACCTGGCATTTGGTCTTGTTGAACCTCATCCCATTGGCTTTGGCCCAGCTCTCCAGCCTATCCAGATCCCTCTGCAGGGCCTCGCTACCCTCAGGCAGACTGACACTCCCTGCCAATTTGGTGTCATCCACAAATGAGGTGAACAAATAATTAAACTTATCAAGTGCATCAGATTCAACGTAGTGCATTATTGAGGCAAATGAAAAACTGGTCTCACATGAGTAAATAATCATAGCTACATTTTGAAGCTAAGTCTACATTCTCAAATCCAGTGACTTCAGTGAGTCATTATACTTTAAAAAGGATTGAGGACCCTTGTATGTAATCTTGAATTCTTCTATGTGTGTACTTGAGAGAGGAATCTAGAGGTTTGAAAAAGGTTCCAGAAATAAAGAAATAAATGCATAAATGAAACAAAACAAAACAAAACAAAAAAACAAAACAAAAACAAACAAAAAAAACTATTAATACATTTTTTAATGAGTAATCAAAAATCTGTCTACTTTTTTTTTGTTTTTTTCTCCTTTTTTCTACTTAATAGTCTGTGAACTGATAATAATCATGTTTACAGTGAAGAGATTTCTGACAGCTGAACATTCTTTCCTTCGGAAACTGAAGTTAAACCCATGCATGTTGGAAGTGGTGCATAATTTCAAACAGGAATAAAGAAGCTGGGATGACATTATTAACATCATTGCCTGTATATCTATAAAGAAAATACAATCCACCTCAAATAAATATACAGACTTTCTTCAGAAGACCTTAGATAAGGCAATTTGGCACATTAATAAAAAAGCAGATGTTTATCATGGTCCTTAGATACAGATTTATCGTATATATTAATATAAATAAGTAAATAAATTGTCCAGTTAATGTCCTGAGTGCTCACAAATAGCATTTGTATGTGTGGTAAAATAAAAACGACACAAATAGTACTTATAAGGAAGTTATCCATTCAGAGAGATTCCTGTCTCTTAAGTGTGCATCCTGTACCTTCATAGATTAAACACAGAGGGAAACAGTAACCAAGATTCATTTGTCTCAGTATATCCACTGACATTACATAAGGCTGAAGCATCTACCCCATTTGCAGTGTTCTTCACTGTAAATGAACACAAATCCATTCATGGAAGAAGTCCTTAAAATCAGAGGATTTACTCTAATTGATGCTGAGACAAATGGGATAATGACAGAAGGATTTAAGACTAAAGTTTGAGAAATAAACTGTTCATTATATGAAAATATGGCTGCCAACCGTTATGATGTCAGTTTTTGAATTTTGCCCTGTGGGGAAATTATCCCCAAAGAAAGTTTAATGACCTTCATATTCTTTTTTATTATTATTATTATTATTATTATTATTATTATTATTATTATTATTATTATTATTATTACTATGCCTTCCTAAAGCATCAATAAGTTGACCCTCAACTTATACTCACTGTTTTCATGGTACTTCAGCTTCAGGAGCATACTTTTGCCACATGAAGTAGACTTTACACAGCCTCAGTCATAGTACCAGTTCATAAAAGTAATTTAAGAAGTGAAATGGCAGCTTATCAAAACATTCAAAGAATCATTACTCTCTGGGACCATTCCTATCTTCCAAAATAGGTGTTTATTTATATGAAGCTTTCATATTTCATGAATGATAGATCCACAAGCTTCTCTCTCATTCATCTAGTTTCCTAAGAAGGTGATATTTACACAGACTAATTAGCAAAGTCACAGACAAGAAATGATATGTCTAATATTGTCATGTGGTTTCACAGCTGGTCATTTTACTGTGACAAGTTTCTACGTTTAAGGATAGTGAGAGAATTAATTTCAACTGGCACTTGGAAAAGATAAACTTACCATAACTTAACATCCACTCCTCAGACATTTTGTACAGCTCTCTGCTCTACAACATTACTCTGATTTCATTGTCAGCTATGAAAAGTTATCTAACATAATTCTGCTGACAAATATGCTTGTTTGTTTGTTGTTTTTTTGGTTTTTTTTTTATTTTTTTATGTTTACTTAAATAATCTATGTAACTTACATAGATTGGGTAAAAAAAAAAATGTAGCTCATAAAAATACACACACACACACACAAAAAAAAAAAAAAAGAAAAAAAAAAAAAGAAAAAGCCCTACATACAGTTAATACATTTGCATTAAATGATCATGGCCATGATACTAATTGTCTTTTTCTGAGGTTCCACAGAGTATTCAAACATCAATAGCATATGAATTTATTTAATGGACGGTGAAAATCCTTTGCCTTTCGTAAAACGTTTCATAAGAATGTACAGAATAGCAATAAAGTTCTAGAGAAATGGAAACATGTTACTAACACTTACAACTGTTTATAATTCTTTTTCTGTATGTAATTTAATGCATATAAAATAGTTTAAAGATATGGCATGTAAACCTAAATAAATTGCAGTCTCTTTTCTTGAAACCTAATAATTTCCCAGGCCAGTAATTATTCAAGCTCCATTACCGACAGAGAAAATGTCTAAACATCCACAGAATGACACACTAAGAATCAAATCGTATACGTTTTCATTCACTAACAACAAAATGATTTAGGAAAGGGAGAATACTCAATTCTGAATAAATACAGTATTTGAGAAGGTATTAAATTATAATTTATAATCAAAACAATATACAGCTGTAGTTTTAGTTCAGCACTGGATGTTAAACTCTGATTACAGGTAATAAGAACACTTGGGCAGAACTGCACTTACATATCTGCTGTCACTGGAAACGTAACAGTTCAAAGCACATGAACATGGTGTGTGAGCTTTGTTGTTTTGACATATTAATTAGTTATTTCTTTCTTGTTGTCTTCTTAATTTATTCATAAATTTATTCTTACAGTTCTTCATGTATGAAGTTTCAAAACCACATTGGAAATCATAATTTATATTACAAGGTTCTGTCAATTTCTTGATTTTAAGCAGATATATGAATTTAAATACAGTGTACTACTAATAAAAGTAAGGAGTTGCTTCATTAAGTTAGAGAAGTTTATCATGAACTAATCAGAACAAGGAGAAACAGAACTCAATTGCTTTTTATTTAAATTGTACAACTACAGCTTTTTAAAATTCAAATATTAATTTGCAAGGATTTGGAACATCTTCTGTACTGTATCTCCTTGTATACCACGAGAACATGGGGTGTAAAGGGCAGTTCCCCCCTACATCTGTTGCTCTCATCAGCGTTAAGGAGTTTTTATCATCATTCAAGTGTTACCAAATACAGGAATAAGATCATAAGCTCTTCCAAGAAGTTTGGGGTGTCATCAAAAACCATCTGGATTACAACTTCAGATATGCCAAGAATGCACATCTACCTCACAAAGCAACTGTACAAAGCCAGGATGCTTGAGACGTATCTGCATTCTTTGGGGATATCTCTATAGCATCAATGAGTGTGAAACCTGTTAGTAGAAAGCATAGCACACTGTTCATGCTATTACAGAAAAAATACAACAGATACATTAAGAAATAACACCAAGGATGACTCTGGATTGGAGAAAGTCTTTGGGAATAATGGAAAGTGGTGTATAAATACAGTAAGGTACAAGGTTTCTAAATGACAGCATAGACAAGAAAAAGAATGTCCTGACTGATCTGCAGTAAACCAGATACCATAAAGGAGGCATCCATAAAACTAAAAAAAAAAAAAACAAAAACTAATTAAAAAAAACCAAAAAAAACAAAAAAAACTCAAAACTACAAAGTGCAAGTTCATGCCCTAAGGCTGAATTACAATTTCCTTACAACTATTTAAAAGGAACTCAATTTTAGAACTCGTTCCACATATCAGTCACAAATATAACAGATGTTCAACATACATAACAGATGTAGAAACTGGCATCTCTATGTTTCTCCTGAAATCCTTTGGTGGGAATTAATCTTCCACACTTTTAATAAAAAATTCTACTTCATTAAAAAATTGGTAGCAATGGGATTTATAAGATTAGGCAATGAAAGTTTTAAGTGGTGTTTATATACTATCATTTTTTGGCCTGGATGCTATTTTCAAAATTACATTTTTAATAACCTTTCAGACTTCCAGCCTTAAGGTAATAATTTCTTTACCAGTAGTTCAAAGGTTTAATGTCACAGCAAAGGCTTTGAAAAGTGATGTGATCTCTTTTATACCAGAAAATTAGTATCTTTAGAAAATAATAATGTTTATAATAGTATCAAAGTAAAAACACTAATGAGAAAAAGATACGGAGCCCAGCTCCTAGATGCAAATAGATCAGGGGAATAAACTCAGCTGCAATAACATTTTTGTGAGATCCCTTGTTGTGTTTTATAAATTGTAACAGTTCCACCATCTTCAAAAACAGGCTGAAGTAAATTCTAATTGAGGAATGAGAAAGGAAGCATTGCTTCTGAAGAGATATTTCTTCACCTCCATGTGAAGGACAGACAGAAGTGTTGACCTCAGGAGCACTTTCCATTATTTCAATTTCACTAAAGCTACCCTGGGCCAGTGTAAAGAACAGTGAATGAGCCTTCAGGACTACTGTGGATCTATATATCCTTTTCAAATTGCATTATTAGTGTTTGTGTTTCAGACGTTTGTGTTTCCAGAAGATTGATGAACCACTTGAACGGTAATTGTCTACTGCACTGTATAGTTACTTCACAGGACTCATTCCAGTGGTAAAGGGCAGAAACTAGAAGCCAAGCTAGTGCTCTTCAGTTTCAGACTTTTTAAGCAGATTTTATTTATTTATTTATTTATTTATTTATTTATTTATTTTTAATTCACTTTGCACACTGTAAATAACTGACTCCATAATACGGATTATCCACAAATCTGTTATCACAAGAACAGCAGGAATTGCTGAAAAACAAGAAGTGCAAACTCCGGAGAGACTGCCACCTGTCTTCTTTATTTGAACTGCTAGGAAAAGCTATGTAAATAGTGCTAAACAAATGAAAGATTTGAATGCTTATTCAGAGCTAAAACCAGTAAACAAACAGATGGTTAGAGACAGAAAAGATGAGATCAAGGGAAAAAATAGAAGTATACTGGTCTGTTGGATTCCTATCTTTCCTGTGAAAGGACTAAATAACAGTGATCAACAAAAGTAATACTAAGAAATATACTAATAAAAGGCTAACATATTGCATAGTTTATAGCAGATCATTATATCTTCTGGCTTTCTATTTACATTACTTTTGTGTATCACATAGGAAAAGTCAGTAATTTCAGTGAAGACAGGCTTCACAATCTGCAGAGTAAAGGTATCAAGAACTTGGCCTCTGTTTAAAATGGAAGGAAAACAGGACTAATTGACATAGCAATCAACAATAATTTGTTTTTTGCAGCACATGGTGCATTAGTAGGAATCTTATGCAAGAATGAGGAAAAAAAAAATTCCTGATTGGAAGTCTGTCAACAATTTATTCCACTTTCTATTTAGCTGGCCTTTTTCATTTTATTTTCTCTTTGTGTTTCTTCCAAATGGAAATGTGGAAGAATTGAAAAATGCAATTACTCAGCGTAGTTGCCAGATTTTAAATATTAAAATCAAGGACTATATTAAAATCAAGGGAAACCATCCATGCACATATAAACCATACATGGTAAGTTGAATACTGGACTTGTTACCTAGGCCATATAGTCTTAATTTATGTCTGAACATTATCCTTCACACCTGGCAATGAATTTAATGCATACTTGTGATTAACCTGTGTGTTTACTGTAACCAGTTTGTGGTTGACATTACCCAACTTGTATAGATATAAATTTGCATTCTGTAACTGCAACCAGTTGCTGCAAAATGATTTGTCCTGAGAACACATAGATAGCATGGGGTATGGCTGTAAAAAGCAGTATTGCCCAGATTATGTGAAGAGTTTTGGCAACTTTTCCACTCAGATCACTGCTAACAAAAATCATCTGGTATGGGGGCCATAACCAAATGGTAAAAAGGTTTCATCCTCTCTGAAGATATCCCTGAGTATCTATTATATGCCAAAGGAGGAATTCCAAGATATTTTGTGTAAGCCAATGAAATTCACTATATGAATTTTGAAGTAGGATGCTGATGAAGCATTCTAGGTTAACACAAGTGTGTTTAACACATGTACATATGATTGCATTTGAACGATCTACCCTTTGACTCCACTGTGCTACTAAAATTTCTGACACAATGTCATTGTGCTGTTGCTGGTGATGACAATGTCCTGTGTCATCTGATGTGATGGTATGTAGAGCTTACTTCTTTATCTGGATGAAACTCACACTTAGGGCGAGAGTCACACAGATGAGAATTTCATGTTAGATCTGACATTTTTCAAACCAAAATCATCAAAGGAGCAAAATAAACCTATTTATTTTGATCACTCCCCCCGTAAAGCTTAACTGCACTTATTTTGCAAGCTCATCACAGCTGCATAATCTTTTCAAGGCCATTAGGGAGGAAGGTTTAAATAATTTGCTCTGGCATCAAATGTCTTGGAGCATAAGATACATGCATTTCTCCCTTGACCTCTCCCATGCTGTTTCACATGACTGTTTAAGGAATGAACAAATTAAACAATGTCAGATGTATTTTTGGCTGACTTGAGATTAAGCTAAGTCAATGATTCTGCCCACGATATTTTGGGTAATTCAATAAAAACAAAAGCATAAAATAGACATGCCTCACCAAGCCTATGACAAGTAGTCACTCAACCTCCTATTATTAATCATTCAAATGACAAGTCATCTAATAGCACGGTTTGCAGTAATGTGGTAATTTTTTCTATCTCTTCCTAGTTCAGAAACTCATGCTTCTCTGATCATTTTCCAAAAGGTGATGTTTTCTATAAAGAAGGTCATCTGCCTCTTCTTCAGGCACAAGTACTGTAATGCTTTAACCATTCAGCACATAATTTAAAGTAAGTCACCAAATTTAAAGACAAGCACGTCTCTTTACTCCTCCACTACTACATGCATAATGTCTCTTCCTCGTACTCAGTATCACAGCACGGTCACCTTTTAACCTCGTTATTTTCTAAAGTGTCCTGAGAGATGCTCTGAGCTCAGAATGGTGCCATATAAAGCTGTCTAAGTACTGAAAAAGTAGCTGGCAATTTAGGCAATATATGTATGTTGTTCTGAACGTAATATCTTCTAATATTTTCATTAAAACTACAACACATACAAAGAACACAATAACACTATTTGATTGAGTAAATTCTCAGCTACAAAACACTGGTCTTCAAGTCATCATTCATTAGCTATGTATTTGTCATGGTTTTGTAATTTTGTAATTTTGCTATCAGTATTCCACATCATAACATCATGTAAAGCATGGATACTTTTACTGAATGTGCAGTCCACAGAAGAAGACTACATATCCCAGAGAACAACACGGTCAGAGATAAGTCATGGGACCAGAACGCTATATAATCTTGTTTCCAGGCTGGAGTGCTATCTTCTCTTGAACTTCTTGGAGAGTGGGAAGCGTTCCAGCCGTGTCGCCTAGAGTTCACAGTAGGCCTCTCGGTTTTCAGGGACTCTCTCTCTCTGTTTCGTTCGATTTATTAGCCTCAATTATATTATATTGTGTTATCTTGTATTCTGATATCATATTTAGTAAACTAAGTTTTTTTCCTCCTTAGATTGCCGCTGTTTTTATCCCATTTCCCTTTTCCCCCTCCTTTCCGGGCCCTGGGGGTAGCTTTCCCTTGTCATTGGCATAGGTAAATCTAAGTAACCCGTGACAATATTTTCACCAGAGAAAACCAAGAGCCTGCATGCTGCAGGCATGTGCATGAACAGAAGTGACCCACTGCTGCTACCATCACTACTGAAATGCAGTACTGAATGTCTCACTGTGCTGACACCCACTGTTTGTTCCCCAGAAGCATTCAGCAAATGTCAGTGAATGCCAAGGGGTGCCATTTTTTATTTTTCATGTAAGAATTCAGTCACACATCTTTGCTTTACAACCACTCCTATGTCAGACACCACTTTGTCAGACTGTCCCTCTGCTGCCACCTGTCACACAGCGACAAAACATAATGGGATATTGGTGAGAAGATTCATTATCAGCTGAATACAACTAACACCCAACACTGACACTTTGGCCCCAGTAGAATAGGAGGCATTATTTTCAGAGCAACCCTTGTGTGATGCATGCTGGATATTGAAAACAGTATTTAGTAGCAGAAGCCAGTAGAGGACAGTTTTTGGTTTCTTTTCAGATTTTTCTTTGCTTTTGTGGCTGACTGCAAAGAACTTTTATATAAATCAGTGCTTGCAACAGTGTGAGATTTATTTAAAATGCTTCAGTACTTTTCTCTTTTTGTATCACCTGAAATGTTCATTCAACTGTTTGTGAATTGGAAGAGCAAAAGTGACAAATATAGGCTCACTCCTCAGTGAAATCAGCAGTTAATGACACTGGTTATATTCCTTACTGTGGCGTTGTACTTCCAAAGTCTTCATCACCTGTGTATTGTCTTCCACCTCCCTTTTGTGTTACCCTATTTCTTCTTATGGACATTTAGGAATGAAGAAGATAAGTTTCTGTTTCCCTTGGTAGCACCTTATATATTGGAATGCAAAGGTGAAATTGAAGGATTTTGATAATTCCACACATTCAGCACTGCTCTGCATTGGAATGTATCTTTCTTGTTATATGATAAAAAGAAATTCCTTGTTAGGGGGAGAAAAGAAAAATAAATCCACACTTTTCCATGGAAAAGTTTCTTCCATGGAAGAAAGGTTTAAGAACATGAAAATATGACTACAAATTTAGTTGAGATGTGGAAGGCCCATGGAGCAAAACCAAAACAAGCAACAAGCAGAAAATACCAAGCAAAAATCTCTAGTGTAAGAGATTTATTCTTTTCCCCTAGCAGCAGAAGAGATTATGTGTACTGGAGAGAGATGCCGTTTTGGCTTTGCTTTTGTAGCTGTAGCCTCATCTTTGACAAATTCAAGAAACATAAAGAACAGTGGTGACATTGCAAGGGGTGAAATTACAGAGCATAAAACAGAGCAATGACATCAGAATGAATATTGTTCCTGACTTGATTCAGAGTAGTGAAGGTGAAAAAAAATGCTACCGTTTGTCTACTGCCTGACATTTTTCTCTGTGTTGGACATCATCATCACCAGCAACAGCACAATGACGTACCAGAATTTTTAGTAGCGTGGTGGAGTCAAAGAGTAGATCATTCAAATGCAATTATATGTACATACGTTATGCATGCTTGTGTTAACCTAGCATGCTTCATCGGCATTCAAAATAATTGTGTTCACAAGCTACTTGTCATTTTTTTTTTATTTTTTATTTTTTTAATCTACTTGAAAAGAGCAGAAATCTTCCTGATGCATGAATCAGTACTACTGACTGGAATGCCAGCTTTCAAAAGACAAAGGAAAAACAAACAAACAAACAAAAAACAGAAAAGGAAAATTTATGAAATTCTGCATCTCTTTGTCTTTGAATTCATTCCATACATCCCAATTAACATCACTGTTATTTAAGTAAATGTTGTCTTCTGCAAAGATTTTTATTTATTAGCCTTTTTCTCATTTCAGTATCCATTCATAAATTAAATGTGAAGGGATCACATAAGAGAGTGTTGTAGCAAAGCACAGCACCAGTATGAAAATATTCTGCAAACTGAAGCTGTAGGAAATTATATATTAATATCTTTTCACAAATATTGTATATAATAACAGAGATTTCTCTAGCAACTAGCATCTATTTAGGTTGTTCAAAGTTAACTGTTGTCTCAGCAGAAGTGTGAAACATCTATTGATGAAAATCATGGTCAGTGAAAGTAATTTCACTGAGTTTCTAGAAATGGAAAGCATCCACAAATCACAGGGAATGTTGATTCATCCTAGCCCGGGAAGTTACTCCTTTTTCAAACATGCCTGTTACATTTCTCCCTTTTATCTTTATTTCACTATGCTTTTGCCCTCACTCCTTCAGTTCCTTCTCTTTATCTGTATACTCTCACCATATCTTTAACTAAGGCTGTATATGTACTGACTGCAGAAATCTAACTATATTGTGTAGAAAGTAATCACCGAATCAGACTTTCCTCCTGAAATTCCTGAGGGAACATCTCTTAATAAGAATTTTTCTCACCTTTCTGGATAATCTGGATATTTTGACAGCATTTCACCTTTTATTTTCTCTCATTTTGTTAATCAGTACTGATGATAAAATTCAAGTCCATGCTTTTAAATTGAAAATGCTACTGGAGTCTTGTGTTATGACTTCATAATTGTTAGAGTATGCATTATGATCACAAAATCATTTATATATAAAAACAAATTAAAATTTGTTTGTATTTTTGTTGGTTTTGTTTTGTTTTCTTTATAAATAGATCTGTAGAATGATATTTTGTTTTAATTGTTTAATTGGTATTAAAGTATTTGCATCGACAAGCAGTGCACAGATTAGCACTAATTAATTTTACTTCTATTTACAACTAATAAATTATTTATCTTCATTCTCATAAGAAACCATTTGGAAGTTGACAGATTGCAGTTCAGGATGAGTATTTTACCATTAGTACAACTAACAGTTCATTTTTTATCAAACAGCACAGAATCCCAATATGCTGTTAAACTCAAATTCACGCTCCTGGCAATACTTGCACCTTTTTCTCTATCTGTGGTCAACAAAGTTGGCTATAATCCTAATAAATAAATTGAAAACTCCTGTGTGAATGGCTTAAAAATGATCAATGCAAAGTTTCTGAGCATTCACAATATTCTGGGTCTTGCTTCCAGCATAGCTCCCTTGGCCAAAACTAAGTAAAACATCAGTCTCTTAAGAAGATGCCACTCACTGTGCAAACAAGATTTATCTAGCAATTGTTGGACTTTACAGAAATAGGAAATAGTAAACTTTTAAGACTAGTTGCCATTTTTCTTATATTACTCTTTTAGGAGCCAAATACTTAATCTAGTTGCATCTACCATGAGATACCGGTGATCCTAATGACTAATAGTAAAAGAGTTCAGTTACTAGCATGAGCACACTGAGATAAAGACAAAGGAGTGCAGTGGGTTTTGTTCATCATGCTCTGTTTAGGACAGAGAAATGACGTAACAAAAGAAGAAAGTATACAAACACACACACATATTTGCATATATAGATAGATCTTTTACTTCATAAATTATGTACAACCTAGGCTAATTTTTCATGTTTTCCTCGGGACAGATTGCAAGGTACTGTCCTAGATCACATTAGAATAACTTTTTTTTTTTTTTCTTATTTTTTTCTGGTTACAAATCCTTTATTTAACTACATATAGAAGTGTTGAAATATTAGAAACAGAAGGACTGATCAGTGATTTCACTAGGAAGGAGTGGATTCTCTGCCTGTCAAAGCATCAAGTTTAAAAAACATTAAAAAAAGTAAAAAGTACATTTTCTCTTGCCATGTCTATTGGAGAGAAGTGAGATAATTTGAACAGCAAACAATTCATTTTCACATTGTACTTATCTTGAAAACTCATCCCTCATGTTGTTCATTTTCTGTATTTAAGATGAAAGTCAAATGACTCATTTGTGACAAATTTTAGAATATGTATTTTTTCTTCTGAATATGAAAAAGCAAGAAACACCATTTCCAAAAACACACAGGGTAATTCTAATTTCACAACTAACTTGGTTATAGAACAGTATGGCTTTTATATTTGTTCTGCTACTTTATATGCTTAAGAAATAAAACTGAAATGAATTTTTATTAACTGATAAAATACATAAAATGAAATGAAAAAATGAACTTCTACCCCACAAGATGATACCAGAAGATATATATTCACGCAACTTGTTAAAAGACATTGTTTTCTAAAGACAGGGATAAGGTAAAGATTATACAGAAACACACTATTAACAATTTGATCAAGCAAACATAATTCGAATGAAGAAATTAGAAAATAATCATCCTCAGAAGCCAAAATTTCAGGATTCAAGCATGTTCTACTTCCAATTGAATTTGAGGTAACCAACGATGCTGCATATTTTCCTCGGTCCTTTTGATAAGGCTCACTCTCCAAACGCCAGAGTGTAGCATATTCAAAGCAATGAGAACATTCCTAATTCCTAATTCCCGCCTTTAAAAATTCGAGTCTTTTCCTCATAGTGCAGCCACGATTTACAACACAAAAGCATCATTACAATCCATGTATTCTGTGCCAGATTTTTTTTTTTTTTATTTTATTTATTTTTTTTTCATCTCTGATGTAAGGAAATTAATGGATAGATAACATCCTCAACAGACAGGAGTGTGAGAAGAGGGCATAGCCACATGTTTTAGCTCTGGGAGACTGAACAGTTCTGATTTTCTATCTTGACAATGGAAAGAGATCACCGTCTCCAAAGTACAGTGCTCAAAATTAGACTTCTGTTCTGAAACTTTCCCCATTTCTCAGAGGAATTTTACTGCTTTCATTGCCTGGATGAGGATTCATGGTAGTCTGTCCTCATTAGTTTTAGGAAATATCATTGAAATAGGTGAGAATTCAATAAATATGACTGTGCAGACAGATATGTCCACTTTTAGAGAGTTTCTCTTTTCTTTATGAATTAAAAATAAATAAATAATAATAATAATTTAAAAAAAAACACCTTGTTCATTTATTTGTTCCAACTTGACTTTTGAGAGCTATTGATGCACAGTAGCAGCATCTAGTCGGACAATATTTCTGAAATATACCAGGCACAGACTGAATACAGTAGTATTTTCAGTATAAAATAAACTTTGGCTAGATGTAGTAATAGCAAAACTGGAGCCACAAAATAATAAAACAGGTCAGAATTCTGGCAAAGCAGTGCAAAGAAGACTAAGATGATTATGCAATTAAAATGTTTTACCCTGGCTTCTGGGATTCCTTTCATATGTTTACCTTAGTGAGGCTAATTTGTGCATAGTTACAGTTCGTCTTCTAACACCTCATCCTTCTGACAGAAGATTTAAATATCAAGATGTAGTTTGTATTTCCTATTAATTCTATTTGTTCTATATATAGAAATTCAGAGGTAACTTTATCTTTGTTGCTTACAGAGTTATGTTTCTATGCTGTCTATTAACAGGATAAGTATATTACTGTTGCTTTTATGTATTGCATTATCTGATTTAAAATCTCAGGGGTTTCATCAACTTGAAAGTGTTCCTTATGGTTTAGTGTCTGTGAAGGCTTTTGAATCGTAGAACCAGACTGTAGCAAGGTAATTGTAGACACAATGCATCCCTTCAGTATTGAGGTTATTTCCTTCCCCAGACCTCACAGTCTGCAAAACCTAATTAAGAAGTACTGATCTGCCTGCCCCAATTCCTTCAGTATTTAAGTGGATGATAAAGAATACATTTTTGTGGGAGAAACATCAGAAATGTATTAATGACCACAACATATTATATGCAGAAAACTAATAATTCAAAATTTCAAAGGCAAATCTTCAAATCTGTAGGTGTTATTCCTGATTCTGGTTTTCAAATGAGTAGATGGCTACTTCATTGGTACCTTCTGGAAATATTGTAACAGGAGGAGAGAATTCAGTATAAAAATCTCAAGAAAACTGGAAGGGAGAACGCTGCAGGACTTATATTAATTTCAGTATGGAAGATAAAAACGAAAACAATCCAGGATAAATTAGAGCTACCAACAAAATATTTGTTAAAATTCACTTGATAACAGTTTTAAATCTAGTTATTTTTGTTCATTTAAAACATTTTAAATTATAAAGAAGGAGGGAAATAATTTCTTTAAAATTAATGGGCATCTCAGTGACGTTTGCTTCCTACTCCTCAGAAGTTAGAGTTGTTTTATGGTCCCCACTTTAGGTGCACTCACACATTTGAACAAACAAACAAAGAAAAAAAAAAAAAAAAAAAAAGTTTGAAAAGAAAGAAAAGATCTTACCTATGACACCAGTGTCTGTAACTGCATCAATCACATCTTCACCTGAGAGTCATCAATAGATTAATGTTGTCTGGAGAACTTAAGTATCCTGTAATGACAAGTTATAAATCATATTAAAAAGAAATCTATCATGTTCAGACAGTAATAGCTTAAAATAGCCTAAATTCGAATCCAGAACATTGTGCTCATCTACACAGACACCTACATCACATATATTACTACTGCATTTTGGCATGAACTAGAGAGAAGTGAAGTGGAAAGAAAATTAACATAGTGATGTGAGAAAAATACATTCAAAACTTCAGTCTTGAGATTACAGTACAGTTACTATTATTTATTTTTTTACAAGAACTAAAGGAAAGTAAATAATTGCATTTTATTATTATTATTTTAAATATTGTTAGTTATCAAACATATTTTTACATGTTGTGTAAACCTTGAAGTCAAGTATCTTGAAGTCTTGTTGACTAGGTAGCAAATGTCAATCTGCTACAAAGGCAAAATTGTTATCCTGATACTGTGGTATCTAAGAACAGTTTCTCACTTCTAATACCAAATGTCACCAAATTGATGTAGGTGAGAACTAGATTAAATGTAATGGCAGGATTAATAACTCCTATTTCTTTCCTTGGAAAGTACAATAGATACAAAGAACACAAAGACATTGTTTGAATGAGTAAATTTTCAGCTATAAAGTATGACCATCATTAGGTATGCATTTTTGCCAGGAATGAGCAAGAGCCTGCATGCCATGCTTGTAAAAATCTGCATCAGCAGAGGTGACTCCCTGTTGCTGAAATGCACCTTTGACTGCCTCACTGTGTTCACACCCACTGTTTAGTCACCACAAACATTCAGTAAATGCCAATGAATGATGGTGGGTGCAATATTTTCTATATGGAGGAATTCAACTCCATACATTTGCATCAGCCACACATCTATATCAGATGCCATTTTGTCAGACTGTCTCTTTGTTGCCATCTGTCACACCCAAATGAAACATTACATTGAAGGGAAATTCAGCCTCTACTGCCATGCCACCAATATCCACCTCTGACATCGTGGGTCAAGTAAAATAAAACAGGAAGCATTGCTTTTGAAGCAGACCTTGTGTATGTATTCACATAAACGTTTTTCCTAATAGTATGTTATTGAAAATAGAAAAGGGACTATATCCCTGCACTAGTTAAATTGATATAGGAGTCTTATGTTATTTTACTCTTTATTTGCACCTGAGATTTCAACGTTGGTCTTTGACATTTAAGTGCTCCAACAGTAAACTCATTAAATATTCTAGGATGAAATCAATCTGTGCTGTACACACACATAGGGAAATTCAGTTCTGGACTTAAGCAATCTTTCAATATAAAAGTTTGGCTAGAACTTTCATATTTCATTAGAAAAGAAAAAATGTTTTAGTAGAAAGGGATTTTTTTCAGTAGAAAATTATTTTGTCAGAAGATTTACAGCTACTGCTAAAAATGAAGCTTTAACTTCTGCTGATCTCAAACCACAAAAAAACCACTAATTAAATTTAATGTCATTGCACAGTTGAGGTTGGATGAGAACTTACGTGAATTATAACAAAGTCCTTCCTTCTGGATTTTCAGAACAGTGTTGTAAATACAGTTCCTTTTGTATTTTCTTGAATGATTAGTTGAAATTTTCAAATTTTCAGTGCTTTTTATTTCTGGTTACAGAGTCACAGAATTGTCTGAGTTGAAAACGACCTCCTAAGGCTACTCTCAGGTCTCCCCAGAGCCTTCTTTTCTCCAAGCTGAACAGCCACAGCTCTTTCAACCTGTCTTTGTAGGTAGGGAAGATACTCCTTCCTTAGAGACATTTATGATTATTTGACCAGTTCTGCAAGCCCAGAATAACAGAAATCCCAAAGGTCTGGAGCACATATCCTATGAGGAATGTTGAGGGAGGTGGGCTTGTATAGCTTGGAGAAGAGATGACTCTGGGGAGATCTCAGTGTTGTCTTGCAGTACTTTAAGGGAGCTTATAGGAAGGATGACTGACTTTTTACACAATCTGTTAGTGACAGCACAAGAGGGAATGGCTTTAGAGTAAAAAGGAGAAAATTTACATTAGATATTAGAAAGAAATTATTTTACCCAGAGGGTGCTGAGGCACTGGAGTAGGCTGCCCAGAGAAGCTGTATACGCACCTGGAGGTGCTTGAGGATCAGTTGGATGGGGTCCTGGGAAGTATTTTATGATTTTCTCTGTATCTCCAGAGAGTACTTTATATTGTGGGTTAGCTTAGTAACTTCCTATAAATACCAGAGTAAGTACCAGAGGAAATATTAGAATAAGTTTGGAAACACTGATAAGTAGAATTTGTATGCTTTATTAAATTCCACTGAATCAAGGAAGATACATAGAAAATAAAAAGTAGAAAAACCAGTTTGCACTACTCTGGAATTTATGTAACTGATGATTTTTCTTCTGGTATTTTTGAAAAAAAAAAAAAAATGTATTATTTATTTTCCTTCTTTCCATAATCATTGAAATAACTCTAAACAAACTGCTGTGTATTTCACAAACATTTACAACTACTAAAAACACTGCTACCCACAAAGAAGTCTTCTCCTGAATTATGCAAGAGCAAGCCACATATTTCAGGCTGAATGAGAAAAATGAGAGCAACTTTGGATACTAATAGAACACATCAGGTTCAAAGGTCTGTAATTAATCTTGTCAGCACATGAAAGCTTTCCCTGTATGAAGCAGGCACGCCTGTGTGCAACATCTTGATGCCTCTCTCTTCTATGAATGCAGAGCCAACCTTGAACTAATGGGATCTGAATCCATTAAAGTGATTGGACGTAGTCTTAGTCATGTTCTTGCATACTTTATCATATTCATAGGAGCATTAATTATTTACATCGTTTCATTCATTTTGTACAGGAAACAGGCAAAATGAATAAATTTTTATTAGGTAACCTACAAATAATAATACAAATATTTCTAGAAGATAATTTTTTCCTGCTGCTGGTGGAAGCAGAGAAGTTTGCTCTTCAGACAATCACACTGCAGCTGATTGATTGGTGACAATGTAGTGCCCATAAGTGCACTTTTGAAAAAAACTTTGTCCTTATTTTAGACAACAATTCTAGTAGCATAATTCAATTCATCTACTTCTAGAACCTGTTAACATTCAAGATTCATGTAGCAAAACAGACTGAAAATAAATTAAAATTGATCAGTTTGTTTTATTGGCGGTGGCAAAAGTACAAATGCCGTCAATGTTAAGGACAATCCCTATAGAAACAAAAACTGCAGCAGAGCATGTTGCAAAGGCCTCTGCCATTAGCAAGTCTCTCTCCATTGATTGATATTGTTCAATCAATGTTCTTTCAGTGAAGAATACAAATGAAAAATGCATAAACTCAGCAGATGAGCCTGAATTATGGCAAAGTTATTTAAGTGATGTCAGAGACTTCATACTTGTGTGAGATACCCAAATGTATTATCAAATGCTCTCCAAACTATTAAATCATTTTTTTCTTTATTTTGAGGGAAAGGTTTTAATGACCCAATTCTTTGCATACACAAACATGTTTTAATAGTTTCTGAGTTTCTGAACGCAGAAAAATACACTTAATGACCTAAGACATCAATTTAAACAACAGCTTTAAGCTTTAGCTTGCTCTGTAATGTTTCTTAGTAAACTAACTGAAATCTCTCTTCATTAAATATTAAATGCATGTATTTTCCCTTACAACTTGGAATGTTACAGACCCATTCTATGCAGAAGCTAAAGTTGTAAAGAATTTGTGCAGAACAATAAAAAGAAGTTATGAAGCATAAAGCAGGGTAGTTGTTTGAAATTATAAGCATTTCCAGATGAGATTGTGCTGTCACCACTGATGACCAAGGAGCATGAATAGATGAAGTCTAATTTAGAGAACTGCAATTCTGCAACCAGTGTGTGGAGTATGCAGAGGAATATGTGGAGTGGCACAGAGGAAATGTTAAATATATGTTCAGCATAAGAATTCAAAGCTAAAAGTATGAAAAAAAGTTCTTCTCTGAGGCTGACTTTGCATTCTATTTATATAGGAGGACTGCAAAGAAATGGGCTTTAAAGCCATTATACATAAAACTAATTTTTGAACAGAATAATTCTGAAAAGGATATAGGCATCATTTTTGTAGCACGGTTTTGCAAAGTGAACAAAGTGAACCAGTTTCTCTGGCCAGTAATATGGGTTTGAGAAGTTTCACTGATGTTCATTAAGTGACCAAAACAAAGCTGGATGGCCAGCAAGGTAGATTCCTTGGGTGTTTTTTTTTGTGCCTTTTTTATTCCCACACCATTTATATAATGTGCTTTTGTTTATTATACAAGTAATCATGGGAGAAAAACAAACAAAGCAACACAACAGATAATGTTCGTCACAGCCATTAATTACACCTGTGCCAATTAAAGACTTAAATAACTGGATAGGTTGCATTTACTTTTGTTGGGAAAAATAGATGAAAATAGAAGCTGAGGTTCACACAACACAGTTTCTCCATCAGCTTCTGGAGTTCTGGTGTAATTACCGCTTATAGCCTATTGGATATTACTCATTATTACTTCCTAGTTGAGTATTTTTATAAGGATCATACATTCAGTAGTGTCATATGTTTGTTTTAGGAATACTTCTTTAAGCCAATATGAACGATAAAGACTGAAGGAAAGAATTAGAAAAAGATGACATGTAATGCAGACAGTGTCTCTTCCTGACAACTGACCTTCTTTTTCCCTACTCCTCCTCAGTTTACTGGAAAAGGAACAAAAATATTTTAATTTCATAAAGACTTCTTAACTACTATGTTATCTCCTCACAAGACTTCCGAGGCAACTTCATATGAATTTACCTAAGGGATGTGAAATAATATTTATACCTCATTTATATCCTAAGCTTTCTTTGAATTTGCAGCCTCATTCTGCCAGGCATTGAACAAATACACAGCTGGAGATACTTTTTGACCCAGAAACTGTTTTCTGCAGACAGAAGGAGAAACGAAAGCAGCAATATATTATACTATGATTATTGTCATATAGTAAGTTAATTCAATTGTGGAACTGAAACAACAAAAGAAAACAGTATCAGATCAGATCAAAAGGTGTACACTTCACTAGGATGTATAATAGACAGCATAATACTAGAGAATAGTCTAAGTTAGTGCTGCTATACAACAATACTACGCACATTCATTCAGTCTCTTGTGTATGTATCAAAATTTCCTGAGCCTCAGGTGGTGCTTTGTGTTTAATAGTCCTGGGTCAATCGTTTCGTCTGCAAATTTGTCCAAATGAATTATTTTAAATCACATATAGCCTTTAGAAATGTGTGCTTCTGAAACCTGTGTGAGTAATAAATAAGCTAACCAACACTGCTGCACTTTCAGTGCTCTAAAATTACTCTGAAATAAAGTAAAATAATTCTTGCCTGCAAGGAACTCTTTTTTTTTTTTCTTTTCTTTTCCTCAAGCGTCTGAATTCCTTATCATTATGCAATGCAAAACACATCCTTGATGTGATGCTAAAGTCAAGGATCACAGTTTTAGTGTAGCTGGTGTTGAACCTTTTGATATTTTAAGAATATCTGGAAGACTTCCCAATTTATACATCTGCTTATCTAATCTAGATTTTGGTGGATAAGGTTTCACTGGGATGTTACAAGGATGATTAGGAATCTTAATATCAATACTACAACACTTTCACCCTCTGTCAAACTGCAATGGGCCATACTTTAAAGAAAATTAGGCAGATGGCTGGATGGTCAAAAAACGTGTTGAAACACAACTTCTTGATATTTGCAATTTAACATGTGCTAGTGTTTATCCATGTGTAGAACAAGCCACCTGCCAGTTGTTTCAGTGATATTACTGGCTAAGCATTGCTAAGCACTCAGTAATAATGACAACAATACTGCCAGAAACTTGTATACGAGCTATGCACACTGATGGCTTTTGTGGAAAAAAAGTGCAAATTACAACTCAGAAGAAAGCAATCTTGTGTTGCCAGAATATTTATTCATGGTGTGCATTATCTGCACAATTCAGAAACATGTATACTAGTACTATATTACAAAATTTGCTGACATGATGTAGAAAAGGCTATAATACTGTGGTGTCTGTATACTCTCTTCATTACTATGCTGAGGCAGAAGTACATGCATATATTTTCAAAACTAGTTATATAGCTGATTGTCAGCAATTCATTCTCCAGCAGTTCTCTTGCATACACTTCATTCAATTAACCCCAGAGTCATCAAAATTTGGAGGCAAATGTGAAAATAAAATCTTGCAGCATGCAATGGAAGCAAATATCAGCTAGTAATACATGTGTCTAGGGCAGTAATGATGCCTCAATAGGAAGACCAACTATCCTCATACAGTAAATGGACTTGTGACATTAGGTAATTCTCCTTGTTTTATTGTAGATTAGATATCAATACAAGCCTTTAGAAATCCTCCTATTTCCTATTTTGCAGAGCATTCAGCAGATTCTCTCTGTATTCAGTCTGAATGAACTTTGCAACCTTAAACACAAGAACCATTTCTATCTGTATGAATAAAACTATCTGTATTCATAGGAGCAGAAGCTTTTTTTTATTTCATTTTCAGATATTGCCCCTCAATATTTCAACAGTATGAGTGATGTTGTGATTTTGGAGGTTGGAATAAAAAGATCTTTGACGTACCTTCCAATCCAAGCCCTTCTATGATTTTGTGATCCTAGAAGTTGTGCAATAGCTATGAGATGTGATGAAGAGTTCAGTTTCAGTTGCTTTTTGCATGTTTGCTTGTTCGTTTTTGAGTATGCTGTGTGTAGTGATACTAACGTCTTCCTATGAGAGCTAGCAAAGCATATTAGCATAAGTAGGCTAAGTACTGATGTACTCTTCTGAGATCCTAGCTAGTTTTATGCACATTTTAGAATGTTATGCCACATAGACCTGCAGCATGGTCCTTAGACTAAACAGAAATGAAACATTCCTTTTTAGAGGTATTTATACTGCAATGCAAGTATTTATAGGCTCATCTTCACTGATAAACCTGACACAAATCTCCTTTCCAGCTTAAATTGATGATGATGTGAGCACTGCTCATCTCCATCTATTCTTTCCTTAGAATAAAGACATGAGAATGGAAAAAGAAAAAAATGCCCAAGAAACATGTGTTTGTAAAAGTTGAATTATTGCATAGAATTCCGCAAAACAGATGTTAGGGCTTTTCCAGCAACATCAAAACAAGCAAAACAAATACAAGCTCATTTTGATTTGCAGTCCAATATTCTTTGTTCAATACGGATGTCATGTGTCAAGAGTGCAAACTGCTGAAGGAGAGAACTCACAACACATTTGAATGAAATTTAGAGAAACTGGAAAAAGAAAAATGTACACAGATAATAATAATAATGATAACGCTGGAACCCAGCATTATAATCTCTGCCCAATCCTGCAGAGAACCTTCTTAGCTGTAATTCTCTACCAATAGTTTCTTTTCTAAAACTTATTATATATCACTATTCAATTCTGGACTCACTTCCACCATTCAGGTAGTTAAAATATTTTAAAACTATGCTGTTGATTTTCCTTAGCTTTCTGAATTCAGGGTTACTGGGGGAAAGCCTTGATTACATTGCCAAGTTCACTGCAGGGTAGATGGCCATGCGACACAGAAAGGATACAAGTACTTTATTTCTTTCCCACTCCATTTTAAGTCTTTCCTGCCAAAATGTGAGAGCAGAGTAGCAGCTGCTAGAGCTCACTTTCATTCTGCACATTCCTGCTAGCAAATGCATAGCTTCATACATTTTATGCTTTACAGATCTAACTGCTGCAAACATGCCTTGAATAGTATGGCAAGTTTAGTAACTCCACTAGAGAGGTCTTTGGTTAACAGCAATTTCCATATTTGTTAGCTCTACCCAGTCCTAATAGACTCCTCCAAATAAAAAGAAGATTATCCAGTATCGATCTGCTGCCTGCCAAACTGTGGGCCATGTCAGCCTGAAAGAATAAAGATGTAATTCTCTGAAATGAGAATTTTAAAATGAAACTGCAGTAATACCAGTTCACTAAAATAACATTTTGCCTGTATTACAAATAGAATAACATTTGGAAAAATTGTCATAACTTTAGCATTGTCCTGCACTGGAGCACAGTGGTTGAAGTCTGAAAGACTCTACACTTCCATTATTGTTTATTATTATTATTATTATTATTTTCATTTTCATTTTCATTTTCATTTTCATTTTCATTTTCATTTTCATTTTCATGTTATCATTATATTGCACTGGAGATGCTGGGAAAAGCTTTCTGTTTTGATAAAATCTTTCAAATATACAAAGGTCAAAATTCCAGTGAGATTCTCCAGTATAATTGCCACATAAATAATGAACATGAAAACAGATATTTATTTATCTATCTATTTATTCATTTATATAATAATTATTTATATAATAATTATTTGGGGTGAGTATTCTTTGCCCACATTGCTTTAGGGAATGCATAAAATGGAATTTTCACAGCACTGGGAGGAAAGTGAAAAGTGTTGGGAGTGAAATATTATGATCAGGACTGTTAAGAGAACGTGATATTTTTACTTGTCCAGGATCTGGAGCAGGGTAGATTTGTGATGTCTTATCCCAAACAGAGCATTCCCTCTAATGAAAATTTCACTTTTCTCACATGGAGGAGTTATCAAACTACAACATGAATTAGGTTGAGGTGCCTGGAAAAGGATCTGTTATCTTAAAACTTCTGTGCAGCTGTTTTATTTTTGTGTTGTCAAAAAAAGTGTTTGTGAAAAACAAACAAATCTCTTTCTCCACCAAAAGTTTGATATTAGAACAAAAAGCAAAACAAAATAAAAAGTAAAACAAAACAAAAACAACAAAAACCTTTAATGTTTATCACAAAGAAGTGAGAAGTCTCAAAGACATTTCTGATACTTGCAGAGTAATTTTTTTTCAGTATGATTTTTTCCCCCCATTAAAGTAATTGGCCAAATAGACTAGAGTTACATCTCTGGCAGATATTGCCTGTGATGGAGGGACATAAGCAAAGTGGGAAGAAAGAGATACAGAACTTGTTCACATGTCTAAAGAAGTAGTAAGGATGAACACTAAGAATAACAACAAATCCAATTCTTATTGTGGAGAAGCAAATGATATTCACTGCTCTATTCTGAGACTGAAAGCTGAAAGTTTTTAGGAAAGGCTTTCTGGTGAGATAATTACAGATATGGTTATGTAGGTGTGTGCATTTGGGCCTTGGTGGATAACTCTATATGTATAATCCAAATCAGACAGGAGTTATAGCCACCATAAAATTTTTAACATAAATATGTATATGTTCACACACAGACTCCCATAGGTAAGCAGGTCCTAAATGTTACCCAGACTTTTCAGTCCCCTGGTTATTGGCTTAGCTCCCTTGTTGCCTCTGGTAACCAACTTCAACTGCAGTGGTCACTTCCAGAGACACACTCTTGGCTCCCTGACTACATCATCTACTCACCAGGTGGTCCATCTAGATCTTTGTTAGTGATCATCTCCCCAGTTGATGGCACTATGAACCCAAGGACTACTGTGACCCAAGGTCCAACTTCTATTGCTTGTCTTGAATTCCACTCACTCTGATCTCTTCATCTCTTGACATCACAGACAGACTGTGGCTCCTGCTCTAATACCAGCTGCTGCACCCAGACTGCCATATACACACATACAGAGTAAGATGCTTCTTGTGCAAAATAGGTAGACAAAAACTGAATTAGAAATCAAGGCATTAAAAAAAAATAAATAAATAAAAATAAAAAGTAAATATATGTATATATATATTCCTAATGCTTCTAGTTCTGTTTGTTTACTGCTTTCACAAATGACTCCAAAGAACTTAGTAATGGAAACTAATTGGAGAAGGTTCCGCGCCTGTGTCCGGTTTCTTTCATAATTACTGAAGTCACTGATTTGGCATGAAACAGCTCCTACTTAATCTGCCTGATTTAAAAGGGCACTTTCTCATGCTGTACTCATCGAAGCGGAAATGAATTGCTCGCTGTCATGCACCAGGCTGTTGCCTTCATTTGATAAACCAAAAAATTAGACAAATTGAGTCAAGGAGTCTTGAGGACTCTTCAGCCTCTTTTTTTGCTGCATACTACGAGTTGAAACATTGCATAGATTATGAGGGCTCCTTTTATTTTGTTATTATTATTTATTTATTTATTTTTTATTACAGGAATTAATGGGATTGTCAGACTGGACTGAATTTATCTCTGCCAGTTCTCAGAAACTACAATATTCCTTAACAGAAAGGAGGATTAAAATTACATTGCATTAAAGAAAACCTCAATATAGAATGCAAATCAATGCTTCACTCACTGGATATGGTCCATTCATAATGAAAATAAGAAGTGAGGAGCTAGAGGACTCTCAGTATTAATTGTTTGAGTTTTGAATGCAGTGAAGGGCAAGAGCATGGTAGAGATTTGCAAGGATGAGAGTGATTATGATGGACAAAATCCTGATGTACTTATGCTCAGATGCAAGCTAGAAGGTTTATGCAAAGCTCTACATCAGAAATTACAAAAGCCATAATAAACCTGTTTCTTAGTGCCTGTGTAGTTGTAGGCTGATCTTTGGATTCTGAAGTCCCTGGCATAGAATAGAACCACATATCCTTAATGTTCTGCTCTGTACCATACTCCCAGCTCTATCACACATCTCTCAGAAACACAAAACACAAGGCTGGTACCACACAGCAGCTTTCAGTTTAGCTCAAAATAAATGAAAGAAGAATATTATATAGGTCAACATAGCAGCTATTATCACAAGTAGATAAATATATAATTTTATATCATGGCCATGACTGCTTTTGTACTTTTCTGAAATGTAAAATAGGTGACCAGGCAGTAGTGAGAAGATAAAAAGAAGAAAAAAAAAAAAAAGTGTAAGGAAAAAAAAAAAAAAAAAAAGGTCCTTCCTTCCTTCCTTCCTTCCTTCCTTCCTTCCTTCCTTCCTTCCTTCCTTCCTTCCTTCCTTCCTTCCTTCCTTCCTTCCTTCCTTCCTTCCTTCCTTCCTTCCTTCCTTCCTTCCTTCCTTCCTTCCTTCCTTCCTTCCTTCCTTCCTTCCTTCCCTCCTTCCCTCCTTCCCTCCTTCCCTCCTTCCCTCCTTCCCTCCTTCCCTCCTTCTTTTCTTTTCTTTTCTTTTCTTTTCTTTTCTTTTCTTTTCTTTTCTTTTCTTTTCTTTTCTTTTCTTTTCTTTTCTTTTCTTTTCTTTTCTTTTCTTTTCTTTTCTTTTCTTTTCTTTTCTTTTCTTTTCTTTTCTTTTCTTTTTCCCAAGGAAACAGTTGCAATTTCCATTCCCTCTAATTTCTAACACTTTCCCAAAAAGTAGCAAATAATGACATCCATACCTAAAAAACAGTAATTGCAGGTACAAGAAAAATGGGTGCTGTAGAAGTCCACACAAAGAAAGTGTACTTCAGTTTTAGGGCATGAACTGATGTAGGACTTACTAGTTAACATTCCAAGTTTGGAGTGGAAAACAGTTATTACTGGCAGAATGCCTGAGCCTTCAGCATTATTTGATAAATCACCTGCTCACTCTAAAATATGAGATCTTAACTTCAAAGACTCAGTTTACTCAAGTGTGTCAAATGCACTTAGAATATCACCTCTTCCTTCAAGCAGCTTTTCAGTGTCCTGGACACAGACTGCTGGAGACAAGAAGTCTGCAATAATCAAAATGATTTGTTTTTGAAGAAAACTAAAATTCAGGCTTTGTAGGATACGTCTCCTGGGAGGCAGGGAGATCACCAGACCACCAAGCTGAGCTCCTGTGACACCAGTCTAAGCAGCTGTCACCTTTTCTATCAAACAGTGGCTACTAACACAGGGATATATATAATAAAACAGATAATTCTCTTCTAACCACTCAAAACATTCATTCATTCTCATTCTGAAATAAATTTGGTCCAAAAGGTTTTGATTGTTATTTTTTTTCATTCTGTATACTTTGCTGAATAACATGACTGCATACATAAATCCCAACAATCTGATTGGCTACTGTTAACCAGTCTTCATTCCCTTAGAACACCATCCCAGGTGTGAAAAATCCCCTCCTTGCAAAGTATTTTCTGATTTATTCTGTGAATACTTCTTCCATGACTTTGACAAACCAGATTATTTACAGGGTTGGATGAAGGAGAGAGGGCTTAATTTTTTTATACTGTCCCCGCAAAAAATGTCTTTTCCACTTAACATAATCTAGATCCAAACCATTTTTTCACATCTGTCTGTTCAGTCTTTGGAGATCCCTTCTGAGATAGCAGCATTAGCCAAGTTTTCTTTCCTCCTTTTCAGGTCTTGATACTATCACAAGCCAGAATTTGTAATATTATTAATAAGATGTGGAATTGTATAACCTTAGGTTCACTGATGGCTGGACTAGTTTATCTTACTGTTTTTGGTTTTTTTTAACCTTAATGATTTTATGATTCTACCTTATTCCCTTGTTACAGGAGGGATCTTTCCTAGCAGGGCTCTTCTTGCACATCTTTGAGGGCAGTAAAGCTGAGTGAGTTTTCTGTAACAATCTGGTGGACTACGATCTGTGTTGCACGGAATCACTTGCATTTTATTATCTGTTTTTAGGGCAAACTTGACTTTCAGACTTTCTGAATTCCACTGAAAATCAATTATACTGCCTAATGAGCAATTCAGAGATGAATTTAAGCCTCTGAGGCAAAAGTCATCTCTAACTAATTAACCTACAACCATTATTGTGGTTTGACAGTTTAGCAAGTTATAGTCTGCACTGAAGATCCAAATATATAAGCATTTGTGAAATTCTCCCTTGTTGGTTAAAAGTATATTCTCAGGTAACAGCATCTTCCCAAAATCAGTGCTGAAAAGGAAACGTTCAACCCACAAAACATCTGGTGGCAGAATGTCAATTGCCAAAGCAGTTAACAGACATAGCTATTGAGGTTTCTTTTTTTTTTTTTTTTTTTTTTTTTTTTTAATAAATATTTAAAACAGAAAATCGCAGAGAGTTTTTATTTTAATAACAATGGTTAACATGTAAGTTTTGTGTTCACAGCCTTGTAATGAAGTACAGCACAAGTTTGAGCAGATTTGAATATCACAAGTCCTAACTTATCAGCCTTGACAGCAAATCTGCCTTCTCTCTGCACATGTACAGTATTTAGCAATATGGCACTGAAGGGTAATATCTGTATCCAGATTCATCTATTTAACAGTAATCACATCACCAGCAAGGCCATTGAATCCCCATGAGAAAACTCAACAAAGGGAAGAAGAATCATTGAGAGCATCACTCAAAAGCAATGTTGCTGCAGGAAGTGTTTTCACTAGCAAAACCCATTTCTGAAAAAATACACCCTTTTCACCCTTATGGTCTGGACGAAATCTGTGCATTAAAAATATAGAGGAGACAGGAAGTAGTACTTTCAAAATAATAAATTTGGATGTTTTGTGGGGCAAATACAATGAGGCAAGAAGCACTGTCTTAGTAAAATCATTTTGGATGAATGATCTTTTAAAATAGTGTGGAAAAAAAGAAAAAAACCTACAAAATATTGTTAATGCTTCTTTTCTATATATATCAACACCTTGCTTCCTTAAAAATGCTCTGTGCTTAGGCTTCAGAAAAGAAAAGCACTTTTGGCTATTGCTCAGATCAACCCAGATAAACACTGCTGGCTCTTGTTCAGCTGAACATCAACCAACATCCTCAGATCCCTTTCCTCCATTCAGCTTTCAAGCCATTCTGCCCCAGTCCTTCACCACTGCATGGGGTTATTGTGACCAAAATGCAGAACCTAGCCTTTGCTTTTTCATGGAGAAGCTGTCTGACCATGGTTTGTATGGGCATACTCTCCACTGGGTGAAACACTGGCTGGCTGGCCGGGCCCAATGAGTTGTGGTCAGTGGAGTTAAATCCAGTTGGCAGCCAGTCACGAGCGGTGTCCCCCAGGGCTCAGAACTGGGGCCACTTCTATTTAACATCTTTATTAACGATCTTGATGAGGGGACTGAGTGCACACTCAGTAAGGTTGGAGATGGCACCAAGTTGGAGCGAGTTGATCGGCCACTACAGAGAGACCTGGATAGACTGGATCAATTGGGCCAAGGCAAACTGTAGGAATTTCAATAGGGGCAAGTGTCGGGTCCTGCATTTTGGTCACAGCGACCCCAGGCAACCCTACAGGCTTGGGGAGAAGTGGCTGGAAAGCTGCCTGGGAAGAGGGGACCTTGGTGTACTGATGGACAGTCAGCTGAATCCGAGCCAGCAGTGTGCCCAGGTGGCCAAGAAGGCCAATGGCATCCTGGCTTGGATCAGGAATGGTGTGGTGATGGTAATGATAAAAAAAAAATAAAAAAATTGTACTCTTGATCGAAATTTAGCTCACACACATAAGCTTGAAGTAATCTACCCTTGTGATAGTTTATTAATGTATCTTTACCCACAGCTTTTTGATGAAATAGACCTAAATATAAAAATTTAAAATATTTATACAAATTCCATTTTGAATTCACAAGTTTTGCCTCCATGAATTGAAAAGGGGAAGTTGAGAAATGAAAAAGGAAACAATAAGAATCACAGAAAGACTGTTAATACAATTTTACATGAGTATTAAATTCAAATAAAATATTTACAGAAGATAAGGAATTCTTTTGGTACACTACACAATTTACATTACAAGTAGGAGCAACTAATCTTCCACACATTCTGGTTTATAATAGCAAGGCATGAACACACCAAAGGAAGGGAGCGAAGATTTCATTATGAAACTATTTAAAAATAAATGTGTGAATATAAATGATCTATTTGTATCCAAGCTCCAGCAGATCTGAAATGAAAGCCAAAAAGCAAGATGGTGTTGAGCAACATTACTTTCACAAATTGATTTATGTTGGGATTTGGTACTAGAGTTTTTCCCAACTTATGAGTCCTGCATAAAAACAACAATCTTAACCTAACAGCAATGAAGATTTCTGCTTACTTAAATGACTACTTACTTAATTTTGTTTTTAAGAGTGTGCTGATACCAATTAAACACAAGTGCACATTAACTGCTTTATAGAGGCTATTAGTTTTTCTTTTCCAGTTGGTAGCTCAAGACAAATAGACATACTGCTGTTGTAAAGACTGCTGTGTGAGTATAAGATTTTTCAGTTTACTGACAATTTCAAGCAACTGAGAATAAAGCAATATTTTAAATATAAACCTATGGTAAGCTGACATGCATATCAAACACCAAATTTAAATATAAATTGCTGCAAAAATGCCAACATTATGTCTGTGTGACCTGAGAAATGTTGATTTTAGGCAGTGCCTAAAAGAAAAAAAGAGAGAAAACACTCTTAAAAACAGACATTCTGAGAAGAAAAAAAAAAAAAAAAAGTGCAAAAATAACAAAAAAGTGTCCATTACTATCTATTTTTGTTTTATTTCTCTTGTCATTATCAATAAAGTAAAACTGTAACAAAATGAAGTAGAAAATCAGAATGTTGTTGAAATTAATGAAGTCTAATTTTTGAATTAAATTTCATAATATACTGTCTTCATCTCTTGCAACAAGCAAACAATTGCACAGATTGCACATAATATATATGTGTATGTAAACAGATATATTTATACATGTTGTGCATATTGTATAATTTTGAGTATCTATGTGTTCTACTACCAAAAATGATTTGTTTTCTTTTTGTTTCTCTTCTATGCTTTGAGTGTACAGAGTTCTCAGTCAACCTGACTTTCACTCTTTATCAAGCAAGAATCCATGACCCCACAGTTAATAATATTTTCTTTGCCAAGTTAATTCTCTGCTCCTTGGGACTGTCCTGCTCAATATCCTGTTTGAGTGTTTATGCAGGAAGACAGCATAATAGCATTGTGCTATGGATATAGTATAAAGCTTGTATATTTTTCTTAGTAGACCTAGGTTCAAACTGTTGGAAGCTACCCAGAGCCTCACTATGTTCAGAACTCTGCTCTTGTTTAAAACTATAATCATTTTGATGACAGGCTGCTGTTGTACAGCAGTGACCCAGCTGTGTATCCAAAGATCTTCACAATCACATGTATGAGCCTCTAACATTTGAGCTAACAACCACTTTCCAAATACGGCCAAGACTGTGAAAACCAAAAATGGATAAGGGTGGCATTTTTCTTATCTTATTCTATTACTTTCATTCTTCTGACATAGCTTCTAGAAAAGCAAACCAAAGTCTCCTAGGGTTGTTTTCAAATTTACATCTTTCAAATAGCTTCAGAAGATGATTATATTCACTACATGTCTACTTCAGTCATTATCTGATTTTTTAAATGCTAATTCTTCTAGGTCTTAAATACATGTTTTCTGTTTGAACTCATTACTACTATGACTAGTGAATCTGGTCAGAAATTAAACTTTATAGGCTCTGACATCCATTTCTTCCATTCCAGACTGTGGAAAATATAAGACTTGTGTGGAAAATACAACATACATACATTTCCTATGAATTATTATTTAGTAAAGGAACAGATGCTTTTTCTTAGCCAGAACTGGCTATTCTTTGCCAAGAATTTATCATTCCAGATTTATGGACTAAATTCTACCAAATTCCGTGAACAAAGGAGTCCTACTAGGACTAGGATCTTCCTTCAGAATCTCCCTGTCATCACCAACACAACTCAAATTAAATTCTGTTACAACTGTAAGCAAGGACTCTTTCCCAAAGCTACAGTGAACATTGTAATGAAAAGGATTTTTTTTTTCCTACTAATGTATGCATAGTTTCCTATTGTTTGCTGCCAACTAAAATAATGAACATACAGAACAAACTGTATGGATTAGAAAAGGGTATAATTGACCTTTTTATTTGTGTAAATGAATGGTTGTCTGGCTATAAGGAAGAGACAAACTATACAGGAAGAGGCAAACTACACTGGAATTCATTTTCATCTCCCATAGTGAAATCTTTTATTGTTGTTTTTCTGTGTTACAGTGGTTGAATACAAAGCCTAAGTCAGAACAAAGTAATAATGGTGCACTGACATGTTCCTGGAACTGAAACTATAGACAAATAACTCTACTTACTGCCAGGCCCTGGTTCAAGTCTCCTTACAGCCCTCTGGGTATTTCCAGGCTAAATAGCTTTGAAAAAGGGAACAGCACATTAGCAGCCCCTCTGAGACAATCTGAGTAGAGTTACGGCATAAAAATCCCTGTTTAAATTATGTTAATAGAGCTGCATGCTGCAAAGGAATTATTTATCAGAACTAGTGCAAGACCCAAGAGTGTATGCATTTTTTACATCAGACTTACATTCTCTTTCTGCAGTCCTGGGCTTTTCCAGCAAACACTCTGTCTATTCCAGCAGTAATGGAGGATCTCTTGAATATATCATCTGTGCCTTGGATATCTATGGTTTTTAACGCCAGGACTTCTCTGTTTCTGTTCCCTTGAACCTCCCTTTCTGACTATGTCAAAGCCTTCAGTACAATCACAACATGGCTAGAGTTTTGTGTGAATGCTGCGCAGTAAGCAGTATGGATCACAGCTCTGACAAAGTGCCTCCAAGAAGCTGCAGCAGCATTTGCCTGGGTATCATGTAATTTGAGAAGATAGGTTTTGAATCTTGGGAAGCATGGACTACCATTTCACTAAATATTAATGACTAAGAGTTCAACTTCAGAACACCAACTACAGTATGGAATGAACATTTGCAGTCACCTAGCTTCCCAGTGTGTATGTGTGGGTTGGTAGCTCTTATGTATCAAACTAAATTAATATAAACAAGAAAGCTGTGTGGAGGGGAGAAGGATACATATCAAACATCTAAAGTGATGTCAAAATTATCATTGCTTTGGTTGTGGGACAACTTTGTGCTATGGTAACATTATGGGGATGTTCACTAGAGGATGATCCTGCTGGAAACTATCTGTGCTATCTATGATTGTTTCCATACCTAATTTCACCCCTTTGATTTCACAGTGCAGTCAGCAGCTTGAAGGAGAAATAATCAACAAAATGCTTTCTGAAATGACTGAATAGCGTTGATACAATGGGAAGAGGTTTGCATTTGAAATTTCATCAGGAAAGACACCAGTGCAAAGCAGGCCTTGATTTCCTGCTCAAATCAGCAGGAAGCCAGTAAAGTCAATAGGCTATCAAAAGCAATGGGGTTAGACCCACATTAAATGTGTGTGAAAATCAGTGGAAATAAATAATGGCTCACTGTGTCTGTGCGTGCATTTAAACTCTCAGTTCGTGAAAATACCAAGTACAAGAAAAATCAAAGGTAATCTCAGATAATAAATGGGTCCATTTAGTTTTGACATTAAAAAGTGGGGTGTCATCTTCCTGGTTTTTTGGGTTTCTAATCACTCCATTCTGCTTTTCCATAATTCATAGCCTTTCACATTTTATTGAATCATTCAAGACTACTCACCCTTTCTTTTTCATCTTTTTATTTTAGTTCTAAAATTTGTGTGTGCGTACATGCTTGGGAAGAAATGTAAAAGAGCTACTTAGCATTTGAAGGAGTGCTGCAAACAGTTATTTCAAGGCTTTTGTTCTAAAATAAAATAAAAATCCAAGGGAGGAGATTTTTCAAATTTGTTTCACAAGACTTTTTATTGCTAAGGTTTAAGAAAAAGATTTTTCCCCTGGCATAAGTCATCAGTAGTCTATACTGCTGCTCTAATTTACACCTCCTGAGGATTGAAAGTGGCATAAAGTGAGCAACTAAAAAGAAAGAGACCGCACATGACTCACATCTGTCACATCACTTAATATACTGTTGCTAAAGAAATGAGGTGGCAAGAAGTGGCACAGTAGAGAAGAAAAGATTTGACTTCCTCATTTGCTGTAAGTTTTAATTCCTTCTGCAATTGTTTTAATAAATAGAAATACAGAAATACAATTTGATAATATTGATCAGTAACTGAAAATAGATAATATGGTTGGAGTGTTTGATCATAGCCTTAAAGATGAGCTACTGCAGGCAAGTTTGCAGAATGGCTTCTGCAGTTTTATTCAGCCCAACATTCACTTGTTGGACCTTCCTCGTTGATAACATGAAATTATCCCTCTTGTCTTATAGAGTAAAGGGACTGCAAATTTGAGTGTTGCCTGTGAGGCGAGTTACAGGGTCAGTGCACAGACGTAATGGCATGGAGGAGTCAAAACTGAGGCAAGTAAGACAAGAAGACAGACATTAGCAATTGAGAAATTAAGAGAGTTTTGATAATAATTTTCCTATTCAACTGGTCTTTTACATCTATGAAGATACATTTAGAAGCATGTTTCATTGGAGAAAGAGATATCAACCTATTTCAAAGCATTTAAAAATGCCACCAGTTCTCAAAGGATGCCTACAACACCATTCAAAAGCAGAAGGAAGCTGGCTTTAAAAAAAAGACATTAAAGTACTGTGAGCCATGAGATTGTGATCATGGACAGGATGCAAAGGTGTTTGGAACAGCAAAATATAGATTTACAGAGTTCCCATTACAGAGCAGGCACGTGGCCAGGCAAATAGGGGTGTTATCCAACTCTCAAGATGCCTACAGATTTTTTATCAAGACATGAAACATTTTTGCAGCTTGTTAAGAAATGCAAAATTTTTTATGACCAACTTGACCCCATAAATAATGACAGTGTCCAGATTCACATAGCTGCAGGCACGATTGTTTTAGGTTTTTTCTGAAGAATTAAGTGATTTGGGGAAATAAATAAACAAATAAATAAAGTGTTCTCTTCCTTCTAGCAGTTCTCACAGTGAAGTTAACTAGGCTTTCTTTGCATTATTTTTCACATGATGTATAAAGAATGTATTGCACAATGGCGTATAAGAGAAAGATACTTTCCATCATGCAAAACGCTGTCCTCAGGGGAACATTTATATACATTCTTACAGCTTATTGATGCGTTGGTGTTACTGCATGACAGTAAGAATGCTGAGTGCTTTGCTAGGAATAAAGAACAACGCACTCACTCACACGAATCCTTTGTTTTCTCTTTGTTGATACAGAACTGAAAATGCAGAAAAAACAGATGTTGTCTAAGATAAATACTTGCCAGCTTGCCTATTCTTCCCATGCTGAGTATTCTCTACCCCCCCAAGTTTCTCTTCTTTTGTGAAAAACAAACAGTAAAAATCAACTAAAAAACTACCATCAAAGCAAACAAAAAATATTAGTAAGAAAATGTTTTCATCTCTTGTTGTAAACTCTCAGACCATCAAATTCAAACATGATCTTCACACTTGCCCATGATTCAGAGTTACTGCAACCAGCCACCATAGAAGCCCTGTTCTCCAGATTCTCTAGCATTAGACCACAAACCTGTCTGTTCAGCCATTCTGTGGTGGCCCACCCTTCATACCTTTGTGCTATAGGTTGAGCAGCTGGACAATTGCCAAGGTAACTATTTCAATTATTTTAACAATTCAATACATCAGTTATTCAGTACATCAATTATATGACAAATCAGCCAAGAACATCTTCCTTTCTGGACAAGATTTAGAGTTAAAATAAGATCTACATATTTAGATATATACATATATGTATGTGTATATATATATATATATATATAAGATGGGGAATGGGCGAGTGTTTATATGGGGAGTGTTGTGCAGGTTAAAAGGCGCCTACAATAAAGGTCTTTTGTTCTGCACCAGTGAAGGAGTCCACATCTCTTTCGTCACACCTGCAAAGGATCTCGATGCCCTCTTGCAACAATTGGTGCCCAAACAGGGACACGAGAAAGAGAACAAACAGGGACACGAATGAACATTGAAGACTGACCAGTCTGGAGCATGCTGAGACAAACATGGAGCACGCTGAGAGAAACATGGGTGCACTGAGAGAAATGCAGAGCAACCTGTACAGAAGGACACTGAGACAAATGTGGCAGGTGTGGAGATAAATGCAGCAGGTGCTGAGACAAACACAGAGCAAATTGTAAAAGAGTGCATTGAGATAAATACTGCAAACTGAGGATTCATCGTCCCCAAACGCTCTGATTGCCTTTCACTGAACGAAGGTAAGTGATTGCGTATTATGGGGAACAAAATTACTTCTGAACCAAAAAAGGCCCTTGATACTTTTAAATGTGTTTGGAAGTGACATGGGAAGGCAGCGTCTTCTGCTGACCTGCAAAAAATGCTTGTATGGGCAGCCAAGAACAATCCTTCACTAACAAATCGGTCAGTTTATGATCCAGAAACATGGGATGAGAGCAGGGTAAAATTGTGGAATGCATTCACAAAAGGTGATAAGGTGGAAGCTGGGTGACATGGAACTTGGAGAGAGATTTTGGAAGCCTTGAAAGGTCAGACAGGCTCATTGACTGCCTCTGATTCATCTGAGGATGAAGGAGCCTCTGGTTTCTCATTAGGCTCCCCCATTGTACAGCCAGCTTCTCCAATATCTCTGCCGCAAGGTTTCCTTGCTGCCTCCTCTCCTAAAAGTTCTGATGACCCTTTTGTCCTGGCTAAATAGATCTTAAGGAGAAGTCGGGTCTGTTTCTTCCCCATCTGAATCTACGTATTCAGATGGAGGCCAAGAAAGATGGAGACACAGATATGTTGAGGGCTCTCCTTGTCAATGTCGTCCTAGGACAAGAGCTGAGGTGGGAGACTGTCATATAGTGTCCTGCATGACACTGTGTGGTAATCAAAATGGAAAGTGGGTTAGCACAAATTCAGGCAACTGAAAACTTGTTGCAGCAGCAGAAAAACCTGCTTTGGGCTGCAGATGTGAATGCCTCGATGGGGGGCGGGAGATTTCTCCACCCCAGATCTACAGGTGTTAATTGGGGTGGAGGGACTAAGGCAAGTAAGCATTTGTCAATGAATGCTCTCTGAGCTGTACCAAAGGCTGGAGAGCAAAGGCAGTCTTTTGTTAGTACTAAGCAACAGTCCCAAGAACCATATATGACATTTCTGGATAGGCTTAAGAATTAGCTGGAAAAACAGGCTGATAATGAGCAGGCAGGAGCACTTGTATTTCAAAAGCCAGCCATTGAAAATGCCAGTGCTCTCTACCAAAAAGTGTTGGTGTCCTAAAGAATCCCACTACTAAGGAATTTGAACAACAAAAGGTGCTGGAGTGGAAGCTATTAGAGCTTAGCAACTTGAAGCAAGGCTTGCAGACCCTGAGCCTATGGCTCATTCACCACTGCAAGAGAAGGAGGATCAAACCTCCAGGTTTGGTGGTTGTCAGCTCTTGGCAACAGAAGCTGTGGAAAGCTGCTGCTGAGGCATATGTTGGTGTTTGGACTCGCACTCATTCCAGCTCTTGGCATTGTTGCAATGTATTTTTCAGAAACTTTCAGCTGTTGTAGCAGTTGTTCAGTGCTCCAGAAAATTCTAAGACAGGCCTAACAACATGTTAGTATGTGTGAAAGTTGTGCTGTGTTTACATTATAAAATAGAAAAAGGTATTTGCTGTAAAATGATGTGTGTTCATGCTCAGTAGGTAGGCAGCATAGGAAGCTTTCTTATATTCGATTGTAGAATCCAACTTGACTGGTTGAATATCTTCTAGCGTTTAAGAATGTAATGTGTGCATTTACTTACATGTACTTTGGTCAAAACACTTTAACGCATGTCAAGAAAAGAGCACAGACTATGGTAAAAAATCTGAATTCTAATCAGTGATTAAGACCTTATTTGTTGATAATATGGGGCCGAGGCTATGCTTGTGTCTTAACAGGAACAGCTCTGAGATGGGTACCAGCACAATGGATGCAGACGGCCATCTCAGCACAGGCCCTAACGTGATCACTGCACTTCCAGCAGTGGTTTGGACACTCACCATCAAGTCACACATTGTTTATCAAGCTGCCTTACCAATAAATCATAAGAACTGAATTCATTGGAAATTGCTTAACATGGACTATTGTTTGTATTCTAAAGAACGCATCATATATTCAGCATGTTAATATTAGTTTAGCTACTTCTAGAATTGCTTCTAATTCTTTTAATAGAAAAGGGGAGAAGTGGGGTAAATAATGTTGTATTTCTAATGAGTGGTAAAGCTCAACAATAACTTGAGCTGGACTTGATCCATAAGGTGCCCCTTACACTTAACCAGTCTTGGTTGTGTGAGAAAACTGTTGTGTTGCATGGTATAAAAGGCTACAAGCACCTACCATAAACATCCCTGGTTCTGCACCAGTGAAGGAGTCCATACTTCTTTTGCCACACCTGCAAGGGAGCTTGATGCCCTATTGAAACAGGATGGGACCCTGGGCAGCCTGATCTAGTTTTGAGCAACCCTGAACATGGAAGGTGATCTCTGAAGTGCCTTCCAACCCAAGACAATCTCTGATTCTATAATGTAGTATAATCCTTAAGATTAGGGCTTGGTATATAATGCAATACAAAAATTGGACCTTGCAAAAGTCTTTTCTTGAATTGAGCTCTTTCTTTGGATATGAACCATGAAACTAATTTCTTCCTGAAGCTTCCCTAGTGCATCATGTCTGAGAAGCAGCTTGGTGAGCTGTATGGGTCAGAGCAGAGATTCAGTTAGGCCACTATTTCGTATGGTTGAAAGTGGAGACTTGGGAAAGTAGAGATGGCCACAGGCCAAGAATCATACACTTCCAGCAGTGGCCTTTCATATTCCTGGAATTTGTCACCTTCTTGGTATCCTGAGCTGCTGGTGGTTGCAGATTTAAGTATATAGAATAATTCAATCCATTCATCAACCCGCACCTGTGACTGCTCTAGGCCATGTAACTCAGTGCAACATCTACCTGTCTTTGAAAAGCTCCAGGGACGGTGGCTCCACTCTCTCCTTGAACTCCTTGTTCCAGTGCCTCGCTGTATAACCTAAAATCACTTCCAGTTTACCTATAATTTCTCTGAGGTTGTAAAAACAGTTAAATTTCTAGAAATGCAAGATAGTTGATAAAGAAGGGAGCTCTGGAGGTTATATGATTTAATTCCCTGCTCTGAAATACTTCCAGAATAGCTGCTGTCTGTAGCAACTTTCAATCACTAGTTAAAAATCATAAAAACAAAAAATAAACCTACATAAAAAAACCCAGTAATTAGGCACCAGTGAATTTCTGCTGTAGTTTTCAAGCTGTGGTTTTCAAGTTTTCAAGCTTTTCAAAGCTTTTTTATCCCTATACATGTTCTACATCTTTCAAATGTGCAGTATAATTTAATGCCAAATCAAGGAGCTAACATGACGGTCAGAACTGAAAGCAGATAGTAGATTGAAAGCAAACCTATAGAGAAAGAGGAATAAGCCAATACACAATAATCAATTATTTTAGTCCAACGTGTATATTCCTGAGTATAATTTATCAACTGTACAGCAAGTTACACTCTTATTGCAGCCCTGATTTTATAAGGAAAAACTCTTCCCAGGAGATCAGAGAAATGCTGGGTCCCAAACAAAGCGGTGTAGGATAGCATGCTGTGTCCTGTATCCTCCACTCACTGTCCTACATTCACAGCTCCACAGACCACAGTGTAACTCAGTATAATGGAGAAATTCCCTCATCAAAATACAGGCATGCACTACACGTAGCAATTTCTCTCTAAAACCCCCCTAGTTCTGTAAAGCAATTTTGACATGCTTCTTTTTTAGTATAGTATGGGTGTGCTTCTCCAGGCTATTCTGACCAGACTGCTCAACAGATGGCAAGGAAAAGTCATGTCTGTCCTCAGCAGTGAGCCCATATGCAATTTGAAAAGAAAATGCAGAGAGCTACAGTAACATGACAGAATCCATTACTGGCTTTTAATGCTGATAGTGATGCAGAGATGAGCCATGAGCACAGCTGTATGTGCCTTCGGGAGAACACTTTGCCCAGCTCTGGTTCAGAAACAGATCATTAGAAGTAAATCAATATAACCTGCAGTTCTTCTTTGCTCAGTTCTCTTTCAGAAAACTAATCAGCAGCACAGCACTGTATGTGGAGAGTTATATTCTGAGTGAGGCAATTCACATCATACTGAAAACCAGAGGAAATCAAAAGCCATAAAATAATAATAATAATAATAAACAAATTTTAAAAATCACTTGTAAGGAAAATAGTTTTCAGGCTAAAAAAAAGTACAATGCTACAGTTTGTAACAATAACTTTTTATTATACAGAAAGAGTAACTGTTAATAACTGTTTATGAGGGTGGACAGTGGTAGAGCAAGGGCGAAGGGTTTAAAACTAATATATGAGAGGCTTAGGTTGGATATTAGGAGGTATTTTTGACTCAGAGGGTGGTGACTCATTGGAACAGGTTTCCCAAGGAGGTTGTTGATGCCCCATCCCTGGAGGCATTCCAGGCTAGGCTGGATGTGGCTCTGGGCAGCCTGGTCTGGTGGACAGCAAGTAGGCATATAGCAGCGGGCTTGGAAACAAATGATCTTTGAGATTCTTTTCAACCCAGGCCATTCTATGATTTTATGAACAAGCCAGATTTTTTTTTTTTTTTTTCTGTCATTTCATCCATTTTATAGGGTGCATGAAATGTTGAGTATTTCCATGAGTACTAGTAATATGCCAAGTCATCATTCTGATAAGTACTGTACAGCATAAGTACAGTAAAATAACCTTGTCTTAAATGACTTTTAAGTATATTTTTATTCTACCTGTTCTATTTCATGATTGAAGAAAAAAAGTAAGGTAAAAAGAGACTAGGTGGCTTGCATTAGGTAGTGTAAAATACTTATTTAATGGTACTGTTTTTAATTCTTGGTCCCATGTGTCAAACTCATGCTCTAACCATAGCACTATCCTTATTTTTCTCACCTTGAAATCCTACAAAGTTTTCCAATTGTCTAAGCTAGATATTTTCACCCTCTGAAAGGAAGAAATTTTAACAGAAAGCTTACCAAACTCTCAAAAATACACAGCGAATGAGCTCTGCAGTTCACGAGCGTCCTTCTAGCTTTATTGGAATATCAATCCTAGAAACTGAATTTCCCTCTCATGAAAAATTTGATAGTTTAGGGAAAATAAAGAAAAAAAAAGAAATAAAATAAAAACTAGCAAAACGTATTTAGAACTGAAATTTAATAATATGCCTTGATGTTCCTGACAACAAGTGTCTCTATACCAAAACATGTTCCTGGCAACCCTGATCCAGGTAAGTACATTTCCAATATGGGTTCCTGACAGGTCTGGCCATCCATTTATCTGCAGTCCTCTTCTCAATATTCTACTGATATGCACAAGTATCTGGAGGATTTGACTGAGAAAAAGTTTCTTGGAAGGCAGATTGGTGGCTGAGCTGTCAGGTTTTCTGTCAATCTACTTCCTCTTGGAATTGACAAGTTCCTGAAAAGTGTTTCACTTTGACAAACAGGCATTTTTTTCCAATGGAAAACATTCTGTCAGAACATTTTTTTACCTATTTTTGTATTTTCTTCCTTGCCCCTCTGCCCTGATGAGAAAATTTGACTGTTGTGATTATCACAGATTTGATGTTCTGCTCTCCAGGCAAGATGGTGAGGTTACTCTTCTCTCCTTCCTCCCTGTTTGGCAATGTCTACAGGGTGTAACACTCAAAAATTATTATTATTATTTTTTCTTTTTTTCCTACTGATCTTTCCATGTCATCTTCCTTTACACAGTACTACCAGAATATTGGCCACAGCAAGAGTTCTGCTTTACCCTGTAGCAATGTTTATGTGCTTTTGAGTAAGAGAAGAAAGATTAGAGATGATGTTTGTTTGGTCTCTAATATAGCACGCTATCACTTGGCTGTAATAAAATATGGATGCATGATTTTTAAATACAGCAGCAGATTTAATTACTGCTGCTTGCAAAAATAAATGCCACTTGTTAGCACAATTATCAGGTACAATAGCAGACATCAAGCACTCTTCTGTTCTCACAGCTTTAATGAGAAGCAGTCACTTCATTCAGGTTACCTTTTTCCTCCAAAATGCAATTAACAAACAGTGATTAGTTGAGCCAATTCCAAATTGTATTCAAATGAAAGCAATTTGGCTAAATTGTAGGTCCAATAGGTGATACTTTCTGCAGTCCCTGAAAGAATTAATTGCATGTTTCCATCCAAACCTGTCGTGGGCAAAGTAAAGATAAAAGTTCTCTTTGATACAAAGGATTTGTTTTTGACAGCACAAATCATTTTTTTTTTTTTTTTTTCTATAAAAACATATCATTTGGACCAGCCTACAAGACTGCATGAGAGATTAGTATCTTCACTGGAACTTTCTCTTCTTTGTAGAGAATGTTGTCCCTAAATGTGCAAAATACCCTTCAGCATAACGACATATCTGTGACATATCTGAAGCCCTCCAGCTACTGACATAATAACTTCACATAAATAAAGATGTTTTTAATAACAATTTGTGATTTACGTCCACATCCTGAAAGGAAATGCTCAGATATGTTCTAATAAGTTCTAACAGCTGATAAATCACTGACATATTTCTATAGGTGTGCTTTCCTACTCTTCTTTGCAAAGCATTTAGTCAGAGATACCAGCTTCACATTAAGTACAGAATATCACTGAAGTTGATTTTCAAACAAGTTCAGACACAGTAGCTGTGGCAACATAATGACAACTCTGATGGCAGGATTAATGATTCCAGCTCCCACCCAGAACGAGAAGAATGCTTTCTATTAACATCTTCATAATTTTCATACAGTTTATTATTTCTCAAGTACCCAAAGAGTTAAAAATCTGAGAAACAATCTGTACAATACAAGAAAACAAAACATACAAGGACTTGTTAAGATTACTTAAGATTAACTCCTCCAGTCTCTTAAGAAGTATTTCATCACACCTGATGAGATCAATAAAAACCCCACTGTTTGTATGCAAGAATAAGGCTGTTTTCTTCAGGATTCCAGCAATATTCTAATTACCTCTAACCAACCTAAAATTCTCCCTGAAGAATTGGTAGGATGCGATTTTCATCACTTTCCAAACTAAACCTTTGGAAAGTGCTCTATTAAACAGCTGCCCCAACCTGGGTGTACTTTACTGGAGAGTAAAGTAATAATGCATTTATATACAAAGCACACCCAAGAGCAGTAGGTATGTTACAAAAGTGTTAAACAGAGACACCAGAGGCTGCTATTAGCTGTGCAAACTGACCACTAGCTATCTCAAAAGAGATACAATCAGTGTTAATAACAAATGCAAGGTTTTATTTGTGGTTTAAGATACTTTATTTGTTTGCGTTGAAATTTATCCCAGGATTTTCTTATGACTCCGCTTGCATGACAACAAAGGCATTAAGTTAAAAATGGGTCTGACACTTCATGATTTGGCATCCATAAAGCTGCAGAAGCAGCTGATTTGCATTCAGTCCCCAGTGAGGATGAAGAATGCACATAGATGAAAAGCGCAGTGTTACATTATTATTTTTTTATGATACTTTCACCAGATTGCCCGTATGTTGTAATTAAAGTTCCGTCTAGAATTATAATAAACAAACCAAGTTTTAGAGTACTGTCTTTCCTTGCTAAATCCATTCAGCTCTTACTAACTTGGACTCCCACTCACAGTCACGCCTCAGGTATTGCAGTTTACACAGATGTAGAGGAAAAGGACCCATCAAATTTGCAGAGATTTGTCTTTTGTCTTTCTAGTCCTCATCACTTATTAATGACACTCACAGACACAGATTTGACTATTCTCAATTTTTTCTCCTCCACTCCCCCCATTTCATGTTGCACAAAGAGCTGTGAAACAAAGACTCATCAAAGTTATTATTACTCTACATTTATCTGCACAGAACTGCCTTTCTTATCTATTAGCCTTTATAATTGTTCCAAACCCTTCAATGGCTTCATTCCCTCTCATTATGTCAGCTTTCTTGTCAACTGTTGTTGACAGTTTCCGTCACTGCCCATCTTCATTTTACCTTTTTGATTTTTCTGGGCCAAATACAACTATGCATAATCTTCCGATTGTTTGAATTCAAATGAAGTATCACTCTTTGCCATTGTTAACAAAATGATGATTTTTAATGAGTTATTGTTTTCACTGACTTTAGTCTATACTATTTATTTATTTATTATTCTTTTCATTTTTATAGACTGAGAAATCTTTGCTGGTCAAGTATTTTCATATGTTTTTAATGAAGTTAACCTAATAACCTAATTTCTTTGCAGCAGATTAACTGTAGTAGCCCCCTTGCAGATGTCTTCTCTAATATCTCAATAGAGAAAATATTAGATGTGAAAAAATAAAAAGAAAAAGAAAGCATATCTGTTGCTAGCATTCTCTGAAATTCTCTCATGGACCTGTCATGGCTTGTACAGAGAAAAACCTGTAACCATTTCTCTGCCCATAGGAGTAAGCCATCACTCTGTGACACTGAGACAAACTAGGTGGTGACAGGCTGCCTTTCAGAACTTCTTTTCCTTTAGGTGTCCGGTGTCTTTACTCCCTGCCATCAGCTATTTGCAGACATTGGTGAAATATCTTCTACCAATAGATTCCAACTATCTAACTTCCCAGCAGTTACAACTATCTCATCTTTTGCTTATAGGAGAAGTGCACCAGTCTCTTCCTCATTCTGGTGTCCCTCCACTGGAGTTCCTCCAATATGTCCATGTTTCTGTTGTAATGAGGAGTTCAGAACTGAACTTTTGATTGCAGATGCATCCCTCCAGAACTGCCCTTAAAACCAGCAATCCAAAAGTTTTTGTTGTTGTTGTTGTTGTTGTTTTGGTACTACAAAAGCGTCAGTGACATACTGGCAATGCTAGACACCAACACAATGTTATAATTAAATATGGAATGGGAAAGGGAACAGACAAGGGAAAGGAAAAGGAAAGAGAGAAAGAAAAGGAGGAAGAGGAAGAGAGAGAAAGAGAGATGGAGAAGGAGAGAAAGAAAAAAAGGAAAAAGAAAAGGAAAGGGAAAAAAGAAAAAGAATTGCGAATATCCACAATTTTGTTTTTTTCTAAGTATCCATTTTAATACTGATGTTAGTAAGGTTGAGATGTGCTACAAGAGAAAGGACACAGCAAAAATACAAATGACTTCTGATTTGGAGCAAGAATATAGACAAAATGTCCTTGTTCAAAAATCACCCTTTAAGAGATTCTTTCAGTGTTGGTTTAATTGATGTCCCTGAGCCCCATAAGTGACTTCCTCTGAAGCTGAAAGCAATGGTCAGTTACTGTCACAGACTGATGTTTCTTCTACAAAAAGGTTACAAAAAACAATCATGTCAAGGAAAACAAAGAAATAAATAAGTCTTTGTTTCTTGCTACAGGTATGTTTACTTTTACTGCACTGCTTTGTGAACTCTGCTGTCAAAACATTCAGGTTCAATGTCATCTGCATATTTTGAGTGGGAGTTCACCTCTTCCCTTTGTCTGTATAGAGAACAGGAATATCAGGCCACTTCCATACACCCAGTATGATTTGCTAGGCTTCCCTCTTTGCAGCCTTGTGCCTTTGCCTACTTCAGCATTCTGTGTCTTGAATGGGATGTTTTTTTCAGTGTCACTCTTATCCAAATAATGTGGTAGGAGCAGAATTAGGTTTCTACCACAGGAAGATGTTATTAATGTGTACAACTTGCTCTTCAATAATTAATCATATATTTATGAGCTAACCAATTTCATTTGCTAACGGTCAAAAAACATGAATATTACTGAAATGTTTGTATTTCTTCTCAGTCTACTCTGTATTTCCACAATGCTTAATAAAGTTTAATAGCTCTTCTTAATTTAAACTAAATTAATATGCCAGCTGTACCCATCCCTGAGCATGAAAACCCCAAAATGTTTCATAATAAATGAATACATAGTGGTATAGCACATATTAACATGAAATTCTCATTTGCATGTTGGATGCCAGAACCTATTAGTTTTGCTTCATAGTTCTTACATTAAGTTTATCCTGACATCACTCTCCCTGCCGATAAGTGCAATTAACTACTCATTAATTTACTGTAAGTGGATTTTTCTATCCTGGTTTGTACTGAAAAAACTGTTCTAAATTTCCATATTTTCTTACTGCCCAACTAAACGTCTAATCTCTCTCCACTGTGGGTTTCCATTACCCAGTTTGCATTGGTTATTTTTTTCAGTTTAGGACATCTAGCAGTTAACACATGCATCATTACATATTGGTTTGGTTGTCACATATATTCCGTGTTCTACTATAATTAGACACATACATGTTTCCAGAATCAGTATTTCAATATCAACCTCTCCTTTTCATTTGCATCTCTTTAAAGGGACCACTGTAAACTATGAAAGGTTCATACAGATGAATGCATCATGACCACTTAGAATGTAGATATCTTCCTAAGATTAAGATGGAAAAAGACAGATCAGCAGTGTTTAGTATTTCAGTTCTGGCTCTCAATTCAGATTTAGATCTAGTTATTTAGATATAATGTATATCTACACATATATATTGCACTATTTTATTGTGAATGGATGTCAGCTTTAAGGAGTAGAAGTAACATTAAAGCTGTGTCACTGGCCCACTGCCCAGCTTAACAAATTTGGGATTTCCGAATGAAGCTAATCTTTGTTTCTGTTCCCATATATAGTGAATCTTCAGACAAATAGCTTTGAAAAAACTCACTGGAATCAAGGCTTTGACTTTCCAGGGAACTAAACTCCAAGTTGGGTTCTGCGTTCTTTCCATTCTGGCTGAGATCACATGACACACAAGGTGGATGGAGAACATTATCAACACTTGTGATTTTTGTATAGATCCTCTGCAGGCAAACAAAAATCTTCTCAGACCAAGAAGGGTGTTAGATTGCTATCCTTTTGTTCCAGTAACAGTGTTAAGAGCTGGATATTGAGCTTTGCTTAGCTCTGGAATTCATGAAGAATTTTGTCTTGAATTTCTATTGTGTTGCCTTTGGGTAATGAAATTGATCATCATAGCTCAAGGTTTTAACTATAATGATGGTTATTTTGAATAATCTACCCAAGAAACAGTTTAATTCAATTCACCTTCCTCTTACTGAATAGCATTGTTGAGAAGTATTGAGTAAATGTTCAGCAAAAATAAATAAATAAATAAAATAAAGTGAAGGTTAACAGGAAAGCTGGCAATAATGCCTTTGTTCACATTAGTGCATAAGGGTACTTGGAAACACCTTGGTCCTATAAGTTATTGTCAATCTGAGGCCAGGAAGTCCATGTGCTTGTAGCTATGTTACCTATGTTACAGAACAAAACCAGTAATGAAGCCATTTAACAGAAGTCTCTCTAAGACATATGTTAAGACAGGAGGTATATTTTGAAAGAGGAAGCAGTTTTTCAGCAGGACAGAAATATTTATTTACTCTTATAGACATCATTATGAAATTTAGGGGATGACAGGATATTTAAAGGGAGTCCCTTTCTGAGCTCTGGCAGTACAGGACTGTAGCAACTCCTCCAACTCTGAAACATCTGTTCATTCTGTGGAGTTTTAAATTTATACAAGTGGGTCTAAATTTCATGTGTTTTGACATAGTAGAAGCAAATAAAGAACAGGATCACATAAGTTTTGTTGTATATAATATTTGGATAGAAAAAAAAATCATAGAGTTGTATTTGATAGACAGATCTAATAACCTTTTAATCTATATCCTTTGCCAGTAGTATGAATCAAGAGATGCATAATACTGTGTGTAAAAGTAAACTGCTGTTTTCCATTAAAATGGGACTGACAAACTGAAAGGGTTTTTTAAAAAAAGTCCTTGTGGCCTACTTGTTACAGTCAGTATAATTGGTCTTGTTTCAGCACTTTATACAATTTCATGTTCTACTCTAAATCACTAAACTTTATCTAAATAGTTGCGACTCTTTCAACAGCAGAAATGTGATTTTTTTAAGACTTTCACTAATTTGCTAGAGAACAAAGAGACTTCACATGGCATCTACTTAAATACAACAGTCTGAATTTTAAGCAACCAGCATTTGCTAAAGGAAATGAAATGCAATCTAAAGACCAGGACTTTTTCAAAGTGGTTATTTGTGGAATAATAAGGCTTTTTGGGAACTACAATACACTCTGAGAAAGCCTGCAAATAGAAGAGAAATTCACTGAATTGAATATTCATTATTTCCCAGGTCTAGTCACTATACCTCAATGTTTCTGCCACACAAGGAAGTACTATTTACTATCCAATAACATTAGAAGAAACACAATAGACCTTGTTTAAGGTATGCTCTATAGACAAGAACAGGATTTAGGCTCGTGTTGGAGGATGCCTTTTGTAGTTATCTTCTCCAGTAACGAAAAAGATCTGTGACAATAAGGACCATGATTAATTGTTCTTCCACAATTTTGCTGCTTGAAAGAGATAAGAAAAACTAAGTAATTGCTTGACCCAGTGGTACTGTTTATTGGTTTCTTTCCTCTCTCTATTTTGTCACCAAGATGAAAATTCATAGGTTGCTTTTCTGGACTACTGTTATTACAGAAGCTCTAGATTTCAATTCTTCTAATGAAGAGAAGGCATCATCCAACTTACTTTTATGTCTTTTCCTATGATCCACTTATATGCATTTATTTTTACTCCAGTGTTGTTGTTGTTTAGTTTAACATACTCTTCTCTTGCAGTCCTTAGCTTCTTGATATAGTTACACTCCATTGTTCAGGACTGAGCACAGTCAAATCCGAGGCTTCAAGTCAGTAAACCAAGTCTACACTGAATTTTAATGTGTGTATAAGAAGCTTATCTAAGTTTGCAATTAACTACATATTTCTTCATACAGATAAACTAAAATCTGTGTTTTTAAGGCAAAATATTTATTTGACAGCTGTTCCTTCGCAAATATTTGCTTAAGCTACAATGCAAATTGCTGTCAATTTCCACATATTCAGAAATTATTTTCAGGGATGATATTTCTCTTTCTGGATATTTTTTCAAATTTTATACATTTGGTCTAAATTTTCCTGATAGATTAAATGATTAAAGGATCACCTCCATATACACAAAGAAGAGCAGAAGAATAGCAACAGCTACTGAGCACTACCCAATAACCTCATTAAGTCCCCTGCCCAGCTCCTCTGAGGGTAGTCCCAGGGGACTCAGCTTCATAGGCTGAGGTGAAGCTGAGCACTGCATATCATCAAAGGAGCACCTTGCAGTCTGGAAGCTCTACATTTCCTCTGGGAGTTGTGGGTCCCAGTAGGTCTGAGGTTTGCACAAGACTAACTATGGGATGTTGGTTCAAGAAAAAAGAGACATCAACGTAAATGTGAGGAAGAGGGATAAGGGGATAAAAAGACAATCATCATAGAATTATAAAATCACAAGGTTGGAAAGGACCTACAAGATCATCTAGTCCAACCTTCCTCCCATTACCATTGCTACAACAAACCACTAAACCAGATCTCATAGCTCCTCATACAGATGCCTCTTGAACACTGCCAGGGATGACAACCCCACCACCTCTCTGGGCAGCCATTCCAGTGCCTGACCACTCTCTGAGAGAAAAAGTTCCTTCTTGTATCTAGTCTAAACCTCTTCCGGTACAACTTGAGGCCATTTCATTGGGTCTTGTTTGTTACCTGGGAGAAGAGGTCAAGCCCCTCCTCACCACAACCTCCCTTCGGGAAGTTGTAGACTGAATGCAATATTTGAGATGCAACCTCATCAGAGCTGAGTACAGTGATATGATTACCTCTCTGCTCCTGCTGGCAACACTATTTCTTATACAGGCCAGGATGCTGTTGGCCTTCTTTGCCACCTGGGCACACTGTCAACTCATGTTCAGCCAAGCATCAACCAACACCCCCAGGTCCCTTTCCTCTTCACAGTCATGTGAAGAGCCAGTGACATGTAAATAATCACAGAATCATAGAATCACATTATCATAGAATCATAAAATGTCCTGGGTATGAAAAAAACCATAATGATCATCTCATTTCTTTCCCTCTGCCATGGCCAGCATAGCCAACTACTAGACCAATCTTCCCAGAACCACATCTAGCCTTGCCTTGAATGCATCCAGGAATGGAGCATCCACAACCTTCTTGGGCAACCTGTTCCACTGCTTCACCACCCTCTATGTGAAAAACTTCATCTTAGTAGTTGGTGGCCTTTAAGTGGTCTTTTAAGTCTTCTTGGGTAGAAACCAACACCCCACTCACTAAACTTCTCAGGGAGTTACAGAGAATGATAAGGTCTCCCTCCTCTTCTGAACAATCTGAACAATCCCAGTTCATTCAGGAACTCCCCATAAGACTTGTTTCTCCAGATCCTTTACTAGGTTCATTGTCCTTCTCTGGACACACTCCAGGGCCTTAATGTATTTTTTGTAAGTGTGGCCAGGCACGTACACCTGTGTATATATACATTTATGTGTATGTGCCTATGTGGAATATGCATTCAGCCTCACTCCTGGCTGGAGATGGAAACACATGCAGACATTTCATTTCTACCTGGCTACTTTACTAGGAAATTCATAATTACCTTTCATCGGTCTTTTATTTACTTTATGAAAGTATGCAAATTGATCAAACCAAAAGCTTTTCAAAAGCCTGATTTAGGGAAAAATACAACTGATCCTCAAGGAAGACAATGGAGAAAGGCAAATTGTCTTGTGTTCAGAGTATTTGTTTTGACTTTCTTTAAGTTGATTGAATTTGTCCAGCGTTTTGTGCAAAATAATGAACAAACTCACCAACTTGATCAGCAGACACTGAGCATGATACAGGTGTCTGCGTGCAAACAGAGAGACTAAAATAAATATGCACACAGTGGAACTCACACTTATCTGATGGATGCCAAGAAAAGCAGGATAAAGTTTTCTTACTGTGCATGACCCTGAATATGTATGGTGATGGACACTGGGGTAATCACATTACAGCCCCTTGAGCAAATCTGCACTTACAGGGATCAGTTTGTCTCTCACCCGTGAGAGCTTTTGAAGTCTTGGCTAGGCAAGAATAGCAATGTTCATGCAATATATGTCATTTTACTAAAATGAAAATACTACAGAGGCTATTAGGTAGACACCAAGTTTCTGGGCATTAAGTTTGCATGCAGCATATGTGAGAAACATACATCACTATTGCACTTTCACAGCATTAAAGGCTATCACATTTGAAGTCGGAGATAATATGGGGAAAGCATTAGTAATGGTGCCATCTTGTGTCTGAAAGCTGAAAATGTTGCATAACTTTTGATAGCCATTTGTAACCCACTGCATGAAGCCGTTGTGTATAGGAGATTTCGGCATGAATTAAAGCAGAAGGTCTGAGAAGGATTCAGCTCTTAGTCCTTTATTCTGCAAGTTATTTTATCTACAAATGTAAGGGACTGTGTTTTAAATGAATGTTAGGTATGTTTCATCTAAAGGAATACAATAGTACTAGCAGGGAATTTCCCAGTCTACCAATTAAGAAGTCAAATTGCCATCTTTACACATTGCCTTTTTTTGTGTGTGTGTTTAAGACTGTGTAGTATTCCATATTTAAACTCCACAGAAATTACACTGCTTCTATTTGCTTATACAGGGAACTGCTTCAAAACATTCAGTAGGAAGCCAAGTAAATGCAAAATAAGGATGGGCCTTCAAATTATACTTCCTCCCCCACCCCCACCCCAAACACACATACACACACATATTTCTTAATACCTGAATTGGCAGAAAAAGGCAAAAATGATACACAGTTTTACAAAGTGAAATAAAGCTAACAAGCCAACAACAGAACCACTTGGCTGTAGATACATAAAAAGTGACAAACTATACTTGCTTTTAGTTGATAGAGGATGGTTTAGAAATAGTAATCAGAATACTACTTTAAGGACCTGTGTATTAGTCTAGCAATAAGAATCATTTAGTGCTATTTCTAAATCTTTCCAGTTTTGCTTTGCTTGGTATGCAGAGTTTTGTTCTGTTTTGTTTTCTCAGTAATCCTACTTCACAGTAGGTTTGTAGTCACAATAGACTGCTTTTATCTTGACATCCACTCGGTGCAAGGATTCCAGGATTTCACATATATCGTTTTCTGTTGTAGCGCACTAAGATGGAAAGTTGTTTATTATGTCATAAAAAGCAATGTAAATTTGCCAAATTGTAGAAAATAAGCTAAAGATCAGCTGAAAGTCACATTAATGAAGATGATGGTAGAAAAATTAGGAGGAAGTAAATGGTCTAAGATCACAGTAGACCACTACCATGCATGCCCAAAAGGACATTAGCACATGATAATGAGTTCTTGGGGAAAAAAATGAATATGTATGACAGTGTATTGTGTGTGCATGCCTTAACTGTTTAGATATAAATCTTGGACTCTGGGAGAGCGCATTTGATTTATCAAGTTGTCCAGTGCATATCATGAGGAATAAAGGAATGTCTCTTTTTATCTTCGCATTGGAGTTAGAGAGTTTTCTTCCCAAATATCAGATGACATAGTAGAGGTGATTTAGGTTTGTTGAAACTGAAAATTACTATGACAAGTTCTCAACATCCAGATAAGCATCATCATATGTGCAGTAAATCTACAGATATTTTAATGCATGCATACATTTCCCAGGATATTGAGATATTTGGTAAAAATGAAGCTACACTTTTCTGGGTTTAAAATTTCTGCAGATTTTCACCTAATGGGAAAGACTTCTGGAATGTAAATTACCTTGGGTTTGAAAAATTATTTCAGAACTTCTACTTATTAAATGGACATAAATATCATTTTCAAAGACTCAGAACACATGCACCGTTCAACCTTAAATATGAGCTTCACCTCATTTCAATGGAAACAGTTTGAGGTCGATTTTACTTAGTATTTATCATTCAGTGCAATATACCTCAGCTATATCATGAAATTAATTGCACTCTATGAAGGTTAGACTTTTCTACATTTCCTTAGTACCTCAAAATAAATAGTTAAACTTGTAAAATTTATGATAAGCATTTGTTGCATACAGTTTGCTAATGGATTCTGAGAAAGAAAATCAGCTTATATAGCTTATTTTTTATGTTTGTTGCGGGTGTTTGAATTGCAAATCTCTAGATGCAAAATGTTTTACAGTAAATGCTGAACTGCAAGATATCCTAAAGGAGGATTTCAGTGTGGCAATAAGCAGAGCATCTTATCCTTGATCTGACCATATACTCAAGTTGGCCGGTGCTGATTAATGCCTTTCAAGGCAACATTCTTTTTATTCATGAAGTAAAATTTGAACATCTGCAAACCACTGTCTACTGTAGCTTTATTCTAATGTTGCTAGATATACTTGTAGCCTTGTCATCAACTCTTTATCTAAATATGCATTATAAAACCCAATCCATATTTCTACTAACAAGAATGTGATTGCAACAACTACAGAATAACCTAAACAAGTTTTTTTTTACTGACAGCAGCTTCATCAACTCTTTCTCCATCACTCTTACTAGTGGTTCTTGGTATTATGTCTGTAATACTCCCAGGTCACAGGGAAAACTGTTTTGGTGAAGATGATTTCATATTTTCCTTTTTTTTATTTTTTTTTAATTGGAGAAAGTACAAACCGACAATATCCCCAAATAAATAGTGAACAAAGTATTTGTAAGAATCACAGTTTATTTCATGGCATCAGTGGGTAGAAAACTAATTTCACTCCATCACTTACTGTAAATGCTCCCTTTTTTTCTTCTATGTGTCCTTTCATTTGTTGTTTGTTTATCATCCTTCCTTTCTTCTTTCTTTCTTTATTCCTTTCCTTTTTTTTTTCTCCTTTCCTTTTTTTTTCTTTTCTCCCTTCCTACCTCCCTTCCAGATTACTCCCTTTCCTTCCTTCCTTTTTGCTTCCCTTCTTCCTTCCTCCCCTTCTTCCTTCCTTCTTCCTAGCTCTACTCTTCTCTTGTACACTTATCTAGCTTTTAGAATTATTTAGAGGAATTTACCCACACTCATACCTGGTAAAATATGTCCAGGGTATCTATATATGATTTTAATCTGTTACCAGGCCAGACGTGAAGAAAAAAAGTGGTCCTATTTTACAAAATTTTGTTCTAATCTTGGAGCTCAGACACACTTCTTATCAGGCTATAAATTTATTTGGAAGTAAATCTGATTTTTTGAGTTATGGCTTAAAATAGGGGTTATTGTGACTACTTTGTGAACTATTTGTGTGGGGAAATTGAGGCATATATTATCTCTGATAAATTATAAATAAAAAACTTAAAATTTTTCTTCAAGAAAAGAAAACCACTCTGTGCCAAGAAGCAGACAGATCATTGTAGTGCTGCCATATGATGGAATTTGTTAACTAACTGCTAACATCTATGAAATATGGAATGGACAATCTGCCTACTGACCAGAAAATCAAATGAAAAGCTATAAACAGTGAAAGAAAAAAATCTGCAATCTGGCCCAGGGAAAAACAAACAAGAAATACTAAGCAAACAAGACAACAACAGCATCATCAACAAAACAACATAAAAACAGTTACAACAACAAGGTCCTCTATGCTTTAGAGAAAAGGGGCTAAGACAGTAGCTTAGGGGGTGAAAGTGAGGTGACAAATCCAGGATCACTGATCTCTAGTACAAGCTGTGACCTGGAGGAAACCATTTTGATCCAGAGACTGAAGACACATGAAAGCACAGCACCTCTTGGTGCTTCGAGACCTGACTGATACCAGCTGATATGATTTTTTAGGAAATTACAAATGCTAGGGAATTTGAAGCCCTCCTGTATCTCCCCAGCATCTCAAAGACACACATACATGTATGTAAATGCATACAATATTTCAACATTTTTTACTGCTAAAAGGCATCTCACCGCAGACATAAAAGTTTTTTGTAAAGATAATGAAAAAGACACATATATTATTACATTTTTAAATGGTTTTCTAAAATTGAACACAGGAAAAATGAACTATGTGCACATGCATGTCATAAAACATTTTTATGGCAGGTAGGCCTTTTAAACATTCTCCTGGATGATTCATATCTCTATGTTTGTTATATATTTCAAGGAGCTACTGGAATCTTGCTGATGGACAAACTGTCTACACCTCCTTGAGTGGGAAAACATTGGGAGGCAAGTGCACTGGCCTACTAATCCACTTCTTTGCAGCCTCAAATATCTACATTTTTATACCTGACTGGAACTGTAAGGAGTTTTTCAGTCTGGAACTCTAAATGAACTTAATTTACTTGCCTTATGATTGATAGACAGTATTGAAACAGCTGTTTTATTTAACATTGGTCATTATATCCTAAAACACAGAACAATTTCCAGCAAACACGGTGAAATCTGATAAGAATGTGCATTAATAGAAAGTTTCCTGATGACTCTTCCTATGAATCATTCTGTTACAGTAAGAGAATAAATAAAATCACTCTCCTGCATGTCTAACTCAGTCCTAAATTCCTGTTTATGATTGTCTACTTCAACTAAATATTCCGCTAACCTTTGCAATTCTTTTGCAAATTTGATCTCATCATCCACATCAAATCTATTTTTTTTCCAGCTCTGTTGTCATTAGCCAAAAAATTTATTGTCAAAATCAGACCTAATGGGTCCAGGCAACACAACTTTCCTAATTCTGGCTATTATAAACAACCTTCTTATAATGATACAGTTGACAGATTGTGCAGAGCTTGCTAATAAATAAAAACTGAATTTAGAAACATAAACTAACTTACTTAAGAAAAGAACATTTTCTAGCACAACCTCTAGCAGAAGGAAGAACCAGCTCCAAAACTGCATCTAAATAGGTAACAAGACTGTTATACAACTAGCTTGTAAAAGGAACTAAGTTTAGTCTTACAACTAATTGAATTTTCCCTTACTGCATAGTATCCTTATTGCCTCCAATTCTTTCCCCTATTCACAACTGAGAAGTTTTTCATTATCTTTTCATGCTCCCATAGAATGCTGAAGACAGCAATAAGATTCCTCCAAGCCCATTAACCCAGGTCTGATAAGTGTCTTGTCTGCATCAAAAGAAAGGTAGAGACAGAGATGACTGTCCACTTCTACTCTGCCGTTGTAAGGCCTCAACTAAAGTGCTGCATCCTGACCCAAGGCCCCCCAAACTAGAACCCAGAGCTATTAGAATGGGTCCAGAGGAAGGCCACAAGGATGGTAAAAGGGCTGGCATGCCTCTCCTGTGAAGAAAGGTGGTGCAAATTGGGCTTATTTAGCTTGGAGAACAGAAGATTCTGGGGGAACCACATTGCAGCCTTCCAGTATTTCAAGGAAGCTTACAAGCAGGCAGTGGGACTGACTTTTTACATGGTCTGATAGCTATAGGACAAGGGGGAATTGCTTTAAACCAAAAAAGAGGAGATTAATGTTAGATGTTAGGAAGAAATTTTTACTCAGAGGGTGATGAGGTGCTGGAACAGGTTTCACACAGAATCACAGAATGACCTGGGTTGGAATGGACCTCAAGGATCATGAAGTTCCAACCCCCCTGCCTGGCAGGGCCACCAAACTTCCACATTTACTACATGAGGTTGCCCAGGGCCCCATCCAACCTGGCCTTGATCACCTCCAAGGACGGGGCATCCACAACCTCCCTGGGCGACCTGTTTCAGGACCTCACCACTCTCTTAGTAAAGAACTTCCCCCTAACATCCAACCTAAATTGACCCTCTTTCAACTTAAATCCATTTCCCCTTGTCCTGGTATTATCAGCCCTTTCAAAGAGTTTATTCCACTCCTGGATATAGGTTCCCTTCAGGTCCTGAAAGGCTGCAATGAGGTTACCCTGCAGCCTTCTTTTCTCCAGGCTAAACAAGCTCAGCTCCCTAAGTCTGTCTTCATAGGGGAGGTGCTCCAGTCCCCTGATCATCTTCGTCGCTCTCCTCTGGACCCTTTCCAATAGCTCTCTTTCTTTCTTGTACTGAGGGCTTCATACCTGGACACAGTACTCCAGATGGGGCCTCGCAAGAGCAAAGATGGAGAATCACTTCCCTGTCCCTGCTGGCCACCCTTCTCCTGATGGAGCTCAGGATACCATTTGCCTTCTGAGCTGCAAGAGCACACTGCTGGCTCATGTTGAGTTTCTTGTCCATCAGTACCCCCAAGTCCTTCTCTGCCGAGATGCTCTCAAGGATCACTTCTCCCAGTCTGTACAGATGCTGGGGTTCTCCCAGCCCAAGTGCAAAGCCTTGCACTTTGCCGTGTTGAACCTCATTAGGTTCATCCAGGCCCAGCTTTCAAGTCTGTCGAGGTCCCTCTGAATGGCATCACTTCCTCCCTTTGTATCAGCCGCACCACTCAGCATGGTGTCATCAGCAAACTTGCTGAGGGTGCACTCAATTCCATCATCAGTGTCATTGATAAAGATGTTAAAGAGCACCAGTCCCAAGACAGACCCCTGGGGGACACTGCTTGTTACTGGCCTCCACCCGGACATAGAGCCATTGACCACCACCTGTCTGCGGCCTTTCAACCAATTTCTTATCCATTGAGTGGTCCATCCATCAAAACCACATGCCTCCAATCTGGAGATGAGGATGTGGTGGGTCACCATGTCAAAGGCCTTGCTCAAGTCCAGAAGTTTCACAGGTATGTTGTGGATATTCTATCACTGGAGACATTCAAGGCCAGGTTGGATGGAGCCCTGGGCATCCTGATCTGGTGAAGGGCAACCTTGCAGATTGCAGGGGGGTTGGAACCAGATGATATTCAAGGTCTCCTGCAACCTAAGCCATTCTATGATTCTATGAACCTTTAGTCTTTTTGATGGACTTCTAGCAATGTAGTATTCTGTCATTTAATGGTGTAAATAAGTAGCACAGGGTAAGTGATAACAATATGCCTGTGAGGCTATCACCTCTGAAGTGTTCCAGGATTTTTAAGCATGACTTTAAGATATCTTACAAAACGTTAAAGACATATCTTTTCCTTCCACCTTCCACACACAGAAAACTGCAAATAGTCATGACTAAATATCATTTTTGGAAGACCAGAAGGCAGGAGCCAAAACCTTCCACTATAAATTTACAAATGCACTATTACTGATTGTTTGCCTAGAGCTTGTGTTCCTGAACTACAGACGTTGAGACAAGGAGCCCCAACACACATCAAAAACAAATAGCTACTGGGTATGGACACTTTCTTTTGTATTTCTTTGACTTCCTTCCAGAAGCTAATCAGTTCAAAGTATCTTTCTTTACACATCTAAATACCATGAAGCAACACTCTTCAACACCTGGGCTTGCTGACTTGGTACAAAGGTTGCGAGCAGATAATGGGAAAATCTTATTGCTGAACTTACTGCAAGTATTGTATAGCCTGGCAGAGTAGAGGAAATAATGTAGTAATAAGAAATCTTCTGAATAACTGGTATTAACAAAAAATTTAAAACAACGTTTTGAGATACAATTGATTTTCTATTAGTATTCACCAAAGACTCACAACTAGACAAAATTAAAGAGCCTTGAAAACACAAACAAGCAGAAAAAAATAGTGAACTTGAGGCTTTGTTTCTTCTCCACATGCAGGAAACTAAATCTTTCTACTTCTCAGGAAGCCTGGGGTTAAAAATTATTTAAGCAACAGAAAAATGAAATCATAAAATCATAGAATAAATAAAAGAATGGAATGGAATGGAATGGAATGGAATAGAATAGAATAGAATAGAATAGAATAGAATAGAATAGAATAGAATAGAATAGAATAGAATAGAATAGAAATTAGCATTTATATCCAACACTGCATAAACAGCTAGGAAAGGAGGATGAACATGCAGGAGATGCTAATGCAAATACATCTGTGGCTCAGTTCCTGCCTCCCACCACTACAAAAGGCAATAGTAAACCCCTATTGGCTCTGCTTACCTGCATGGCAGTGTACATTAGGTGTCAAAAATACTGTTGTAGTCAGTATTTTTGTTGCTATCAGAAGATTTGCTTGGCTGCAGGTGAGAAAGGTGTCTTTCATACTTCCTTCTCACTTGGCACCTCCGAGTTGCAGCATGAAGACAGGCTTCCCCATCCTTTCTCATATATTCAGATTTCTGACTCAAACTGGATTATTAGTTGTGTACAGACATGCACTGTGCACAGTTAGTGAAGAGGATATGAAATATTATCTGAGGAAGGGTATACTTTATATTTTACGTACATATTTTGGATTCTGTTTCAAAAAAAACCCCACAAAAACAGCAAAACAACAACAAAAACAGATATGGAACTACCAGTTACGTCTGTAGCAGGTTAAAAGGTTGCACTCTACTGTTTAAAAATGATACTGCACAATGTTTCTGAAATCAATCTATTCTTGAATGCTTCCTTTCTTTATGCAACTAAATTTGCATATCCTGCAGCTGAAAAGGCATAATTAGTAATTTGTGATTAATTTAAGCGGGAGCGGCTATAAAAATCTTAGGTATTTACATAGTTCTCATAAATTAGAGTTACAAACTGCAATTTGTTAAATTGAAATTCTGCTAAAAGCTTGCATTTACATAGATGTTCAGATGTTAAAGTGTTGACATGCATTTTAAAATCAACATTGCTGGCACATTTATAATTCATGTGAGCTAGCTGGAAGGTTTATTTGTGAAATTATTTGGACAGTAAAGTATGATAGCCAGTAAGGAGCTGCAATTGTAATCACTTTCAACTTTTGAAAATATGGATCCTCTTTATTAGAAGTTGGGTATATTTCTACAGTGGATCTGCATATACTGCAGAAAACAGCTATACTGAATGACATAGTGTCATATCCTGGGCTAATACTATATCCCTGATTCATATTCACTATTTGCAAGAAAACATGTCAGGAAATTGGATACAGAAAACTATCTGGCCAAGTCAATCCTTGGTACTTGATGGAAGTCTGCTCGTGAAGGCACCAAACAAGATATTCACATGCAGAATAAAGTATGAAAAATGTAAAACACCAAAAGCATCTAATTTTAAGATCTGTGTCAGTGCATCTGAACTGGAAATGCCAAGGTCCTGTTATGTCATATGTAGACAAGTGATTTTGTTTCAGTTTTGTTGTCTCACTGTGTAGCCAAATATAGAATCATAGAATCATAGAATCACCAAGGTTGGAAAAGACCTAAAAGATCATCCAGTCCAACCATTCACCTGTTACCAATAGCTCACATTAAACCATGTCCTTCAAAACAACATCCAGTCACTCCTTGAACACCCCCAGGGCTGGTGACTCCACCACCACCCTGGGTAGTCCATTCCAGTGCCACACCACCCTTTCTGAGAAGTAAAGTTTCCTAATGTCCAGCCTGAATCTCCCCTGCCACAGCTTGAAACCATTCTCTCTAGTCCTAACACTAATGACATGAGAGAAGAGGCTGACCCCCAGCTCACCACAACCTCCCTTCAGGAAGCTATAGAGAGCAATAAGGTCTTCCCTGAGCCTCCTCTTTTCCAGGCTGAACATTCCCAGCTCCTTCAGCCTCTCCTCATATGGGCTGCACTCCAGACCCCTCACCAGCTTTGTTGTCCTCCTTTGAACATGTTCCAGGGCCTCAATGTCTTTCCTGCAGTGAGAGGATATGCCTAACTTATGACTAAATGGCTAGGTACAGAAACATTTGTATTTTTATAGAGAGGTCAGGTACTGTAGAATTTCCTTCTAGAATGTAAACATGGCTCTGTAAGAGCAGAAATAGATAAAATAGCATGGAGATGCACTTGCTGTATAGATACACCACCTGTGGAAAAAGATGAAGGAGAATAATGCCCATAGATCCACACTACTGCACCTCTACTCAAGTCAGGAACTACAAACCATTTTCCACATGTTTTTCACCCTTCATACCAACCTAAATATACTCTAGCCTTTTACCCACTGAGATGCCATACAAAATTATCACCATCCTTCTTTTACTTGTAGATGTGCAAAACATGTAACATTGTCCCACACAACAACCTTATATCTAACTTCTGGAGACATAGATTTGATGGAAGAACCACCCAGTAGATAAGAAATTGTCCTGTTGGTTGCACTCAGAGTTGTGCTCAATTGCTTAATGCCAAGGTGGTGACCCTTGTTAAATCAAATCCTTACTGATTTAGATACACATTTGTGCCTGCTTCTATCCTGAAAGACAAATAAATAAATCATTTAATAAATCAATAAATCATGGATAAATCATTTAAGCATGTACTAGATTTCTATCAACATTGACTTTTAACATTAGATCATATGTATGAACTCAGGCAATGCCCTGGAAATGGATATAACAGTAAGCACCTACTATTAACAGCACAGAGGAGTATCAGCTTTCCTGCAAGAGTAAACTTAAAGCCTGGTGCTTTGCTCTGCAATGCTGATAACAGGGTTAGGCTATCCATAAGGTTTAGCAGATGTATGTGACAGCAGCCAAAATGCTGATTGTAGGTGTTGAGGATATTTGTCAATGAAAGAAAAAGAACATGAATAGAAGGAATAAATTACATCAGCCATAATTTTCAAAGTAGCAGTTGTCTATTTTTACTTCATTTGATTTATAAAGTGTTACATTTCCTTTCCTACTCCACGTCTTGAGAATGAGTTCCACAATCTAGTCTAGAGAACAGAAAACTTATGATATCAGTTCTTAATTTTCATGCACAGCTTGCCACGGTGACTAACTCTTCTTAGAAGAGATGCCGAGTTATTTGTTACTCCAAAGCATGTCACTCCTAATAAGATTAGAGGTATGTGTAAGATATGAGATGTATGCTTTTATTTTCATCACTACCAATAACGCCTAACTACCATGTGTTTAACTGCTCAAATCTTCACAGTGATGTGCTTTATAAAATTTCAATCACCCAGGAGTCTCTACAGAAGTCAACAGAAACAGTGCTCAGCAGTAATACTAATATCTAACCTAAATCTCCCCTCTACTAGTTTAAAACTTTTCCCCCTTGTCCAGTATTATTAATTTTATATTATATATATTATATACTGAATGTTACAGTGACGGTAATATGGTTAAGCTGTGGTTGGACTTGATGATCTTGAAGGTCTTTTCCAACCTGAACAATTCCATGATTCTATGATTATATTACAAATACAGTCTTAAATAATATTACAGTGTTTAAAGTACTTCATATAAATTCTTTTCAGTATTTTTTTTTTTTGTATGGGTGCCTTTTTGAATGTTTGCTTTCATGTCCTTAGAGTTATGAATTTCAGATAATCACAATTGTATAAATGTACCTCCAGTTTTGAGCTTTTCTATTACCACTTGAATACAGCGTGCAAGATTGATTTGTAAAAGATAAAGTATTGCTTTCATAAGCCATTCAAAATTTTGGAATTTTTTACTGTACAGAAAAATTTATAATGTAAAATAGGCAGTGAACTCCTGTTACCCCTCCTAAAGAAATTTACAGTAGACCCTCACTGTCTGAAATAGTCAAAACTCAGTGTAAAAGATATGTTTATTTATTTATGTGCACATATATATATATTGCTTGCCCATATTATATTGCATTAAATTTAATATTATATAACTGAAATATCTTATTTGGAGGGACCGTTTAATGCCTAACTGTGAATATCATGAGGAAGAGAATAACTAAACTTCCATCAAGAACGGTTTAGGTTGAGGTAATCCAGGGTGGAGAAAAGGATAGGTATAGAAGAAAAAAAAAAAATGATTGTCTAGATACGCTGCCTCCATTGTACCTTAGTAAAGAGAAACTCATCAACCCCAACTGTGCCCCGGTGGCGCAGTGGTAGGAACGCCACGTTGCAACACTGGAGGCCCAGGTTCAAATCCCCCCTGTCACGGGTTACTTAGATTTACCTATGCCCGTGACAGGGGAAGCCACCCCACGCCCCCCCCCCGGGGCCCGGAAAGGAGGGGGAAAAGGGGAGTGGGATAAAACAGCGACAATCTAAGGAGGAAAAACTTATTTTACTAAATATGATATCGAAATACAAGATAACACAATATAATATAATTAAGGCTAACAAATCGAACGAAACAGAGAGAGAGAGTCTCCGAAAACCGAGAGGCCTACTGTTAACTCTAGGCGACACGGCTGGAACGCTTCCCACTCTCCGAGAAGTTCGAGAGAAGAAGGAGGGCACTCCAGCCTGGGAACGAGATTATATAGAGTCCTGGTCCCGTGACTTATTGTTACTCCTGTTGTTCTCTGGGAAATGTAGTCTTCTTCTGTGGACTGCACATTCAACAGAAGTATCCATACTTGACATGATGTTATGATGTGGAATACTGATAGCAAAATTACAAAATTACAAAACCATGACATTCCACCCCTTATTCTACATTATTACATCATGGTTAATATATACATATATATACATATATATACACGTATGTAAAATTGTGATAGCTAAATAGTAGAATTGCATGTAACATAACTAAATGTACAACTATAATAACTAAAATACACTACACATGCAAACATATATATATATAGATAGATACATAAAATTATTGACTGCACTCCCCCAGCATCAAATTCCCTTGTGGCACACATTGAACATCCCCATCCTTCTGCATTACCCACCAAGTGCACCCAGGTCCCTGGGCAAAGACAGTTCCACGGATAGGTTTGCCCTTTCCAGAAGCTGGAAGGACCCAAACAGCTTTTCCCAACATGTTCTTTACATGTATAACAGGGACCTTATCTCCTTCTACAGTGTGTAGGGGGCTAGATTGACTAGGACCATCACGATTGACAGATCCTCTAGTATTGACCAACCAAGTGGCTTCTGCCAGATTCTTCTCCCAGTGCTTAAATGTTCCACCACCCATTGCTTTCAACATAGTTTTCAATAACCCATTATATCGTTCAATTTTACCAGAAGCTGGTGCATGGTAGGGAATATGATAAATCCACTCAATGCCATGATCTTTGGCCCAAGTATTTATAAGAGAATTTTTGAAATGTGTCCCATTATCAGATTCAATTCTTTCTGGGGTGCCATGTCGCCACAGGACTTGTTTCTCAAGACCTAATATGGTGTTTCGAGCAGTTGCATGGGGTACTGCGTATGTTTCAAGCCACCCAGTGGTTGCCTCTACCATAGTGAGTACATAACACTTACCACTGCGAGATCGTGGCAAGGTGATATAATCAACCTGCCACGCCTCCCCATATTTATACTTTTGCCATCGCCCTTCCTCCCAGAGAGGTTTCATCCTTCTGGCTTGTTTAATTATGGCACATGTTTCACAATCATGAATAATCTGCGCAATAGCGTCCATGGTTAAGTCCACCCCTCGGTCTCTGGCCCACTTATATGTTGCGTCTCTTCCTTGATGGCCTGAGGTCTCATGAGCCCATCGAGCTAGAAATAATTCGCCCTTATTCTGCCAATCCAAGTCGATTTGAGCCACCTCAATTCTAGCAGCTTTATCTACCTGATGGTTGTTTTGTTGTTCTTCAGTAGCCCGACTTTTGGGCACATGTGCATCCACATGACGCACCTTTACAACCATATTCTTTGTTCGGGAAGCAATGTCCTTCCATAGTTCAGCGGCCCAAACAGATTTTCCCCTCCGTTGCCAGTTATTTTGTTCACACCGCTGTAACCACCCCCATAAGGCATTTGCCCGCATCCTCCACCAAAAAATCTGTCACGGGTTACTTAGATTTACCTATGCCCGTGACAGGGGAAGCCACCCCACGCCCCCCCCCCGGGGCCCGGAAAGGAGGGGGAAAAGGGGAGTGGGATAAAACAGCGACAATCTAAGGAGGAAAAACTTATTTTACTAAATATGATATCGAAATACAAGATAACACAATATAATATAATTAAGGCTAACAAATCGAACGAAACAGAGAGAGAGAGTCTCCGAAAACCGAGAGGCCTACTGTTAACTCTAGGCGACACGGCTGGAACGCTTCCCACTCTCCGAGAAGTTCGAGAGAAGAAGGAGGGCACTCCAGCCTGGGAACGAGATTATATAGAGTCCTGGTCCCGTGACTTATTGTTACTCCTGTTGTTCTCTGGGAAATGTAGTCTTCTTCTGTGGACTGCACATTCAACAGAAGTATCCATACTTGACATGATGTTATGATGTGGAATACTGATAGCAAAATTACAAAATTACAAAACCATGACACCCCCTGTGGCAAAAGTGGTAGAAGTGCCACTCTGCTACACACAGGCTCTAATCCTGGGGGTTGGACTCGATGATCTCTAAGGTCCTTTCCAACCCGCACGAGACTATTACTATTATTACTATTACTAACCCGTGAGTATCACATTTACACATGGGGCTGTTTCTGTACACCTCCATATATGAGATTCTTTATCCTCTGTAATGAAAGGCAAAGGCAGATATTTTCAGAGAAAACTTTAGATTAACATTTTAATTCCTGGAATAAACTGACCCTTATTGTTGGAAGTGGCAGAATCATAGAACTGTAGAATCTTAGAATCATTTCAATTGGAAGAGATCTTTAAAGGCCATCTGGTCCAACTCCACTGCAGTGAACACCATCCAGCCTGACTTGGAGTATCTCCAGGAATGCGATATTCTGGACAACATGTTCCAGTGTTTGTTCCAGTGCCTGTCCCAGTGATTAGTATGTAAGATCACATAGATGATTACAAAAGTGTCTAGAAAATATATTAATTGATATACCCAGCTCAGTCAATCTATTTCACTCCTATTTCATCAGTATCTTCTCCTCTTACCTCTTACACTGATTATAATCTCAATTCATATTTGTCTGTGTCTGTAAAGTACAATGAACAAACACTGAATAAAATTCAACCATTGAAAAATGTGGGCATAGCAAATTGAACATCCAGACACAGACAAACAAATGTATACTATCGAAAATATCTTTTTAGTACCACCCAGACTAGTAGATAAATACAATTAGAAAATCAAGGGCCAGGCCTTTGTTCCCCATTTTAGAACACAGTAACTAAATTGTGGATGGAGGGAAAACCTACCAATATGAAAAATAATTTAATTCATAATCTGGAATAACAAATAACATTTTAAAGGATATTTTAAGTTTTTAGTTACCTGAGGTTAGCAAAATACCCATTCCAGCAAAAGCTTTCTGAAAGTGCTTAGCCATGAATTATTCAGATCTCCCATCAAACACAGGTGTATCGGTTTTATCTTCAGTCGGATGATGGTACTGTCCTCTCAGCCCACTGATATTCCAGTTGGTTAAACCAGTCACAACCTCCAGACATTTAACAACATTTTGCAGGAGAACTGCAATCAGAGCAAATCAGAGACTTGGCTTAAAGCAGGGAGGTTTCCATTCCCTCCTGATGGACTTTGCTCCTGAACAGAAGGGAATGAAGAATTCAAGTGACTAGAAAACTAGACAGAGAGATTCTTGGCAGCTGGGTAGTTATAAAGTCTTTTGAGATCTGGTAGTTTTGAGAGTCTTTTTCTGTTGAGTTTTTTTTTGTTGTTGTTGTTGTTTGTTTGATTGTTTGTTTGTTTTTGTTTTTAAACTGAAACATTTTAGGGTGCAAGGAGGATAAGTACACACCATGCACAGAGCCAGAAGAATTTTCTCTAACTTATTGATTAAAGTAGAAATCACAGCACAGACAACGACCTCAGCTTCTGTGAGATTATCTGACTCAAAAAATGTATGTTGGGGATATACCTGATGAAATACACTAAAAGCATGATCCAGTATCTAAGGAAGTCAATGAAAAACACAACATTTTGTGTCTGGTTCGGTAACCAGAAACATCCAGCAGTAACTCAGTCTTTCCACTCAGGTTGTTTTATTTTGGATAGTGGCAAAAACAAATATGTATTCTTTCATATACCTTATTATTATTGTAAACAACATATATTTTTAATCTTTCTTTAGATTTAATTAATGATGTCATCCTCTACCTCTGTTTCTGAATAAGTATTCCTCTAAAATTTGTTCAATTTCTATCAAATATTCAAGTTATTTTTTAATATATATATTATATATATATATAAAAATTGCAGGCTTCAGCTCTCTGTACAATTCCTCCTGCTCCTGGGAATACTGGAATATCTCACTCTAATTGGTCATATGCTACCTGTTAAAAGTCATAGGCATCATTCCTCTTATTCACTTGAGAGCAATTCTTTAGGGGCCAGGCTTGGGTGCAGATTTGTAATCGTACTCCCATACTGTTACTAAAAGTGTAAGCAGTCCTGTATGGAAGTCAGCTGTAGTAAGATTTGTGGCTGTCAGGTGACGTCTGTGACTGGTTGTGTCACTCCTGTTTATAAGAAAGGGAGCAAGGAGGACCCGGGCCACTACAGGCTGGTGAATCTCACCTCTGTACCTGTGAAGATCATGGAACAGAATTTCCTGGACAACATTTGATCAAACAAGGAATGAGAGTGTGATCCAAGACAGCCAGCATGACTTCACCAGGGGAAGATCATGCATAACAAATCTGGTAATAGGTAATAGGTAATAGGTAATAGGTAATAGGTAATAGTCTCGTGCGGGTTGGAATGGACCTTAGAGATCATTGAGTCCAACCCCCGGGATTCGAGCCTCTGTGCTGCAGAGCGGCACTTCTACCACTTGCGCCACAGGGGGGATTCGAACACCTGGCCCCGATGTTGCAACGCGGCACTTCTACCACTGCACCACCGTGGCGTTCTGTGATGGAGTGACAGCATTGGTGGTCAAAGGAAAGGCAACCAGTGTCATTTACATGGTCTTGATCAAAGCTTTTGGCATGGTCCCCCACCACATCCTTATCTCTGAACTGGAGGGATGTGGATTTGATGGGTGGACCACTTTATGGATAAGAAATTGGTTGAAAGGCCACAAACAGCGGGTAATGATTAATGGTTCTATGTCCAGGTGGAGGCTAGTGATCCCCCAGGGATCTGTCTTTGGACTGGTGCCCTTCAACATCTTTATCAGTCACATCAATGAGTTAGTTCACCCTTAGCAAGTGTGCTGATGACACCAAGCTGAGGGGTGCAGTTGAGACAGTGGAAGGAAAGTCTACTGTTTAGAGAGACTTCAACAGATTCGAAAGCTGGGCCCAGATGAATCTAAGGAGGTTCAGTACAGGAAAGTGCAAGGTTTTGCACTTGGGCTAGGAGAATCCAAGGCATATATACAGATTGGAAAGAGTAGACTGTAAGAGAAGTCCTGCAGAGAAGGAGCTGGGGATCCTGGTGATTGAAAAACTTAACATGAGCCAGCAGTGTGCTTTTGCAGCTCAGAAAGCAAACAGTATCCTGGGAAGAGGGGGCCAGCATGGGCAGAGAGTAGATTTTCCCACTCTGCTCTGCCCTTTTGAGGCCCCATCTGGAGTACAGTGTCCAGGTCTGGAGTCTCCAGTACAAGGAAGACAGAAAGGTGTTGGAGAGGGTACAGAGGAGGGCCACAAAGATGATAGAGGGCTGAAGGACCTCCCCTACAAAGACAGGCTGAAGGAACTGGACTTGTTCAGGCTGGAGAAAAGAAGACTGCGGAGTGACCTCACTGCAGCCTTTCAGTACATAAAGAGAGCCTATAAACAGGAGGGGAGTCAGCTCTTGGTAAGGGTAGATAACAGCAGGACAAGTCTATAGCGCTGCCTTGGGTTGTTGTGGCCAAAGCGCAGAACCTGGCATTTGGTGTTGTTGAACCTCATCCCGTTGGCTTTGGACCAGAATTTGAGCAATAATATAGCAGAATTAGAGCAATAATAAATTGCTCTATGTGAATGGATGGTAAAGCTTTAAATGCACAGTAAACTTTAAAAGTTTCTCTGACTTTGTAGGGCCTTCGGTGGAAATGTAACTATTTTATTATTTAATTTCCAAGAAGAGTTATCAAAGACTTGTGATTAATGCAGCAGAATTAATACGTTTTATAGTGTTTTCTTTCCTATAAACTTCGACAGTACATTGGGATCTTCCCAAGAAAAGTTTATTCTCATCTGGCTCAACATTTTGTCAAGCCAAACAACAGAAGGAATGTGATTACCAATTTCTTAGTGGAGAGCTAGTTCAGAGGGATTATGTGATATGTTCAAAGTCATTTAATGGAAACCAGGAGATGGAAAGGGACTTTCTGAGTTTCAGAGCAGCGCCTTCACTTGACTCAGTGCTTTCAGACTTGCCTTAAGTTGTCTTTCTCCCAATCACTGTGACAAATTCATAGAATATGAGAATTACCCAGGTTGAAAAAGGCCTCGAAGATCATCAAGTCCAAACACAGCCTAACCATAGTACCCTAACTCTAGCAACCCTCTGCTAAATCATATATCTCTGAGCAACTAAATCATATCTCTAAGCAAGAGATTCAGGTTCATTTCACATTCAAAATTACGCAAAGAGGCGATTAAGGCCATGCAACCAGAACAAGAGTGTGTATTAGTATTACGAAGACAAAAAATTATAATTTTGTATATTAAACATATATAAACAAGAGTGTGTATTAGTATTACGAAGACAAAAATTTGTAATTTTGTATATTAAACATACAGCATACCGTGATAACGGAGAAACAGATGTTTTTGCAAAGTTTATGTGAATTGTCTCTAATTGGTTACCCTTCATAGAAAATGTTTCATCTCACAAATGTGTGCTTTCTATTTAATGTGCTGTTGTGAGGTATTGTTAAGAAGCATGACTGAGAGACAACCAAAAGGGAAAGTATTCTCACTATGTATTAATCACATAGTGTTGGTGCATTCATATATTGTATAACAACATAATGCGGTGTACTCGTGCAGGGACCTCCTGAATTTGAGGAATGAACTACCATGCACAAGGACTTGCAGCAAAACATCATCTACTCATTAGTCAGCTGAGCCACCTGAAAATGAATTTCTGAGTGGAGCCATGGCTCTTAAAGCATCAAAAGTTGAATGTACAGCAAAGTGGCCTTCGGAGGCCTCCTCAAGGTATTCTAAAACATTAATTGTTAACAGCAGTGTACTTGCCCAGTATTTGTGCGGCATCATTATTTGAGGACAAGGAGGAACCCCTATTGCTCTTGCAGTCAGTAAGTTGGACAGAACAAATGGAAAATCAGCCTGGGCTCATGGCCTCATCCAAAATGCACCCACAGTAAATGGAGCATCCATTGATTTTAGCAGATTTAAATTACATACTGTGACGAGAAGGACAAGGATCTACTTTATAGAAACATCACTGAGCATACAGATTTAAGCAAAGAGAGAACAAGTGACTCATTTTCTTTCATTATTGCCATTACCTCTCCACTTGGAGGAGGTCATAGAATCAGTAAGGCTGAAAAAGACGTCTAAGGTCATCTAGTCCAGCCATTCACCTACCACGAATATTGCTCACTAAACCATGTCGCTCAGTGCCACATCTACATGGTTCTTGAATACCTCCAGCACTTCAGCACTTCCCTGCACAGCCTGTTCCTCTGCACAATCACTTTTTTGGAGAAGAATTTTTTTTCCTAATATTCAATCCAATGTAATATTCAGCCTGAGATACTGGTTTAATTCAGTGACCTGAGACATCCTGGGAGTTTGCCATCTACATAGATCCAGGAAAGGAAGGAAAACAGCCACAGCAACTCTGTGTAGTTCAAGCAGCATTCAGTCTGACAGATTCCTAAGCATATAAAACTAATGTAAAATATATATATATATATATATATATATATATATATATATATATATATATTTATATATATATATATATTAAACTTTATTTTTTTAAATGTATAATAGGGTTTGAATACAAGTGAGATTCGCCAACCCAAGAAGCCACTTTTCATCATAATAAATGTCGATGTACAGAAAATAGCTTAGCCTCACATATTTTGGCTTAGGTGCATGGGGAGACTGAAGAAGTGTTTGCAGTGTAGATGGAGGGCATAATGAAAATGCCACATATGTTGCTAGAAGTAAGATTCAGATTTATGCATGCTAGAAACACGAGATATATCTCCTAAAATAACTGTTCATTTACTTAGGGTTCCACTGAGGCTTGAAGGATGACAGGGTGCCATTATAAATAAGCTGTTGTCTGCTCAGCTTTGGATGACAAATTCAGGTGCTACAATGTTTTGCCTTTTGCAATACATCATTTTCTTAAAGCATGTAATGGCTTAGGCAAAACTATGCTCAGGTGCTAAAAATTCACAGGAGGACAATTAGCAGAAGTATGACAATTGTATCTGACAGTTGTATAATAATACAAACCCTGTTGAGTTGCTCAAGGAATAAAATAAGGAAACTGATTGGAAAAGGTGAAAAAAGTTTGGTTTTTTATTCCCCTTGGTTGGTTACTTGATTTTAAAGAGCACCAAACCCAGGTGTATAGTGATTATGGGCTCTTGTGCTAGAAATAGTAATGTGGGCTTTTTGCAGAAGATCATCAGTTTTCATCTAGGTTAATAGTACACTATGCAAATAGTTAAAAAAAAAAAAAAAAAAAAAAAGTAACTTTTCCTCAAAATTCCTCCCATCGCCAAAATTTTGAGATCATGTGTTAGAATATCTGGATAAAAGCTTTACTAGCTGTTACTGAGGCTTAGCAAAATCTCAGCACTCATTTAAACAGAACTGTGGTTGATTTCCTTCTGCAGGACATGAGCAATGTCCAACTTCCTATCTGAAGAGAGAAGATATAATTGAAAGGACATGCACTGAACTGTCTCAATATTCTGAAGTCTAGACAAAAGAAATACAATTATTTGACTTAGGCATGAAAGATTAAATGCATAAAAACAACCTTCAACCTGTGCTTCTGGATAGCAGTATGCCAAAATGCACTGCAAAGCACCTTCCCTACAATAAACAAGGCTTGCGGGTTGTTATCCCAAAGAGATAAAACAAAAACGTGATATTGCTACTTTTACAGAATATAGAAGAATATAAAACCATTGATGGCATGAATTGTTCTGTTAAGTTATACTGATAGTGAGGATTTTCAGTGTTTGATGCCTAGAAAGGGCAGGAATGAATTATCACTTATCAAGAATTTACAGGGCATGAAGTAATCTAGCTTTGGGTTATGAATGAACTAAATATATTTTTGAGGTTAGTACACAAGCATAACAAAATTATAAATGTTGGAGAACTTAGAATTTCTCTTGGCTGCTGTTCAAACGTAGAAATAACAAAATTCTTGTATTGCTTTTCTTCTTGGTTTCAGTTTTGCAGTTATCCTTCTTTAATACACAGAGTTTTGTTTTTCACAGAATCACAGGATCACAGAATGGCCCAGGTTGGAAGCAATCTCAGTCTTTCCTTAACATGAGGTAGCTACAAACCAAGTGCTTTTTTACTTCAAGCAAGGTGTTACATAATGCTATTCTTTGAATCTTATCCTAAAGTACTTACTTCTCATGTACCACCACAGAAATGAAGCATACAGAAGGCATTACTTTCAGAGTGATGTATGTAATAGCAGAGAAAGCATGTGGCTACACTTTTAATTTATTCTCCCATTAACCTAAATTCTGCATCTCACAGGCTTCCAGTGCAAGAGCAAAAAGAGTATTTTTTGGTTGTAGTAGCATTCAATTTTTTGTACAAACTCCTACAGGAATTGAATTTACAGCATAACTCCAGCTGTGCAAAAAAAGCTTCCTTTCATTTTCACTGCATTTATCATTCTAATAATTTAATTTTGCATGCCTGGCTGTGTAGTAAAAGAAGCAAAATAGAATAACAAACCATCTCCCCAAGATAAAGCAAAGCAACAACAGCAACAAATACAAAACAAACAAAAAGCAGTGAATGGTCTCTGCCTTTTCCCCTTTTTAATGTATCCTGCTGCTTCAAAGGCTGCCATCAGTGTTTCCTTCACCATACTTTTTTCAGAATGGAGGCTTCTGGTTTCACTGCACAGCTCTGATCATGTGTCACTTACCCTAAATTCTATTATAAATTTCTATTTCTTGTCTATATGTCCTGGAAGAAATGGACCAAATACAACATCAAATTTTCTGAGTTTAGTCAATGATTTGATTGCATTTTCTGTTTCATCTTCTATTCTTCACTGATTATCGATAGATGATGTTTATATTGTTATGTATTTTTAAAAAATCTTCTTATCAGTGAACTGACATTTTATTGAATTATGGACTATAATATTAAAATCTCAGTACTGAGTGGTTTAAGATAATTCACAATCAACGATTGACTACTCAAAATTGGGACTGCTTATCCCATATCTGTCCTTAAATGTAGTTACAACAAATTCCATCTGACATTTTATCTTTCAGTCTTTCAAGGTGAGATTCATTTGGTGATATCTGAGCTCTTTGCCTTTAAATTCCTTTATAATCAGTGGAGAGAAACTGACATTTTTAGGGGATGAATTATCTCACCATACTTTATGACAAGTCACTCCATAAAAGCACTTATTTCCTTTCACTGATTGTAAAAAACGAACAGCGACCTCCGTGCACTACAGATGCACATATTCAGTCAGATAAATGCCATTCTTAGTATTGTAAGATTCACCTGCAGTTTTTCTCAATACATTTTTCTGTTTTATTCCTCTAACTGGTTTAGTTTGATCAACAAGCTCTATCATCTTATTATTAACTCATTTCCTGGAATTTTCTGTGAAGACGTCAGTGCCTTGAAGGATGCTAGTGGCAATTTTCCTTACATCCTCAAAACTGATAATTTATTCCTAAACTTTGTTTTACATATTTTCACCTATTCATATTAATTTACAAGATAAATTTCTGTTTATCCTGCATTAACTTAACTTCTACAGGAATCACTAGTGGGAAACTTATCAAACGTTTTTCAGCATCCGAGTAAACAGGCAAAAACAGAACCGTATTTTAGTAACATACCTTTTCATACTTTCAAAGATCTACAAAAGCTTTCTAACAAGTTCTTTTCACACACTTTATTTATTCTTTCCCAGTAATTTTCATATTTTCAGGTATCCACTAGCTCTGCTAGGTATTATTCTCCCAACTGATCTATGCTTTGATATCCTAATTGCATATGGGCTCCACCAACAAGCAGAAACCTCCCTGATTATTTGTGTTAAAAAAAGAAAATAACAAATCCATCCAAAATCCACACTTTTAAAAATGCTTTTAGCAAGCTCTTTTTCAGAGTTGTTTTGGTTTTGACCTTATATGTTTTTCCTGGTTTTGTTTTTTTGTTGTTGTTGTTTGTTTGTTTGTTTTCTCTTTCCCTGTGTTTAACATGAGTATAGCTTTTATAAAAGATTCTTATTTTTAATAGCATCCTTCTGTTCAATCTTTATGTTTTTTCTCCTTTTCTATTCTTTCTATAGAGTATTTTGATTTCCATGTCTTTCTGACTGCCATACACTTGTTTCAAGTGCCTGTGATGATGCTTCTATTCTGTACACCAACTTAAATCTTTAAGCCTTTTACTTCTTAGATGCTTTGCAACAAGCTTATGCACCTGTCAAGCTTTCTGAAATTAAAATCTGTTGTGGTAGATTTGGTTCCTCATTCATTTCAATATTAGTTTACTTTAAATGTCCCCTGATCACTGTAACATAGAAGTTCTTTAATAATAAAAGTTTAAATCACCTCCTTTTCCTTGGTACTAGATAAAGTCAAAAGCTGTTTCTGCTCTTTGATTTCCATAACTGCCTGACCCATGAGAAAGGCAATTTCAATACAAAGGTGGAGTTTCAGCAACATTTTGTGATGTGACATTTACTCAGATACTGAGGATAACTGAAGGCTTCTATTTTTATTGTTTCTCCTGTCATAACTAATATTTCTTAGTCTGTCACAGTAACAATAACATTTTAACAGTAGCATTTTCAACCAAATAATTAAATTTTCTTGTAATTCTTGTGATTTCAGTTCCAAAAGATTAGTGTATTTATTCTTGATTCATTTACATCTCTGATTTGTCTGTAAGTTTAATTGTTTTAAATCTTTGTTTTCCTCAAAGTGTACAAGCTTCTGTGTGCCTCCAGCGTACTAATATTTCTGTTCGTTTTCCTTTTGCCAGATTCAGAAACATCTATTGATGTCTTTGTTTAAATAAATAGTTTTCCATTTCCTATTATTATTTTAGAACAAACAAACAAACAAATAATTGTAAAACACTGATATTCTACTATTTGAATTCTTACTTTGGGAAAGACATGTATGACATAGATAAAGAATAATTTGTATCCCTGTGTGTGGAAATTAATTGCTGAATGATCACAATCCCATGTAGAATTATAGAATAATTGAGGTTGGAAAAGATCACAAAGACCATCTAGTCCAACCATCAGCCCATCACCGCCATGCCAACTAACCATGTCCCTCAGTTCCACATCTCCATGTTTCTTTTGAAGACTTTCAGGGACTCTACAGGGTGACTCCACCACCTCCGTGGGAAGCTTTTTCCAATTCTTCATTGTTCTTTCTGAGAATAAATTTTTCCTGATATCCAACCTGAACTTCCCCTGGTGCAACTTAAAGATGTTAATTCAATAGGAATCTATTTGGAAACAATAAAGGACCTGTATAACTCTAAGGACAGTTATCCTAGCACAAAATTCTTACCATGTAAACTACAACACATACAAAACTCACAGTGACACTATCAGACAGAGCAAATTCTCAGCTACAAGTCAGAATTTTCAGCATAGTCACCACCATTAGCCTATTCACATGGATGAGCTGATTGAGACGCTCCTCATTTCACAGCGTAGCAGCTGCATGACCACTTAGAATGTCCGTTGTCTTTCACTGTGACTGTCACCACTGCTGAAACCTACCTTCCATATCTCATTATGCTGACATCCCTTTTTTGGCCTCCATAAACAATGAACAATCATGGATTAATGTCAGTGGGTGCAATATTTTCTGCGTGGGGGAATTCAATGACACACCTTTGCTCCAAATATACTTTCATGTTAGATACCATTTTTCCAGACTGTTTCTTATACTGACATCTGTCACACAACAACAAAATATAATGCAATACCAACAGGAAGGCTCAACATCTACTGTCACATCACCAGCAACCACTTCTGATGTTGTGGGCCAACACAGTAAAATAGAAGGTGTTACTTTCAGAGCAGGGCTCATGTATTTCCTGTTGTTTTCTTGTTTTTTTTCTAGCCACTGCCAGAGGCAGTGTACTAGCCTGCATGAACTATAGACTAACTTAGAAAATCTATCTTCATTTTCTAATGTAAACCATTTGACTTATTATTTCCTGACATATTTTCCAAGGATTATGCATCAAACCTACTGCATTTCAATAAGATACTATCCTTTTATTAAATATAAATATTAATTTTGTCAATAATGTGAATTGTGTATACTTACGGAGATGAAAAATTAGATTACTGTAACTGTTGTAAATTTTAGGGGATGAAAAAAAGCATTCAAATGTATCACTCAAGCTGCCATAGGTATATCTTAAGCAGCCCTCAGTACTGATTAGAATATCCTAAAAGCAGATCTCATAGCATAACATGCTAAGCATTATTCATTCCTTCTGAAATTCAAGGGATTTGAAAGAATACAGCACCTGTCAAGATCAGGTGAAATAAGGTTCTGCAGGTGTGAATTTAATTTTGCATTGGCTGAGAGGGATTTTAAGAGGAGTTCTGATCCAGTGTGAGCACTTGATGAATTATGTAGATTCTATAAGTTCTACTGGAGTTTATTCACAGATGTTAATAATTTCTTTTGCTAGAGGTATTTTTTGTGTACATCTTGCCCATTAAGTCACTAACTCTATGATCCAACATTTCAGTTTCCAAGCACATTCATTACTCTCCAGACCAGGGATCTCCTATTGAGGCTCTTCCTTTACTGCTCTGATCTCTGCAGATGGAATTAGATAAAGAAAAATCTCTTTCTCTCTTGCTGCCAAAGACTGAATTACCCAAAGGTTGACAGAAATGCATACAGAGCCACCAGAAGTGGTATGTGCTTACAGCTAACATCATCATGTGTAAGGCAACAGCCAGGTATCATGACGTCTTTGTGATGGAATGGGCTGAGTAATAAACTCAGCAGGCTAAATAAACAAACAAGTAAATAAATATCAATAAATGAAGGTGAAGCATAAAAGATAAAAGAAAAGGAATCTGTTTAATGCATGTTGTGCTTCCTCCAGAGTAACAGCATCATCTTTCCCTTTTAATTTTTACATTTGAGCCTGATCACAATCTGTGCAGATGTTCCTTCATGCTTCAGGTGATTAAACTGGCTAATTTTAAAGATGTCCATGGGGCATGCATCTTTTAGCACCCTAAGTAGCTTTTCACACTTCTGCTCCCTACAGGCTTCAGGAAATATTTCTTTACACTTGAAGACACTTATGTTAAGTGGTCTGGAAGAAGAAATTTTCTCCTGTCATTTTAGAAAATTTATACTTCAGCTGAAAATAAGGAAGTTCTAAGAAAATCAGCTTTTTAACTTTTCAGTTTAATAATCCTGTAATAATATATTCTTCCTGACAGTTAACATGAGTAAACAGCATATCTCACTGTATATGTTGAAAGTCCCATCATCAAATCACATTTATAGAATCCATTATGTTAATGGAAGATGGGAAACAAAGTATTATCAGGACAAAACTGGAAGGAACTATTCCTACGGTTAAGCAAAGACAAACTAAACAAACAAATTGTGTAAGTTTACAGAATAATCCAGTAGAGTTCAATATTGAGTTTATTATATATATATAAAATAAATATATATATACCATACCCAGAATAAATAAAAATATAACTGGATCTGGCCTTGTTCAACAGTTTCATCAATGACCTGGATGAAGGGATAGTGTCCCCTCAGCAACTTTGTTGGTGATATGAATCTGAGGGGAGTGGCTGACACACAAGAAGGCTGTGCTGCCATTGAGCAAGACCTGGGCAGGAGGAGAGTTGGGCAGAAAGGAACCTGAAGAAGTTCAGCAAGAACAAGAGCAGAGTTCTAATACACCTGGAGAAAAAATAACGGTATGTACTAGTACAGGTTAGAGACTGACCTGCTTAAAACTAGTTCTGCAGAGAAGGACCTGATGGTCCTGGTGGACAACAGATTGCCCATGAACCAGCAATGTGCTCTTCTGGCCAACAAGATGGATGGTATCCTGGAGTGCATTTAAAGAATGTGGTCAACATGTTAAAAGAGGCAATTCTTCTCTGCTCTGCCCTATAAAGGCCACATATGGAATATTGTGCCCAGTTCCAGGCTCCTCAATTTAACAGTTAAATACTGGAGAGAATCCAGTGAAGAGCTAAAAAAAAAATGATTAGAGATCTAGAGAATTTCTTTTGTGAAAAAGGCTGTGAGACCTGGGCCTGCTCAGTCTAAAGATATTCGAGGGGGGGAGGTGGAGGGGGGTTCTTATCGACATTTACAAATATCTAAATGGTGAGTATCAAGAAGATGCCAGTTGGCAGTGTTAGGTGTCAACGGACAATGTTTCTCAAGCCCTCTCCTCTTTCCAGTCCCAGAGTATTCTAGTTGTTGTTTAGGGACACTGCAGGAGCAAGGAGACTCCTTCTGTTCCTGATACACATTAAGCTGTAGAATTGAGAACAAAAATGCCCCAAATCATAAGCTACCAGCTCATCCTTCCCCTATTGAGCAAAAGAGACTTTTCTCCCTTAGTAGTGTCAAATGAAATCAAGTAGACATATGCCAAATGACAATATTCCATTGCAGAAAATAAACCTCAGTGGAGACAGGCTTTTCATATTACCTTTTTGTATGCTTTCTCAATGCTAAAACAAGCTTTTCTCTCAGTCTTATTGTCTTAGAAATTTTGATGGACTTTCTGTATCTAGAGACCAAGATTCAACATATATAACTATTTAGTAAAATGGAACTCCTATCATACAAACATTGTACTTCTACTAGACCAATTTTTTATTAGTCAAGTACCATTAGGCTACTGTAATAGTAATCTGAGCTATGTAAAAGTGCTATTTGTTGGAGTAATATTTATTAGATCTGGCTTTCTCTAAGAAAATAGAATAAAAAGTGAGTGTCATTTTTATGCTTGAACAGATTAGTCTTGCTTACAGTAAGCAAAAGATGAATCTCTCAGGGGGTTTAAAACTCTTGTTTTAAATAGAATCTCATTAAAAAAGCACATACTGTGAAGCTCTTGTGATTTGCCCCAGTCAACTATTAAAAGCATGTTCCTACTCGTATCCCTACCTTTCCAACATTTGCTGTAACATAATATATATAGTACTTGCAAACTGACCTTTGTTGCAGACTTAAAGCAACATGTAATTAACTTTTTCTGTGTACAGAGTTAAGACTTAATGAAACAGCGTTAAATGCCAATATGTCCTTAGCAGGCATTTTCTCAAATATAATTACTGCTTTCAGATGCTAATGATATACTTTCATATACTGTTATTTAAAAATAAGTAAATAAATAAATCACAATTTTATACTGTTGTGCACAGTGCAGTTCAGTTTCACTCTGGGAACAACCTCAGCCAATGAAATACAAAATAATGAGTTGTATTGGAGATTATTTTAAAATCCTGATCCAGATTTCACTGATGTGGATGGAAATGTATTGCAAGAATGTGCATGGCTTCCACGTATCGGTTTCAGAGCAGCTTCACTTTGACATTCAGAGCAGCTCTGTGGAAGATCTCTAGACAGTCATCAAAATCATTTCGTCAAGACTAGTAGTAGGTATGCACTCACCTAGTAGCATAGGAATTATCCTGGAAAGAGGCAAACAGATACTGATTACATCAGTTGTTTTAGGAACTTAGTAAAGGGGTTGATGAAAATTGTTTCTCCTGTATCCTAGTGATATATGTAATGCAGAAAATAGAATTAGTCTCCTGGGAGAAAGAAGAACTACCAAAAAACACACCCACACAAAAAAGTATTGTCTCACAGTCTACTTGAGGAAATAAGTAGAAAAGGCTTCATGTATGTTGCTACTCTCTCACTCCACAGCTAGGTTCTTATTCATGTTTCCCACTGCGAATTTTTTTTTGTTTATAATTCCAGACCTTTCATTGACTGGATATTTCTTAGTGCAGAGATGTGCCTCCTCATGCTTTTCACCTAATATTAATCGCTTTAGATTCAGCTAGGAGGAAGTTGCAGTGTAGACAATACCTGTAATACTTACCTCATCTTGCATGGCAGAGAAGTTACATGTATTTTCTGACTTAATTAAACCAATAAATACTAAATCTTACACTGGAGCTACTATTCTGTCTCAATGCCAAACCAAAATAATAAACTCCTAGCATGCAGACTGGAATCTGCCTAAGTTGACATGCACTATGTTTCTTAATAGATGATTAATTCTAATTAAGCAATTAAGAAAAATGAATTTTATAGAATATTTTTGCATTCATCTTATAAACATAATTGATTAATACACTTAGAGCAGTTCTGAAATCCATACACAACGGAACGAGGTCTGGAATTTATGAATGCCACACTCTTATCAGGTGATTTACCTCATATATTTTATTCTATATAGCAGCAATTTTCATCCTTGTCTCTCTGACAAATAAAAACAACAACAAACAAACAAATGATAAAAACAACAGCATAAAGCAGCCATGCTGCACAGCTTGTCAGACTTGAGCCAAAAGGAGTTTGTCATATGCATCAGGACAGCAATTGAAAGTATATATATCACTTGAGTGAGGTGAGTTGTTGCAAGTTATATAAAGCCAACTAGGAGGCAATAAGTCGTAGGCCAGAAAGAGAGGACTAGATAATAATCTTCAGAGAACTCCTTACTGCAAAGAACACACTGACTTTCAAGGGGAAATAAATAAATAAATAAATAAAATAAAGGAAAACAGATATCTGAAACAGCTAGAGAGAAAACCTTAAATTGCATGGAAATTGGGCTTCAAACGTTGTCTAGTCCATGGTGCCACAAATATGAAAAGGCCAATTGCTTCAATTCTATCCTTTCATGCTTTCAGAGAATTTTTTTTATTTTATTTTTTTTTTTTTTTTTTAAATACAATCAGTAGTGGAGAATTGGTTTGGGGAAGCTTTACAATACCAGCGCTCACATACCTGTCTTCAGCTCATGAATTATGTTCTGACAGACAATTACAAAGTGTTATGGAAAGAATGTTGTAAATTATAACTAATACATCATCTTATAGGTTCCTGGCAGAGAATTATTCCTGAGTTAGAAGACTAGATGTCCAACAGTGTGTGTGAGGCAGAACACAACTGCATCATATAATAGCAATCCTAGAAAGGAGAGCATAACACTATGCCCTCACTTTCTTTGTCTTGCAGATTACATTATGCACCTTTTAACAATCTTCTGATGCTGAGTTTGCTATGCTTCGGCTAGTAATCTGCATATGTATTTCTCTATTCTACACAAACAGTCATGTCAATAGGGAGAGCTAAAGAACATTAAATACAAAGAACTACTGTAATCCAACTTTTTAAAGCAAAACCTGGAGAGATCTTTTAGTGCCACACAAAAGCTTCAATTTTATTAGCAGAAAAATCCTAGTCTAATGAATAACTGGAGAATTCCTTTCTATTTTTCCTTGACTACATTCTTCATGACTCTGACATGGCTTTTATATTCGGTTTAAATTAATTCAGTCAGAAGTGAAATACCAGGCCCCAATAAACAAGGTGACAATGGTGAGGTTAAGACATTCTGAAATAGATGTCATCTGCTGATTTTCACAATAAAATGGTATTGCCCAGAAGAGGCAGTTACATAAAGATAAAAAGAATGTTTTTGGGAAAAGATGGATGTTGCATGTAAGAGAAGCTTCAGATGCAATGTAGCAGCAGAAAGAAGGCTCACAATTTGCAGAAGGGCGGTGTTGGTTAGATAGTAAGATAGTTATGAAAGTAAAAAGTTCTTCTAAATGTACAGTTTCTAAAAATAAGCATAGTAAACTTACAAAACTCATATTTATAAGTTTATGTAGTATTTATCCAAAGATCATTTTGTTTATAGTGGGTTGTGGAAGGTTTAATTTTGAGAGATCCCATGTGGAGCCAGAAGTAGGACTTGATCTTGAGGGTCACTTCAAATTGGGATCATAGAATCTTAGAATCATAGAATGGTTTGGCTTTGAAGGGCCAAGATCATCTTGTTTCAACCCCAGTGCTGTAGGCAGGGACACCTCCCTCTAGATCACGTTGTTCACAGCCAAATCCAGCCTGGCCTTGAATACCTCCAGAGAGACAGCATTTACGACCTCTCTGTGCCAGTGTCTCACTCCCACTGCAAAGAATTTCTACCTGAAATCTAGCCTAAATCTATACAGTTTAAATCCATTTTCCTCATCCTGTCACTACCTCACTTATAAAAAGTCCTTCCACAGCTTTCCTGTAGGCCCCCTGCAGGTCCTGGAAGGCTGTTATAAGGTTCCACTGGAGACTTATTTTTTATTATTATTGTTGTTGTTGTTGTTGTTATTACTACTGGCAGTTTAGCAGTAATGGCTTTTTCTGCTGTTTCTCTTTAGACAAAATATTTGTTTCTTTGGAGATTCATAGCATCCAATAGCAAAGCTACATTTCCAGGTAACATTAAGTTCATGGTCTAGTTACATAGTTTCCCTTCTGCAAAGCATGCAGAAGGAACTGCAGTCTTCACTGAAGATCTTTAAAAAGCAATTCTCTTTGAACTGTGATTACAGATTTTTCCATAAAAGTATGTTTCTAATAAAACATTCAGATAGAATCTCTTCAAGTGGAAGGGAATCACAGGGATCATTCAGTCCAACTCCTGGCTCCACACAGGACCACCAAAAATCCAAATCCTGTGAGCAGTGCCCCAATGCTCTTAAGAGCTACAGAAGTTCAGGGCTGTGTCCACTGTCCTGGGGAGTCTGCTCCCTGCTCACGATGGCCACCTTCTGTGGCAGAACCTTTTCTCAGTCCCCATCCTGACCCCCTCCTGACACAGCTCCATGCCATCCCATAGGTTTTCATATTCTGAGAACAATAAATTGCTCTGTAAACTCTTATGATTTGTATTGTCAAGCATTTATGCCTACTGATACTATTAATATTTACAAATAGGACTAGATGCCATTCCAGATTCAGTGCTCCATCACAATCTTGAGACACCTCTGTGTCTGTGCGAATATTCCAGTATCACTATACTTCCATGAAGATCAGCTGGAGTTCAGATTTTCTCACTATGCACCTATAATCTAGGCATTTTTTGAAGAAACAAGAAAAAGCTATCAAAATACCCTCATTAGCTGCTGACAAGAAGCAGAAAAAGCTCAAGTTCATTCACGTCAGCTGAACAGCCAACTACTTTCATCACCAAGCTAAAACCAAGCTTTACTTGATCCTCTGTTAACATTTGTAAGCTACTTAAACACTCCAAGGTGTACAACAGAGCATTATTTTGTGAAAAGGACTTTACAAACTGTATCCAACTCTACGAATAAAGCAGCTTATGAAGGATTCAGAAATGGCTTCTGATTACAAATACACAGCCCTTGTGAACATGGACTTTGAATAGAAATCCTTATTAGTGGGGGAAACACATCTCTGAGAACAGTCTGGATTTCAGAACTAACACCACAACAAAAAAAAATCTAAAAGTGGTTGTTTATTCAAGAACTAACAATGGGAAGCTATTTTCTTTCATTATAATTTCTACCTTGACCTAGGAACAGACAAGTTCAGCAGATTGTTCTCTGATGGTGTCAGCAGCTGACATTTCAAGAATATTCCATGAATTTAATGTAATCCAGCAGCCTCCTACCAGCCCTTCCTATAAGTCATGCAAAACGAGAGGGATGGGGAAGAACCTTTTTACTTCAGGATTTTTACCACTTTTATTCTAACTCTAACTCTTCAAAACAAAATAAAAATTAGGGGAAAAAAAAAGAAGAAGAAACAAAACAGGGAGGAGAAGGAAGGAGAAATATCTAGATTAAAAAATAATAATAATAATTAAAAAAATAGAGTAATTTTCCTTTTAATATTGGAGAAGTTTAAAGTAAAAAAGAAATTGATTTATTATTATTATTATTATTTTCATGATTTTGTTTTGTTCTTCTGACCCTGTTCAGTCTTTTTTTTGGTTTCTTCTTACCCATATCCATTTTCATCACATTCATTAACACATTCATTCTCCACCTGTGACTTGAGTAGCACTGGAGATAGGTCAGAAAGTGAAGATAGCTACTCCTGCCCCTGTAGCAATAATGGTTTTCCACCATGTATCCCTTAGTTTTACATCAGTGCTGGCTTGTTTTCCATTCATGCATTCCTGCAGCACTGTCTCTTTGTTGATATTGCTATCTATGTAACACAGCAATTTGAAGATATGTTGCTCTCAGGAGAAAGATTGGAAACATATTCTCTATGACAATTTATTGAAAAATATATTGTGGCTGCTGCTGGCATTGCCATTTGATCCACTGTCTTCTATTCAGCCAGCCTACATTAAGATTTGTGGAGTACATGTCTATGATAAAGGAGGAAATACACAATTACAGGAGAGGAAATACGAGATGGTATTGGAGAATTTGGGTTTGTTTCTTTTAAAAAGCAAGGTGATCATTTCAAAAATGTCCAAAATTAATTAAATGTACCATGTGGCAAAAAATTAGGCACGGGGAAAACCATATGGATAATTATAAACGAGGATCAAATTCCAATTATAGCAACAGAAGTACACTTAAGGCTCATTTTTATTGAGCCTATATGAAGACAAGTATAGGTTGCAATTTCAGAAGATGAAAGTGTCAGCAGAAGACCTATTAAAAAAAGTTTGAAATCTCAGCCTTACGCTCACTGTTCACTGCATTAATTTGACCATGTCAGTGAGGCAGTACACCATAAACTCACAAACATCTTTACTAGCAGAAGTGAGACAAAGACAATCAACATCATAGGAAGGTGGAATTACAGAACTATCTTAAACTGCTTTTGCATGCAAAAGTGACTTGTGACACTACATCCCAAACCTAAAGTCTTCAGTTGCCCATATTTAGATGTCTGATGTTAAGCCAAGCCTGTAATGTGATGTAATCAAAGTCATCAACACCAACAAGAAAGATGAAACATACACCTTTCATTTCACTGTTCCATGAGCACATACTTGGGCTCTGTCTACACATGCTGAATCTGCCTGTGATGGAGTGAATTTTCTTCATAGCAACCTGTATGGTGCTGTGTTTTCATTTTGTAACCAGACCAATCAAAAGGATATCCCATACTTTATGACATTAACCTCAGCAATGAAAGTTGGGAGAAAGAAGGAGGAATAGGAGTACAGTAGGGATTATGTTATTTGTTTTCCCTAGTAGTCATGACATGTAAAGAGACCCTGCTTTCCTTGAAATGATACTTCTGCCTACCATTGGAAAGTAGTGAATTAATTCCTTATTCTCTTTTGCACACACACACAAGTTTTACTTTATTTTATCTTCATGCCAACATAAAAGTTTTCTCATTTTCAACCTTCCTTTTCTTTCATATCCCAAAGCATGGGAGTGAGGAAGTGGCTGTGGTACTTAACTGACAAGTAACAACATTATGTCATAACTTCTCCCAGGGTTCTTCATACGTAGGAATGCATTAGGTGGTACTTCTATGTGGATTAAAGATGGCTGTAATCATCCACTTGTTTATTGTTTTAAAATAGTACATAACCACGGAAAGATGGATGAGCAGAAATTAGCAGAGAAAGGAGTTTGCAGACTAGAGGCAGAGAACTGCATCTCAACTACTATCAAGTTCTATACGGGGAAAGAATGAGACATCTGGGACTGTTGAACCTGAAGAACAGACTGAAAGTGGATCTTATCACTGTTCATAAATACTTTAAGTATGGGAGTCAAGTGGATGGAGCTAGGCTCTTTTCAGTGGCATTCATATGCAAGACTAGTTTCTTTACTGTGAGGGTGACTGTGAGCACTGGAATGTGTTGCCCTGAGAGGTGATAGAGTGTCCTTCTCTAGACATATTCGAGACTAATTGGTGCACCTACCTGTGTGACCAGCTGTAGGGTAGCTGCTTTAGCAGGGAATTTATCCCATCCAAACCCTGCAATTCTATGATTCTGTGTTATTAATTACATGTAAACATCCACAAGTACAATAAATTTCTGAGGCTTCCACAGAACCAAAAGTGGAACTACATGCTTTGTCACATTTTGAAAGAGGCTTAAAACAATTCAAAATCCAAAGCAATATCTCAGGTGTGTTTTGAGAACCTTTCTCAGAACATAATTTAATCTATCAAGAACAGAAAGTTTCCTCCACTGTCTTTTGAATTTCAATTTATAGCATATTGTGCTGTTGTTTGGAACAGTGATGCTTGTCTGAACCTGAAGCTGAAATCCAAATACAAGTTCAGTACAAAGGTTGGTCCCACATGATCTTTGATTATTTACTATAGTAAAATAAAAGAGAATAAAACTAGCTGATAATTACGCCTGTGAATGTCCTTGCTATTAATTTGTCAAATTTTATTTTTTTCTTCCCAGCAAAGCCAGTATCTTTGAAACTGTTACATTCATGAAGTATTTTTGAGTAGAGAATCTGATTTATGATTTATTTTCTTCCAAGAAAAGTATAGTATTTTTTTGCCCTTTTCCTGTAGGACCTTCTCTTTTCATTTCTGATTAAAAACATCATCTTTTTTACTTTCCTGTTCCTGATTCACAGTTCCACATCCTAATTTGCTAACCATATGCTCCTCTGATGAAATCAGCAGATGTTTCTTCTCTCAAGCTTAGCCTGCACATATCTTCATAGTGTCAAAAGAGCTATGTTGCCAGAAACACTAACTAAACTAAACATGTGATAGAAACAGATAAAACCATTATCAGTCAAATTTCTGTGCTATTTTGATTACCATTTCATAGCTACCATTAATCTGAACAAAAACAGAACCATAGTTTCAGAGTTTGAAACTCTCTTTGATTTCAGTGTCAGTGCATCAAAATTCATCTTTGAGAAGTGGTCCTGTTTACTGTAACAGTCACTTTAAAATAGGAAAGCCAAACAGTTTGTCTTAACGGGTGACTGTCCAGTCAGGCTCAGCACACTCCCTGTGGGTATTCTTAACATCAGGAGCTTTCTGACCTTGCTTACCAGACCTGTCACTTCTCACTTACCCCTATCAATATGTTAAAGTACGTATTTAACATTTCACCTATCTTTCTCTCCACCATATTGTATTCCCTTTGAGCTAACAATCTGTATGTAGTTCCAGTAGCTGCTGAAAGAAATTCACTGTGTTTAAGTTTACTTGTTCTGTCTGAGTTCTGGGGAGAATATTGATTTACATGTCCGTCTTATTCATAACAATAACTTGCAAGTTGTGTCTTTTCATGTGCATATTTTACAGTTAGTGAGTCTATCCTTTTTAAATATGTATAAATATATTTTCCAAAATGCTATTCCTGTTTTAGAAAAAACACAAATCAATCTAAGAATAAAAAATTATATCAAAATCTATAACACAATGGTGCAAGAGGGAAAAATAGGATGGTTTTATCCTCTCCTTTTCCTAGTCATTTAGGTGCTTAATTAGCCATGTTCACACATACATACACAAATAACCAAGTGAGCTCTTCAGAGAGTTTTTATTTCTCTCTTCTCTCTCTCTCAACTGTTGTTGGTGTTTTTTTAAACTCTATTATTTAGACAAACACAAACGAAACTGCCATTGTTATGTCACTAAGAACCAAACAGGTGGTAGATAACTATGTTAAATCAATGACACTAACTTAAGACATCAGCTTGTCAGCAGAAATGCTGGCAAAGGATCTGTTTCAGAATAGGAACTTGTCCTTTGAATCCTAACCTACATGTGAAAATGTTTATTGTCAAGGAGTTGAAAGAATCCAACTCTAACTGGAAAAACAAAACAAAACAAAACAAAAAGACAAAAAAAAAAACAAAAACCACACACACAAAAAAACCCAAAACCACACAAACCCACAACAATTGAATTTACTGGCAGATGTATTTCGAGATCTGCTAAACTTACTGCAATTCTAACTTTCAAGGAAAAGGAATCAAAGCAAAGCAACTTCTTTTAAATTTGGTCATCACTTGATTAATTGGAATTTGCAGTGGGGAAAGTTGAGAAATGTAGTGTTGGATAAATGTTTGAGTCTGAAAATCTTTATGAAAAGACACATATTTTCTTGTACCTCTAGGCACCTTACATAATAGAGATCTGATAACAGTTAAGGTTATGGGAATAGATTTGGCAGAAAGAAACAGAAATTTGATGAGAAGTATTGTGCTCTCAGAATCATTGATAAGCACGTGCTTTTCTCCTCATTCATGACATGTACATCAATAATCAGCCCACACATGAAAGCAGAACAACAAAACCCAATATGCAGTTAAACACACAGTATTTCTTCTTTTGCAAAAGATTGCACTTTGCTTGCAAGAGAAACCATCAGCAAGCTCAGAAATGACAAATGCAATTCAGCTTATTCACAGTGAGATGAGCAGCTCAGGCTTGGCAGTTTCAGGTTATTGAACTGAAGAAAATGGACACAGTTCCTTTCAAAGCTAAGAAATGCTCACTGACAGGTGATTAATATGAAAACTAAAGTAAACACATTAAAAAATATATAACTAAATTAGAATTGAATGAGTCAAAAGTTCTATGCTACGTCTAACCCTGAAAGTCAAGGGTCAGAACCCAGAGTTCATGGGGTTTTAGACAGGTGACAGAGATCTAAATGAAAAATTATGGGGTAAGAAAGGTTTGGTCAGCATGAGATTAATTTCTTTGGCAAGTACAGTGTTTCCTATAGCCTCAGTTTCTTGTTCCAGCATATTTAGTATAATTAACCTTTTATAATAAATGCTGAAGAATTCCCAGACCATGTGTGGGTGAAAGAAATTTTGAAGCCTACTTCACCTCTTAATCAAATGCAATTAAGGGGTCAGCTATTTTAATACACTTATTTAATAGCCTAAATAAGTATAAACAAATCCAAATAAGATACTTCAATCTACTTTTGTCTTCTCCTGGATCTCTTGAGAAATTTCAGTGTGCAATTGTTGAGGAGTAAAAATTGAACCTTTTAAAATGATAATTTTATGTCTTATTATAACAATTTCAGCTCTTTAATGAGTTGACCATAATGTAAGTAATGCTATCTAAAATAGATCCCCCTAGAATTTTACTTACTAGCTACATTTCAGAAATAAAATCAAAAGGATGATGCTGGCTCACATAATGGCTGGTATGACTTGACCCTCTTAAGTCCCATCTTAGATTATTCACCACCACCTCAATCTGATAACAAAACTGACTTCTTTTTCTTTACCAATTTTTCTAACTACCTGTATTTTTTAACCATTTATTGTGAACTTATCCTTATCACTAATTAATAGTGAGCAAAATACTCCACAACTGTGTCTTTTTAACTGGCCATGCTCTGAATCTTATAAGCAATTTAACTTATCTTCCTTGTTTCTACATATTTCTAGTTATTAAACAGAGATTTGTTAATATATTATAGAAATTGCTTCTTAGAAAATCAGCTCTTTAGAAATTAGTTATTGGAACATAGCTATTTTTTGCAATTTTAATGTCTGAGATTTACTTCTGGAGGATCCATGTAAGTACACATACTGCCCATAAAAGAACTTCAACTTATTGAGCCAGAGGGGAGAAGAGAATGAGATTCCTGGTGTTGTTTGTATTTTTTGTGAGTGATCAATGTGTTTGCCTGTGTTCCTGTCCATGAACATAAGTGCATAATTTGTGCACATGTGAATTGTATGTGTATGCATGTATTTTCTACAGGTATACACGTTCAGTATAAATACTGTCTGGACCTGGGAAAAAACTGCAGCAAACTTGCATCTCCTAGGCCCCAAAGTTTCAAAACTGCGAACAGTACCTCATTCAGAGGTACAAAATGGATATTAAAAAGATAAAGAACACAGGGCACTACCAAAACCTGTATTCCTTTATCTATTCACTAGGCTTTTTTCCTTCCTTATATAACATAGAATTTCTTGCTATGGATGACATATATAGTACTTATTTCTTTAAGAGTGGAGATGTTTCTGTACAAACTAGCTATATAAATTCGATGTCGATAGCTTATGGAGCACTGTAGGCTTTTAGTACAGCATTCCCATTGCTTATAGCATGCCATGAGGCTTGTTTTTGAGTTTGCAAAGACTCAGCACTGGAGCTTGTCATGCTTTTGCTGAGTGATGTTTTTCTGACCTGCCTGAGTTTTGTTTTACTGTTTCATGATGACAGCTATTCCATGTACAGTGAGATATTTATGGCTCTAACACAATGCTGTTGTACAGACAAAATAAAAAGAGGTTACACAGGACATGGTACCAAGAAGAACAGAGAGGAGATAAAAGAAGGGGTACAAGTGAGTTCTGTAGACTATATGGCTTTAAACAACTAAGCCATGAACAAGTGAAGAAATGTAGACCCGAAGATGGACAAAACTGAGATTAGGTGTAAAAATGAGTATCTGACACATACAAAAGCTACCAACACAACTCCATGCATTAGTAAACAGGCAAGTGAATTCACCAAAACTGTGTCAGCAAGATCAGGATTAGATATTGGAATTTAAATATATATATATTTTCAGGACATTTTTCCTCCATGGATTTATTTAGCCACTGTGTTTCTCAGTGCCTGGATGTTGCTGCAATCCACAACTCCTTTAAATCTCTTCTTCTTGCAAAGCTTTCCAGACAAACTACAGTTCTTTTTCCTACTCTCTTCTCACACCAGAAGTATATCTACATATATTTTCCAATGCTATTATCTGCCTCTTTGCTTACAAAGCCCTGTTAATCACTTTTACTATTGAACTTGCTCTCTTTCAAAAGTAGCCTCTGCAGGGTATTACACTACAAAAAGAAACAACAAAAAAAAAAACATAAAACTCACATCACATATAGCAGGAAAAATGTTTGTGTCATCAGCTTGCTGAATGCTCTTTACCAGGCAGCTTTCACTATATTAGTTATGCCAATGTCAACAATTCATAGCTTGCATAGAAGTGGTCAGGAGAACATAAATTTCTTTTTATGGTCCTCCACTGAAAGCTCAAAGGAATCACTCTGATACGTGCTTTAACAATGAAATTTCTGCATGAGCAGGAATTTCTTGCTTTTGTGCTAAGAAAGATGTTAAATAGATATAAGATGCAAACATCAAGATCACTTTGATGTCATTATCATCACCTTTATTGTTGTTATTATGTGTACTGCAATGATCCCTCAAAGTATTACGGAAAAATCAAGACTATGCTTTATACTACCATACATATGCAAAGCAAAATGACATAAATTTCCAAAGCTTACCCATGAATAAAGTGTATGCTACATTCTGCAGTTGGGAACAATGAATCTAAGAGCTTAAAGATCATGGCTAAGGACATGTGAAAAAATATTTGCTGTTAGAAGGTATTGTTCTCTCAGTCATGTGTAGATAAATGTAAGGCAAACCTCATATCCATTACAACAGCTGAAACTGTACTGTTAGATTTCTCCTCTCCTATCCCCCCTTTTCCTCTCCTCCTCTTCTGTTTCTTCTCCTTTTATTTTCTGTTTCTTTTTATTTTTAACTGAGTATTCTCTCTCTCAAATAGAAACATTTCATCTCAGTCCTTTTTTTCTCCATTTTTGTTTGAGGGTCTGAATGGTGATAAATAGATTTGGTCTTTATTTTTCAAATGAAGTAGATTGTTGACATGAACATGTCAACTCTAATCTGTGGATGGATTCACGTATATGTACATATACTAATTTCATCAGCAATTAACTGGATAGAAAAAGTCATAACAACTACAAAGTGATTTCAAAAACGGAATGCTGCATTAAAGTATTACAAACAAGAAATGACTTAATATATCAGACAAGTTACTTAAACACCATGTTAGCCTTAGCCCCTACTGCAATCAGTAGTTGATCTTTTGCCATAATCAACACGATTACAAATTCTACTTGGGAATGACATTGCCTTACTACATAATCTCTATATAGTCACCTCCGTCTCTTTTCATTCACTCTAGAATTATCCCTCCCTAAGACTCATGTAAAATATTTTGGAGCTATTTACTGAGTCAGTTTTTCAGTATTGTGAGACTGTGCTGTAAACAACTGTTACTGTCTAGAAGTGAATCTTTTTTTTTTTTTTTTTTTTTTCATTGTGAATATATGGCAGTTAATATCTTTAGAACTCGTTCAGGAAATCCTAACCAAATCTGTATTTAGTTCCCAAACCAGAAAATAGTAGTTTGTTTTGCCTATTCATCCTGGAAACTCAGGTAAGCTTTTTGGCTACTCTGCCAAAATATTACAAAGAACCTTACAAGTGCTTGTTTCTTTCTAAATGTCACTGCATACCTGGGCAGGTCAGATTGTCAGCTGGCACCAGCAACCTTATTTCCTCCAAAATCAGTGAACCTGCATCCATCTATGCCAACAAGTAATTAAAAATCCACCCCTCGTAGCAGTGTAGTGTTCAGAACAACCTCATCCACTGAATCAGATTTAATATTTATTTATTTATTTTGAGCTTATATAAGTTCTCTGCATTAAAAACACAATTTCCAGCTGAAATTAAAAGTGGAAATGCATTTTTTAGCTTTATCACGGAACTCCTTGAATCAACAACAGGTAAAAGTCCATGCTGAATATGAATCTACAGCATATATTTTTTTTTGAAAGAAAAATCAAGAAAGTAATAGTGGTGCAGAGTACTGTGAGCCAATATATTTCTGCAATAAATTTGTATATGCCTTCTAAAGAAATTGCCACAATCTATAGGTAAACCATATAATCATAGATTTGTTTGAATTGGAAGGGACCATTAAAGGTCATCTATTCTAAATAAACCTTGAAGTACTCTATATTTTTCAGTGCAGTGTAGACAAATCATGCTTTGAGAGGAAAAAAAATATATAGGATCATATAATTTCTCAGGTGGGAAAAGACCTTAAAGATCATCAAGTCCAACCACAGTCTAACCATACTGCCCTAACTCTAACAACCCTCCACTAAATCATGTCCCAGAGCACCACATCTAAATGGTCTTTAAACACACTTAGGAGTGGTGACTCAACCACCTCCCTGAGGAACCTATTGCAGGGACATCTTATCTTGAAAAGAAGTACACAAATTTAGATAGAAAAAGAGCAACAAATGTATTTAATGGCAGGGAAGTAGGCTTAGGGACATCTTGTCCCTTGTGCCAAGTGTTTTCAAATCAGCCAGTGTGATCAGGAGTCAGGAAGGATAAGAAGAAAACATACAAAAAGTGCTCTGAAAATTAATGCTGAAAGCTTCAGTAACAACCCAGACTAAGATGCCCTTCCACTCAAATACCCATGAGAAAGCAAAAGTTTTTACATTGTTAGGCTTTCTTAAAAGACACAATCAATTATGAGGAGGAGATGCAGGATTCAGTTAAATTTCATCTCAGCTATGTAGATGCGTCTGGGCTTGTTATGAATGGCATGCTTCCTTATTAGAGTTAACTGTGCAAAACACTTTGATTAAGTACAGCTTTGGGGAGATGATCTTTAAACATCCTGAATGCTTCAGAAGAGAATCTGAACAGTCTTGATAGACACTGACCAAAGTACATTTAAAGGGAAGACAGAAAAAGAGGCATCTGCCCTCTGCATCTGTCTACATATAACTATGCAATGTCACACAGAGGTATCTGAGCTCTTTCTGAATGAGGTAAGGCAGAAGGAAATATAGGATAGTGGTGTGATATCTTACCCAGAAAAATTAGAGCCTGTAAAGATTTTTCAGAACATAAGATTATTTAATTCAGCTAAGCTGTCTCTGGCATTCATCTAGCAAAACAGGGCAGTTTGTGTTTGGACTAGCAATAGTTTTCAGCACTGAAGTAATTTCAGGTTAAGTTTAGAGTTCAAAATGAAACACTATTTATCTATTTAGGTGTTTTGATTGTGGTGTTTTGTTTTTGGTTTGTTTTTTTTTCTGTTGTTGTTGTTGTTGATTTTTTATTTTTTTTTCCAAATATAAAACTAATAAAATAAAACTTGAGTAAAACTATACATTTTACAGAATAATGTGTTAAGATGTTTGGCAGCCCAAAATAACTTTTGCCAGTAAAAACTCAGTAAGAAGGTCTACCAGTGGTTTTTACAGGCTGACATGACATGTAGGGCAGTGTGAAAGCCCATCTCTGCAATCTGAAATGAAAATCTGTAATAACAAAGTTCCATCTGTTATCACCAATAAGCATAATTCATAAGAAGCTAATGAGAATGAACACACTCTAAAATGAAAATGGGATTTCATTTTTCTTTCGCTAATTCAGCTTCGGAATCCAGTATCATTAAGCTCTTCATTTTCTATATAAGTGGAAATAGAAATGAAGTTACAGAAAATCAAAATTTTTAAAAGTGTTTATTTTTCTTGCCCTCCTGAAACAGCTACTGTGCAGATTGGTCTTAGGGATCTCCACCAGGGGAGCCTGGGCCAGAGCTGGAACTCAGCAGATAGCAAGGATTTTGATGATTGACATGGGGAAGCAGCTAGAAGTCTGAGAAGCAGTGGTTATCTTTGATAGGTGAGGCCTGAAATTAGCAGCAGGTGTTGCTAGAACAAACTCAAAAACCCCAGAGAAAGATTTATTTTCTTTACATGCTCTATATGAGGAAGAGGGAGTGCTAATTTATAATTAAACCAGGTGATCAAAATTCTTCAGCCAAAGTATCTTGGTATCCTGTTGATTAAAATACAGTAACAGAGCCCTGCCCCATATAATAATGGTTAATAATAGGGGGAAATATCATTTTTTTTTCTTTGCAGCAAGGAAGCAGAAATAGTGATGTTAAACATCCAAACCCACACTAATAACTGCTTCCAGACCGCTAGCTTCTTAATGACCAATGCTTTAATCACTTTTCTTTCCTGATTTCCATTTCTCTGTATGCCACATTTTATGACCATAATCAAGTCCCTTGACTTATGTGTATCATCATTTAACCATCCATCACTTAAAATACTTGCCTCACAAAGGCTGCTGGAGACAAACACTCTGTGAGTCATTAAATACTTTTATTGAAAATCACTCCAGACATGACAATTATTGTTAGCTGTATTAATAATAATTAGTAACGGCCATTAGATCAGATGTTTGCACTGCTCATGATTCTTTTCACTTTCTAAGCATCTTTCTTCTAAACAACTGTCGCAAGTTAATAATCAGGTGGTTTTAATGGCATACATTCATACCAAGGATATAATGAACCATAAAATGAAGTTCTCTGAGATGCTAAATCTGCAGCCTAAAGTGTTACACTTACATAAGCTTTTTATTTCCAAGACAAGTTTAAGACAATAAAAATCAGTGCTTAATAAATGAAATGCATATAAATGTGTTTCTTACTTTCTAGAAATCTATAGGAATGTATCACTCATTAAAACCATATCACTAATGCGTAATAAATGAAATTCAGATGTTAGGTAAATTGTAAGAGACATAAAACAATTCCACTAATCCATGGGCACTGAGCATTGAACCGCAATATAATAAATACATAGAGGAATTAGAATGCATTGTCCTATGGAATGGGACTTTTTTTTTTTTTTTTTTTTACAGGCTTCCTCTGTCCACATAAACTCAAATTTTGCACTGCAGAAAGCAAACTTCTCCTTTAACTACCATCAATAAAGCTTCCAACTGACCTTTTCACACCTTCTATAAGGAAGCTACGTGTTACACACTTTTCACATTCAATAAAAACTATTACTGTGTTCTAGTTCAGTGCATATCTATGTCATCACGGAGATAAGTCACTTTGCACTATGTATTAATCTTTCTTTTAAAGTTCATTTCCAGGCTTATGAATTCCAAAATGTGTTGCTTTGGTTTATTCATGAACCCTACATGGTTTTGTGACAAAGTAACTTGGGAGTTCAAACGAAGGTCTTCAGATGTTTGATCATTTGGCTCTACTTATCGCTGACTTTGACTTAACAAGCAAACAAACAAACAAATAATCCAGACAATATTCTATATTTAGTTTAATGACAGAATAAAAATGAATTTTAATACATATGTGTATATAATTCTGGACAAAAATTCACCAGGAGCAAAGGAGCACAATAGCGCTCTCTTCAGTACGCCCCATCTGATAATATGCAGACAATTCTGATGCATGAGTAATGAATGACCACAGTATTTTCTGTGACCACAGTCAGGATACCACAACTGAATCTTCCTTGTAGAACCCCAACAACTGTATCTTCCTCTGATTTTCTCTGGATGAGACCCTCCTGAAATTCCTCAAATCTTACTAGGTTACAACGTGCACAAAAGTACCTTCCTAAAACAAAAATGTAAGGATATCAGAGCTCTGAATAATTATATATATATATATATATATATAAATTTATATATAATTATATATATATATATATATATATATATATATATATATATATATTATCCAGACTTCAGTCATAGCATAGCAAATTATGACTGAAAGTACAAAGATCTGAAAGCTAAATTCACAGGAGTAACACAACAAAGAATTGCACTCTCTGGAGCTAGGATTCCTCTCATACAAATATAGACTACTACATTGTAGAAAACCACTTTTCAGCCAGTTGCCCTATATTCCCTTTAAATGCAATGAAAAGCCATATCTGTCTTTTAAACACATCTAGATCTGATGTGTATTTTTGGCTGAGATAGAGCACTTATATATCCCATTCACTACAGGAGAAATCATTATAACAAGCTCCCCAACCTGGAAGCTCTTCCTTTTTATCCCTTAGTCTTAGCAGGTAACCTTCAGAAAAGTTAGAAACTATGGAAAAGTCCCTTTTTTACTGGAGCTGTCAAAACTCTCATCCTGCTCTGGAAGGGGAAGTATTTTACAGTTTGTTAAAAGCTTTTGATACAGAAGCCTTTGACAATTTCTGTGCAATTTCAGTAAAGTGAGCATTGAAGTGATCAGAAGTTTTGCATTAAAATTACTGGAAGTTTAATGGCTAGTAACTTCAGAAATCAACATCAATGTTAGTTAGATAAGTGCTGTACAATATCTAAAGGAATCTTTTAATTATTTTTGAGAGTCAGGCTCTGGTAAGTGTTGGTAAATCTTGTCATGTAAGACCAAAGTTTACTTCTGTAGTTTTAGTAGTACGTCCAATATAAAAAGAATATTCTCTCACTTCGTGCTGTATAGTGATACATAAATGAATTACAACAGGTTTTGTTTTTTTTGTTGTTGTTGCTTTTTTTGTTTGTTTGTTTGTTTGTTTGTTTGTTTTCCTGTGAAATAAGTCAGTTTGCACAGCTGAAGTTGACAACTCAACATTCCCCAGTGCAAAATTTCCTCAAGGTGCCCTGAAAGGGGCAATTTAAGTTAAAATGCAAATGTCCAAGCCTAGATGGAATTTCTAAAGAATTCATACAGATTTAATGCTGAAGCTTTGGAATACATCTGTCTATGGAACTGTTAAGTATGTAGAAGAGAAGTCTCAGGGGAGACCTTATAGCTCCTTTCAACTCCCTGAAAGGAGATGATAGTAGTGAGGCAAGAGTTGGCCTCTTCTCTGAGATAACAGTGATAGGACGAGATGTAATGGTTTAAATTTGCATCAGGGGAGGTTCAGTTTAGATATCAGAAAAAAATATTTTTTCTTAAAGGCTGATAAGTTCCTGGAACAGGCTGCCCAGGGAAATGGGGCAGTCGCCATCTCTGGAGGCATTCAAGAAACATGCAGATGTGTATTGTGGGACAAGGTTAGTGGAGATGGTGGTGATGGGTTTATAGCTGCACTAAATGAGGAGTTTTTCAACCTTTCCAGAAAGAAACACAGATAGATAAAAGCTAAAAGTACAGGAAAAACAAACAAACAAAACAAAACATACTCTCATAGCATTAAATATACTTGAGGGTCATTATATAATTGCTATCTCAAAATATTTTACCTTTATAGAGATATTTTTCTTTTATTTATTTATTTATTTGTTTGTTTGTTTATTTATTTATTTGCCGTTGTGTAAAGTGTCTCACCCATAGAGGCGCTCATCCTGCCTAGCACATGTCTCGCACTAATTTATAGGAGGGAGGCAAGGTTCTTTGATATATGTATACCCGGCGTGAGATTAAGAAACGGAGGTTCAAATGTTGGTCTGACCAGTTTATTACAAATCTTAATCAGGGAGATGGAGAATGGGAGGATGGACAATTTAGGGTGATGGGGAAGGGAAGGAGGGCAATAGAAAAGATAAAAAGAGGCAAGAATTGCATAAAGTGTGAATTGTCACCACCAGGATCTAGCAGCAGTCCCATTGCAAGACATTCCAATGGTCTTAGGCAGAAGTGTTTGGGGGGAGAGGAGCAGCAGTGAGGCAGGCCTTGGGCAGCAAGCAGGTAGCAAGAAGAAGCTGCAGGGTAAGTCCAGGAGCAGGCAGCAGGATTCAGGCAGCAGGTCCAGGAGAGTCAGTCAGCAAGCAGGACATCTGTAGCAAGGGATCTGATGGCAGATAGACACCTACTTGTTCTTCTTCAGCACCCAAACATCACATTGTGATGAATCTGATGCCAGAAAACTGTTATTATTCTTCAGCATGCAGGCATCTCCTTCAGCATGCAGGTGTCAAGTCATGAGAAATCTGATGTCAGAAACCTAAGTTCGTGGTTGCCAATCCCTCTTTTACCCTCCTTTTTCCTGCCTACTTGACATTCCTGGGTGTTTGGGTGAGAGTCATGTGCAGCACCCCCTGAGATGGCCATCTTCCTCAAGATAAGCTCACACAAAAGACCCCTTCACAGCCATTCATCTGCAGCTTCTCTCTCTTGTTGCCCCTGGTCTTGTCCATCTGTATCAGACAAAGGATTTCTCAACCCTTGCCCAGGTCTTGCTTGGACTTGGTCATCTGTGTCCTTCAGCAAGCTTTGAGTCAATCGTATAAAAGAATAATCTCTTGCAACATACCTGAAAGGTCTCTGCCTATGATGACCACCACTTCTTTTATCATCAGTGGAGAATCTATTCTTCCAGGAAGCAATCTAGCCAGCCTACTCAGATATGCTTTAAAATAACACGAAGGTAATCACAGGAATGCGACATCTCAGCACTAGTATAAAGACATAAGGAGAGGTTCTCTATTTGTTCTATGTTAGCATTCAGCCAGCTGAAATCTTCAGAGCTTGAGAAAGAGGGCACTTCCATTCTCCAACAACTCCAAAAAGATTTAGGGCCTTAACATAATGTTACTTTAACTTATGGATAGAAAGATGTTTGATCATCAAGTCATTGAATAAATTCTCTATTTTGTGTCTAGAATGATAAATGCACTGAGACACACTCATGCACAGCCTTGTTCATGTGCCAGCTACTAGCTGATGCTACGTGATGGTTTTCTACATTTACAACATTCTTCCTATAGCGCTGATAAGATTACAGATACAGAACAGAGTTTTCCACTGAGCCTTAGAAATTTAAAAACAGCTGTTAGGTTACAAGTGCAGCATTTGCATGTATATTTTTGGTCTCTTATTCTAGTAGGAAGTACAAATGCACAGTTGAATATCAACAAAGGACTGCAAATATTGCTGTTGTTTGCATATTTCCCTGTACATTTCTACAATAATTAAATGATGTAAAGATTTTCCTGATCACCAGGGAACTTCCAAGCTTCATCAGGGAGCAAATGTAAAGCAAAGCAAAACCAGGTGAACATCTGGTTGTGAACGTCATCAGGTTTAATGAATATCTTCATACATCTGGATTTTATTCAGTTGGGTGTAACACCTCAGTTGGGAGTATAACATTTTAATGTGATTTTGATTTCCTATATATCATTAATTATATTAAAATCATTAAGACTTTGCATATTGGCATCAGACTTGTGGAAGTAATATTTGCAACACTGACAGGGTTCCACTTTGAGACCTTGCAGCTCCATTGACACTATGGTAAAAAGTTCTATAAAGAAGCAGCTAAATGAATAATACACACCTCTTCATTTAGCCTCATTCCAAATCAATCAAGACCCTTGGAAAGGTACCTGTACTTCAGGAAGAGCAGGTAAAGAAAGACCATAGAGTTCTGCAGCTTGCTTACTTCACATAATTCAAACTGGTTGGGAGGATAAAAACAGTAATTTCTCTCCCAGTAGTGCTTGCTACCACAGCTGTAGAATGCAATGCAAACTGATGGAAATGTATCCACAGTGCATCTTTGAGTGGTGGCACACATACACACACACACACACACACTCATACAAAAAAAAAATTCTGCTTCTTTTAACAATGTTCTAGTTATTTTTAGGATATTTCGCTCTGTTTATCAGTTTATAAATTCATGGCAGCACTCCCACTGACTTCAGCAGCAGTTGTGAATGATCAGCACTCCCATAAATCACATCCATCACTTTTACTCATACACACATCCCATCCCTGGCTTCATCCACATCTGCATGGACCACATGTTTGGCTTCATTTCTAGAACTTCTGTACTCATGTCAGATTTGATCCTTTTTCCACGCTGCTAAAGACAGGACACAGGATAATGAGCACAGAATTGACAGTTCCCCTGTTGTCAGCCTGAAGCAGGGCACTACATGCATGCTGCATAACTTTTAGAAAGGACCATACCCAACAGAGCTGTAATTGAAATAAATACAGTATGAACTGCATTACATCTCTGCTGAGTGTCAGAAGTGGAGATTTCTGCAGATACAAATGTGTAACAGAGATGTTTCTTGTGGACAAATTCAAGATCAAACACAATAGAAAAAAATAATAACTGAAAATAGAAACTTTAAGTGGGAAATCCCATAATATCTTCTGTTCTAATCTTCTGTTATGACTGTGTTACTAGCTGCATCAATAAACAGAAAATCCCTCTGCTGAGATTAAAAGCATAGTATTTTTTGATCTGTAATTATCACACATGCAAGTCACCAGGTCTCCAGAAAAGGCTCTCTGAAGTGGTACATTTATTAGTGCTAAAGACTTACAGCATAGGTTTTATTAAGACTTTCTTTAATATATATATATATATATTCCTACAATATTTAAAAAGCTACTTTTAAAGACACTTTTAAAGATCATAGATCAAGCTGTCTCTGGTGGATCTCACCATTTTACGAATACGCTTTGTCTGGCACTGAACAGATAAGCTTTTAGTCTCTATTTTTCAATTAGCAGAAATAAGATATTTAAAATATCTCTAAATATGTATCCATTTTATCGATATTAGGTACAAAGACAGTTTTCAAGCTCTTTCTTATTCAACATTCCTATAACATTCACCTCAAAGTATGGATAATGGCAAGAGCAACAGTGTTGCCACTATTTTCACTCAGTGTCTGACTATCCACCAAGTATACAAACACTCCTCTAAATCTATAATCAGTTTAGAGCATCCAGGCGATCTCAGATACTTTAGCAAGCAGTAAAGGTAAAAATGGAAGAGAAGCAGTAATTAGTAAAGCAGCTGAAGGTCACCATGTGTACAATCGTTGCTGGTAGAGGCTGCTGGAAAACAGTTTAGCTCAACCTACTTCATCAACTATGAAGTTTCCAGGAGCCGACAGACAAGAAAAGCAGATGTCTTGCACCTTCTAGGGCAGAGACCTTGCTCTGTATTGTTACACATAATTGCACACCTGATACAAAACAGTTACAACAAGCAAACATCTCTCAAGAGCTTTGTCCTTTCTGACTACTATATAAAAATACAATTTGGAGGCAGTATGAGTGAGACCCGTTTTGATGTTTGGGTCAAAAGGACCCTTTGTTGCAGTTTTTCCTAGGACTGAACAGCCTCTTAATGTTTTTTTAAATACTACTGATAGGAGATCTTATTTGCAGCTCTATATAGCAGCATAAAAATGATTCAAACCATCTGGAATTCGTACTGTGACTGACTTTTTGAAATCAGTTTTTGACCAAGTAAGTCCAAGTTATCTGCTAAAACTGCATTATACCTCTTGCCTTGGGATTTGCCATTGTTCATAGGTTCTACTGCATGCTTTCTGACAGTAACAATACAGTGCAGTTGTCATCAGCTGTGTGTTTTTCAGGAAGATCTGAAAAACAAACAAACTGAAGACAAACAAGTATCCAAAGAGACAGAGCTCATGGAATGCATTGTTTAGTCTTGAATATAAACAGCTGCAATGGTTTAGATGTCAGCTGGCTGCTGTCATAAAGGGTCTCGATTCATACAAGGTATTTAATGCCATCCAAAATACAGCATGAAAGGGCAAGGATTGTGTTTACTTGTCCACTTGGGCAGAGCAGGAGTGAGTTCACTGAAGTCTTTTAATGTTAACATTACAGAAATAGGAACTTGATTCTACATTTCAGCAGCTAACACTATGTAGTTCAAATATTTTTCCTTCAGAGTTATCAGAACCTTTTTGCTTGCATCTGATTCTTCTTGATTGCTTCTACAATCATCTGCAAATGTTGAATCGATATGAAATCGCTGTTATTTTTACAAAACATTTCATCAAGCCAAGAGATAAGACTTTTGTCACAAATGAGCTTCAGCTTGTTATCATAAATTTCATCCTCTTCTACAGGCTGTAGATCTTGTTCACTATTTCATAGTCACAGTGACAATATGATTTTTTAATTATCATTATTGACTGTGTTGATAAAAACTGGAGCAGACAATGAGCCCCTGAACTCTGTGAAAACTTCTACAGATTAAAGATAACTGAGATGGGAGGACAAATAAACCCATGAGGCTGTTTGTCCAACAGAAGAATAGATCATCTTAACACTACAAAAGTGACCTGGAACCAAACTGGGGAGCCCTCTCTGAGTACCTTATCCTTCCTTTTAGTATCACTCTTTCGTTTTGTTATTGGTGCTCCTTTTTGTTTGTTTGTTTGTTTGTTTGTTTTTGTTTTGTTTTGTTTGGTTGGTTGGGCTTGGTTTTTGTTTTTATTTTTATTTTTGTTCCTACTTGCAAATAGAGAAATATTACTATCCAGTTTTCAAAGTAGCTCAAAAGTACATTTGAATTAGAAATTTAGGAAAAATGCTTCAAAACAACAGATTTCTGCCTTGATGAAGGACTGAATTCCTCACACAATTAATAGCTACAGTAAAAATTCATGCTAGTTAACTGACATAGTGTCTATGGTCATTCATCAAGAATAGATTGTATCTCAAACTTTTTTAACTGATCAGGCTGTAAAGAAGAAAATGTTCTGTGATGATATTAAAGTTTTATGACATCAAGTTTGAAATGACTAAGTGAATTACTCCAGCCAGCTCAAACTTCCTTCAATAAAAGTTCTATAACTCCAACATGTATTTTGCTTAAACCTCACATTTTATAGAAAAAGCTATTTTAGAATTCTTTTTCTTTTTGTTTTAAAAGTGTTTTAAAACCATTTATCCCAGATTCTGTGCTGTATTGCTGGTGTAAATAGAGAAGCAATGCCTCTCTGGTCAACAGAATAATGCAGCTGAAGAAAGGGAAACTGAGAAGAATCAGTCCTTTCTTATATAAATCAAAATGTCACTCCTGTTTTAAGGTTCAATATTTCATGATCTGCCAGGTTTCTAAATAAATGCTGCATAACACTTGATACATTTGAAAAGCTGAAATTCACAGCTCTCCAGTATGATAGAAAACCTGTTTCTAACCCTGACAATTCTCAGAAGATTGAACCTTAAAATTATTAGTAGAATAGAGCTGAATACTGTATTAATAAAACTTTTAGCAATGTAATTGCCAAACAAACTCTTCTTCTGGATTATCTACCACCAAGGAATAAAAAGGTGAGTGGGGCAAAGATGAAAGATATCAATGTAAAAGAGCAAGAAAAAGGAAAGAAAAAAAAAAGAGAGACAAGAAAATTCGCAAGACATTGTCTCTAAATATAAGTAGATTAGGAATCACATTTTGAAGATCTGAATAACATCTGTTTGTATGCATATATGATCCTTTTAAATAGGCAAAGATCAATGACAGAAAAGAGGACTGATATTGTAGGCTTTTAAATGTAACATTATCTTTGTAGGTTTTTAGTGCTCTGGTATTAAAATACATAAAATACTACATTATAGAGGGTAGTACAATATAGTTCTGTTCTTTGAACAGAAAGAAGGTAAGTGCAAAATAATTACAATTTATCTGCTACTTTTTTCCCCTTTGTTTTAGCCGGCAAATCTTTAATATTTAATTACAAATTTCTACTCAAGCTGAGATTTAAGGGGAGTTTCCCTCCCCACACATTACCTACAACACCTAGTAGAGGATAGAACTATTACACTGAGCTGTGGAACTGTGACTTTGGTTCACCATATATTGCAGTGTTTTAGAACTCTGTACTTCAGAATATTCCATTTTATTTTTCTTTCTGCAGCGGGTCCCAGAGATTTCATTATACAGCACTGCTTGCAGCCTATCATTATTCCAACTGAAAGCACATAAGTACCTAAAAGAGTGGAGCCAAGGAGACACTGCCAGCAGCTGAAGCAGCCCAGGAGATTCCCAATCTGATTCCTCAAACTGAGGTCTCACCAGGTTTCCCAAAGTGCATGATTCAGTGTTTCATCTGTGTTACCCAAAATATAGAATTGAAATCAAAATACCCTGATTACCCTGATTTCTTCATGTGCTGGATTTATGCTTAAAGAACAATGTTATTACAGAATCACAGAATCATTAAGGTTGGAAAAGACCTCTAAGGTTATCCAGTCCAACCATGAACCCAACCCCACCATACTAACTAACCATGTCCATCAGTGCCACAACTACAAGGTTCTTGAAAATCCTCAGGAATGGTGACTCCACCACTTCCCTGGGCAGCCTGTGCCAATGCATCACCACTCTTTCAGAGAATGATTTTTCCTTAATAACCAGTCTGAAACTCTTCTGGTGTTAACTGAAGCAAATACTTCTCAATCTTATCACTGTTACCTGGGAGTAGAAGCCAACCCCACCTTACCAGCACCTACTTCCAGGGAGTTGTAGAAAGAAATAAAGTCTCCCTTGAGCCTCCTCTTCCCCAGAGTGAACCATCCTAGTCCTCTAAGCCACTCAATCTTGTGCTCCAGTCTCATCACAGATTCCCTTCTCTGAACATATCCTTTCTTATACTGAGCAGCCCGAAACTGAAGACAGTACTCCAGGTGCAGCCTCACCAGGGCTGAGTAAAGGGGAACGATCACTTCCCTGATCCTGCTGGCTGTGCTATTTCTGATACAAGCCAGGATGTCATTGGCCTTCTTGGTCACATACAGTTGGCTCATGCTATCTGTGGATATGGTCAAGTGGTCCACAACTATTTTCCACAGAAAAGAGGTTCCCTGAATTTGCTTTTTTTTTTTTGATAGCCTCTCTTGTGATCCTTCAAGTATGGGTAATTACACAAATCTGAACAAGATGACTTAAACTTAAAGAAAAGAAAAGAAAAGAAAAGAAAAGAAAAGAAAAGAAAAGAAAAGAAAAGAAAAGAAAAGAAAAGAAAAGAAAAGAAAAGAAAAGAAAAGAAAAGAAAAGAAAGAAAAGAAAAGAAAAGAAAAGAAAAGAAAAGAAAAGAAAAGAAAAGAAAAGAAAAGAAAAGAAAAGAAAAGAAAAGAAAAGAAAAGAAAAGAAAAGAAAAGGAAAAAGAGGAAAATGGAATCGCAACAAAGCAAAAAAACAAAAACAAAAAACACAACCAAAACAACCTACAACTGTTAATAGCTGATGAGAAGTGTATTAACTCAAATGAAAATGTATTATACTACAGTCACTAAGCAAACACTATAAACATCCTGGAGTTTTTTCTGCATTAGCTAACTAAGTCACAAAATCACATAACAGTGAAGAACACATCTGGTTTGTAGGTTGCTCTTAAATTAATAAATCAACTGTCATATAATTGTGACTTCTACCTGAATCGCATCTTCAATTAATTTTGAGTTGGTTTGCAGTGCAGAGGTGAGGTCAAGGTATTTTTTGGCTGCATTCCTAAATGTAAATACCAGACGATCTCATCCTTCTGGTTAAAAGTAATCAATATTTGCAATTTATCATAATTTGCTCTGCAGAGCACATTTATGCTGTTTAATCAAGTGTCCTTCCTGGTTTGTTTGTTCACAGTTGCATGAAAGACATCCACTGAGCATGCCCAATCTGGACTTAATAAAGGGAGTAAGGTAAGTGTTCTGGTCTTCCAGAACCCTACTGAGCATGTAGCAGGTAATCTTGGATCTATAAACTGCTAAAAGTAACTGCAGGATTCAGTAAAACATATAATTGCGAAAGCTTCATGTAGGAAGCAGTTGTGTCCTAAATGAAGAGCCAGGAACTTCCATGACACTTACAGAAACTCTTTTAAATGACAGGTGGTGTGCCTGACACTTACTGTTACTCCTTTAAATATAATTTAATTGAAGTATTAGCTCGTTAGAGTGGTAGTAAGCTTCACTGTCTGTGGAGATGATAGTCTAGCTTCACTCAGTAGGAATTAGAATAATTGAAGTTCTATAGGGGCATGGAAGCTAAATGGTTTAAGGGGCTTCCTCTCACAGGCAGCATAAGGAGTGTTGTCTTTCCTCACAGGTTAAGCTTGCATTTAATGAAATGCTACATGCCCATGGAATGAGGCAGCTGCAGCGGTGGTGGGTGGATATAAATTGGATTCTCCAACATTGGACTACTAGTAATGGTGAAATTGTGTGTATTTGACTACAACATTCCCAGAGAGATAAGACTGTACCTCCATGGCTGGAGATCTCTGTTTTTTTCTGTAATATAATTCCACCTTCGATTACACTAAGTAAGCATCAGACAATACTTTTTCTTTTTCTTTTTTTTTTTTTTTTTCATGGTTTTGGTTAATGCAAACCTCTGTGTGAAGGCATTTTTCCAAGTTTCTCAGTGCTCCTTTGCTATAGAAGTGGATGATTGTCTATGGCTCCATGCCATCACTGCGTTGAGTCTGAAATCCATTCAAGGTCAATACTATCCTATTCTGGAAAAAACATGTGCTATTTTTACCTTTTAAAGCTAATTTTTACAAACTGTTGAACCCATAATTTAGGCCAGAGTCTGAAAAACATCCATTAGCATCTGAGGAGATCCAGCTTTACTGCATGAAGTGTAATATAGCAGATCAACATGGTGAAAGTTTGTTTTCATTAAGCTTTGTGTTTGCTGTGTTGGGTTGTTTTGTTTTGTTTTGTTTATTTCTTAAGTAACCTGCTCTAAACACCATGTTAAAGCCAAAAATGAAGATTCAGCTATATTCCCAGCTTATCTGAGAACTGGAAAATATAATTATTGGTACCATGCTGAAGAGACCCAGGTTACTCAGCCTTTCCTCACAGAGGAGATGCTCCAGGCCCTTCATCGTCTCTGTGGCTCTCTACTGGAGAAAGACTAGAAGGAAGGACTTCTTTCTAGGTGATACCTGTCTTTTTTGAACTGATAAGACCAGAACTGGACATCGTAGTCTAAATGTGGCCTCACCAGAGCAGAGTAGAGGGAGAAGATGACTTCCCTCAACCTGTTGGCCATGCTCTGTTTAATACACCCAAGGTTACCCATTGCCCCCCTTGGCCAAAAGGGCACACTTCTGCCTCATGACCAATCTGTTATGCAACAGAACTCCCAGATCATTTCTCCATCAGTTTGGGGAAATTCAATATTTATGTACTTGAATAGTTCTTTAAGCAACTTCTATATTTCAGTGAGGGCTATTTTATAACTCCAGGGCTGGGGGTAATGTGAGGGCATGAAACTGTAACAATTATTCAGGATTGCCATGGGACAACAAAGTGGGTGAAGTGTAAGTGAAAATGAGAAAGCTGAATTTATCTGAAAGGACTAGAGAGTGCAAAATGTCCACATAGAAGCACTAAGAAATTTGCTGTGTTTACTGGATCTTAAAAATTCAGATGTTTAGTGGTGCAAAGAAAGATTAAGAGTACTGGAAAAAATAAGTGGAAAAAAAAGTACTTAGGACAGAGGGATACAGGAATTTGTTCACTACTTCTGCTCTTATATCACTTTAAGAGTAGCTGAGAAAAGCTGAATATATAAATCTGTGAGAAGGAGATAGAATTCAAGATCCAGAATAATAGCCACGTATAACACAAAATTAGAGATTTCTTGCTGAATTGTGGTCATGGCCACTGAAGGTTTCAGAGTAGTGAGGAAATTAAGGCAGGGAACTGCAGACAAATGTTTTATTATTGTTGTCCGGACCTGTACACCTTTTCTGACATCTTTAAAGTAAAGAATACCTTAGTAATGAATACTTTATTCAAGAAAACTGCAAAAATTTTCTGTCATTTGATTTCAGTTGTTGAGAGCTGCAGTGGAAAACCAAAGCATCGAAGTCTTGGAACTTTGGTAGAAATCTTCGGACCCAGTGGTCATTTCTGTGCTTGTGGACTAGAGAAAAATCCAAAGTTTCTACTCAAAGGGAGCTGCAGAACTGCTGGAAGTGCTAGCTGAAACCTGCTGAGATTCAGAGAATATAGTGACTACAGACACAGTGAACTGAGAGCCAAATACAGCATCTTGGTCAGTCTCCATCCTGAAGGACTTAATCTGTGATAGATTTTTCAGAGACAGATTTTTCACTGTTCTCATGGCTTCTAGTTAAATCTGCAGAGATCAACTCCAACTGATGCATATCTTGAATTACAGCCAGCCTTGCCATCAGTGACAATAGTGTTCAGGAATTCACAGAGTTTTCAAGAGTTCTGTATTTCAGCCAGCATTGTACCAGCAAACCAGCAGTGATGGGAAAATATTTTCAGAATGTATTTGCAAAGAAGTTACTGTAAACTGTTTGGGTTTGTGGTTTTTGCAGTTTTACAATTCCGCTGACCTTTGCTCTAACCATGAACCACAAATAGGCGCGTGACATAAAGAAAAGGGAAGCAGAACACAAAATGCTAATCTGAAACCTGTATTTGCATTTGAAAGTGGAGACATCATAGTACAGAACTGGAGGCTTTTATAAATTTTTACAAGAATGAACACAAAAAGCCATTTTCTTTTCTAGCAGCTCTTCTTTCTATAGATATAGGACCTATCTGAAGCGAAGTGAGAACTGTTCAATATCAGGCTGTAACACACAGAGGAAGCATATGTACTTTATAATAGAGGAATAAAAACAGCATCTGCAGAGCAAGATGACAGGGTGATGCTGCAATCTTTGTGCAAGAGAATGTGCATCACAGCCTTTTGCACCACTCCTTTGTGATTCTTATAATCAGAAGCACCAGTGATACAGAAAAGATGTTGCTTTCACTGAAACCAAAATGATTCTTAAAACAAAATCAGAAGGCAATATCTTTTCAACTGTATTTTTAAATTCTCCATGGTACATTCAAGAAAACAGAAAGGCTGATAGTCTTCTCCTTGTAGATACCTGTTTCTTTCTTTACCTCTGAACACTAAATCAGAAGATTCAGAAACCAAAACTGCTTCTGATTATTAACAAGCAGAAGAACATGAAATAACCTGGATTTCTGTATCAAAGCACTCAATTGTGTTTCAGTCTGAACCACTGACTTGCTGAATATGATTGCACTATAAATACTAGATAATTCTCTGTATGTTGCTTGTTGCCCTGAAACTTAAATTATGCCATACAGACAGCTAAGAACTTTGGCACTCTGCTGGTGAAAATAGTTTTGAAGGAACACATCATTGAAAATAAATATATAAATCAAAGGTTTGAATTTAGAAACAGATGCAAATGATTTCTTATCTGGCAGAGGGAAGCGATTACTGAAGTCGTGCTATCAGGAGACTGAAAAGATCTGGCTATGTCAGTGCCAATTCAAGTAAAGCAAAATGTTTTTTACATCTTTTTAAATAACTCCTGAACTTCATTAGTTGATTATTTGCTGTGTATGTTGCAGGATGTTTTCATTTTTTGAAGTGTCATGTAGTGTAGTACTTTTTGGATCTGTGCTGTTAAGGATACTGGGTTGATCAAATGCATGTTTGAATCATATCCCATCACGTGTATAGCTTCTGATTTGTTTGGCTTATCCTCAGGAGCCAACTGTTTTAAAATTGGTTTGAGTCTGTTTTCTTCTTCTTACTTTTGATAGATAGCAAATACATAGATTGACAGACAGACAGATAGATAATTTAAAGACAGATAGAAAACTTTCCAAGACACTGAAGAAAGTTGCTCAGAGAGGCTGTGGATTTTCCTCCTTGGAAGCCCTGGATGTGGTGCTGGGCACACTGTTCTGAGTGGCCCTGTTGGAGTAGGGTTGGATCAGAGGCAACTGGAGATGCCTTTCAACCTAACAATTCTTAGCATATACCATATAGTTTATGGTAACTCAATCCTTTTAGTGATAGATTATCTCATATCAATCGTCAGTATCAGATCAGTGCAGGGTTTGTGAACTGTTATTCTAGTTGCTTCAAAATATTTTTCCACAGAGCAACCTAACCCATGCCATTCCCATATTCACCACTTGCAATGTGATTTAACATACATTCACATACATCCACTGCAGTTCCCTAGGGCATAACTTCCTCTAATCTGTGTTTTGCAGGAAGTTAGGATCTTGTACAGAACTGGAAACCTTGTAAATCTTGGTTAATGATGAGCTTGAAGCATAAAAGTCTTGCTCAAAGAGCATCCCGTAGCTTTGTTCTCTACTACCATAACATACTCACTTGTGTTTGGGACAGCTAACAGTTCAGTTCAGAGGAGATACTCTTGTTTGATGATGGCTTATATAGACCCTGCCCAGCTGAAGTGATGTTGTCACTCCTGGATATTGCATTTCCATGCTGAAGCATCTTCCAGCTTACATGGGAACACGAACATAAATCTGCTCCTTATTCAACCTAATGTCTCTCCCTTGCTGTGTTTAAGCTGAAATTCCATTGGGACACATTTGTTTTTATAAACAATCTTTGCAATGGTTAAACATTGTTTATAGCTTGTGTCTTGAATGTCTTCAGGACTATCCTTTGCAAAACAGATCAGCTTTTCTGTTAAGCAGTTTATTTGTCTGTGTTCATTTAAAATAGTTCCTACATCTTGTCACTGCTTATGCTTTCTTTTTTCTTTTTCCTTCACAATTCTTTTTGCCACTTCCTTATATTTACTGCATTCACATTTTTTCCTATGTTTCAGCACTGAGTGTCAGATCCAGTTTGATATCCTCTTTCACTCTTTATCCCCTCTTTATTACTTTCTGCCTTCTAGTGCTGACCTCATGTATTCCAGTAGGATTTTTCACTGAGGTTTATCTAGTTCTACCTCAGTAAAGTACATAATTTAACTGACACTTCTAGATTCTCTCTACTAAATTGCTTAAATACAAGAACTCCAGATTATCCAAGCCCTGATTTTCTGTCTGTTTTTTCCCCTTTAGGTCCAATTTTTCACAGAAAACATAAGAGACTTCAAAGTCTTGACACTGGCATAACAAATATTCACCACCTTATATCAACTGCTTTTCTGAATGCTCTCAGACATCCGCCCCATGCTTGAAATTGGTTCTCAGTTACTGTTTGGCAGCAGCTAAGTTTGTTGAAATCCAAACTGATAGGATGAGTGAGAACTTCAGGAATAAAGTGATAAGGTCTATAATAGGGAGTGGGATTAGCATAAAACAGGGTCTGAACTATCTCAGCATGGAAATGGGAAATTTGTGGAGATATGTTAACAATATATATATTATATATTATTATATAAATTATTATATATATTATTATATATATAATATATATAAATATGTAAGACTGAAGAAAAAAGCTTCAAAACTAACACTGAGTCATGTACTAGAAGGGTAGAGATGGAAATTATTACACAATTACAGTTTTCCTTCTGACTTAATAGAAAGCTGACTGGAATTGACCTGTAAAATTCAGGCAAATATCTTGGAAATTGGTGGTGAAAAGTAGAGTAAAGGAATATATACACCATTTGCCTGAATCTTAGTGTAGTTCATAATAACCAATTGTTCAAACATGGCATGAGAGAAAATAAGAAAAACAGCTACAGGGCATGGACAAGCTAATCGAGGATTTGCTACTGTGCAGTGAATTTCATAAGGAAATGTGACTTGTGCAATTGCACTGTCTATTCACTGCCATTCTTCTCCCTAAAATTATTCAGCGTGGAGAAAATGGGCAGATGAGAAGAGCAGCAAGATGTAAGTTCAGTGTAATTTATCTCAAGTTTTGCACCTCACAACTTGACTTCATTGAAGGAAAAGATGCAAGGGGAGATACTGATGTTTATCTTTTCTATGACATGGTATCAAACCAATTTCCACATTTATGTAAGCTGACCCATCAATGTATACTTATCTCAGACCCAGTTATAGTATTACCCATGCTGATGCACAGAGTAGACATAAAGAGACATTTGTCCACAGAAGTGGTGGAATTAATGTCTCTGGAGGAGCTCAAGAACTGTGGAGGTGTGACAATGAGGGACATGATTTCATGGGCAATATTGATGGTAGGTGGATGCTTGGACTGGACGATTTTAGAGGTCTTTTCCAACATTAATGATTATATGATTCTATTATTAAGGGAATCATGGGCAATGCTGATATCATAGTAGAGAAAGAAAGTGTTGGAAAATTTTAGGATATTTAATTCATGGCAAAACTAAGTGAGCCATGATATAATAACACCTAAAATCATGTTTCCTTAGTTCTGCTGCTTGAGTATACGTTCTGAACAAGTTTTCACTAGCCCTGGAATGAGAATGTCACAACAGTTCTTACACAAATAAATAGGAGAGGGAAATATCTTGTCATTAAGATGAAATAGGGAAGATCAAAAGATCCATATTCTTCTTCCGAATCTGTCTTTTTCTGTCTTGAGAAAACTACTTTTTGTCTATTGTAGACATTGAGCCACTTTCTTAAGAAACAGCACCATACTAGCGCCCCACATCATCTTCCTCCAGGGTATTTAGGAATTGCCTTGGGAACACTAGGAACTACTGAAAAGTAGTGTTTCTTATAACACTGGTTGCATGTTGCTGTGGCTACTGTGGGCTGTTTCAGAGCAAATCTGCAATTTATTTATCTATTGATGATTTCATGGAAGATTTTTTTTTCATGGAGACTGCTCTGTGGGAAATATGATTTATCTTGAGGCTGTATGAATTCTTCTCTGCTGGATATGCTCTGGGGTGGGTGGAAACCTGCAGTGCGTGCTGCAAAACAGACAAATATGTGCTTCACAAAGATGGTGCTATTGCTGATTTGTATACAAAACTCAAGAAGTACACAACAGAGATTTGTAGCAAACATGAAAAAAGCCACTAGCATAAAATGCTAATTCTGATAGATTTCTCAACTTACCCTCAGAGAAAGAGACAATATATTCAGAAGATATATTATCTTGGGTGCTTAAGGCCATTAGTACTGAGTACTGTCCAAATCAACTAATTGTTGAGGACAGTGAGACAAATTTACCATGACAGGCTAAAAGATAATAACTTGTTTACTAAGGTCTGGAAGTTTACATTGAATGAATTGCCAGATGAATAAGAAACAAATCAGGCAGGAAGAGCTTATTATGACAAGATGGATGCTTCCTGTAGGGTATAAGCAACATCATCTGGAAAAGTGCTGTCTTCAGGCTTTCTGAGAAATTGCAAAAAAACAAATATAACCAAAACAAAAAAAGACATATATAGGGAAGTTTTATGCCATAGTAAGCACACCTGGCATTCACACATGTATAATTCTTTATAACTGGAAGACTTTTCAGTTTTAACTCAGACACTAAAACACTAGCAAATCCTTTGATAAATGTATTTGCCAGTGGCAAATTTTTATACATTTTCATAACTCTTCCTTAAATTCTAAGTTTCTGTAGCTGTTGCAGATAACTTTGAACCGCTCTTCTGTTAATTTGTTCACTTTCCTTTATCATTCTAATTTAATGCAGTGTGTTGTGACCAGAAAGCTTGAGCTTTGACAACTGATCACAGTTTCTAATGCTGTAAATAAATAAATAAATGTGATGCTGTCAGATAAACTAATATATATGACTACCTTTACCTGGTCAAGTCATTAGGACTGCACCAAGGAAAACTTATGTTTTGTTGAGATGTTTCAAAAGACTTCTTGGTGTAATTTTTAACTAAGCCTACAAAATAAATATGATATCTATATATCTATATATCTACATATATATTTATATATTTCATATAATATATATTTTATATAATATACAATATATATATATAAAATTCATATAATAAATAAATAAATATTTTATTTATTTATTTATTTATTTATTTTAAGATCATTCTGTTCCTAGATATGACACAGGTGGAGTCAGACATAGGGAATATTGTTTTTCTTAGTCCATTTTCCTTATGTTGTTCTGCTTCCCAGCCCCATGGCTGGGTGATGGTGCAATAATCTTAGTACCTTTCTGGTAGATTTCTGGTTCTTATTATACAGGATTTTAAGAGCAAACAGTGTCGAGTACAGGATGTACGTGAAGATATATATTCTGTCTAAAAACAGGACCAGGAAAAATAGCTTTTAACTGGAAGAGGGTATATTTAGCCTAGATACAAGAAAGAAATTATTTACGGTGAGGGTGGTGAGACACTGGAACAGGTTGCTCAGAGAAGCTGTATATGCCTCTTTCTTAAAAGTATTCAAGGGCAGGCTGGAATGATCTTTTAGCAGCCTGGTGTAAAAGGAGGTGTACTTGCCTATAGCAGGAGGGTTGGAAATAAATGGTCTTAAAAGTCCCTTCCAACCTAAACCATTCTATGATTCTATATGGAATATATCAACACTGAACTTTAAGTATATAGTTTAGCAAAGTTGTGTACCTAGCAGTCCTACACTTAATAGCCAACAAAGTGTTGCAGAATCTATCAGTTTCAGCACAACTTCCAACACTGACTTCATTTAACTGCCATTTGGAAAGGCCTTTCTGCTACTAAGAAGCTCAGGAAGATGAACCAGTTTAATTACTTGGTTAAATTTGAAGTGACTGGTGACTGGCAATTCCTTTAGAGACTTATCTAACTAACGTTTGTGAAAACCAAAACCAAAACAGCCACTGAAGTGATGGTTGAATGGAGTCAATGGATGATACCTAATACAGCTTCACAGTTAAAGCAAGGCTATCCCCAATGCTACACCAAATCACTTTTTGGTTAGCTGAGCCTTGAAAACCTTCAACAACAGTGACTGCACTGCAAGAGCCTTTGCTCAACTGAGAAGTTATGCATATTTCAAATTCTTCCAAAATAAACCATTCACAATCTGAAACTAGCATACTGTATCCATCATGATACAGAAGTAAATCTAAGACAAAAGAATGAAAAGCAGCAACACTGGTGTAGAAATGATTAAGGAGGATTTTGCATGAAGGCTCCTAATGAAGATATGAGTTTATTCAAACCAGGAACAAGGGAGTATTTGAGGGAGATGTCTGTGAGAGAGAGAGAAAAATCTACACGTTTCTCTTCAGGATTCCAACTCAGGAGTTTAAACTAAACTTTGAAAGCCAAAACACTCCAATTTTTTGATATGTTAAGGACAACATAATAATCTATCAGAGTCAGATAATCTTACAAGAATTCTTGAGTCTATGATAAATTATTGCTTCTAGTTAATGTGGTTACTGAAAATGTCATAGGAAAATATAGAGGTGAAAAAATAAAGGATTTTGGAGATATTACATTTTCACATACTTTAGTGGGAATAAAATTTCTTCATTATTTTTGTTCTAAGGATTACTAAGAAAATGACGAATGCCTTTACCCAGGATTGTGCTTTTCAGAAAAGCATATGATTCACTGTTGCACTAGAACAATTTCCACTCTTAATTGGAGCTTGAATGCAATACCTAACTATATTTCTGTCCTATCTCTATTTCAAAAGTCCTCTCTCTTATTAGCTTCCTAATAAGAGAATGGAAGACATTTGCTAAACTGCTTGTTCTAGAGTACTTAGTCTGAAGAAGACTTTCAGTACAGTCACCCTGAAATTTAAACACACTCTTAATGAGGCTAAAAGCAGGGGTAACAGTATCTCCTTCCTTTTGCAGTAACTTCATTTAATAATACAAATTTTCAGGAAATGGTCTCTATACTTTAATGTCGTTTGTTTTGCAATATTTAGCATTACAGACTGACAGTTAAAGCACATAACCAAAATTAAAATGTATACAATAAAATGAGAAAGAATGCTATTCTGAGTTATTCATTTATCTATACATAGTTTGAAATTAATTTTCACTCCATACTTGGATACTTTAAGTAATCTATCTTAATTTCCTGTTATCTCTGTGGGTATTACCATTATGATTTGGATGTCTACAACTCACGAGGCATACACTTACTATCAGTGTAAAGCTTGAAGGGCAATAAATTGTAGGGTAAAGCCTGGTTAAAAAACTACAGCAACAACAACAACAAAATCACAGAAAAGAAATAAAATAAATATCTGACAACTGACACACGAGACTCTTGAGATACCCTTCACTTTACTCTATGATCTTGTTGTGAAAACTTTTTCAAAGTGCAAAGTCTGATGCAGTCACTAAACATACATTATCTCATGGTTTTCAAGCCCATCAAACCCAGAATATGACAGTGAACAACATTTATTGCATTTCACGTAGAGGCATTCAGATTTATTCTGCACTTATTCAGACTTGAAGTAAACCATATCAAGCACACACAAAGTAATATACTGTCTCCCCAAGGCTAAAGGTCACTGGAGCACCTCCCTTAAAACATCTGAAGCAATCCTAACAAACTTGTCATACTTTCAAGTCCTATTTACCAGACCTAATCTCCTTTGAACCATGTCACTGCTGCTGGAATAAACAGGGACATGGTTGTCAAAGACTTTTAATTTTCAGTGACAGCTGTCAAAGAGTCTTTCTTAGACACCAGTCATATTTTAGATAATAAAATAGACTTTCAGACATCATACCAGCCACCAAACATGAGCAGTTGTGATTACATACAGTTTCATTTCCCTAGTTTAATTTGAAATCACAAATGATAAATTGGATTTTATGGTTCAAATAAGATAGAAACAGAGACCAGTTATCTCTAGTTTATTTATTACCTTTATCAATCAGTGCTTATTCTATAAATTAACAGACAAGTCCTAATGCAAAGAAGTGAGATTGGACTTTTGATCTTGAATTTCACATGCACTTTTGGAAAAGTTCAACAGACTAAACAGAGCCAAAGCCAAAAGTGAGATATCAGTTGGGTTTGTAGGGGTTCTCAAAGGTAATCCTTCACCATTTATGGAAATTAAGTGACAAGTGATCACTGAATTCTGGAAATGTTTTATTACACCTTTTTTTTTTTTTTTTTTTTTTTTTTTCTTTTTTACAGGCTTGTAGGTTGGTGCATGAAAGTGGGAGAAGTGTAGTGCTTTCAATTCTTTCAGTGTTTTTCTGAAGCTCAATGGGCTTCTAGATTTAGAAAGGTAGGTATAAGACTCGGGCCTAGAGTTAATGTGGGAATACAAGAAAAGCTGTTCAGAGCAGCAGCTGCGGAGCAAGATGAACAGCACGAGGACCAAGGACTCCTCTGGAAGGAGAAGAAGGGACGAAGAAGGGACTCACATCTCTGATTGGATATGTGCCTGCATGGACAGTTGGAAAGTGTTTGTAGAATGCTTTGTTGACATGTAAAGGTGGTTGGGAAACTTGTAAGGGCGGATGGGAAAGTTAGAAAACAAAAACTTGTGAAAGTATGTAAGGGATGTGAGAACTTGAAATAAAGGATTTGGATCGTTCACATCTGAGTCCGTGCCTCAAATGCTGCAAGTTAATACAAATAATGTTTTTTAGATTTATGAAATTCAATATTTTTTTTTTTAGTCTTTTTTTTACTCTTTCTTTTCATGTGTTGCAATTTTTTCTCGTACTTTCTAGCCTACTGCATCATCCCAGAGATGTTTCAAAGCACTTGCCAGTTTTGAAAGGATACCAGAGATGTACCGGGTTCCTCTCTACAGAAGACCTTGGGTATGGCTCCAGTGATTTTATACTGGAGCAGACAAACATTTCTATCTGCTTTCATTCTGCAGTCTAGAAATTATTTTCCTATTTTAACATTAGTAAACCCAGATCTACAAAGGAACTGCAGAAAAACAAGTCTGTTACAGACATCAGGATTACAGCATCCTGTCTAGAACAGACAGATCTCCTGTCAGATATAACTGACTACAAGTTGTTATACTACAGGTTGACTGTGATGAACAAACAAATAAATTGCAGATACTGAACTGAAAAAAAAATCATACTTTTGAAATGAGTGTCATAAAACTCTGCTTAAAGGTAAAATGATTCGATACCAGCCTAGAGATATATTAAAAGATTTTAAGTGTAAATACGGAGAACATATATTTTAGTTGAGACAATGATTAAAAATTTGGTAAGAAAATCAAAGCTTAAGTTTGGACAGTTTTCCCAGAATCTCTTTTTACAAACACCAGAAGAAGGTTTCAGTCCAGTAAGAGATGATAGCACAACTTGCAACTTGCAAATGAGATTAACAAAAAATCCCAGCATTAAATCATAGAAGCATTAAGATTGGAAGTAACACTAAGATCATCTAGTTCCACCGTGAAGATCTAAAGAAAATATATATTTTATCAGGGATGTAGTTTTAGGTTCTGAATTATAGACTACTACTTCATTGCAACACAGAGTCCACAGCACGTATAAACCTACTCCCTTCTTCAAACCCTCATCAATTAGACTCTGAAACAAAATGCATGACCAGAAAGAGTGCAAAACCATGTCTGAGCATTGGATTGCTAACTAGAAAGAACACTGAGAACTATCCTATATCTGCAGAATTATCCTACACCAGTGCCTTGTTGAAACTAGTCACTTAGGCTTCCATTGAGTCAGCCTGAATGTTAAAAATTACTTCACAGGGTTATTCATTTTATTCTGAGATCAACAGCAGAGTAGAGTGAGATGAACTGCTCTCTGGATGTGGCTGTTTCTTTATACACAGGAGTTCAATAATCTAACTAGACCAGATAACATTATTTTACACCCGAGGTAAGACAGATCCTTCCTTGATGTGGGTCTGGGCAGCCTGGTCTGGTGGCTGGAGACCCTGCAAATAGCAGGGGAGTTTGAAACTAGATGATCGTTATGGTCCTTTTCAACCCAGGCCATTCTATGATTCTATGACTCTGTGATTCTATGAAAAAGTAAGGAGACACCCAATGTTCAGGTGTCAAACAAATCTGCTGTCTCTTATTATTTGTAGCTTTCACTCTGTAGCTACTGATTACAACCATTATCATGTCACTTATATAAGATCTAAAAGCATAGTTCACATGCCTTCATGTGAGTTCTAACTATTGAGTATTGCAAGAACACCACCTCACTAATCTGGTAATATGCTAGGAAGCTCTCTATATATAAGCTATGATCATCATTTTCACTGTGTTATGAGATCCATGGGAAGTACATATTGCTGTGGCTTCTTAGGCCAGATGCACAAAGACAATAAGAGAAATTGTATAACTCCTGTGGCGTTAATTCCCTTTTGACTCAGTATCATACTATGTGTATGTGTGTATTTGCGTACGTTATATATGTGTATTTATATTTGTGCTGTAACACTTATACTCTGAATCAGATTTATTTATTTATTTATTTATTTCTGTGAATGTATTGTATAAACCGCTGGCTACTAAACACATAAATCTTCTTGGCAACTCTGTCTTCTCAGTCTTCTGTCATTTTATTGCTTTGATTTCATCCAAACCCAATTTCATCAGCCAATTTTTCTAATAAAGAGAAAAACAGCTGCTGATACTATGATAGCAGAAGGCATGCTATCACAAGTCATTTCAGTAAACTTCACCAATTTTTCACATTCTGCAGAAGGCGTATTTTGCTATTTGTTATGTGCAAGGGAGAAACATGTTTGATTTTATGGAAACGATCTGCTCCTCTGAGACAAATTTCTTCTCCCATTTATTCTCACAAGGTTGATTCTGAGGCCATTTATTCTGTGGGTTTCAAGAAAATTTAGCTAAGTTGTGCATATGTATTCAGAGACCCAAACCTCATATTATATTTAGTGTTGTTAAACCTATTAATAATGGAATACAGAATCTCTTTGCAACGCCTGAATCTCTCATTTGTTGATCTCTACAGTTTTCCTTTCTGTTTTGTTTCTTTAGTTTACAAGGATTTCCCGCTCTCTCATGAACTCTACCTGATGGCGCAAAGCCAGAGCATGCAACTGCAAGGAAAGAAGTTGACATTTGCTTTCTGAATTGTTCCGATATTTTTTATAACTTCGTTATTGTTAGAATGTTAAGCTAATGTTTGGCATGTAGCTTACTTTATCTTCTTTCTGCAATTTTACTGGAAAAATCTGGAGCAGAATTTCTCAGGATGAAAGATGAGGACACTTAAAGGATTTTTTGTAGCCCTGCACAGAAGGATGTGGCAGTCCTGGTGGATGAAAAACTGAACAAGAGGCAGCAGTGTGCTCTTTAAGCTCAAAAGGACGTTATCCTGGTCTCCAGGACAGAAGAAGCAGAGGACTGAAGAAGGGGACCAGCAGGGACAGGAAAATTATTGCTTTTCTCTGCACTGCCTTCATGAGGCCTCATCTGCAGTACTGCATTCACGTTCAGAGTCCTGAGTACAGGAAAGATGTGGAGCTCTTGGAGAAGATTCAGAGGAGGGCCATGATGATGATCAGAGATCTGGAGCACCTCCCCTATGAAGACAGGCTGAGAGACCTGGGCTTGTTCAGCCTGGGGAAGAGAAGGTTGCAGGGTGACCTTGTTGCAGCCTTCTAGCATTTAAAATAATTATAAACAGGAGGGGAGTCAACTTTTTACAAGGGTCCCCATCCCTGCAAGTGTTGAAGACCAGGTAGAAGAGGGCCCTGGGCAGCCTGGTGTAGTACCAGATCTGGAGGGTGGTGGCCCTACCTGTGGCAGTGGGGTTGGTACTTGATGATCCTTTGGGTCCCTTCCAACCCGAGACATTCTAAGATTCTACAATTCTATGATTTAAGAACAGTCTTAATAATTCTAATGAATAATTTGTAATGAGATCATTAAATGTTATACTCAGTAATTGATTGATCGACTTTGTTCATGTTTAAACATAATAAGATCCTGTATTTGAAAATGTTAGGCTATTTTGGTGGTGAATGATGTGAAAGTTATACTCAGCATATACCTTTCTTTGAAATTGTTTAGAGAATTTTCCAGTTAGTTAGAATGCAAACGACATATTAAGCCTCTTATTTACCTTTACCTGCATACATTTCAGAACAACAGATAAGCAAGAACATTTTTGCTCTTCTGGGACAGTCACGCTGTCAAATAGCCCAGCACTGCAATGTCATAATCCAAGGTATTAAGAGGTAAGGAATGTTCTTCAGCTATCTACACAAGTTTAGGACCTGGTAATGAGTCAGTTATAATAGGATATTTATGTTCCTATGAAAAACCATGGCCAGGAGCAGTTTGGAATATGCAGTAAATGTGTATGAAACTCACAGATTCTCAGCTGTTCCACACCTTATAATACAGGCAACCACTGTGATTATACTACTGAAAAATGTAAGAGATATAGTACATACACTCTGGAGGTGTTTAAAGCCAGGTTAGATGGGGTCCTCGGTAATCTGATCTACTACTTGATCTGTCAGCTAGCAATTCTGCCTGTGGCAGGAGGGTTGGAACTTGATGATTTTTGAGGTCCCTAACAACCCAAGTAATTCTACAGTTCTATACCATACCTTTTGAAAATGTCTAATCAGAGTCAGTTTGCAAAGACAGAAAGAAATATTCTAAGTAAGCACAGTGTAAATTAAGGGGTATGAACTTAATCTTCCTTATTATATAATTACTAAATACTTTGCATAAAGAATCACTGTATTGTTATAGTACTTTTATGGCAGCACATCTACAAAACAAACATAATTATGATAAGATGATTAACTACACCATAACTATTCCTCAGAAATTTACACTTCCTGTGCTGCATTCAATCTTTTCTTTTTTCTTTCTTTCTTTCTTTCTTTCTTTCTTTCTTTCTTTCTTTCTTTCTTTCTTTCTTTCTTTCTTTCTTTCTTTCTTTCTTTCTTTCTTTCTTTCTTTCTTTCTTTCTTTCTTTCTTTCTTTCTTTCTTTCTTTCTTTCTTTCTTTCTTTCTTTCTTTCTTTCTTTCTTTCTTTCTTTCTTTCTTTCTTTCTTTCTTTCTTTCTTTCTTTCTTTCTTTCTTTCTTTCTTTCTTTCTTCTTTTTATTTTTCTTTTTTTTCTTTTTTCTTTCATATATGTCAAAATAGACTTTGTCTATGTGATCTTAACTACCTTTATACAGAAACTCGACTTTTATCCAAAGTCAGGCTAGACAGCTGTCAGTTTACACAAGGTCCTAAACAACCTATGAAAATTTTGAAGTCAGCCATCTTTGAACACAGAATTAGAACAAAAGATTACCTCTAAATTAAATTATTCTATGATTCTACGCAATACTTTGCCTCTGTTCTCGGTGATGGATATATAACTCTGGATTTTATTATAAAGTAGTAAAATCCCATTTATAACTTCTTATGGTGATATAACTACTATTACAGTTTTTATAAATGGGAGCCCAAAATCGGAAACACTTCCAAGGCCAAATAGAAAATATGCAGGAGAATGAAAAGAATGGATTTAAGAATTAAAGGAATATCACAAGTACTATTTCACTCACATCCAGTTCTAGTACACTTTCAAAAATAGCTGTGAAAACGACTTATTCTTTAAAAGGTGAAGCGAATAAATGGGCTTAGGGTCTTCTTTTGCAATATAACAATGTGTATTTAAAGATGTGTCAAGCTTTCAAAAATCATCTTCTACGCAGGTATAGAGTGGTCAGAGCTTCCAACGTATACAAGAATTTCCCATATTTTTCCTGTATTGGTCTTCATAAAGTGTACACAGAAGCTCCAACTGTACTACTTGTAATTTCTCAATTCAGAAAAAGCAAATACTGAGTTCATATTTAAGATGCTTTTCAACTAGATAAAAGAACTGTTAGCATGAATTATCACATTCATATCAAAGTCAAATGCCAAACACCAGAGAGTTTTAAGTGACAAGTCATTTTTAAAAAATCTTGAGAGTCTGTTCAGCATCCTCCATCTTCTTTCAATTTCCTATTAGAAGTGCCTAGCCTGACATAAATTATTTTCCATATTCTGTTCTTAAGTCTTCAAAGCAATGAGATGGCTCTCTTACATTTTCTTACTGATATTTTGGATCACAGTGCTGAAGGTGTGGTTCATCACCTTTGCAAGTATGTTGAATATTTTATCATCCATGGCATGCTGGAATAGAGATGAAGAACTTGTGTGTAGGGAGACAAATATAGTACATTCCTCATTTGGAACACTGAGAGAATCTATGAACAGATGGATAAGTCTAAATGTCTGTATGAGTTGGCTTACTCCGGAAGTAACCATGGCAGCCAACTAGGAAGATTTCAACATGGATATAATGGAGACATGAAACAAGGCTCCTTGAAAGTACTGGAGATATTTCCATTGAGAGTAGATCAGAAGGAAAATTTGATCATCACAGAATTCACTTAATTTTTCACGACTTTTTTTTTTTTTTTTAGTTACATTCGGTGAAAAAGGATTCACCAAAGACATGCAGAATCACATACTTTATAAATCAATAAATCCCACATAAAGTTTCCTCATCCTGTAAGTAGATAAAATCTATGTTCTAGCCAACCTATATCCATTTAGCTACATTATTTTTAAGAATGTACCACTATAGTTGTCCTTCTTTCACAAGAATAATCCCTTAGAGTTAGGAGTGTTTGTTCCACTGTGCACTGTGCCTAGCTATTTAGAGTCCTCTGACAGTGAACATATCTTCCAATTAAATCTTTCTTGTTACCTAAAAATGTGTCCAGCGTTCTCCATCATTAACCCAAGGAGTCTACAACTCCTTATTCAGCAACTTGTACTGAAAATATTAATTATGAATTTGTATCCAAGACACTTCTGGAGATGATTGATGATTCAAAATGAGTACAAGCTTAGCAGTTTGAAAATGAGCAAGGAGGTCAGTTTTCAGAAGTCTAATAGCAGCTTCAAGGAGCAAGTGACATTAGATCAAGTCGTACATAGAATCACAGGATCCTTGGAGTTGAAAGGGACCTTCAAAGGCCCAGGATACCGTTGTCTTTGTCAGCTGCAAATGGCACATTGTTGACTCACATACAGCTCACCATCCACCAACAGACCCAGGTCTTTTTCAGCAGAGCTGTGCTCAATCATTTCATCTGCCAGCTTGTATTGGTAGAGGGGGTTGATGTGACCCATATGCAAAACCCTGCATTTGGATTTGTTGAATGTCATAAGGTTCACCTAGGCCCACTGCTCAAGACTCTCTAGGTCCCTCTGGATGGCATCCTGTCCCTCTGGTGTGTTGACTGCACCCCACAGATTGCTTGCTTTATTTATTTATTTATTTATTTATTTATTTATCAGTTGTTTATTTTATTCATTCATTTATTGTTATAAATAAAAATAAAACACAGAATACAAAAATTTTAACTATTATCCTATAGAAGAAACGTATCATGTGTGTTTCATGTACCTACAGAGGTATTTTGGAGAACAGCATGCCAACAGTATACAGGTCTAAGTGAAATAACTTAATTACTGATGTTAAATTCACTTCCAGAAAGGGATAACAAAATGAACAAAAAGGGAAATAAATAGGAAAAATAAATAGTATGAATAAATAACAGTTACTTTGAGTCTGTGTTGCTGTAAGTCTTAAAATAAGACTGCTCTTATAACTGCTGTCCCCATAACAAAGAAATTTTTTCTTGTCATTACAGAAATTCAATTTGTTATAAAATTCACCAAGCTTTCCTGTCTCTTACTCTTCTTCTACTCTTCCAGTAACTAGCCTTTTGTGTCATGCTTCAGTGATTGATGTAGCACTTTAATTCCATCTTTGGCATGTCAAAGAAAATCCCTGCATCTCATATCTCAGTGAAGGCTGGGAGGAGGACAAAAGAGTCTGAAAAGTATAAGAACAACAGCAGAAAAGGAAGGGGAATAAGAATTTGCACAGCCTTTATATAGCCAGTTGCATATATATACATATAAACTTATATATACAAATGTATATATACAAATATATACATATGTATACAAGGAGCTGTATCAAAATTGTTAACTAGAAGGTCAAGAAAAATGATTGTCCCCTTCTGTTCTTGTGAGTCCCCTCTGGAGTACATCATTCTGATGATGTACTACATCCAAGATGAAAATCAGAGGGCTGAAGCACCTCTACAAAGGCAGGCTGAGGGAGCTGGGCTTGTTCAGCTCTGAGAAAAGAAGTGCAACCCAATTGCAGCCTTTCAGTACCGAAAGGAAGCCTATAAACAGGAGGGGAGTCACTCTTTGAAAGGGTAGATAACAGCAGGACAAGGGGAAATAGTTTGAAGTTGAAGAAGGGAAGATTTAGGTTGGATGTCGGGGTGAAGTTCTTTACTATAAGAGTGATAAGGTGGTGGAACAGGCTGCCCAGAGAGGTTCTGGATGCCCTGTCCCTGGAGGTGTTCAGGGCCAGATCAGATGAGGACCTTAGAAACCTGGTCCAGTATTAAATGTGGAGGTTGGTGGCCCTTCCTGTGGTGGTAGGAGGTGGTTGGAGATTCATGATCCTTGAGGTCCCTTCCAACCCATTCTGTATGATTCTGTGATCTATTAGGCTATTGAGGCCCTGGCACTGCTGCCCAGAGAAGCTGTGGGTGCCCCATCCCTGGAGGTGTTCAGTGCCAGGTTGAATGGTGTCCTGGACAGCCTGAGCTGATGGCAGGGGGTTTTGAAACTAGACAATCCCTAAAATCCTTTTAAATCCAAATTACTTTATGATTCTAAAAAAAATGAACTATTCAAAAAAGCCACTACAAGCCTGAGGCCAAGGAGAGAAATACTTTAATATTATTAATGAAAACATTTCATGTTTATTTGTTCTGTTTATTTTAAATAAAAATATAGTAATCTGAAGATTTCTAGAACCATGTTAGAAAGCTCATCTAGCCTTCTGGTATTTACACACTGTTTTTCCTAACCATTAAGTAAAATGGCCACCAAAGGAGGAAAACACATCCATTTGTTTTTAGCAGCACTCAAATACAATCTATGCCCAAATCTTAGGACCTCTTTTGATAGCCAGTGGTTAATATTGACATTTAATAACAAACTCTATGTAATGAAGTCTAGTTGTACAAATGCTTGAATGTCACATTTCACTTCACAAAAGTCTACAGCCTGAATACACGAAACATAACTGGATAAATATTAACATTGCAAGCATAAGATCAGATCAAAAGTTGATTTTGAGTTCTGACTGTCTTAATAAACAGAGATCATTACAGTGGAAAAAGTTGAACATTCAAAGAACAATACACTGATATTAAGTTTTTTTGTTTGTTTAGTTTGTTTATTTTTTATGTATTTGCATCTAGGGGAAAAATACTTTGCGGATTTGGAGAAACAGTCAACTGTTTCATTTGTTTAGATATCTTTGTTAGTGTAACAGTACAAGGTAATAATATATAAATATATTTCACCCTCCACTTGGCTCTTGTGAGGCCCCATCTGGAACACTGCATCCAGGCCTTGGGACCCCAGTACAGAAAAGATGTGGAGGTGTTTAAGTGGATCCAGAGAAAGGCCATAAAGTTAATTAAAGGGTTCAGGCGCCTCCCCTATGAAGAAAAGTTGAAGTAGCTGGGCATGTTTAGCTTGGAGATAATAAGTCTTCGAGGAGACATCACTGTGGCCTTCTAGTACTTGAAGGGAGCATATAAACAAGAGAGGGGAAGACTGTTTATATGGGTGGACAGTGATAGGACAAGGGGGAATGATTTTAAACTGAGACAGGGGAGGTTCAGGTTGGATATTAGGAGGAAGTTTTTCACCCACAGGGAACAGGTTGCCCAAGGAGGTTGTGGATGCTCCATCCCTGAAGGCATTCAAGTCCAGGATGGATGTGGCTCTGGGCAGCCTGGTCTGGTGGCTGGCAACCCTGCACATAGCAGGGAGGTTGAAAATAGACGATTATTGTAGTCCCTTTCAACCAAAGCCATTTGATGATAAAATCAGGAGTTCTACAAAAGTCAATTTTTGTAAGAAAGAATGACACTTACCAGACATGAAAATGACCAGTATTATTCGCTAAATGTACCTGGCCTAGTTATTAAGTTTCCAAATTTATATGTGCTAAAAATAAAAATAAATCAAACAAAAAAATCAAACAACTTTTTATTTTTCTTTTTTTTTTCCCCATGAGAATTTTTTGTATTGTTTTTCACAGGGAATATTCAGCAATGCATCTCAAACTATTATGTCTAGAGACCATACCCATGAATAACAAAACTACAAGTGCCAGCAACAATATTGGGAAAATAGGACAGATTATAACATGGGTAGATCCAGAATGGCTACAGCAAAATATGAAGAGTAGGTATGAATTCACTGGATGGATAAAAGTTGCAAAGGAGAGATTTTTTTTCTGATATCAGATTTGTCACTAACAATTTAAGAAAATATGTTTATTTTTAATATGAAAATTAAATATCTTCTAGAGCTGAAAGTATTGAATGGATGGTTATTTAATCTTTCTATTGTCAGTCTCAAAAGACCAGCTGAAAAAATGGTTCTTAGTAAATAAAAAAGGTTGCAATTTTTGAGAGAGATAATACATAAAAACCAAAACAAAATGAAACTGTAAAGAGAGCCAAAATCTCTGTATATTAATACTGATGTCCTGCAGCCATATTACCTTGTGTTATGATCTTAGAATTTCAAAGGATAAGCAAGGTCAGACTTGGTCAATACTCACATAGAACACCTACAAAGTAAATCCAGGCACTGTAAGTCATAGTGTTGGCAATTTAGTAGCAAGAACTCTTCTTCTGTCTTCAGCATTTAATCACTGCCCCAGGCATGGTCATAAAGGTCACTCTACTCTTGGAAATGCTGCCTATAGAATAGCTGTAAACTGCATCCCTGTCCACCTGAAGTCCCTAAGAAAACCATGTCCCCTCCTTAAGATCAGGAACTTTAACCTTACTAGTTCCTCCATATATCGGCCAGGAAGTGATTTTTGGCAACACAGAATATTTTTTGTTGTTCTGACTGATTAATCAAGTACTCTTCTCACGCATTTATAATCAGAGCAATAATTGTTGCTTCTTTCTTTTACATTAATACACCAACACTTTGTAATAAATGCAGTTTGAACGCTATGTAGTTAAAAGGCTCTTTGTAAGTAAAAAACAACATACCTTTATCAGTGGACTAAAAAATATCTTTGCCAATATTCCAACCTTACCACACTTTCAGTAACATAATTTTATGTTATTTTACTGTGTTAATATCATTTTTCAGCAGTGCTCTGAAAATGCACATGGTTAGTATAGTGCTCAGAATCTTTTCTGACTCATTTTTTAATCTTCTTCCTACAGTATATAGAATCACAGAATTGCTCAGGTTGGAAAAGAACTTAAAGATCATCAATTGCTTTCTTACAGTCAACAATGGCAATATTTTGGCTACCTGTGTTTATCCTTTGTATCTATTTTTTTCATATAGGCCTCACTCCCAAAAAACAAAAAAAATGATTTTATTCCGTTTAATTGTGATAAGATTCCAAAGTGCTGGGCAACCTGAATTCAGTTCATCAGTAACAGTGCCAAATTTAGGCAGCAGATCTGCTGGAGTAAGAATGAGCAATTTATATAGCTCCAGAAATGGGAAAAATAGCCTGGTCTGTGATCAAAGGTCATGTTTAGTTATAGAAACACAGTGTGAAAGTCAGGAAAAGTGCATAGGCAGTTCCTATTGATAGAATTATTACACATGCATGTAGACAGCCAGTTACAGAGTTGGTTTTTTTTTATTATTATTATCTTTTTTTTTTTTTTTTCAGAATTAACATTACTTGATTACACACTGTAACTCTGTATGGTTTCTTCACAGTTTCTAGCTTAATACTGACTATAGGCCATGAGGAGGAGGAAATTATGCTTCCTGGCTATTTTGTGCAGAGAAAGTCCTTTCTACAATTCTTTTATTGTTTGAAAGTCCTTTCTATAAATAACCACAATTCTCACATTTTTTTTTTCCAAAGAAGTCTAATTTTCCAGATCTGTAAAAGGTCTTTTATTTGTTTCCTTGCTCATATTATTCTCACTTAAAGCATATCTTGTAGGAAGTACACTGAACTAGCCCCATTAAACTAAATGAATATAACTTGAGGTGCCCATTATTTACTTGCACAAATAATTGTGTGTCAGTGCAGAGTTTTAGATTGCTTTTAACAAAATTACAGCTTTAGTTTTATTTAAAATGACATTAATAGGCCTAAGTCAAAGTTTCTTGATCTCAGTCCTTTCGTACAGAGGGCTGCAGATTTCCTGTACCCCTCTTATGTTATCTTTATTTTTAATATGCACTGTATCTGCAGTCAGTGGAAGACAATATTAATCAAAATACTGATTACCACTGAACTTCATTTTGGATAACCATTCCAGATGTCCTCCCAGTTCAGCTGAGATTCACTGGCAAATTTTCTAAGCTGTTTAAGGTTTTTTATTTTTTTCTTCAAGAATACTTCATGAGAACACTGTGTGAAACAACTAATGTAATCCAGAGGCACAACAGTTACTGCTTTTGCCCTGTATAGAAGACTTTATGCTCTATCCCAAAAAGGAGTCTCTTTTTATACTGTTCATGACAAATCCATACTTACTGCTTGACATTCCATCATTTCTTTATCTTGTTAATGGCATTTTTTGTTTTGTTTCCTTAATTTTTTTCCCTAGGTTTTTCTCCTTCCATACAATTTTTTTGGTTACATATCTCCGTCATTTTCTAGGAATCAACTGAAGAGTTGTGAACTCTTAACCCAGCATTGTTCTTTCCTATTGAAGTCAACAGAGCATAAACTGGTGTATAATTGCTCTTTTTAAGTAGAAACAGAAAATGACAATGGGACAACTGTTTATACGTAGCAACTAGGGGAAGCTTCAGTATGCTGGTTTTGCTCATAAGATATAAGTCTGCTGTCCAATACAAAATCATTTCATATATTTACCATCAGCTAAGAAAAAGACTGTCTTTGTGGACCGTAGTGTGATTGTAGTCCAACAAAATATTTTATAAATCACATAACTATATCTGGGAGTCACAAATGCTGTCTGTATATACTATAATCTGCCCTCATAAGCAGTGAGTTTGAGAGGTATTTAAGGTCATCATGGTTCACCAGGAAGATTAAGGAACATTATCATCATTTGATAAATACAAGTAGCAAAAACTTAGTTTTAATGTCTTGTTTACATTTATCCATAGCCAGGGTATGTTACATTAAACTCTTCATCTCTTCTGACAATACATACGAAATTTCAGTGTCTGGGTTTTGTTGTTACTACTGCTTTGTTTTTATTTTCTCTTTCTAAATTAGACATATTGAAACCTATGATATTACAACATACTGAGCAGTGATGACAAGCCCCAGAAAATTTTGTTGGAAAATATGGCAGACTCTTCTGTAGACGCTTAGCATTTTCAAGACAAGCATATGCCTTGAAACTATGTATTAATATAGTGTCCATCTGTAATACAATAGGGGGTGCTAAACAGATGAATATGATGACTTTTTTTTTGGTTAAGGAATTTTTTAATCTATCAATTTTCCTATTATTCTCTGCTTCTCAAGAATTTCTGTGAAAACAAAATCATCTCCACTACTTTTAACAAGTAAGTTTTGAAGATCTGCACAAATTCTGCTATTGATGCTTTCTACCAAAGGTAGAAAAGTTATTTATTCCTTTCTCTCACTATGCAGATTTAAAAGGCACGTATTTGAAAATCGATCCCTTCACCAACATAGAATCTGGCTTGTGTTAGAGGCAGCACAACAAGAAATGAACACACACTCCTTAGTGGCACTGAAAAACCAAGCTACTCCCTTTCGATGTCTTATCTAAGCTAATATACTAGATCCATGAAATATCTGCTGTTGATTCCAGGGATGCTTCCTGGCAGAATGGAGAAGGAAGGATGTCTTCCTCTCTTTCCTTGCAACCTGGAGAAAACAATAGCTGTTATGGTTAGACTATACCTCTCTTTTTATACTCTCTTTTTAAAAATACCAACAATCTAGTATTTAAATCAACCCAACATACTGCAACATAGATTTTTTTTTTAATAATCACTATCATTATTTTTTCCTGGGGACTCAAATTATTAGGAATAAAAAAATCCTTTTTTGATGTACAATATCTTGATGAAAATATAAAACATGGAAGTCATCTAGCATCCACCTAACAAACATGAGCTGAAGACATTGGAGGTAGCTACACAGATGAAATTTGTTCATGGCCTTGATGAGCAATCTGATCAAATTAATCATTTCTTTTAAAAAGCAAGAAACAACATAAAACCTGATTTATAGATACTCTACAGAGTAGTCCACCAAGTAGGGGAAAATTGCCCATGCTTCCTTTAGATGTTAAACCCAATTTGCATCCCAACTTGCATCTCAGTGAAAAGTTGGAAGCGTGACTGCCAATAAACACTAAAGACTGAGGCAAGGAACTTGTTGAGTATCTCAGCCTTCTCCATGTCTGTTGATGCCATTTCTCTCTTATCATTTGTAAAAGGGGAAAATATTCTTTACCACAGATCAGAAGGGTATGTGCAGGTTAGAGAATTGTGCAATCAAAATATAATTTTAATTTTCAAATGAAAGCTGCATTATTTTTCCATTTCCTAATTTGCACTTAATTTTTCTTATCTATCTTTCCAAGCACAATGCATTTTTTACCTGAAATGCATCCTTTTAATTGGGACATACAGCTCACAAATAAATCAGTGCTCTGAATAACAAAGTAAAAATCAGAAAGCAGCTAAGAAGCTTAGATTTGTTTTTGCACCTGATGCTTTTTCATTCAACACTTCACCAGAGAATGATATTACAATTTTAACTCTTGAAGTTGAATTACCATGTTACAAGGTAGAGAACGAGGAAGTGGCAATATTCATTTACAGTATCTTACATGGTAAAGAGCAGTACAAGCATAGCAAGTTTGAGTTACAGTCCCCAGGATGAGTCATTAAACACAAATTTTCTTCAGAATATTCTTAGCCCTTTAGCTTTGATTGGCAATCTACAATTTAGGTGGTTAAAGCTGATTGAGATAAATCTCACTCACAATATTGATGTTCACAAAATGAAATCTTCAGATATGTGCTCAACTAATGTATTGCTATTGAACTTGGCTTCCTCTGCCAAAAGTATTTAAGAATCTTTCTGGATTTTATCAGAAAATATTAAATCTTGCATAGACTCATACACTAAGTATTTGATCATATCTGAGAATTACTGCCAAATTGAGAGAGAAGAAAATTCCCAGATGAGGATGGATATGTGAACACAAACTCCATTCTGATCTCTGTAAAGAAAAAAAGTCAGAATCTGGTGCTCCTAACCACCATGAAAAATGTTTATCAAGAGTTAAAGAAGTCAGAAGAAATGCTTACAGTATAAAACAGAGCAAAGTAGCAGAATAGGAAATCAGAATCTAGACATTTGGATTTAAAAGGGAATTCCCAAAAACAAGATCCCTGCTATTTAAGCAATGAAAAGTTCACAGCAAATTATGGGGTAGCCAGAGTCATTGCCTCTCAGTAGGAAAGCTCCAGTACAAAATCAATTTGTCCTATTTGCAAGAGTTCACTACCTAATGGTGCTTAGGAGCTTGCTGTTTTCTTCCTCATCTGCCAAGAGCATACAAAGAGTTTCAGGTAAACTGCTTTGGGTCATATCTTTTGAAGTGCCAAGTACCCTCTGTGCTGTTTTGTAATGAGCTGAACCTGACTAGAATAAAAATGTAGTACCTTTAATGCTCTCCATGCAGCCTGGAAAACAACAACTTGGTCCCCAAACAGACTGGCAGATAAATGGCACTGGAGTACTCTCTTGGCAGCGTGTGTCTGTGTTAAGGTCTGAAACTCCTTGAGCCATTTCAGCTGTCAGATCAAAGCAGATGAGCCAACCATTATCCTGCCCAGACTCACAGGCCTGATTAGTACCTATACTGTCACTACTATTTCTTCAAAAACATAACAAACCTGCTCAACAGCTGTGTAGGTACAAGTGCACCCTGTGGCACATCTCAGCATCCTGTTATTATAGAAATCAATACACAGCGACCAAAGTACAAATCTAATGAACCACATAATGTTTATGTCTTTGGAGATGACATTCTGAGGTCTACAAGAACTTTATTTGTTCCCCATAAGGCGCAGTGATGTAGGACTAGTCCTTCAGAGAGCTCTGAATAGGTTTGAACTGGAGCCACAGGAAATATACCTAACTTGAGAACAGCACCAAGTATAACGAGGGAAGACTAATTAACACTCATACAGTGTTATGATGATGGGACATATTTTACAGCACCTCTTTACATGTAAGTACAATTAAATAGCAACACAGTTTCTTAAAGTAGAACACTGGCAAAAAAAGGATTTTAATGGTTACAGCTGCACAGAGCAATTTGATCATATGAAACCTCATTGGAGATCTTCAGGTGAATAGAATAGAATCACTGAATAGAATCATAGAATGGGGTGGGTTGAAAAGGACCTCAACCACCCTGCTACAGGCAGCGGTGCCAACCACTAGACCTGGAGCCACAGCCCATCTGGCTTTGAATGCATCCAGGGATGAGGCATCCACAGCCTTCTTGGGTAACATCATCATCTTTGGGTAATGTACACTTCATTCACTGAGAACAAACTGCAGAGCACACACTTTCCTGTAAATTAGCTGCTTAGAATTTGAGTTTCCAAATCCGTATCCATGCATAGATTTTTATAAAGTTCAAATAAATACTTGCATTCTTTAAATAAGTATTACAATTAAACACACTGTAGCATTTCTTTAGGTTGTATAGGTAGGCTGCTTGGTGTCCCATATTTTAAATAAAAATACATGTATATAGTTAATCTTTTATTCACAAAATCTACTTGCATAATGGCAATGATATACTGCTAAGCAAATACCACGTGTTGATTTCTTTTCTATTTACAAAACATCAGGTGTTACCAAAATAATCTACAAAAACACCTTCTTCATGAAGTAATACAATAATTAGTTGTTTGCATAAGAAGAAAAAAATAAAAACAAAAACAAACAAACAAAACAAACAAACAAACAAACATAAACCCCTGTAGAATAAAGTGAAAAAATGTCACATACAAAGTAGATTGCTCATTCAAAGTGTTCACCTTAGATTTTCTCTAAATTGGTCTGCAGCAAAAGCCATACAGGGCCATGTAAATGCCACTTTATTAGATTTGCAGGAAATGTTCAGATTTAACTCCCATAGAAATAGAAAATTGGTGTACGATGTCTTTTTTTGAGAACAACTTTCCTAGCAGTGACCCTTATTTGATTTCTTTTTTGGTTGTTTTAGCACTTCTGTTATACTCATTTCTCACAGTTCCTGCATACCAGATAAGTTTAAGTTTCTCTAGAAAACAGAAAAGAACTTAAACTATTCTGTTTGCTTATATGATGCAATCTCTGTAACTCAGGAAGGGATTTACCATCTTTGGCCATATCTACACAAATGCATACCAAGAAACTTTGGATCCTAGAAAAGGTACATGTAGAAAGCAATATCTAACTTTTGGAAGCATGAGGGTGTTTTCACAAAGGCTTATCAATCCGCAGTGAAAACTTTTTAAGAGTGGCCAAGCAATTTTACACTTCCCTACACTGCAAGGCCCTATTTCATCTTCTTTATAAAGCTGTAAACTAAAGTAACTCTATTACAAATCTTTGTTAATTTATTCAGTGCTACAATAGATCAGACCAAGTTTATTTTTATAGCATATTGGAAAGTTGTGCATAGGTATTAGTGTTATACCTCTGACACTGCATCTTATTGTTACAGAAATAATACCCAAGTTTGTACTGCTCTAAGAAAATTTCACTAATGGTCTTTACATAGTTGTAAACTTAAATGAGCAAAGTATACTAATATTTAATTTCTCCTAAAAGGAATTTGCATATAGAAAATGACATGGTTCCAATTACTTAGTAAATTGCAGTGTGTCTGAAGCCAGCCATAAGCAACACATACTTTAACTGTCAATTTAAGTAGGATTACTGTGATAGCTTTTCTAAAAGACAGAGACTTCTAACAGGATTCATAACAGCGTAGATATGCTTTCTTATTTGAGATGAAATTGCCTGTAAACAATTCTGCATCAAACAAAAGGTTTCTGTTTAACTTAGTTACTTTAACAATGGTGTAACAATTTGGAAGGCTAGCAAACATTTCCTGATACGTATAAGGATTTTCTGTCTTTTAAAACATTGATTTCTAGAGACCCAGAAGGCTCTTACACTGTTTCAAACCATGTTTTTTTTCTTACGATCTGATGGTGATATACATAAACTACAGCTTTCTATTTTGTTAGTTTTCTCAGTTTTTTTTTCATAAATCTAATAAGTTTAACTGACATTACAGATATTCAACTATTACTTTCTACATATTGGCATTAAAGCCAGCCCTGTTAAATAGATTTTGATAACAGAAATTCAGTAAATCACATATTTGTTTCAGTTTTGATTATGAAAGTGTTTCTATGAAAAAGATGTCTGAATGGAAATTACAGACCTATTTCAAAAGTCAGCTTTCATTCTTTCCATCAAGTCAACAATTTTGTGTTCATTACAGTGCTACAACAAGAATTTCATTATTTTACTCCATGTATAATAATGCAAAAGTTCCTGAACAACTGGGCCTTCATTACAAAACCTATAATCAGTAACTGATTTCAACAGAAGATCCCTATCTGAAAACTATTTAGTCAGAAAGTACAACTGAAAGAACGGAAAAAAATCAGAAAGAAAACAAAATAATTATTCCAAAACTTTCAGAAAGACAAGAGGAATCTGATTACATGAGACTGCTCTGACAAAAAATAATGTTTAGGCCTGAAAAATAGATCAAAACTGAATCAACTACAACCAAAGAAGTAAATGGCAGTGAGAAACTCCTAGAAGAAGCATCTAATTTAAAAAGCACTTTTCTTATATATAAAAGAAGATATATATAGTTAATATATAAGAGAAGATTTAGATAAGGTAGACAGAAGGCAAAAGCTGAAGAAGAAACAAAATAAATATGTAAATGAGGTCATTTTCAGGCACCAAGGTGATAAATTTTGTAGCTTTTTCTCTGTACTATTTACTGTACTACTTGAGACGGTTGCTGCTTCTTAGTTCCCTTCAAGTACTGGAAGGCTGCAAAGAGGTCTTCTCAGAGCCACCTCCTCTTCAAAATAAACAAGCCCACCTACCTCAAACTTTGTGGGAAAGGTGCTTCAACCCTCTAATCATCTTTGTGGCCCTCCTCTGGACACACTCCAACAATTCCATATCCTTGTACTGGGGGCCCCAGACCTGGATGCAGTACTCCAGATGGGGCCTCACAAGGACAGAGTGAAGAGGGACAATTACCTCCCTCACTTCCGTGCCACCCTTCTATTAATGTACTTCTCAGTCTCATGTTTTCTGTACTTTCAAATGCAGTCAGCACTGTGCTATGCTTTCTGGACCTAACTCTCATAGTGAGAGTGACCTAAACAACATCAGCTGATTTTCTTTGGAACAGATATTGCAAGGACTTCTACAGAAGCATGAATATGATGTCACGAAGGGCAAATCCTGCTTGACCAAACTAGTGGCCTTTTATGATGGTGTCTCTGCATCAGTAAACAAGGGAAGAGACAAATATGTTATCTGGACTTCAGCATGGCCTTTGACATGGTACTCCACAGTATCCTTCTCTCCAAATTGTAAATGCATGTACCTGATGGGTGGACTGTTCAATGAATGAAAAACTGGTCACAGGATCAATTCCAGAGAGTACGGTTAGTCAGTACCTCATCCAGTGTCTGGATGGGGATCAGTGATGATTGGTGTCTTCATGAGATCAATGCTAGGATTGATAGTCTTTAATATCTTCATCAGTGACACTGACAGTGATGTCAAGTGGACCCTCAGCAAGTATACCAATGACACCAAGGTGTGGGGTACGGTTGACATAGCAGAGGGACAGGATGCCATCCAGAGTGACCTAGACAGGCTTGAACTGTGGGTTAAGGTGAACCTCATGAGGATCAATGAATTCAAATGCAAGGTCTTGCACCTGGGTCGAAGCAACCCTCAATACAAACACATCTGGTGGATGAAAGGATTGAACACAGCTCTGTAGAAAAAGACATGGGGATACTGGTAGATGGGAGGCTGGAGAAAGTATTGTGTCAGCAGCTCAAGGGAGGTGATTCTGCCCCTCTGCACTGGTGAGGCCTCATCTGGGGTAATGTGTCCAGATGTGGAGTCCTTAGTACAGGAGAGACATGGAGCTGTTGGAGTGTGTCCAGAAGAGGGCCACAAAATTATCCAAGGGATGGAACATTTCTTTTACAAGGACAGGCTGAAAGACCTGGGGCTCTTGAACCCCAGGAGGGGAGAAGGCTCTGAGACAACATGGTAGCGACCTTTTAGTATGTAAAAAGGAGCTACAGGAAAAAATGGGACAGGCTCTTTAGCAGGGTCTGTGGTGATAAAACAAGGGAATATGGTTTCAAGCTTAAAGATGGCAGATTTATGTTGAATATATAAAAAAAGTCTTTTATAGTGAGGGTGGTGGAACAGGTTGTCCCGAGTTGTGGTCGATACCCCATTCCCAGAGACTTTCAAGTGAGGCTGGATCAGGCCTGATGTAGCTATGGTAGTTGGACCAGATGACCTTTGAAGGTCCCTTCCAACTCTAAGAATTCCATGATTTTATGAGGCAGCTATCAGGCTCTTCAGTGCCGCAAAGATGACAGATGACAGCAGCTCTAGATATAACCCACCGCAGAAACTGAAACATTTTGATTCCTCAACACCAAAAACCAAGATCCTTGCTTGTTGAGCAGCTCAGTATATATATATATATACCATTACTATTAAAAGGCCAATGGCTTTAGCTTTACCTAATAGTGCAGAGTCTCAGGACCCATTTACACGTGCCTTGGATTGAGATAATTTCAGTTTTTTTCAGTTCTGATAAGGACTGTCAGATCAGTATAATTAACCTTGCTTTGTAGCTTAGTTCTATGACTACGCTGCCTGATAAAGGCCTAACAGTCTCTAACAGTGCAGAATAAACACAAAACCTTCATGCAAGTCAGATTTGGGGAAGGATACCCTGACAGTTTAGCTAGCAGCTAGGGGTTGAAATAGCCAAAGTTCAGCTAGGAGCGAGAGAAGAAAGGACACAGAAATAAAGCAAGTCAGGGGAAAAGAAAAAAGAAAAAGAATATATACGTATATATATATATTCTTCAGATGGGGAAAGATGAGATTTTACCAGATCTACCAAACTCCTTCATGAGACTGATGCTGACTTCCTGCATTCTGCTGTATTTGACAAAGGCATCTGAGGGATGCAAGGACAGATGAAGGGTGAGCGTATTGCCAGACAGGGGAGGTGTATACTAGGATGTCTTTATGCAAAAATGTTAATAGTATTAGAACTACTCTTTAATAACTAGTCTATTTGGAATGTAAGCGTTATTATAACTGTACTATCACTACTAAGAATTGTATGTGAATTAGGTTGTAATAAAAACATATGTACAATTGCTGACTTCAGTAATCTGAGCAGATGGGTTGTGGTTTTCAGGATAGTACCCTGGCAAAAGGAAAATACTGTTTATGTCTTACTTTCAATACTTTAGTACTTTGCATCACCTCGGTATAAGTTTTGTGGCTGTGTCTACAGGTTTTGTCCAGAATATCAAATGGGAATTTGCAGGGATAGCTGCTTCTATATAACTAGGGAAATAATTGTGTTCAGGTTCAGGTCAGTTCTATCCAAGATTCCTGTCTGGGTGAGGTAACTTCAGCTAAACTGTAGATCAAATAAATCTTGGGAAGTTTGACCTCAAGTTATAAAACAAGAATAAAGAGATTCCCTTAATTTCTAGTTTTCCCTGGTATCAGAACAATGTTTAAATATCTTTCAGATGTGAGCTGAAAACACTGACTTTAAAGACTATTATATGCTCCAGTACTTAATAATGAAGATTTTATTAATAACAGGAAAATATTCAAACAAATGAACAGAGCAATGAGGCTTTTAATGAAAAATTCCTTCTCTCTATTTTCTATTGCAAGAACTGCAATAAAGATTTGCATAAAGAGTTGTATGATGTTGAAAGGGACCTCTGTTCCATTTGGTCTGACCCAGTTGCCCAAACAGAACCACCTGGAACAGGAGGCCCAGGACAGTTTCCAGTCTTTTTTTTTTTAATTATTATTTATTTATTTATTTTTTTTTTTAAGAAAAACTACACTTAGGAAATATGAAGACTGAGATTTCGAAAGAGGAACAGAAATGATTAAGAACTCAATATCTCCACATTTTTTTGGTCAGCTTTTATAAACCAAATGACTTAACAGTATCAGATAAACAAGGTGTTGAAGAAGATACTAGGTAAAATACCACATACAGTTAGTAGATATTTGACTGACAGTCATAAGAAAGCCATTATGGCAGATTTAGCTCTTACAAGATACTAGCACACCTTATCTATGCTTAACTATTATTTCAACTGTGCTCCATGACCAAATTGTTGCCATGTTTGGAATTGAAACTCAGAGATATTCCTTTCCAACAAGGAGGAATTAGCAGTTTTCCACAGTTACAGCTATCAGCCACACTAATTTCAAGTTGCTCAGTATTTAGTGAATATGTCATTGACTTATTATTATTTAAAGGATTGAGTTTATAGCACTGAAAACTAAACATGACAATAAAAATGGCTTTTGAAGTTGATTAAAATCCCCAACAGAATTGGTGTTCATTCCCTTGAGAACATGGATAAAGAAATGAAGACTAGATGAAGAGAAAGCAAAAATGTAATCAATGGTATGTCAGGATGGGAACTAATTTCCTACAGGGACTAATCTCTTTTCATATTATGAGCACATTACTTTTGTGTAAAACTTTTTCATATCATTAACATAATTGTTTTCATCTATGAAATTTTTCTGCCATTAAAAAAGACCCAAATATAAATGTTTGTTGTTTGTTTCTGTATTTTTATCCAAATATAAACATTGTTTCCTGTTTGTTCGTTTGTTTCTGTTCTTTTAATTTTTTTCATGACACCCTACTTCTGACTTCGGCAGTTCTGAATAAAAGTGTTGAGAAATTGCTGCTTTTGGAAGAATTTTGGATGTAGAGTTGTTCTTAGGAGATGAAAGATATGCAAGAAAATCTTTAAAAATAATTTATAAAATGCCTTCTTTTGGAAGAAGAAGGAAAGGAGTTTGCCAATGACTTTTAAACTCTGAGCTTCACAGCTTTAGCAATGGCTGGAACTGAGCAAAGAAATAAAATTGAAGAGCACTTGTTTTATTTACCTACCCTTAATGCTGACATTTCGCCAAGACTGTTGTTTTGAGCAGACAAGGAATTAAAAAGAACAGGCAAGCAATTAAATTGTTCACTCAAAAAAAAAAAAAACCAAAAACCATAGAATTTGGGAACTATGAGTTCAACATTTTTAAATCTCATGGACTTACTATGATCCTGTTTGGAAACAAATGATTCTGTCTCTCAATTGCAGTTTTACAGTTTTCTAGAAAACTGTGAACATTTCCCCAACCTCCAGAAAATCTGAACTTCTGTACTGGATACTGACTTTGACATTGCATAGAATAATCCATAATGCACAGCAATAGCACAGAAGTAAACATGAAGGATTTCACATATACTCCAATGGTTCTATATTAAAAAGGTTCAAACTCAATTCATAGTCTCATAGTCTCATAGTCTCGTGTGGGTTGGAAGGGACCTTAGAGATCATTGAGTCCAACCCCCGGGATTTGAGCCTCCTGTGTAGCAGAGCAACACTTCTACCACTTGCGCCACAGGGGAATTCAAACCCGGGCTCTGGTGTTGCAAAGCAGCATTCCTACCACTGCGCCACCGGGGCACACACATGGTACAGCATGCCTGTACCAAAAATTCACAGTTTTTGTGAGATGTCTTGATGGATGGAATTAGAAATTGTTTAGTGAAAGAATAGTGTAAATCCTTATCACAGAATCACACAATCACAGAATCGTAGGGGTTGGAAGGGACCTCCAGAGATCATCGAGTCGAACCCCCCTGCCAAAGCAGGTTCCCTACACCACGTCGCACAGGTAGGCGTCCAGGTGGGTCTTGAATATCTCCAGAGAAGGAGACTCCACAACCCCCATGGGCAGCCTGTTCCAGTGCTCCGTCACCCTCACTGTAAAGTTCTTGCACACATTCGTGCGGAACTTCCTACACTCCAGTTTCTAGCCATTTTCCCTTGTCCTGACTCCAAACACTGCTGAAAAGAGTCTAGCCTTGCCACTTTGCCCCCCACACCTCAGATATTTATAGACCTGGATCAGGAGCCCTCTCAGTCTTATTTTCTCAAGGCCAAACAGACCCAGTTCACTTGGCCTTTCTTCATAGGGGAGATGCTCCAGGCCCTTCACTATCTTTGTGGCCCTCTGCTGGACTCTTTCCCAGAGATCCCTTTGATTTTTTGTACTCGGGAGCCCAGAACTGGACACAGTATTCCAGATGAGGCCTTACCAGGGCAGAGTAGAGGGGGAGGATCACCTCCCTTGACCTGCTGGCAATGCTCTTTTTTATGCAACTCAGTATGCCACTGGCCTTTTTCACAAGAAAACAGCCTCAGTCTTGCAATCCTTATAGTAGAATATTACTTTTCAAACAAATTGATGCTACTAATACAGGTTTATAATGATGATGAAGGGGAGAACCAACAGAATAACAATGACTAAATAAAACAGAAGGACAATATGGTTCCCTTATGGTGCATTCTGTGCAGCTCTTGATTTTGCTTGTTATATTTTAGTGATGTGATGTTTAAAGTGGGCTTGAAGAAACTAAACCAGATATACATAGGTTACCTGAACACCATCATTCATATATATTAATACCAACAGTATCAGAGCAAATGAGCTAAGTGTTTTCTGTTCTCCTCTGCAAATGCAAAATACCTGCATGCCAGCTCTAGCACAGTAGATTATAAGATCACACATTTCTATTATCTGGTGAAGTGAGGAAGGAGCTTCCTTCAGTTTAAATATCAAATTATATGCATTGGGATTGTACTATTTGATTCACAATGAATTGTAGAAGAAATGTATGATCCTCCAAATAAATAAATAAAAATATCTTTCTGTGACTCTTAAGATAGTCTTGAGCCAAAGCAGTGAAGAGTATTAATATACTGAACATAATTGTACATTTAAATTATATCTTGAATTATTGATGGAATATTGACCCACTTAATGTATCTCTAAGAACTAATTCCTAGCATCTGAACTTACAAGTTAATACATCCTAAAAATACAGAAGAGTAGATGAGACTATAAATTCAATCTTTTTATCACCCTATATTTTATTAAAAACTCTTAGATTATTCTGACATGTACAAGGTCAAACTTAAAAGTTATACATTAGTTTAAATAAGTTACATAACATGGAGATGTTAGCACTGCTTCTACAACTTTAAAAAATTTAGTCCTTATATATATCTCAGAATTAAGAAACATAGTATTTTGCAGTTTTATTTGAATGAGTTCCCTGCAATACAAAGGTAATAGAATTAATGAGTGAACAAACACTAACCAATTTTGAAGTTTATATCATTATATTATAAAACCGACTAAAGTGATTCAGAAATGTACTTTAATGATCTTTATTAATAATAATAATAATAATAATAAAAGATAAAAAGAGGGAAGATTTAAGTTACATGTTAGGAGGAAAATCTTAGAGGGTGATGAGCACAGGCTGCCTGGAGAGGTAGTGGATGCCCCATTCCTGGAGGTGTTCATGGTCAGGCTGGATGGGGCCCTGGGCAGCATGATTTAGTAGGTGGTGTTCCTTCCTATGAGAAGGGGTTTGGAGATTGGAACTAGGTGGACTTTAGGTCATTATGATCCCTCCCAACTCAAATCAGATTCTATTTGATGATTCTTTTTTTTTTTTTTTCCTTTTGCTATGTAAACAAATAATTACTTTTTGTTTAATTTTGTTGCTTATTTAATGTCATAGAGTCAAAATAACTGCTTCAATGCCATCTGATCAGACTTTGATCCAAGGTTGAAGGATTACAAATCAGAAAAAAAAGAGAAAAATCTGACGTTCACTTAGAAGCACTAAAAATGCTGTAGCACATCAGAGTGAAAACCTATTTTTTTACTTATAAATTGAAAGGTTATTCTAGAGTTAGTAAAAAGCAAGAAATATAGTCACACTATAGTGTGAAAAAAAACACTGTGTGTAAAAAAAGTACTGTATTAGTGTAAAAATAACTTGTAGACATCAGAGAACTCTTGTTAATATAATATACTATGAGGTTGTTACTGTAGAATGTGCTTTCATACCTCTGTCTTTGCAAATAATATGTTTTTGCATATAAATACATACATATCTTTATATAGCTTATTTTATATGTATACCATATTTAGACTTTTTTATTGCATAACTTATTTATGAATATACCTGACTTTGTTATTTGCATTTGTTAGTGTATTAAAAGCATTTAATATCCGTATTTGAAGCACAATACAATTTTATAGTGCCAGATTGTTAATGCTCCAGAGAACTTACAGCTCTAAGACAAAGACACACGTTTAAGAAGGTGAAAATCACATAGGAAGAAGTATCTTATAAATCTTCACATTGCCAGTGAATGTGATCGACATACGTGATATTGCCTGAACCTTATCAGGATAAGCAAGTTCCCAAACACCCAGTCCTTTTTCTTTCATATCAAAACATTCCTCAGGCTATGTTTTAAATACAGCTAATGAATGGAAAAAATCCAAGAAGACACATTAAGCTAGAATTTCTTAATATGCCACCACTGGAATATTTAACAAATCTTGCTCTATGTTGATGGGCATGCAATAGGTTTCAGTCAAAAGTTATCTGCAGTTTCTTTCTTGCAAGACCATTCCAGCTACAAAGGCTTTCCCTGATTTCTGACTGAAAGACCAATGGCAGTTTTGCAATAGGACTGACAAAGTCCTGGGAGTCACAGAGTGAAAGAAACATATTTTTTCCACAAATATATCTTTCCTTAATGGGATAATAATTGTGGGCTTGTGTTGGTAGCTTTTTAGCCACTCCATAATAGCTTGATATTTTTGTTTCTGATATTTCCCAATGAGCAGAAGTGAAAACATTCGGAAAAAAATCATTCATATTGAGATGAAGTTCTGTTATATTTTTTCAATATTTTGGCTCACTTGATGAAAACAATGATAAAATATAGATATATCAAAAAACAGAAATGTCTTACAGAAAGAAGTAAGCCTTCCTCTCCCCAGGCAGTAAAGAAAACTCTACACTGTAAATTTTGTGTTTGTAGGAAAAGAAGTTATACTCAAAAATTATCTGAAAAATTCAGCTTGTTCAATGTATATGGTAAACATGGAGACTTGGAATACATGATGCCCAACTATGTTTTACATCGCAGTCAAAGCAGTCATAAACAACTGTACATTTCCTTTTCAAGAACATTCTACCCTTAATTACTTTTGTTAGGAGAAAAATAATTCTCTTTTCATTCACATTAGATTGCTGTGCAAAATGTTTTCAAGGTTCCTTATTAAATAAGCAAATGAGACAGAATTGAGATTTCAAGGGAGTTAAAAAACAAAACAAAACAACAACAACAACAAAACACCAGGGAAATAATAATAATAATAAAAAAATACAGAATCCAAAATAATGACATTCGATTTATATTACTTATGCATTACAGGAAACAAACTGTAAAAGACTTGGAGCATGCTGGATCTTCGCCATCTGAAAGACTACACACCTGTATTTTAAATAATCCTTGGGATTTATCAGATGTGTAAAGTTAATTACACACTGAAATATTTTTCTAGATTTTGGCAAAAAATATACATATATATACATGATTTTTAAGAGGCATTCATAAGATTTGAAAACTAAATGTGTAAGGCAAAGGAAGTAATTAAAACTTGAAATGAAAACAGTATTTTTTAATTTTAAACTTTTAATGAATTCATTTTATGCTAAGCATAAGTCCTGTAGGAAAGATTGGGAGAGGAACCGATTTACGTTTAAAACACTGTTCACAGAAGCTATCATATAATGAAGACTCAAATTTATGTTTCTGGTGTTAGTTCAACTAGAGACTGAACTTTACAGAACCACCAGGCTTTTACTGTGGTGTTTTTTCAGGCTTTAGTAGAGCATTCTCTGTCTTTAAGACTCAGGTAAAAGATGTCATTTGTCAAGAAAGCTCACTGAGAGAGTTAGAGAAAATACACAGATGAAATATATCCACAAAAATAATAGCAAAAGTCACCATCATCCCAATGTTCTTCTTAAGTGTATACTCCAATATTTTATATGTTCTCAGAAACCTAAATGTCTGCTTCTCCTCCAGTTTTAGATTCCCTCCATGGGAGGAAATCTTATCCATCAAAGGTAAGGAAAAGATCAAAAAAAAAAAAAAAAAAAAAAAAAAAAAGGGGGAAAAAAAAAAGGAAATATATCAGAAAATGTAAGCTAAAATTCAGGAAAAGTCAAGCCAATATAACAGATGTCTCGGCATAGTGCTTCACTGATATAGGCACACACATTAACACTTATGGAGAGTTTATCCATGCTTCTGTGTAGTACATGGCTGTAGGATCAAAGTCTGAGTAATAACTTTACTTTTCTGGTCCTTGGTTTGTGCACTATATTATCACTCCTAGTGAAGTTAAAGTAATTTCTGACATTTGGCATCATAGTAGTTGTGCTGCTTTCTTAGAAATATATATAGATATATGTAAGCAAATAGAGATGGCAGTGAGAGTATAGGAAAAATACTAAGTTGGCTTCTTTTATCAGCTTCATAAGTCCTCTGCAATGAGATGTCATTTCACCTGTTGTTTAAGAGCTGATTTAACCTGGGGCAAAAATTGGCTTACTCAGTCGCACGGAAAAAGGAACTAATTATTCTTAAATTGCTACGAGTATCAATTCCCAAAAGGTAGCATTTATCTCCATCTCTCCTTCAGATAACTGTAAAATGTCTTTTTTTTTTTTAATTTTATTTTAATTTTATTTTGAGAGCAATACAAATAATTTATAGTAATGCATGTAATAGATAAATAGCACTAGGCTTAGTGAAAATAAACACCCAAACCAATGAAATATTGAGAGCTACCTGAGGGGTTTCCAAAGAAGAATATCTTTCAGTTAGATTTCTCTAGTGACCTTCTACTGCAAACCTCCATGCTACATAAATCAGAAAAAAAATAACTTCAGTATAAAGAAGAATGATCTGATATATTGTAACTAGAAAATTTATTTGTAAAAAGAACCATCTAGGAAAAAAATAAGAAAAAAATAAAAATAAAAATAAAAATAAAAATGCCTTCAGCATGTTTCCCTATAAATAATGCAGAAATCTTGCCTCAGAAAGACAAATGAAGACTTACACTCACAGTCAGAGTTCTCAGTTCTAGGATCTTTGACAGACTCTTGATTCTATAGTAATTAATTTGTAGTACTCAAAACTATTCACATAAATGTATTCCTACGTTTAGCAAAATTTATTTATATAATACAGGGGGGAGGAGGCTGCTAATTGCTCTCTCACTGTATTTACCTTTTTGGTTTAAAAAAAGAAACACCTAAAACCGATTTATTGAAAGGCAGAATTAAGGCAAAAGTTAAAGCTTCAAATATTCTGTACTTTAGAAGAACTCCAGCAACTTAAATTTTATTGCTGACTGCTGAATTCAAGAGAATTTGAACTCAGTATCCAAAAGGTAAACGGATTGGCTCCTTCCTAATCTGTTGCTCTGATAGGGAGTGTGTTGGAGGAAATCCTTATATAAATGTTTTTGTTTCTTGGCTTCTCTACTAAAAATAGAGTGATTTTATTTTAGGGTTATTGTTATCATGGCAGAGGTCTTCAAATTAAGTCCAATCATATGCATTTGGGCACAATTATTACTGCTTCAGGCTTAGAAAAATGAATACTCCAAATCACTTTATGTGACTGCAAACCAGAGAGCTTAATCCTGTCTGTTGGATAAATTACAGGATCCATCAGTGCTGGGAGTTAAGAGAGAAGTTCAACAAAATAGCATACATTTTTTGTATATATTGAATTAGTTAAATACTTCTAGTTATCTTAGTGTCAAATTTTGTATGTACAGAGATAAGGCATTTTCTGCCTTGATACTATTAGTCAGATCAGTTCTTTACAATCCAAAGAGATTTAATTTTAGTGAGTAATGCTGAAGCAAAAATTACCTGTTTCAAGCCAAAAATAACCTTCACAATAACACAGACACGTTGTCTACAGATGGAGAAATGCAGAGGTTACAATGCAAGGCATTATTTTTGAGCTGTAGCTGTTTCTCTGCGTAGAAAAATACGAACCTATGAAAGTAACTGCAGGATGTCTTGCTTTCATACAGATGTCCCCAGCAATAATGGATTGTGCAGCAGATCCTTGGCCAAGGCACAAAGATGTGCCACAAATCTCTCCCTCTTCTATCATGCTGACATTCAAAGTACCCAGCAGAGAAAAAGGGAAAGTGGCTTGTAAACAAATTACTTCTTCATTTATTATCCAGGAAGAGAAAATAAAGAGGAATGTAATAGAAGAGAGAAGGAAAGAAATATTTGATGGTATTCTGGGACTTACTGTCACTGCCTGGCAAGGCTTTGCTGATGCTGAATGAGATACTGAGTAACAGCTCAGTTCTTCTGAGCTTGTCCTACAGTTACTTTGCTCATTTTCTTTTTAGTTTAGAAAAAATACATATAAATAAACAAACAAAAGTCAGTGCTAAGAGGGGAAAAAGAAGTTGTTATGTACAACCTGAGCCCTATCTTTCAAAGGGGATGGTGAGATGATTTGGAAGGGTTTGGAGATGTGGTTTGGAGGCTAGCTGGGGCATTCAGCCCTTAGCAACCAGGGAATAGCTGCCTGAATACACAAAAATACCCTTTACAAACCCAATCAGATTACTTTCATAAGAATAGATCATGGGAAGTCAGAAAACTCTCATTTGCTTCCACCGCTCTTATTCAAATGCTGTTATTTCACAGATGTCATCTCTACTCTTAAATTGCTGAAAGGCAGATGTTTGAATTCCTATTTCAGTCATGACAGACAGTGTGTGCTGCCCATAAGGTGGCTTTAAAACACACAGATGTGTTTTCCATCTGAATAAGGAGGAAAACATCTACTTATGACATTTAGCAAATTTCTAGGAGAGAGATATAAGCATAAATGCATTTAAACACTAGTAGAGCTCAGATGATCCTGGGGATTAGCCATGTTAATCAGAGTGTTTCTCTGTGTATTGTACAAAGAGATTCACTTAACTTTAACAAAACAGGGTCCAAAGCTTAAACTGGGCAAAGTCCTTGCAAGGTGAGATATGTGAGATATTTCTCCTTTCTCAGCTTGCTTTGTGGTGATTTGACAGTTGTGAAAGCACATGGTATTCCAAAGTATATTCATAATATACAAACTAGCACCCTATATGTTATATTTGCTGACATGCAGGATTAACTACTGTCCTGATAATCAAAGAAGCTTACTAAGTTCAAGCAACCATTTATCATACCATTAACTCTGTGCCTAATTTCATAAACAGGAAAGCAGCACTATGAAGGAAATCACTACTGAATTAAAACTCAAACTGTTGTCCATTGTTCATTTGCTACAATACATAGGTTCCTGGTGACATTCAACTAATGAATTTTCTTGATGATTAACTACCCATTATACACAACCACTGTAATGGAAACATATTAGCTCATGATACAAGTGAGGTGATTCTTCCATTACTACAAGTGAGTTTTTTTTAACTTTTTTTTCCATCTCCTTCTTTTTCTCTCATGAATTCAAAGGAAAGAAAGCTTGGGAAAATATCATTAAAATTCAACAAATTGCTGAGAAGAAAATACTGTTCTTCTGAGCAATCAGATCTGTTTAGATTAAGCTTTTTCACTTGCTGTTGAATCAGTAGAAAAGTAGAATGCAGACATGGATATAACATATATCCTACTGCAGAATATTTACTGAAGGTGACTTACTGAAACATTCACCACTTGAGAGAATGCAAAGTCAGGGTGGACTGTGCTGAATAATTCATTCTATGATAGTACCCAAGGCAGCATGACCTGTGACCTTAGCTGTTAACACCAGGGGAGCCTGGTATGCTGACTCTAAGGGAAAAACAATATGGAGTGTAGAGTAGGGTGGAGGTCCCATGGCCAAATTCAGTGATCACTACGCAGGGACAGGGACTTGATGATGCTATTAGGACTGTTAAACTAACTTGTTTTCCTGAGCTAGCCCTCAGCCAGCAGTTTTTCATCTTTCAGTCAAAAACATGTTTTCAATTCAACTTTGAAAGACCAAGATCTGTATGACTGGAGTCACTTAAACTTCACCTAAAAGCACGAGAAAAAGTATAAAATAGTTTTAAAGAGAGGAAACTTTGGGGGCAGAATAGTGGGTAAGGTACCATCACAGACAAGCCAGTATCAGTTGATAAACTGAGCCTCTCCTCCCATAGGGACAAATGTTGAATAAGATTTTCATACTGGGTTATGCTGAATACTTCCCAGAGAATGTAGAAATCTCTATAGACTTACTCCATGATTTAACGCTATTGTACCTGACCATATTGTTCATGTTCTTGGTTAACCTCACATGCTTTACAGATAGTTTATCACTTGCAATTCCAAAGAATCTGTAATCTGTTGCTTTCATAAACTGTGCTATTCAGTATTCTAGCTGTGAGCATTCTCACTGGGCACAGCCAAAAATCCTTGAAAGTGGTCATGAGAGCCCATTGAAATGCAGCTGTATGAACTGGGCAGTGTGCTATTTGTGAATCTGTAATCATAATAGTTCATATATTGAATGCAACTGGATTTACAGTACTGAATTGAGCTTTCCTCAATCAGCTTTCCAGATCAGCCACACCCAACCCCTCCAATATTTGAGGTCAAGGTGTAATGGGCTTATTTTCTGTCAAACTTCTCTGCCCTTTTCATGTGACATCAACTTTTTACCCTTTTTTTACACCATCCATAAATGAGACAAAACAAAACAAAAATAAAAAATAAAGGACCACATATACTTTGCAGCCATGTTTCTCTTAGAATACGTCTTTTAATTAACTATAGATGTTTTCTATCTTCCCCTTTTTCCCCCTTCGCGCTGCAATTCACATTCTGAGAATGCTCTGCTGTTGCTTAAACTGTACTGACATCTTGTGGCATGGAATCTGCAGGATACTAAAACTAAACCTTCATAAAATACAAATTTTCTTGTTTGCCTTTATGCAAATGTTTCCTTCTTTGTTACCTTTGGAGCTAGTTAGTGTTTACTTGCTTGCTTGCAACCAAAGGTGGTAAGAATGGTGTGTAGAGCACTCTAGTGCGTAAACCCAACAGCATATGTTTCAAAAAATGTATTTACCATTGTAAATGCAGGCAGAAATGTCAGAAGTTCTTTTCAGCACTCAGGAGCATCTGCCAGTGCACTGAAACCGCTTTAAGGTTAGGTGAACATGAAAAGTATCTATCTAGAATGTTTGAGTTATCATGACAAAATAAGATTTTCCCCTATAAAAGCAGATGCTTCATCTGAAGTCTGTGTGGGTGAACTGGCACACTCACACACTCTCACACACATGTACTGAAAGAAAATGCTATTAATTTCCTAGCTGATGTTTCATCACCTTGGCAACAACAAAGCATTTAGAAAAACTTGAGGTCTTTTCATCATTGAATATGGAGACAAAATGCTAGCAGTAATCATCAGCTGAATAAAGATCTCTTCATGGAAGTTCATATACAAAACAGATTATACAAGAGCAAATAAGAGTCCTACAAATATAGCAAATTCCAAATAAATTTTTCATCTTTTTAACAGAAGAGATAGTTTGGGATGGTCCAAAGAGACCCAGACAGACTCAAGCAGTGAGCCCATCTTGAGGATCAACAAAGCCATATGCAGAGTCCTGAGGGAATTAGAGTTCTGACGTAAGTGGCTTATGTAATCACCAAGCCACTCTCAATTATATTTGAAAAGTCATGGCCATCAGGAGAAGTTCCTGGAGGTGGCTGAAAAAAAAGGCATAGATGCTCTCATGTTTAAGAAGGGTTGGAAGAATGATCCAGACCGGTACTAAACTGTCAGCCCCACCTCTGTGCTGAGGAAGATCGTTGTGCAGATCCTCTTGGAAGCTATGCTAAGGCACACTGAAGAGACAGAGCAGAAACGAGACAATGAGCGAGGCTTCTCCTGCCTGACCTACAGTGTCCTGCTATGGTGGCATAATTGCATCACTGAACAAGAGGCATCAATGCAAGGACATTGACACAGTCCCCCACAACATCTTTCTCTCCGAATTAGAAGGATAAGTATTTGATGGGTGGACAGTTTGATGAATGAGTAAATGGCTGCAAGATCACACTAAGAGTGGTGGTCGATGGCTCAGTATTGGGATAGAAATCAGTGAAAAATGATGTGCACTGAGGGTCTGTAATGGGACTGATGTTCTTCAACATTTTCACCAAGTCCTCACTCTCAGCAATTTTCAGATGACACCAAACTGTGTGATGCAGTTGTCATACCTGAGGGATGGAATGTCATCCAGAGACACCTAGACAGGAAGAGCAACACGTCCAACTAGATTCAAAAATCCAAGTGCAAGGTCTTGCTCCTGGGTCACAGCAACTCCCGCTATCAATACAAGCTGATAGAAGAAAGGATTGAACACATCCCTGCTGAAATGGACTTAGGAACACTGGTGAATGGTAAGTTGGACATGAGACAGCAATGTGTCCTTGAAGCTCATGCAGCCAACTATATCCTGGATTACATCAATAGAAACGTGGTCAGCAGGGAGAGGGATGTGATACTGCTCCTCTACTATTTGCATCCAGTATTAGGCCACAAAAAAAATTATCCAAGTGACGGAATGTCTAATTGCTGAGAGCAGGCTGAGAGAGCTGGGGCTGTTCAGCCTGAAGAAGAGAAAAATGTGGATAGATATGGAAATGTTTTCTTCAGTATTTAAGAGGGGGGCTATAAGAAGAAGGGGACAAAGTCTTTAGTGAGGTCTGTCATGACAGGACAGGGGGAAAGGATTTATACTAAAAAAGTGGAGATTTAGACTAGATATAAGGAAAAAGTTTGTGTGATAAGGGTAGGGAAGCAATGACACAGGTTGCCCAGTAATGTGATGAATGCCCAGCTCCAGGAGGCACTCAAGATCAGGCTGGATGGGGCTCTGAGCACCCAATGAAGCTGTAAGTGTTCCTGTGCATTGTAGAGAAGTTAGACTAGAGGCAGAGCTTCACATCACATAGTCTGTGTTATCTATTGCTGTAGCACCTGAAAATCTATTGTGTTGTGTTTTCTTTCTCTACATAGATAATACATTAATTATGTAAATATTTGTATATTCATCTGCACAGGACCCATTTGAGAGAGAGAGAAGCATTACCATATTTCTTTTACAGATGGAGATTTGACCCATAAGAAGACTAAGTTGGTGCATTGGGCACACCTAATAGCAATACCTCAGTGCCTACTGAGACTGATCCTCCGCTGCCATCTGTCGCAAAGCAACAAAATGTAACAGAATACTGGTGGGAAAATTCAACCTCTACTGCCATTGCATGGATATACACCTTGCTCAAATCATGGCCAAACATAATAAAATAGGAGACATTACTTTCAGAGTAGCCCTCATATATCTTGGTCTCTGGATGTTTTCAGAATCCCACTAAGCAATGACTTGAGCAATTTGGTCTGAATTCAGTGCTCATCCTGCTTTGAGGAGAACACAGAAACAGATTTCGCAATTTTTAACCCAACCTGGACGACTCTGTAGTTCTGTCGATCTATATAAATTACTGACATTTCAATTAGTGCTTAAAAAAATGCTACTATAACATAACAATCAGTATCTGTATTTATAACTGCTTGTTGTCATTGTCAAATGAAAATGTGTTGAATTCTTCTTAAAATGAGCCATATAGAAAATACTTACACTAGATAAGGTTCACCAAAGTAATTAGATCTTTCAACCCTAATTTTCTTAGAGAGTTATTTTTTGTATTTATTTCAAAACAGCTGTCACTCTCCAAAATACAGTGGTATCTTCCTATAGTGCTTTAAATTAAAAATAATTTTAGAAATTACAAGAGGTGACTGTCCATTTAGTTTTATTTTAATTAACAACATGATCACATTCTAATAACTGGTCTTAAGGAATCATAAAAATGGATAAAATTGATTCTGAAGCTTCCCTATCCAACCTCACAGAATTACAGAAATATCCAAGAATATCAGAATATCCCCTGAAAAATATTTCAGGGGACTGTGATTTATTTATGGTTAAAAATTTCTGAGTAAAGAAATCCCCTTTGCAAGAAACAAGCTGCCAAAAGCCCAAAAAGTAGGTTGATTTGGCAGTGTAAAGCAATCCTGGACATACTACTTAAATTCATTTTGGGCTTTGGAAGCTTGCATCTTTCAATGTGTTTGAAGTAGATTCTTGGGAGAAAACTGAAATCGGTGTTGAGGGGAAACCTCATTTATTTTAGACTTGTATGGAGGTCTGAAATTAATGGAATATATATATATTTTTTTCTATCATTCTTTATAATGAGTACAGTTATTACATATTTCTGACTTTCACCACAAATCCTTTACAATTATGCTTACTTCGTATATATATTTCTTGTTATAGTGGTTAATTCTTAGAGGTCCACTGACCTGCAGAGACTGATTTGACCTTTGTAATAACTTAGCTTAATGCTAAATTTACATCACCACTACACACAAGAACATATCCCTTATGCACTACTTACAGCATCTTTAATTTAGTGTTCCTCCAAACCTACCATAATATGTAACATTATATTTTCTAAGTAGTGACTGGAGCTAGGTTATAAAATATATAGTATGGGTATTAAATTTCTGGTATGATAAGATATAAGCCATGCACACTATTTTAGTAACATTAGTGGTATGAAGATTTATATTTTCTACTACTAAAGAATTTTAAGTGCTATTACGACTGCTGAACAATTCTCTATAATGTTTGAAAGGTCATGGAGTACAGGAGTGGTTTCTGAATACTGGAGGAAAAACCAATGTCACACCAGACTTCAAAAAGGGCAAGAAGGAGGAGCTGAGCAACTACAAATCAGTCAACCTCACCTCAGTCCCTGGGAATGTGATGGAACAAGCAAGCAGAAGAAAAGAAGGTTATCAGGATCAGTCAACATGGATTCACCGAGTTAAAATGGGGTTTGACCAAGCTGGTTGCTGTCTATGATGTCATAATTACCTGTGTAGGAGAGCAGTGAATGTTGTGTACTGTGACTTCAGCAACACATTTGACGTGGTCTCCCATAACATATTTGCAGGTAAGCTTAGGAGGTGCTGGATAGATGAGTGGACAGTGAGGTGGATTGAAAACTGCACGATTGATATAGCTCAAGGCTGTGATCAGTGGCACAGTCTGGTAGTAGGTCTGTAAATAGAAGTGTTTTCCAGAGATTGGTACTGAGTCTAGTCTTGTTCAACATCTTCATCAGTTATCTGGATGAACTGATAGAGTGCACTCACATCAAGTTTGATGATGATAGAAAGCTGGGAGAAGTAGCTGACACACCAGAAGACTTGTATTATCATTCAGTGAGAACTGGACAGCCTGGAGAGTTGGGCAGAGAGGAATCTTTGGCAGATCAGAATAGGCCACACCTGGGGAGGAGGAATAACTTCATGCATCAGCACAGGTCTGGGGATGACCAATGGCAAACGAGCTCTGCAGAGAAGGACTTGGGTGTCCCAGTGGATGGCAAGACAACCATGAACCACCAATGTGCCCTTTGACCTGCCACTGCTCAAGGACTGGCTGGGTACCAGTCAGCACATGTTAAGAAGTTGCATTGCTAGCAGGACTTCAGTGGTTGAGCAGTTCTGTTATTATCAACCAGTGGGTGGTAAGTAACCAGACAGCATATGTATTTATACATATTCTGTTATCATCAGATCCTTGTTTCTGCTATCCTTAGTAAATCATTTTTATCTCAATCCACAACTTCTGTTTTGTTCCAATTCTCATCCCTCATCTCACCTGGTGAGGAGTGAACAAACAACTGTGCAGTGCTCAAATGCCTTCTGGGTTAAACAACAGCAGAGAGTGACAGAGCCCTGGAACAGGCTGCCCAGAGAGGGATGAGAGTCTCCTTCTCTAGGGATATTCAAAACCCACCTGGAGGTTTTCCAGGCAACCTACTGTAGGGAAACTACTTTAGAAGGGGGCTGGGTTTGATGATCCACAGAGGCCCATTCTAGTTCCTACAATTCTGAGTTTCTATGTTTCTAATATAAGAAAACAAAGTCAGTGTAAGCTCATAACAAACTGCACAAACACTCATATTAGTACAATTAATATAATATTTGAGATTTACAGTTAAAGTGTAAGGAGGATCCAATTTGTTTCTGGAAAAAAATTGTGTTGGGATCACAAACAGTAGCTAAGTTTAGAAATGTATTTTCTTGAATGCTTCTCAAGCCTTGATTTCGTCCTTATTTCATTAAGTCAAAAACTAATTCATTTTGGAATGAAGGACACAGGCATTGATAGTTGTGTTGTATTTTGTACTGCCTCAAAGACAAAGACTAGAGCCTCCAGAGATCTGATGTCCTGAGGAAACACTTCAAACAAATTATGTAATGTGTAACTGGAGAAGCCCTTCAGAACCAATATCAGAAATATATATATATATTTCTTTGTTTCTCTGTTTATCGCATTTCAGCTGAGTATACTAATTCCTGTTGATCCCTCTTAAGCACATCTGAATAAAATACAGAAGTTTATGAACAAGAAAAATATTTGCTACTGAAATAATATTCAGAAAAATAAAAGAATTAAAATACAAGCATAAGGATTTAAGTAAATATATATATATACTTACAGGAAAATATAGGTGCTTACTTTAGTGATTCTAAATATTTGCCTTGGTATTGGATAATTTCATATGTATTTTTTTTTCCCCAATACTGATTGTATTTCATTGACAGCCATGCTTCCCAAGTAAGCGTTCTGTGATAAAAATCCATTTTAAGCAGCACTTTAATCACTTTTACAGTGATTAAATTACAGCAGGCATTTATTTTTTTAGCTCCATCAACATCTATTTTGTAATTATGAAACTTGGTGGATAAGGAAGCCACTTAATAACAGAGAAACTTTTGATTTTTATGATTTTTTTTTTCCTCATTGCAATTATTACATCTGTTTTTCAAAATATTACAGCATGCAGGACTCAGTCATGCAGTTTCACACAGGTGATGGCAGTAATTACCAACCAAGCAACAATCCAATTTGAAAAAGCCTTCACTTTATCACATCACCCTTGATGCATCACATCACCCTCTATGAATTAACTATGTGAGCTATCCATAATGAATGATCCACAGGGAAAAATGATTAGCCATATCTGCAGTTGTTAGTTTATCAAGGTAAAACTCATCCCAGTGCCTTAGTGAAACATGTTTAGAGGCACAAATTCAGTGACCAAAGTGGATAGGTAAAAAAATCCCTATTTATGTCTTTTATTTTAAGAAAGTTCTTTGTTAAAGAAAGGCCATGAAGACAACTTCCTATAGCACAATCAAATGAGCATTGGAAAAGAGTGATCTCTTCTGGCACACACATGGACTGGTCAGACAGCTGATATTTGCAACAGATATAGGATCACACTAAACAGATGGCACACACACACACAAAAAAAAAAAAAAAAAACAAAAAAACACTTCTTTTTTTGCTCTATTTCCCAAAAGGGAATACAATTGACAAGTGATATACCATGACATATTGTCCCAGTCTGCTCTGCATCTAGCTGTAACATTTCATAATAATTTTTCCTTTAAATTACATGTTTCAAAGCAGTCTTGATCTCTAACATTCTTCCCTCTACTACTAAAGTTTCTTAGGTATTTGTCTTCTCATTACAGCATTTTAGTAATTTTGGCTGAATTTTCTTTTGCTGATATATCAGGTACCAGCAAATAATATATAGGCATGAGCATCCTTTTGCTGTCACTCATGACAGTTCATTTCATGTAAAGTAAGTAAAACATGAAACACAAATCTAAGCATCTGTTTACTTCTGAGTAAATTGTGCAACATACAATGTCTGCCACTAAATCTTCTTCATACAGTAACAGGAATTCATTAGAGTAAGATCCAAGTACCTTAATAGTCAAAGAAACCTGTGCTGCTATCACCTTCTGAATTTCCCTACCCAAGGTTATGGAGTACGATTTAGGATTCAGGATCACAGTAGAAAATATTTCTAATATTAACCAGCTATAATACAGATTCTTAAATGTATCCCAACATCACTTTTCAAAATACACTTGATCCTTTTATTTTTCTTCTTCAAAAAGTATCATGAAACTCCTATTTCTTCCTACAATCTAGCATTCCTGTACAATGAGATACTGAAGTTCATAACAGCCTATTGAACGCCCCAGTCTGCATTCACCCTCATTAGAATTTAATGTGTTTATTATTTACAGCTTATACTTGTCTTACTGCATTATGATATTATTAATTCATTCATCATGTAACAGCACTATGAATACATCAAAGTCCTGTGATACTGAATAATCTGCAATTATCAGTCCCTGAAGTGTTACATTTTTCCTCTTAGAAAAGCAGTGCATTACATTTTTCTTCTACTAAGATCCTTTAAGCCATTAGTTTGACAGAATAGCACTACAAATGACCATTATTATTTTTTTTTTTTCTATTTAAATCCCAGTTATCAATCTCTTATCTGAAAGTAAGCAGCTTTTCTATTTTCATTACAACTCTTTTTTTGGTGTTATGAAGTGCACAGGATGAGAAGTAAGTAAACAGGGTTTTGTTTGTAGGTTTGTTTTTCCTTAAAGTACTTCTGAAATGTCAATTAGGTTATTTGCTAAATTTCTATCTTTATCATTTCTGTGAAAGATTTTAGACTAAGACACTAGTCAGAGAATTTCAAGACACCATATACATGATGTACCATTTATTATTCTCTTTCTGGGGTGCTTTGCTTTGTTGATTATATTGTATTATGTTTTCACAATGAGAAATGGAGACTAAAACAATTTTTCCCCAGTTTGTTTGATTTTTGAATTTAGATTTTTTGAATAGTAGCTCATTATTGCATGTAGATATTTTAGGCACTTTATGTTCTTTGCAATCCTTACAGATTGTCTTGATATAAATATACTAACAATGCAAAACTAGAGAGAAAATTCTTCATCACTTAAAATGCAACAAATGGCAGTGAAACTGATGCAGTTTTATTATTCAGTAGCTAATATCTGCAGAAAATCTTGATTTAAACCAAGTAATTGAGACTGTAATCTTGGATTCATGATATTAAAGCAAAGTCAGAATAATTAAGAATAAATTTTAATGATTTTACAAATAATATGTATTGAAAGTCACCAAAGATATAACTAAGATGTGGCTGAAAAACATCAAAACAGCTATATAAACATCAAGTTCCAACTTGTTACTTTTGCTAATTTCTGGATATAGAAAATCTAAAATGCCTAATATTTAATAAAGGTATCTTGAGACAGAAAGTTAGCCACCGCATTCTTCTTCTACAAACAAACAATATAAAGTAGCACATCCATCCTCAGAAGACTGAGAAGAATAAATAATATCTGATCCATTTGATTACTTTCTATGATAAAAATGCCTGGATCTTTAGTTGAGGGGAGATCAGTAGATATAATTTCATTTTGCTTCAGAAAGGCTTTTGATCCATCCTCTCTACTTGCAGGACTTCTATTCTCTATTTGAGCAACCTGATTTGAATTCAGGGTTGACCCTGTTTTGAACAGGAGTTCAGTTTAGAGACCTTCTTTACTCCCTTCACAACTGAGCTATCCTGTGACTTTTAGACAATCTTTATGAGTGATGAGATCTAACTGTTGAATCAGCATTCTCTAATGCCTGTAGAGAATCACTATGATCTTTACCTAGGGGTCTACAATAAAGTGTCTAAAATTAGTTGTGCACCCTGGCAAACTGAGGTAGTACAGTTACCATTATCTGGATCCATTAAGCATGTATTAGTGTACATTATTTTTTTCTCTGGCTACTAGTGCCATTTCTTGTTTATAACAGATGAGAGTTGCTCTAGAATGCGATGAGTGCTTTGTAGATGGCTACATATGGACTGAGTAATACAATTTTACTTTCAGAACACTAATGCTACTTCCAGATCTGCTGCCATTCCAATCTCAAAGGTGGCCAATGATCACAATGGAATACTTTAATTTAGGGGAGATTTTTTTCCACTGATTTATTTTTATTTCAGTGTTGGAAGCACTAAGTGTTAAGTAATTTTAAACATAGATAAATTATAACTGATTACTATTGAAATAATTTACAATAATATATTGCACTCAAACACACAAGGAATAAGTTTTTAAGAATTTAAATTTAAATTATTTCATAACATGGGATAATCATATTAGATTAGGATTTGTTGTCACAAACACTGTTTGAATGCACGACAATTATCTTGTTACATGCACACTACAAAGTTTGTTGAGGCTTCAAGTAGGAATCCTTGTGCTGTGTCATTGTGTCTCATCATAAATAATCCTCATTAAAAGTATATAAATAATCGTGCCTTGCAGTGATAACAAAAGACCCAGACAGTTTTACATTCTATTTAAAATCTCACTACATAGAAACCTACATCCAACTGGATGCTCAGCATATAAATGAAACATATTAAATGGGTGCTTTTTACTTTGCAGCCATTTCTAACTCTGATATCTGCTTTCAAATCATTCCTCACAATATTGAATTGATAAGTCATGAAAATTCCTGGTCACTTAACTGCATGAAAGGCAATGGTATCTGAGGAAAAGGATTTAGGCTTGGGAGATTTGAACTCTATTAATCTCAGACAAGTAATTTCATTTTTGTTTTCCCTCCGGTCCTCCTCCTCTCTCTCATTACTTAATGAGAAATTGGGACTCCAAATCCAAAGGACCTCTTTAACACAATATAACATTCTCCTAAATTATTACTTCATACAAAACAGAATGCTGAGTGGGAAAAATAAAAATAAAAATAAAAAGGAGGAAAAGTAAACTAATTAGGTCAACTATTAAATCTTACACAGGTTTAAACCTTACCTTGGAGATTCAGATGTAATGATCAATTGTAGAACACATTAGATAACAGAGAGCATAGTTCTCTGTACCTCAGAGCTCCTAACCACAGCTTCATTTTAAATGCTCCTTGTATTCTCTTCTTAAAATAATGTTAAATTCCCATCTCAGAATAAATATTTACACAGAGTTTACCTGTCCTTTCATATAATTTTATTGGACTAGATTCTTGTTTATAAATCCAGAAATATCATTTACATTTGCATTTTATATTTTTACAAAATATAAATAAGGCATTTATAAAACACACTGGGCACTATTCATGTGTCAGACTGGAATGGATTCTGCAGATGATCTTAGTTATTTAGGTTGGCATTAAGCCAGATATATTTTCTGATTTCATAATATACAGCGAGACAAGTCTTGTCTCTAAAAATCCTATCAAACAGGATCTTACAGGTAACCCAGTAAAGCAAAAAGTGTTGATTATTTGATACCATCTCCAAGGCAGAGAAGGTCCTGCTCAAGAATATTTAACTCAAATGGCAAGCTAGCAATATCAGTCTTTAGTTCTTCATAATAATTCTAGTCAAGAAAGCCAAGAATGAAATAGATAGCTGTCACAAAAACAGCTGTGAAGTATTAGTCAATCATCAGTTATCCAAATGAGGTTTATACCTACACATTGACTATCATTGATTCTTTACAAAAACATAAATAAAGTGCACTGGACAACCTTGGTATCATCTCCAAAGTGTATTATTCCAGCTTGCACCGTAAATAGAAAGTCACTGTGTCCTGTTTATGAGTAGTTTCAAACAGTTAAAGTAATCAGACTCATTCTGTTTACATCTGAGGTGTTAGTCAGGAAGGAGACAACACCTGAAAATAATTCTTATCAGAAGTAGAATGAATTGCCCTGTGGAGGTGCTTTTTAACCTCACTGGTTAAAAGAAGAGCATTTCCTCACTTCAGATTTCTATGTTAGTCAGGAAGAAAGTAGGGTTAGCTCATAAAACAGCCATTTTATTTTATTTTATTTTATTTTATTTTATTTTATTTTATTTTATTTTATTTATAGTTAAAAAACTGCTATAAGTAGAACAAGTATAAGGCAGCACTACAACAACTAATGGAATAATAGTTGAAATGGTTAGAGAAAAATACATATCTACTTGCCAAAGTATTCCATTAAAAGTCTTTATGTACAGCTATAATAAATTCATGACAGAGGGATGAGAGCCTTGATCTGGCCCTTTATCTAATTATTTAACAGTGCATGCATCACCATCATAAAATATAATGTATCAACGGACATTCTGCAAATGGACCACGTGCACATCATGCTCCACCACACACCTTCTTCCCATGCAAACGAAGTCTTTTCCCCAACATAATGGGGTGATTTCCACCATTCTGCCAACTGAGAGTAGCCTTTGTTTTGAGATCTCAGATCATGGTGGACATTACACAGTGCTTGTCTTTTTTAACTGGAATTACAAAATTTACAAAGTCCAGTTCAACAGGAAGTGTCTTTGATGAGGTTGTAGAACTGATATGTTATACTGCCATAGACTTCTCTAAATTCAGCTGAATTTTATCCAGGTTGAGAGACATCTCTGACATATACACTTGGACACGTCTTAGATCTTAGGGGTTCAACTAGATAGCAAAATGCTGAATATACATAGGAACACTCAGCTTAACATTATCAAGTCAACTTATTTTGGTTCTGGCAACATTTTCTATTCCTCTTTGAAGCCTTTTGTATGCTGTTTTCCAGAGGAATAAGCCCTAGCATAAAAGCACCACAGCTGCACTGTGAGAGACCCAGAATCAGATTGAATCACAGAATCTCTGAAGTAGAGGCAAACACAGTCCATGCAAGAGAAAGGCAAAAAACAAGCCAATTAATACTACATTATTTGATGCTTTATTTGATTTTTGATCAGCAGTGCAATTTCCCAAAAATGAACTGTGACATTTCCTACAGCTGCTTCCTCAGCATATAAAAAAGGAATCAGGTAGCTTGGGAGTGCCATAAGGGAAAATGTTTGCATTCTCTAGGTCTGTAAACAGTGCAAGAAGAAAAAATATAATAACCAATTCAAATATGTGATGAAGTTCAATTATATTGATTCTCTTTCAGCAAAACAGAAAGAACATTGCATTCCAAAATGCATGGCAAGCAACCATTCTTGTTATCATTTGATAATTTGAAATAAACATTATCCATTCTCAATATGAGTTCAAGATTGCAATCTTGTGTTGAACAGATGTTGAACTTAATAGAAAAATGGGTTAAAAATGGCATCTTTCTGATGGCATTTCACGTTTATGTTTTAATAGAGCCACCTGTGTTCCCTTCCTTTAAACAGCAGTTTATTTTTTAACATGTATATAATTTTATTCCTTTGATTTGGTTGACTTGCTTAGTCGATCTTTTCACTAGAAAAAGAGCTCTAAACACACCAATGAAACAATGGAAAGCTAATAACAGTGCTCCCCAGTTGAGGCAATTTTATAGAAGTGGATCTATGTTTTTTATAGCGCATTACATATATTTTGTTTCTGTCATTCACTTGGAGTATATTTTTCACAGCAAAACCTCATAATGTTTTATGCAAATATTCTGTCAGAGATCAATAAGCAAGCTGTTTTGATGGTTTCTCTTTATATAACATATTCAGACTATTTGAATCAACATTTTGTGATGACAGTGATAAAGGATGCCTTGTGCTTTAAGTGCAAGAGCAGCTCAAAATAATTGCATTTGTACTGTATGGCAAGATATTATACTGTATATTAAATTGGAGAAATACCTGTTTAGTGTCTCATTTACATTGATAATTATTTTACTAGTTTTTTGTTTGTTTTGGGTTTTTTTAATTGTTTCTTCAAAATATTAAGATAACTACTTGATGGCTTATATGTTACTTTTCAATGTATCAAAAGTTAACAAAAATCATTAAAACAGTAGAGTTATATATGTAAACATAAACATAGTTACCAGAGATAATAGTGACTGCTTCAATATAATAAATACATTTCAACTCAGCAAATTCTTAATTTTAAAACAATTATCAAACCACTACTACTGAAGCTGACTGAAAGCTTTCTTTTGAACTACATGAAAGACAACCTGACAAACATTTCGACACAACATTATTTCTAAACGCACACAGATACTGCATATGTATCATAACACTGACACCACATACACTTCTGCCAAGACAGTTTATGAGTTTTAGGAATGACGGATAAACGACACTGCTGAGAGTTCTGCAGCAACATTTCCAACATGTTCAGAGATGTGTACAATTTACCTGAGTCCAAGTGCATTGCAAATGAAGAAGATGAAGACAAACCGTTTTGCTCAAGTGTGGATAACAATTTGCAAAGGCAAACATTTGCTTCTGAATCCACAATTGCACGTTATGCAGGTATTAAATTGGATTTATGTTAGAAGTAAATTGGATGTTAAGGTAGTATAAAAGAAACAATTTAATAAAAACATTCAAAACAAGTTGAAAGTATTGAATTAAAATGATTTAAACCAAAATGACTTACCAATCCATCAGTAATATTTTAAGGCCAGTTTTCTTAACAGCAGCTGGAGCCTGGGGAAAGAAGAGAGATTTGTCTCATTTCCTCTTGCAGGAAAATAGTGGTCAGAAAAGGATTCTTGTGTATCAGATGCCTCAGGCCAGTGAAGTTGCCTCAAGCACATCAGTGCATATACCCTTGTAGTTGAGATGACACAGATGTACAACAGAAAGGCATGCAGTCACAGGTATTAATGCAGATAATCAGGTTTTTGGTTTTATATAATCCTTTCAAAAGTTATATTTAATATAAATTAACTGTTTCACAAATTGTTATTAAACCATCAAAGTACACAAAATTAGATTTCTTAAATTTCTAAGGCAAATTATGGTAGTTAAGCAGTTTTCTATGACCATAGGATACATGGGTAGGTCAGGCATTCCAAATTAATTTCTGCTCTTTGGCAAGTCCTTGATTGTACATAACTTCTGCTTTTATCAGAGAAATTCAACCGAATGCATTAAACACAGTTACAATCTTATAGTGAAAAAGATTGCTACCATTAAGACCACCTGAATATGTCCCTTGATGCTGTACGCTGAAACACAATTCCATGTAAAGATTGAAATCTGTATACATAGAACCACAGAATGGTTTGGGTTGAAAGGGACCTCAGATGTAATCTATTTCCAACCCCTGTGTTGTGGACAAGGAAGGCATACATACTTGCATGTTGATTCATATATAAATTCATTTATGTATGTAGAGTTGTTTGTTTATACATATTTATGCTTTATATACATTGGTCAAAATGAAGCATTACCCTGAAAAGAAAAATTTTAAAAGTATAATTTCTGATTTAAATTGAATGATTTGAGAGTTTATTGAAAGCAGACCAGAACAGAAATATTTCAACTCAGAATACAACTACAAAATTTTAATCAACTCAGGCATGGTAAATTTTGCAATAAAATTGTCACTGACTTTAACAAATTAAGACTCAAGCCCTGGTTTTAGAAACAAAAAGTACCTTTTTAAACAATAGGTATGTAAGAGAAAAAAAAACAAAAAACAAAAACAAAAAACCCACAAACACAATAAAACAAACAAATAAAAAACCCACAAACATCTCATTTGCTCAGGGTAGATGCTTTTCATAATCAAGGATTCAAGATATTTTAGCAAATGATATGCTATATCAAGTGATCACAAAACAGAAAAGCTGCATATTTAGCCCTCCTTTGAAATGTGGCTTCTTTGCTCATAACTAAATTCTAGCTTATTGTAGCAGAGTGAAAAATTCCTGCCTCATAAGATATATGCATAATTACTGAGTCTAATCTCATAGTCCCATCTCCATAGACATCATCCAGCTCTCCACAAAGCTGTTGTGATTCTGGTAATTTATTCTTTATTAGAAAATAGATTACATTAATAAAAGTAAAATTCAGAGCAATTGGTGGGAATAAGAGCATTAGACAAGTTGCACAGAGAGAAACAAGATGTCTCTTTACTCAGATGTTCTTCTATTCAGAAACTGATTGCCTTAACAGAAGTTAATATGTCACATAAGAAATCACAGCTGAAGTCAACATGTCAGGGCTAAATCACAGCTGAAGTCAACATGTCAATGCAAAAGTCAACACTAAAATATTTAAGTTAATTAGAAACAAAATTTATGAGGCCAATGAAAATTCTAAATATTATCAGGGTAAAAACATTGTTTAATGCAATATTAAATAAGATTTTTCAAACTCATTATTTCTGAATATAAAGATGACTAAATAAGACAAAATGTTCTGTAGGGCTGGGGAGGGAAGGCAGCTGTCTCTAAAAGCATTATAGAAATTTAAATGGAGTCAACAGTAAAATATACCTCTCCACAAAATATATTCTCTACTCTGTTTTCCTTTAATACCACTCACTGCATCAGACCTGTAGTCTGTATTGAAAGATAGAATATGTCTTATCTGAAGACATCCCACTCAATCTCCTTCACAAGCAGATAATGACAGAAAACATCCCTAACAGCATTAATGAGTCACAAATACTGATGTTTATTATGGGATTCTACTCCAACACCCTTTTATGCTTTTATGGTTCAGAACTTTAATGAATTAGATTGTATTTCTAGTAGGAGGCTCTATGGTGTAAAAACATCAAATAAATACTTACTTCAATTGCGTGTTTTCATGATTTTCACAAATTCTTTCCTTCAAAGAAGATGATCACATCATAAAATCAGATAAATTTGTGTAAAACAAAACATTTTTTTCCAGTTATTGACTAGTCTAAGAGCTGAATTTTGATCTACTGATATTAGTAATGGCTAATTCTAATGAAGATCTAATGAAGAAATGCTAAATTTGAGGACATCCGTCTTGAAGGTTTTTATGATCCAAAATGTTTTATTCCTACCATGCTTTCAAAGTCTACTCTGAGACTGTATGAGGTGGAAGCAGATACGTGTCATTATTTGGCTGAATTACCCCACAACTCACACTGAACAATTCAGTAAGAGCAGCATCAAATGGAAGAGCAAACCATCTAATAATAAAATGGAACTGAATTGGAGACATGAAAGCCAGAATGAGAGAACTTACACAATAAATAAAGAAAGAAAGAAAAAATGAATACTATTGATGTATGCTGTGGGAAATTTCCCAAAAGGCAGTTGACCGTCTACATGGAATTTACAAAAGCAGGGCAGAAAATAATAATAAAAGATTTTATGCAGTCCTGATCACCATGAAGTGTTCTAACTTTCTAAATTTCTCTCAGAAATTTTTTATCTATTATGAACAAAATTAAGGCTTAGATACAGACACAGGTAGCTTTGACTGGAATAAACAACTCTACTGTGAGATCATGAGGAATTTGCTTTCAGATGAGTAACTGATAAGTTCATAGAAAGGGTTGTTTATGAAGTACCTCTTGGTTATTATTATGACTCAATTTATACTTAGAAAACAAGATACAAATGTCTACATTTTGTGATTAAAATTGACCTGTCATTACTTACTGTTAACTTGACTATTTAAATCTGTTTTTCCAACGTACTACAAAAACTACCAAACATACAAGTCAAATGTTTTCTTTTATTATAATCTGCAAAAAGAGTAAATATTGGGGTTTCTCAAAGAGTCATGAAGATTACGTTCTACTTAAAAAAATCACAATTGCTTGTATAGTCCCTGTTAAAGTAAAAAAAAAAAACATTTAGGATTGTTTTATATATTAATTACACACAAGTGAAGAAAATAAAACATTAGCCTAATTAAATAGACGTTCTGAAGAATGTCCAGACAGTAGAAGTTGCATTTGACCCAGGGAACTACATAGAATCACAGAATCATCAAGGTTGGAAGAGACCTCCAAGATCATCCAGTTCAGCCGCCTCCGTACCAGCAATATTTCCCACCAAACCATGTCCCTCAGTACAATATCTAAATGTTACTTGAACACCTCATATCACAGAATCACAGAATGGCCTGGGTTGGAAGGGACCTCAAGGATCATGAAGTTCCAACCCACCTGCCTGGCCATCAAACCTCCTAGTTTACTAGATCAGGTTGCCCAAGGCCCCTTTCAGCCTGGCCTTGAACACTTCCAGGGACAACACCTCCATCCACAAGCTCCCTAGGCAGCCTGTGCCAGGACCTCACCACTTTCCTAGTAAAGAACTTCCACCTGACATCCAACCTAAATCTTCCCTCTGTGAACTAAAAACAATTTCCCCTTGTCCTGCTAGATCCCTAGATAAGTTTGTAGGCAACACAAAACTCGGAGGATTGGTTGATGCAGCAGAATATCATACTACCATCTAGAAGAACCTCAAAAAACTGGAGGGGTGGGCAGACAGGAACATGGGGAAGTGCAGATTCCTGCACCTGGGGAGGAACAGCATCAGCACCAGCTCAGACAGGAGCCGCCTGCCTGGTAAGCAGCTATGCAGAAAAGAACCGGAGGGGTTCTTGTAACATGAATCTGCAACATGCTCTTGCCAGAAAGACCCATTGTAATAACAGGGAAAGAGCAAACTGACTAAACACGCTTAAGATTAATAAACCACAAAAGTCATTTTCAGCTAATCTGCCCTGCGCAAGAAAGTCTGTTGGAAAAGCTGAAGTATGACACCCTCCCAACACTGTGTTCTGGCTGTGCACAAATGCTAGTTCTGCTTCAAAAGCAGTTTTCCTGTATTAGCAACATTAGGTTAATTAGCCACACACAGGAAACATTTAAAATGACAAATAATTTTATTGTTATAATATGCTGCATTCCAGATTGCTCATACAGTCTCAAATCAGTCTTCTGAGGCATATATATTACAAAAATTCTTAATTAAAATACCTGAAACTCATTCAATTCACAGAATAAACAAGGGCAAGGAAGTGTAATTACTATTATAGAGGCAGTTTCTTTCTGCATTAATTGAATGTTGATGATTCAGATCACTCAGTCCTCAAACATATTTCTATGCAGAGAGAAGACCACATTATCTGATTCTCTGATTATTCTGAAATACCACAAAAACTTGTTGATATGTGGGAATTTCAGTTGCTTCTTAAACTGAGTAATCCAAAGACCATTGCCTTACATTTCTGGAAGATCATAATGCTAGGATTAATTTAACCAACCTTAAGTCATCTGAAAATTGGGCTCTAGGCAACCTGATCAACAACCCTATTTACTGCATGTGGCTTGGAACTAGATGACCTTTGAGGTTTCTTTCAACCCAAGTCATTCCATGATTTTATAAACCAGTCTTCTAATTAGTCTTCATCAACAGAGAAGAGACACAGCCTCTTTCAGTGAACACTTCCCCCAGTCTTGGTAAGTAGATGACTAAAATAAATTAGACATTATCTGAACATTCCTGTCTTGATCAACTGACCCTAATGACTACCTGTAACCTCTAAGATTCATATGGTTAATAAGATACTTTCCTTGTATGCGATACTATGTGTTCAAAAGAGAACATTAAGTGGTCCTATGAAAATTGCCAGCATTTTCATAAGGATGTTGCAATTGATACGCTCATAAAAGCATTCAGGGAAAGTGAGAAAGTCCCGGTTCATTTGTCTGCAAAGAACATAGCTATTCCACTATAATGATTATTTGCTGTTAAAATTAAGACTGAATAATCATCTCCACTGAACAGAATATATAATTATTACTAATCAGACAGTCAGTGATCCTGATATAAGCCTATTGTAGGCTCTGCATGCTACAGAAGCATACATATGTAGAATTAAAATGCAAATGATTCAATCCATAATAAACAAAAGGAGAATTTCTGAATATACTCCAAATATACATAAGTAATTGGTAGCCTGTTACTAGGTAATTAGGAATTTATGATAAATTCTTTAATAACATTTAGGTTTCAGAGGGAAAAATATCAAGATAGAAATTTTACTGAAACATTAATCAATTTCCAAAAACATAAGTCAAAAAAACATGTGGATTATATCAGGCTACCCTCAATAACAGCAGTTCTATGCTTCTTCATGGGACTGGAGTTGGTAGAAGGGTCTGTGCCACCACCCAGTAGCCATTAGGACAGACCAGTTCTGCAATAGCATGAAGCTTTCAACATTTCTCCAAACTCAAATAGGTAGTGCTTCTCTAGCTTCAGAGTGGCTGTTCCTTTGACATAACTGCACATAAGAAAAGCCAAAGTTTGAAATTCATATACTGGCAGTAACAACTTAAGGCATTAACACCGGAACTTTGCATTAAGCCAACACTTGCAAGTGGAAGTTATGCAGTTGTGCCTAAAGCCAGGTATTGCACTGAATGTGCAATGTGGCAGTACTGGTTTTTCAATGCTTTATTTAGCATATTAAAAGTTTTTACATTATTCATATAATCAACAACACATCTTGTTTTCCAAATCAAAACATTGACCTGGAAACTTCCCAGCTCAAAAGGCATAAAAAAAGGAAGAAACTGAGCTAGATGGAAGAAGGGAAAAGAGTCTTTAGCAAGATCGAGGGTGACTGAACAAGTGAAGATGGCTTCAAGCTCAAGGAACATAGTTTTAAGTTAGATATAAGGAAAAAATATTTTAAAGTGAGGGTGGTGAGGTGTTGTAACAAGTTACCTAGTGTTGTGGTTGATGCCCTGTCCATGGAGACATTCAAGGTGAGTTTGGATCAGGCCATGGGCAATCTGATCTTTTAAACAGATATTTTTGCTGTTCTACTTTCACTTTTATTTTTATTTTTGATACTGCAGAATATGTGTCTAATTTGTGTTTTTTGCTTCTTGCACAAACCTCCTTGGGGATTGTCATGTCCTTGTTTTCTAAAGGAGGGTAACTCACCACAGGGATGCAAAGATCCCAATTTTGCCTCACCCTGAAAATCCTCCTGCACTCTCTGGAGACCTACTGGATTGAGGATATTGTAAGAAGTAGAAAATAATTGGTTTCTTTTGATTTTCTCTTTATGAAATATACGTATCTATCTTCTTCATTCTGTAAGACGATTATTTATTGTTAATGGCCTAAGCATCTTTCCCTTCATTATCATTATGGTAGCTAGAGTTTTTTTGCTGAAATGTTCATGCATAACCGGTTTACAGATGGAAGATAAGGAAAAAAAAAATAAAAAAATCTTACTCTAAATATTTTACCATCTTCTGAAAGAGAGAAAGGAAGAAATGGGAGGGATGAGGAGGCATGTTTCAACTGCAGATTCACTATAACACATGAAGACATAAGCTTGTTTTAAATACACTTTCTCAGGTACCGGAGCAGTCTGGCCACAGGCACCCAAAGGAGGCCATGGGATAATTTTCTCTGTTAAGAAGCAAAGCAAATTAGTCTATATAAAGTTCACTGCTTCCTTGGTTAAACTGTTTCCAGTGAGCTGGGGACAGTTATGAATGTGCAGTACTGCACTGCTGGCAGTGTTTGGTTCTAACAAACTTGGTATAAATCACATTTATACTTGCAGAGCTGAAGGCAAAACCTAATGGAATAATGTGCAAGGAAAGGAATCCTGAATTCCATCAAACTGCAGGGATCTGGAGAGTAAATGATATCAGTCTGTTAAAGAAATTCCTTCATTGTAATGGACTGACCATGAAGCAAACCTTATGCAGTTTCCCATATTGCAGCATCTAAGCCAAGACAGTGAGTACTTTCAGAAAGAAAAGCACAGGTGTATTGTGAATTTATGATAAAGGTATCCATCTGCCAAACAGATGTTTCCAGCAATAAAGGCTACAGGAAATGCCAAGTAGGTTTTGCTGGTCTTTAGTGTTGCTGTAACAAGAACTAATTGAAGGAGCATTTAGACAGCTCCAGGACCACTCCTTGAATGGGTCTTTGGGCAGCTCTAGGATATCTCTGAGCTTTTGACTTCTCTTTAGCTGTAAATGGTAAGCCTTTACTATGTCTCTGGATCTTAAGTTATTATTTATTGAATAAAAAATAAATAAATGTATTTTCTATTTCAAAGTCAAAGTCACTTATGTGTGCTTAAAATGAAAACTGTGAGACTTGTTCAACATCACTGATTAGTTGTCCTCTTGCAGAAAACGATCTCAATTTTGTCAACATAAAGGCATAATTATCATTTTCAGATCTTGTTTAAACAATAAATGACTGTAATGAAGTATTCACAAATTTTCAGGGTTAAAGACAAGACTGCCATCAAAACTGTATGGAGCTCCATAGCTAGTATTTAGCTCAATATTTATATCTGAAAGACTCCCATTATTGATTTAAAAACAGTGATGCTGAGATAAAATATCACTTATTTCTAATTCCGCCTTATTAGTTTCTTCGACCCACAATTTTCTTTTGTGCTTCTTTACTGGATTACATTGTCGAGAGAGAACAAATTTGGTAAGAGTAGAATAAGAAAACTTACTGTCTCCAGTTTCACAACCATACCAAAATTGAAACTACAGAAAAGTTGATAATTTTCCTATCTAATAAAAAGTATTTTTATGCTGGTTTTGTTGTTGTTGTTGTTGTTGTTTTTCAGAGCTGCACAAAATTTCTCATTTATAATTTCACATGTGAGAATATGAAAGCTGCTGATAGCAATGGTTCCTATAGAAAAGCAATGCAAAGGAGAATTCTTATGAGATTCCTGAAGCATTACAAGCAGAAAGAGTGGGAAAGCTTTCTTATCTCTTTGTATTCACTATCATTCACATTTAGGAAAACAAACAAACAAATAAACAAACAAACAAACCATTAAAAATTCTGTAAAGTCAATAGCTTATATTCTGGTGCTACTGATGTATTTAATTATTGATTATTCACAGTATTCATGCTTAGAGACAGTTTTTGAGAACAGCACGCACTGTGTTTCATTCTCTGTCTTAGCAAGAATAGGTGAAGAAGGAGTTAACAGACTCACTCATTTTCATTCTGAACAGAGTAAATTACCTTGTATTACTATCATACGACCCCATGGCTGTCTGGTTTGAGCACTTTTCGAGTTCCAGTTAAGTTTATCTTCCGAATGCTGAATCAATAAGGATGTCCACAATGTAATGGAGAGCACAAGAATGAGAGAGGGGAAAAATAAAGTCTGAATAAGCAGCTACTTGATAATGTATGACTTTTTGGAAAGATTTTATAGTGACCTTAAAAAGAATATTTTGCAGAGCAGTTCCAGAGTATTAGCTATTAATGCATGTATTGCACTCACAGGATGAAAAACATAACTTTTTCATTTTCTTCTCATTATATTCCTTGTTAAATACTTGCAGTAGTATTACTCACAAATATTTTTAAGTTTCTTCTTTTGTAGTTAAATTCATAAATCTCTGTAACTATAAATGTATCTCAAGGTCAGAGTCACTACAATAACCTATTCATTTTGTTTTCCTTTCACTAAATCCATTATCTGAACAAATCATTAGGTGACCTTTTTAGTTACAGCAATTCAATAAAACTTACATTAGATGAAGTTTCAGGAACATTAGTCTAATGTGCTTTAAAAGATCACCTTCTCTGAGCAATATAATAAGTTTGTGTGAAAAGCATAAAGCATGTAATATGTAATAAAATCTGGCCTTTAATGAACCATCTAGAAAAAAGAAATGACTTGTGTTATAATTCAACAGAAAACCTCCCTTAATTAATGGATAAAGAAGCCAATAGTAGCTGCTGAATGTTATTTTTTATTATAAATTCAGTTTGTTTTTATTTTGTAATTGTATGCTCCTGATTTATGCTGCTCAAGAAATTACAGTCTAAATGACCTTGGGAACAAGAGTAATATGCTATGAAAAGCAATACTTACAGCTAATTAAAAAGGCTCTCTGATTATCAGCTCGCATCAACAGCACTGGTGCATAATTTTTCAAAGTGGCAATCATGATTCCAGATTTAATAAATTGACTTAGTTGTTTGATAGATGCTGATTTTTCTCAGCAGATGCAAAACTATGAAATACTTTTGGCCAAGTAGATAAATAGTCAATAAAACTATAAAACAGGTTGGAAGTTTGTGTAAAGGAAGTTTACCAAGGCTCACTTAAATCCATGATGTCAATTAAGAAAACAAAGTATTGTATCTCACTCTCCTTGCAACTAAACCAGGAATAATCAACTAAAAACAAGCTAGAAATATCTATGTCTGATACTTTTACAAGGAGAAAGTTTAAACTCTCTTTTCTAGTCAGTCTAAAGATGTCTATATGCAGAGAGCAGAAGTAATGACTTGCCACCAGTTTACCATCAGACTTTTCTCCTGCAGGTATAGCACACAAGAACATGAACACTGAGTGAAGGTCAGGGCACAGAAAAGTCTTAAACTATGTTCTTGTTGCTAAAGCACTGAAGTAGGGTGTATTAAGCAGACCTGTATTCATTCCATCTACAGGCATTTCATTTAGCTGCCTATTTTTGAAGTAGTTGGTGGCTGGAAACATTTCAGGATATTCTCTTGGTTCTTATTCAACAGTAATATTTTGTTTTTCACATTCATTCTGTCTACAGTTCATCTGAGACAGACACATGAAAATATTTAGAAAAATACATGGAATACTAAGGAATTGTTTCATAGCTTGCAAACAGTTAATAATTAGTAGATGTAACAAAACTAGTCCAGTTCAACAACAGATAGATGATGTACAAATAAATAAACGAAGTATGACTACTAAATATTCAAGGTAATTTTCAGTTTGTAACTGTAGTAGGCAAAATTGTTCTAGCACACTATAAAGTTGAGTATACCTTAAGGCCATATGTCTTTCAAGAATAACCAGGTTTTCTGTTTATTTGCTTTATTTGGCTGTAATGAAGTCAATTTCATCATTTTTTCCATCAAACCTAACACATACGCCACTCCCAAACTGTCAAAAAATGCATTATAAGAGCAGTGTTATAATCCTTTGAATAACCTGACAACAACTTCGACAAATTCCTTTAAAAACTTTGAAGAATTAGAAAAATATAGTCTTTTGTTATGCATGATCCTGATGGACCAAATCAAAGAACTGTCTAGCTAATTTTCCAACATCTTACACTAGCCACGAGTCATTACTTTAAATATTGTTTAAAAGGAGGACTCTGATTTTAGTAATGGATTTTGTTCACAATCTTTTATTTCCCTGAGAAACCTTTGATGCATATTTTTGGAGATGTTCTCTCAAGGCATTTTTCCCTTCTAGAAGCAGCACTTTTCTTAGTTAGTTTCTCAGTTTTATTAGTTATTACCAAGCAAATTATTGAAATATGTTTAATAACCTGTTAATTTTATCATGCTGTTCTGTGTAGTTTAAGAGAGTCATTTAACTGACTATTAAATAGATGTTTAAAATACTCTACAGTACATGCTGATAGAGATAAGCCACCGATGTATGGATATTTTCCTTGAGAGAAGAAATAGAAATCCACCTATGAGGCAAAGGGGAAAAAAAGGGAAAGTATTCATGAGATTAATTTTCAGACTCTTATTATCTAAGCTAACTCTATTTTTTCATTAATACATAAAATATCCATATAATTTCATATGCATCCCTTTTTATTCATTAGAGTATTAAATACCTCATCATCAAAAGTTGTTTTCTTTCCTCTTCTTGTTCCTAATAATAGCATTTTAAATTAGAAAAATAATGGCCTCATTTTACTGTTTTCTAAGTCAACCATTTTTCCCTTGTTAGATAAATTCCTTAAAATTATTAATTTGTGTAGACAACAATAATGAAAAGCTGTACCATTTTAATTATATTTATTTTCCCTAGGCAACTAGGCAACTAATTGTTTGAATTACTAAGTTAAAAAGAAATGTTAAATAACTGGAATGCCAGCTTTGCCAATGACTTCAATGGGAGCTGTACTGAGTTCATAATCAGCTCTTTAATTGCAAGATTCACACACAAGGCCTGTGAGATTTTTAGATTCCTCTTGTCTTTTAGAGTGCTTAATGAGCCTCAAGCATTCTGCAGACTTTGAGATGGACTTTTGAATTTCCACCATAAAAAAAAATGTGTTTGATTTGAATTTTTTTTTCCATATGTATCTATTCTGCTCTTGATGGACTAGAAATATTTTGCTGCATTTCTGACTGATGGACATTCACAAGTACTGCAACATATTTCAGACTGGTGATGGCAATTGTTTAGCTGTGCAAAAGGCCTTCCAGTTTTCATGGAAGCCTCCACTGATTATACAAGTTGGGGGACCAATGGGTTGAGCACAGCCCTACCAGAAAGGACTTCGGGTTCTGGTGGATGGGAAGCTGGACGTGCTTCGCAGACCAGAAAGCCAACGATGTGCTGGCATGCATCAAAAGAACTGTGGAAAGCAGGGTGACGGACGTGATCCTGCCCCTCTACTCTGCACTGATGATGCCTCACCTGGAGTACTGTGTCCAGATATGGAGTCCTCAGTACAGGAGAGAGATGGAACTGTTGGAGCACGTCCAGAGGAAGGCCGCAAAAATTATCCAGGGGAAGGAACATCTCTGCTACATGGACAGGCTGAGAGATCCAGGGCTGTACAACCTGGAAGGAAGGCTCCAGGGAGACAGTGGCCTTTCACTGTCTGAAATGGAGCTATAAGAAGGAATGGGACAAACTCCTTAGCAGGGTCTGTTGTGAGAGGGCAAGGGGAAATGGTTTCAAGCTAAAAGAGCTTTAGATACTAAACAAACTTAAAGAGATTTGGATTGGATATAAGAAAGAAATTTTTTACAATAAGAGTGATGAGGCACAGGCACAGGTTTCCTAGAGAGGTTGTGGTTACCTCATCCCTGGAGACCTTTAGGTTAAAACTCGATGGGGCTCTGAGAAACCTGACTGAGCTGCAGGCATCCCTGGTCACTGCAGGGGTGATGGACTAGATGACCTTCAAAGGTCTCTTCCAACTCAAATGATTCTATAATGCTAGGCAGACTGATATTTATATTATCACAGAATCACAGAATCACAGAATTGTAGGGGTTGGAAGGGTCCTCTAGAGATGATCGAGTCCAACCCCCCTGCCAAAGCAGGTTCCCTACACCACATCACACAGGTAGGTGTCCAGACGGGTCTTGAATATCTCCAGAGAAGGAGACTCCACCACCTCCCTGGGCAGCCTGTTCCAGTGCTCCGTCGCCCTAACCGTAAAGAAGTTCTTCCGCACATTAGTGCGGAACTTCCTTGTGTATTCATTTATATCAGTCTGCCTTTATATTCTGATATCTGGCTATTTTCAGAGTGATTACCACATCAGAGTCACTCAGTGTTAGCTTTGAAATTCTTTACTTAGGACTGAGTTGCCACTTGACTCAGAAACTGCAGGTGCTAGAAAACTTGTCAAGCTTGCAGTTTTTCTTGGTTGAGTTCACTGTAGAAGTTGGAATTCTTTAATTAAAAAATCTCTAGAAAACTGATCAACAAAACTAACAATAGAAATTTCAGCTCTTTGGATACATTTTTTATGAAAGATCTTTTCTGACTATGGTCTATTTAGTAACTTTGCATCAAGAAATGTAAAGTTGGTTCAGTGGGCATAATTAATGATGGCCTTCAGCTTAACAACTACCTTTAAAGGCTGTATCTTTTCAAAACAAACATGAAGGAAAAAGTCAGATATTATCATTCAGCAGCAATAAAACTGCCTAGGAAGAATTATAATCTCTGTCTAAGACTAACACAACTTGCAAAAACAATTCTATTTCTTTTTTGTTTTGCTTTTTTTCTCGACCCTTATTTTTGGCACTGGAATTAATCAGACACATGTACGATTTTCAGAATGCATTGATGATTTAAGTGCTACAAATAGTTGCAAATGTAACAGAGATGGCAAGGAAACGAATGTGAGATTTCTCAAAGACTTTACAACTGTTGATCTGAAATGCAAAGTGCTTGGCAACTTAAAGGGTGAAGCTGTGTTTACTAATTTTCTAGCTGGGAGGTTAAATAGGAAGGAATAAACTCTGAAACATATGTGAGCAGTCTGGCTTACCCACTACTGCAAGTCCCCAAACAGCTGGTGTGGAGAAAACCTACTGCTGTGTATTGCTGGGCTACTGATGGGGATGAAGAGAAGCAAAGTCAGTAATAGTTTTCAAAGATCTCTCTTGTAATTGTGTGGAAGGGAGCTCTTCAGGAAAAACCTCCATGTGGTCTGGCCTTTTATTGCAAAAAAAGAACAGTTAGGGTTTTCAACAGATGCTATGTTGACTTGCATATTCATAAAGGGTGATGGAAATTAATTTCTGAATTCCAAATTAATAAATCAATGAAGTTTAGAGGGACTGAAAACACTTTTTTTTTTTTTTAACGTCAAAGTGAGATAGAAGCCCATTGTTGCTTGCAGAGAAAAAACAAACAAACAAGGAAGCATGAAGAGATGGTTGTGATGGATATGTAGGCAGAATACACATGAATTTGAAAGTTAGGAAAGTGTGCTGGATATGTACTGATTGTATATTTAGACATAGGAGCAAGGAAATAACAGGAGGCACCACGGCACAGTGACAGTCATTTGTCTGAACTGTATGGTCAAGGCAAAGGATGGAACATTGGCACAGATGAGGCAGGGCTATATAGCAGAGACCCAGTTCTTCCCTGTCTGGCAGCATATGAGCCTATTTTAGAGAAGTTCTTTCTTACACATGCCTGCCTCATTCACAAAAAGGCCTTCACAATCACTGGAGGGAAAGCCTGACCCAGAATATTTTGAGCTGTCTATGCTTTGCTACAATCCTAATGAAGACAAATGCAAAAACTGAGACCAAACAAACATCAATCAATGAAAAATACGATTAATAAAAAACAACAGCATCAGAACAGCTAATAGTAGCTTTTTTACATATGTAGCCCTCTGGCTACAATTACACTACCTAAACCACAAGTCCTGTTCCTCCATCTTACTCACTACATTCAGTATATTCAGTAGCACAGACTTTTTTTGTTTATTCTTTTTAACGTAATAATAACATAAATGTATTCAATATTATCCATTTAAATCCTGGTCAAATAGATTCTTTTTTCCTTCTTGCTTCCCTTCTCTCTTTTCTCTCCATCTGCTTCACTCCATCTGTATAGTCCCACTGTCAGTTATCTGCACATGCATGAGACATCATATTTCTTACATGACACTGAGAATTCTTTCTTCTCTTCTGTCTTTTACATTTTCAACATACACCAATGTGTTTCTCACTACAAAAGAAGGTTGAATCACACAAAAAATGCACAGACCAGGTCTGGAAATCAGCAGATGTTGAGAGAAAATAAAATATCCCTTTGTAGATCTATTATCCAGATTTTTCTCTAATTACCTTTTGAACCCATTGTATTTTTAAGTTTCTGAAACAATCCAAATTGAAAGGCCTTTAACTTTTCATTATTAGTACTAATTTAATGTAATGATTTTTTATTCAATTTCCATACTTTTGTCCAAGCTGAAGACTTGTAATTTATTTATAATTTTATCCTCATATTAGAAATATGTTTCTCATAACTTTTAGCTTCTTCTGTAGCTTTTTTTGTTTGTTTGTTCGTTTAAGTGGAGGCCTATAATTTAGAAATTAAAACAAAATACAGGGTTTAAGATATTATTGTTCTGTTGGCTTTTTTTTTTTTTTTTTTTCCCCCACAATTACATGTTTTTGCTCTCTTGTTTATTTCTCTAGTTTTTATTATAATAAGTTCTATTATTCTGCACATCTTGAACCAGACTAAAACTTTAACTATTGATAAGCAGCAGGAGATGACTGCCATTACTTCATAGTAGTTTTCCATAACCAGAGACTGCTGATTTACATCTCTGATATCTCATGAGGTTTTCAGAAAAGAAAATTAAACAAGTTCAGCAACTAGAAATTTATTGCAAATCATAGAATGGCTGGAGTTGAAAAGGACCACAAAGATCATCTAGTTTCAACCACTCTGCTATGTGCAGGGTTGCCAGTCAGCAGACCAGGCTGCCCAGAGCCATATCCAGCCTGGCCTTGAATGCCACCAGGGATAGGGCATTCACAACCTCCTTGGGCAACCTGTTCCAGTGAGTCACCACCCGCTGGGTGAAAAACTTGCACCTAATATATCTAACCTAAAGCTCTCCTGTCTCAGTTTTAAACCATTCCCCCTTTGTAATGGAATACTGGAAGGAAGGTTCCACCTTTACTATCGTACCACAAGCATGTGTTTCTGATGTTGGCCAACAAAATAAAATATGAGGTATTACTTTTGGAGCAGCTCTCATATTTAAACAGTTTTGTCTACATGAAAGGTATGAAGTGAAGAACGAAAGAAAAGAAAAAATAAAGTAAAAAGAAAGAAAGAAAAAGAAGTCTAATTATCTCCTGCAGAGGAATTAAATAATGAGCAGCACTGTGCACTTTCCTCTTCAACAGTCCCTAATCCTAATGCACTATCCCTACAAATTTCTGCTGTTTCCTTTGCAGCTCCAGCAATGCCTTGCTTACCTGCTTTATAATGATTACCTGCTGGGTGGTTTTTTTTTGTTGTTTTTTTGTTTTTTTTCATCAGGTTTTCTCATCTTGAACAGAGCACACATACTGCTTATTTTAATTAAGGATAACTGAAGTACTATGCATTTTCTATTTTATCCAATTTGGTAACAATCAGTGCAATTTACCCCACAGCTGCATATCTAGGGTAGTACTGCTTCAGGGCAGCTCCTCTATCTCCAAAGATATGACAAAAGTGAGCACTGGAACAGAATGAGGAATTATAAGCATGGAATGGATAATTATGGGTCTGGAAAACCAAGGTCATGCTAGATCATCACAAATTTTTAGAAAGGTTTAGGTGAACAACCAAGTATTAATGCTATAATTCAAACTGCTGCCTTACAGCTCTCACACTTAGAAGTAAGTAACTTTTTCATTTAAACAGATAAAGGTTACCTTTTTCCTTTCATCCTCCATCTGGAGATTCAAAATCCATTTTGTGAATCATAGCTTAAAGAACATTAATGGTACCTGCTGATGTCTTTACACTGAAAAGTTCTGAGAAATACAGGAGGAAAATCACAGGTGGAGAAAAATGCCTCTCTGAATGCTCTTTTATGCATGTACATGAAACTTTTTATTGTCCATGATAGATTTTACAAAATTGCTGACTGAAAAAATCGAGAAAATAAAATCTGCATAAATCTGTTTTGCATAGGTCTGTAGTGTACTTGTGCTCCTCGATTCTCCTTCCATTAGGATCAGACACACCAACACGCCTTGCCCTGTATGCCACATTTGTAAATCAAGAGACAGAAAATCTTTATAAAATGGCTGAGGGTTAAAGAACCTCTGGGTCCCTCTGGCCCAGCTCTGCCCAGTAGGGGTACCCAGAGCAGTCTGCCCAGCACCATGTCCAGGGGATTTTTGGAGATCTCCATGGAGGAGACTCCAGACCCTCTCTGGGTCACTTTGCACAGCAGTATGATTTGGTATCCTGAGGGACCTCCTGGACTTCAGGCTATACCCAAGTCCCCTGCACTTGTCCCTGGGCCCCACTGGCAGGATCTTAGTGTCACAGCTAGACACTGACAGATTGACATTCCAATTTTGAGACTTTGGTGTATCTTGAAGAAGAGAATATCATTAGGAGATTTAAAGAGAAGAAACCTCAATAGAGAACGATATAGAGTCCTTTATGTTGGAAAAGAACTTATTGCTCTCTACAACTCCGTGAAAGGAAGTTGAAGTGAAGTGGGGGTAAATGTCTTCTCCCAGATAACAACAATAGGATGAGAGCCAGTGATATAAAGTTATGCCAGGGGAGGTTCAGTTTGGATATTAGTAAAAAATTTCTTCTCCAAATGAGTGGTGAGGCATTGGAACAGGCTGCCCAGGAAAGTGGAGCCAACATCCGTGGAGGTCTTTAGAAAATGTGCAGGTGTGGCAATGAGTAACATGGTTTAGTGGGAATGGTGGTGATGGGTTAATGTTTGAACTCAATGGCCTTGTACTACCTTAATGATTCTCCAATTCTATGATTCTGTAGTCATCATGTTTATAAACCAAGCTGGCCTACCAAGTCCCACTGCTACATCATGTCTACACTTCTCTTATGTACTCCCAGGAATGAGGAGACAAACCCTCTCTGTAAGCACTGAGGTCTGGGTCTGCCTCTTTTTCAACAGTAACACTTAAGGGCAATACTAATCATGCTAATACTAATAATACCAAATCCAGTTTCTATACTGGCAATACTTTCTCCATAAGATGTAGAAAAGAAAAAAAAAAAGTTAGCTATCTCTAGTCTGATAACTAAGCAGCCAAATAAACTTGAAGGTTTTGTATATCCCATATTTTTCCAGTCAGATACCAACCCTGAAGGTTTCCATAGGGCAAGATAACTATTTTGCTGCCAGCTGTCTTAAGCCACAGTGGAAAGTATGGCATAGAAGCACACTAAGAGTATCTGCATTGTCCAGCTTTGCAATTTGTTTGAACAGACAGTAATGTATTAAACCCCCAGCCAGATGTGCAGAGAAGCCTCAAACTGCCTGTTTAGCCATCTAATTGCAAAAACAAGGCTTCAGTATGACTCAATAGCCACTAACTTACATTAATTTAGAGAGTGAAAGCAAACAATTTACATTATCAAACATGAGGACAGGGATGATGAATAAACTGACTGGAGTTATAAGGGAAATTTCTCCATTCAGGGAAATAAAAAATTATTCACAACAGAATTTGGCAGGACATTAGAGTTAATCACCACTATTCTTCATATAATCTTTAATGATCACAAACAGTCAGGACCTCCAATTTACATCTCATTTACAAGATGGCATCTTTTAGCAGCATGGGACTTCCTAACACTCTCAACTACTGAATGATTAAAGACTTATTCTTGCAGTATGTTGCTTTTCACAGTCTAACCTTACTTACATCTGCTGCAATTATGACATGAGGATGCTTAGACTGTACTTACAGAAAAACAAGGCTGTGTTTACACTTCAGCAGTTTCTTTGTTTGTTTGTTTCTTTCTTTCTTTCCAGAGAGTAAAACAGAACCATATGAGGGAGAACAGCATTCTCTTTTCCTTCTAGCTAAATATGACAAAAACTACCATGCTACTCTGTCTCTGAAGCACTCTCCAACAAAGCAGATGAACAGAGCAGATGCACACAGCTTGTCTGATACCTTGCTGCTTCAATAATTTTCATTACAGTAATTGTTGCTTAATGCTGGTATAATTTGTTGCTCAAAGGAAACAATTTTTGTTTCTTTTAATACCATTACTGATGCTGTCTTTTTTCTGGATGACCTAAGATCTCTCTCACCCACAGAACAGCTTGGAAGGGAAGCTGACTTTCTGACCCTGAAAGAAAGCAGAAGGCCAGGGATGTCTGTGCAGGAGGTTGATGCGAAAAGCCATGAAATTGCAGATAGCTGTAAGTATGCACAGTTCATGCTGTGCATCTACAGACATCAGATTGGCAACTGTCGGAGTAGCAGTCATATGTTTACATGAGATGTGACTCCTTTACATTGACAACTAAATTTTATTAATGGCAGCAAGAAGTAAAAAGGCTAGTTGCATAAAACATACTTCACAGTAGAAGCTACTTCAAATCCATGAGGCACATGACTTCAAACTATTGTTTCTAATTTTACTGTGCTTAGAAAAGAAAAAATCATGGATTGATAGAATTATAGAATAGCTAAAGTTGGAAGGGACGTTTAAGATCACTGAGTCTCAAGCCCCCTACTGTGGGCTGGTTGCCTCCATACCAGATCTGTCTGCCCAGGGCTCCATCTGACCTGGCCTTGAGCACTTCCAGGGATGCTGCATCCACAGTGTCCCTGAGTAATGTGTGACAGTTACTCTCTGGTAAAGAATTTCTTCCTAACATCTAACCTTAATTTCCTCTCTTTTAGTTTAAAGCCATTCTCCCTTGGTCTGTTACTTTTAGATGGTGTAATAAGTTATTTATCCTACTGCTTTCAGTTGGAAGGCCACAGTGAGTTCTCCCCAGACCTGGAGAACAAGCTCATCTCCGTCAACCTTTCTTCATAGGGGAGGTGTTCCAGCCCTCTGAGCATCTTTGTGGCCCTCCTCTAGACCCAATCCAACAGCTTGGATTTCTTGGCATGGGAACAATATATGCCAGAATATATGTATATGTATATGTACATATATGCATCTTCCCCCTCAGTTTAAGTTCTTTCTAAATGTTCAAAGGCCATCTCATCTCTACTCAGATCTTCTCTTTCCAGTCATGTCATGTGGGTTTTTAAGACGACACTAGTTGGACTTGTTGTTTAGCTTGGGAACCAAGTAGGATTTATTCTCTGTTTTGGAAAACTCACTTGTCAGGCTGAGGACATTGTTCGCAACACCCCCTCGAATTTGCAATAGCAAAGATCTAGTGTTTTGCAGGCAAAACTTGTCAGATTATCTCTTTGCAGACTGATACATTCCTTACATAGCCTGTCTCAGATGAAAGAACCAAGAACAAAGATGTCTTAAATGCATGTATATATATGTGTGTGTGTGTGTGTATATAAAACTAGACACCTGGTGGTAAGTTCTTCACTATGCAGGGAATTCTGTTAGATTCTAAGGCATTTATAGATGGTATGGATACAATTTCCCAAGTCTTAATCTTCACTGACAATGATACACATCAAGGATGAAATGGCATGGGGACCAACACATAACTATCTGTACAGTGATTAGTATATTTTCATGAGGAAGCAAAAGTCACCCAAAATTGCATACAACATTTATTTGATCTTTGCTAATAAACTGATCTACAAAAGTATCAACTTTCTTAAGGTGCTCTCTTGGCAAGAAGTGTCCTTTAACAATGTAAAAGTCGCACAGATCCCAAAACTCTGACAGGACTTGTATGGCCAATCAGAATGCAAAACAGATGAATGCAGAACAAATGGAAAAGAATAAAACAGCTAATACTGAATTAAACAACTGCAGCCACATGAATAAACATATTCATTTATACATGCAAAAAAATAGTGGGTTTTGGACCATTAAAGATCTCTCATATGAAATATTTTCTCTGCTGTTATTACCTAGATGAATGTTTACTTTTATGATTTCCCTTGCACCAGATTAACAGCATGAGGATGATAAATATGAATGTTATTTAAAGATTAATCTCTTCAACCTATAAAAGCCATGAACTTCAGTGTTTTTGCTGGTTTGACAATCTGTCACTAACTGGCTTGCCCTTTCCCCCATTCCCAAAAGAAGAACATGGCCTCATATTTAGATACAGGATTTATCTGGCTTTCTTATAGTGTTGGAAGAGCATTTCCATTATATAAATAGCATTTTCCTATACAAAATATCGGTCATTTCTTGGTTCAGTGCCCAGGAAAGATATGCCCAGTAGCTCTCCGTTCTGCATAACAGGTGCTTTGTTAACTACGCTGCCTTCTTTCATCATGCAGTAACCTTCAGTAAATCAGGATAATTTACAGTGTAAGTTCTGCTCTCTGAAACCTGCTGCTGTAACAAAATTCCAAGATGATGTGGTGAAATTCTGTTAAATGCAGTGCAACAGTGTGAATTACCAAATTTGAAATGAATGAGCCTTGTAATGCCTCAGGCATGACATTTTAGTGGCTGAAGAATTTGACATTATATGCATTCTGAGTATCTATAATCCTATAGTTATCCTGACAGCAGAGAACTTCTGCTTGATAACAGCTTCTACAGAGAGGAGATTATTAAAATACACTGCACATATACAGCAAATAAAATAAGTTTCAAAATTGGATCTAGTTTTTACATCACGTGTATAGCATCCAATTGATGGATCTGACCCATTTTTCTTTTTTCCTTTCTGTATTCTCTTGCTGACTCTCTAAAGCCTTTATATCTGAAGATCTTATCTTTTTAAGAAACGTTAAGGACTCCATGGAGATGGGGTTTTTTCAGACAAAATTTTCAGGGATGAACACGTATCAAACACCCTAGAGATGGAGCTGGCATAAATGAAAGCACAGATTGCTATGGTTGAGATCTTACTGTAAGCTTCACATAGTCTTGGTGTTTCTTTTTGGACAATAATTTATCATGAAGGAATTTGGTCCCATGTAAAGCCACCATGGTGACTGAAAGCCTGGAATGCCTCTGCTATGAGGAGAGACTGAGAGAGCTGGGGCTGTTCAGCCTGGAGAAAAGGAGACTCAGAGTATCCCATTCATGTCCATGAATCTCTGAAGGAAAGTTTTATGAGGGCAGTCAGGCTTTTGTCAGTGGTGCCCAGAGCTGGGACAAGAGGCAATGAGCACAAACTAGAATGCTGGAGGTTCCATCTAAATACCGTGCGGAACTTCTGTGCTGTGGCACTGGCAAAGGTTGCCCAGAGAGGTTGTGGAGTGCTCTCCTTTGAGATCTTCAAAAACTGAGCAACTTATGTAAACACATTTATCGGACTGGAGGACCTTCTTTCCAACATCAGCCATTCTCTGATTCTACGATGAATGAAAATCATTTTGTTTAAAGGACAATTGGATCGGTTACCTGTACAAGGCTCAAATCCCACATCTTCTTGTGTAATAACTGTAAATCAGTTAACCTGAGCAAACAGTATCATTGGTGTGAAGTTTATTTTTAAAGACAAAGAAGAATCGTGCCACCTTGACAGCTATTCAAGGCACCGTATAATTAATATGTTTTATCTTCAGAATAATTGTACTTTCAACCCTATATATGGTGTTTGTGTTTGTAATCTAACACCCAAATCACAGCTAAATTCAAGCTAAATTATCTATTGATAAGGCAAATCTACAGCTGAAACAAACTACTGCCAAACAACAATAGGAATTGCCCCTGCTCTGCAAATGAAGACACAGCATAGTCAAAGAGATCTGGTGGTGTAAATGAGGAATGAGAATAAAAGGCAATCAAAACAGCATCCAAATAAACCCATAAAGAAAATGTCCCTACCAAGGCATTCAGACAAAAATGATTTTCTTGAAAGGAAATATGGGATCAAAAAGAAATACCAGTAGAAAGAAAGACCACAGGTCTTGATCCCAAGCATATCTAATTGATATGAGAGTTACCTCTCTTTACTCACCAAGGAAGAAGATGGCTGCTTTTTCATTTGCATGCTTTTTTGTTTTTTTGTTTTTGTTTTCCAATGATTCACCTGAACAGCTGAAACCCAGAGCTGTATAAACTACTTCTGTGCTGAGGAATGTACCAAGAAGCCAGCTCTGGCCAAAGACATCATTCAGCACTGAAAGCTCCACTGCATCTCATTTACTATTGTTTTATGGAGGAGTATAAGAAGAAAGAACTAATTTATAGCTGCTATTTGCAATTTCATAGAACCTTTCTTTGAATTGAAAAAAATAGGGAAAAAAAAAAAAAAAAAAAGAAATAAAAAGAAAAAAGAAGAAGAAGAAAAAAGAAAGAAATGTGTAAATGTGTACTTAACCAGAGGTAAAATGACACAGATTTGAATTGAGTGACCCATTTTGCAACTATCTGCAAATTCACTGTTTGGTTTCATATATGTCTGAAGAGATACCTCAGAGATATTTTGCAGCCAGGTCCCTGTACTGAACATGCAATTTCATGATTAAATTAGAATAAATACTTGGGAGACAAGTGAATGATAGGAGGCAGCCCAGACCGTCTGAGTCTCTAGGAACTCCCACTACACACACTGGGCTTTTGATCAGGACCCAAATCTATTAAGATTATGATTCTCAAATCAGCAGAAAAACTCCACAGAAGAACATTCACAGTAGGCAGCATTTGTGTAAGCCAGTTTCATTCACCTGCTGGCTCTATTTAATTCCAATCTTTTTTTTTTTTTTTTTTTTTTTTAATATGTGATTGTCATTTGAAATTAATTAGCTTAATTTGTGTTCATCTTAAATTCCCTCCTTCCTCAAAAGTTCTACACTACAAGCAAGACATGTAGCCTACAATATATCCCAGTGTGAGCAACGACAGGCAATTTTTATAGACAATAGAAGGGGATGCATCTCTGACCCAGCCGTCTGAAGACCCGGACACTGTCTTCAATGTGAGTGTTTGCTGCTCATCTTATGGATTTTTTTCTTTTTTTTTCTATTTTCTAAACTTATCTTTGACATTGACAAGATAGACAAAACTTTAAGGCACTGATCTTAGATGCATCTGTAACAAATGCTTTCCCAAACTTTTTAGTCTAAAGGGGTTATACGGTTATGTTGATAGAGCTAACAGGAAGGTACTTAATAAGAAACCTAATCCTCATACACAGCAGCTGCAACACGGTTGTAACACTTCTTTCTTTCTCTCCACTATGCCATTTCAGGAGGGCTTCAGTCAAAATAAAGTTCACCAAGTGATAGAATGTCCTGTGTTGAAAAGGACCACAATGATCATCCAGTTTCAACCCCTCTGCTATGTGCAGGGTCACCATCCACCAGACCAGGCAGCCCAGAGCCACATCCAGCCTGACCTTGAATGCCCCCAGGCATCTGAATGCCTCCAGTTATACCAGAATGTAATAATGAGCTACTTCAAATTATTTGTGTGGATCAGAGACCACACTCCAAAGGCACACGCTGAATGTACTTGCCAAAACAACATCATGGCTTGGGCTGCCATACTGTTTTATGTTTATAACTATTTCATTTCATTCATATTTACTGAATCCTTGCAACTCTGAGAGACAACCTGCTGACATGCCATCCTTCACCCTATAGCAAGACACAGGCACTAGTCTGAGGGTTAATACATTTAACATTGGTCAAATGCAGATATATAATTTTTGAAGCTATTTCAATTGCAGAAGTTACTATTCTGTCTTCTGCAACCACTTTGAGGATGAAAAAAAATAAAATTAAATTAAAAGTATAGTTTTGTTTGGTTTTGTTCCCCTTTTGTTTCCTCCCCAGGATAGAATTACTTTTCATTTGTGGTACAGAGGTAATGATTTACCTATCTGGACAGCTAGATGGTGCTAAAACATACTTGTTGCAAATCAGTTTTACTTCAGATCTCACAGTTAGAAATAAAGTGTTTTAACTGTACAAACATCTACAACTCCAGTATTTATGTACACTTTCATCCAGTGAGTCCCTGAAAAAAAAAATAAAAAAAATTCTGCTGACTTTGGGAAGCACTGTATTATTATTATTATTATTATTGTTATACTAACAGTGATATTTTTAAAACAGAGAAGTTGAAGGACTTAATTTTATCTTGGGACCATAGGCAAGTATGTCAGTCATGCAAGTCTGTTCCTATTCTTTCCATAGTTTGCACCTCAGTGAAGCATAGCAGCCTCTGGAGTGAAGTAGAGCCACACTATATAATAATTTGGGTCTGAAGACAACAGAAATTTAGTATACAGATTGTGTGTTTTAAAAAACTAGGCATCTAAAATATAGAGTAAGCAAGTTCTGGTTATTCTGTGTTAAATAAATACCAGCTATTTGTATTTAAATTAAAATGTAATAACAATTAATAGTTGAGAATTATAAACTCCTTCCTTTTTTTTTAATCCAGTAATCATTTAGGGGTGAAGTGGGGAACTGGTTTGAAAGCAATCTCAGGTTAATTACAGACAATTATTTTATATTAAATTTTAATTTTAAGTAAAGGTGATTTTATTTGTAATAGAGGTTTTTGTGCAGATGTTTACTTAAAATAAATTATGTAATTAAACTGAAACTGAGAAATATTTGTAACAATAAAAGTCATTGCGTACAGTCCATTCTTGCTGGCCAAGAATATTCTTTGCTAAACCCATAGTAATCTTCTCTTTGTGGCCAATAAATTAAATCAGTCTCATTGCTTAAATTACCTTCTGCAAAACTGCTCTACTGAGATGAATTCTCTAGTATTTTCAAGCAGTTTTCTTTGCAAACAGTGGTTTCATACTGATGTCACATGCAGACCTTCCTACTTCAGTTAAGAGATAGAGGTGTGACAAGTAAAAGCAGCTGGCTGCTCCTGTGAAACCTGCTGAGACTGACAATGCAGTCCCCCACAGAGGTCCCTGGTTGTAAATGGTTCTCTGAACATTATAGACATCCTGTCACTTTTAGCAAGGACATTTCCTATTAAAGTTTTCAACAATAAGTAAACTTTCAGTGAGAAGTTCAGCAAGAAAATGTCCCAAAACCTGAAGTGATACCTTACCTGACCTCTAGCTCTGGAAAGAAACATCCATTCTTACAAGAGACATAGAATCATAGGATGCCTTACGTTGGAATGCATTTTAAAGTCCATCCAGTTCCAATTCCCCGCCAATTCCCACCAGATCAGGATGCCCAGGGCCCTGTCCAACCTGGACATGTCAGGGATGAAGCATCCACAACCTCCCCAGGCAGCCTGTGCCAGTGCCTCACCACCCTCTGCGTAACAAATTTCTTCCAAACATCTAGCCTAAACTTCCCCTCTTTTAAACACATTCCAAGTATCACTATCTGACCATGTAAAAAGTCAGTCTCCCTTCTTTTTATGAGCTCCCTCAAGTAGTGGAAGGTCACAAGGAGGTCTTTCTGGATCCTTCTCTTCTCCAACCTAAACAAGCCCAACTCCCTCAACCTTTCTTCATTACCAGAGGTGTTCCAGCCCTCTAAGCATCTTCGTGGCCACTCTCCGGACTCACTCCAACAGCTCCACGTCCTTCTGCTTGAAGCCCCAGGCTTGGACACAGTACTCCAGACATATGCTAAATAAGGAATGTATTTATGCCAAAGTGATTTCCACATCAACCCACAAGCTTGTGTTGGAGAATACAACTCTCAAAAGCCTAGCTAAATAATTTACAAATTGCTGTTACTCACACAATTAGTTTGATCAGTATCTACCCAACTTAAGCAAGGTAATACTTTTCATAGGTGGTTCCTTTTCTCTGTATTTTTGTGTTTTCACATTTTCACTTGCCTGAAATACCAGGACTGTGTACTTCACAGCAATATTCTTGAATTTGCTCTTTGCTTTCCTCTGCAGTTGCGTGGGCTTGTGATGTCGCTGCTACTTCTCATTCAGCATAAGCACTACCATGACCTGGACCACTTGATCAGCACGAGTGGCAGATAGGAAAAAAAGTACAGGACAAAATAAACTGCTGAGGAAGGATTTGATACTGCTGCTTCTTAATAAGATGTGAAATTCCCTTTCTATTTATCTTGCCCTTCACACACACTGATACCTGTAAAGATGAAAGAGCTTATAACCAATAGAGAAGACACAGAAACTTCTTCTAAATAATCTAGTAAAGTATGTTTTCTTTGGCAGTGGATAATAACAGGTGCTTGGGGGAAGATATTAGTTTCATATAAAATTATGAAGCCTCTCCTATTAGAAACAGTGAGTGTTATGTTTCAGATTTTCATGGTTCTGTTGTTATTGTTGCTGTTTATTCTCTTGTTTTTAAATCCTTCTTGTTCCAGTTTTGCACACAAACATCTAAACCCTTAGAGAATCCTGTTAAACTCTTCAAATCTCTAGACATGTGCACACAGCGAGGTAGAGGCAGCTATACAACAACATTACTCACGTTCCATGCCAGGAATGGACAAATCAGATCCAACCCAGAGACCTTTCAAATACGTTTCATAACTTTGCTCTCTCTGCAGGGCTCATTAGCATCAGTGCAGCCTGGCTTGTGGACCAGAACAGCCTCCTGCCCAGCCAGGATGGGCAACGGACAGAACAGAATGCCTCAATTTGGCCAAAACTAAGTTTCCTGTGTTTCTCCCCATAGGGAAGATATTTTCCTTCATGGATGTTAACAAATGCTACCTTCACAGCAAATAAAACCCAGGGAGTTTTTCAACTCTTTATCCTTCAATTATCTGAATTTGGACCAGAAGGGATTGGTAATAGAGACAGAGATTTCTCCTTTCAGTTTCTGCAGAGGTTTGGGCTCCAGGCTATGGATTTCAGAAGGCAATTTCCACAGGTGACAAAACACACTCCTTGTCAAAACAAGGCATTTTTTTTCACAGATGATTAGCTGGTAATTTGGCTAGCAGATGCTGAGAGACAGGATCTCACAAATCAAGTCCTGTCTTCATTCTAATCCACACCTGTTTTACTATCACCAAGATGAGTGCTGAACCTGGATAATATTAAATTTAAATGCCCCCCTCAGGTGCTTATCAGAAAAAATAACACACAAACAAACAAGTATATATATATATTGGATATATATATACATACATATATATATACATATATATATATATATATATATATATATATATATATATATATATATATATATATATATATATATATATATATATATATATCCAATACATAGGTATAGTGGAGAAGTAATGCTCCATTCCAGAAAGGGGCAAATTGAGATGCAGGAAACCAGCACCTCAGCTTTTTAAAAGTTCATTTGTTCCTGCTGTTTATACTCTACCTGAAGCCACATCACCCTGGGTTTCTGACATCTCAGTTGGTGATGTTTTAAAAGGATTATGAAATTGGGTGGAATATAAGCTGTAACTTTTCTTCTTTCAAATAAACTTGCCTCTAGCAAGAAAGGAAGGACGTGAACACTGTTGCCCTTTAGAAAATAAACAGGACTCCTGTTTTCTAAACATTTACATAGCTATCAAGTTGTTTTCCAACTGAGAGCTTATTTTGGAAAGGCTTCCAATTAAAGGCTTATTTTGGAAAGAATCATAGTCATTTTTTTTCAAAAGCTACAAATATTTTATTCTGACTTTCGAATTGTGGCTCCTCTCAAAATAGCTTTTATTCAGAAGCATCTAAATTTAAGCTATCCAAAGATTACTAAAAATGGGCTATTCTTGTCTAGTTCATTGCTCTACACAGTAAAATGTTTTGTGTTACATTTTCTGATGCAGCTTTCTCTATGTCTATTTCAGAAAAGCGTTATGTACTTGAAAGCTGCATCTTCACTTCCATATCCTAGCAGCATACCAAGCAAAAGTAAGCTAGTTCCTTTATGAGTTCCTAACATGATATTAGCAATGTTAGCAATGTGCTTGTAATAATTTCTTATAAAAATAACTTACAGCTGCTCTATATTTATTATCAACAATGAATGTGTGATGACTGTGTTTCATTCTGAATCAATTATTTTTAACCTGGAAAATTTATGTCTGCATTAAAGGGAATGAGAAGAACTGGGGAAAGCTCAAAAATACTTAGCGATTTTATTTTCTCCAGGAAAATACAACAATCTCTCCTTCACTTTTCTGATTTCATTACTGTAATATTAACAGTTTCAGTGGTATCAGATTGGAGTAACCAAGTGGTGGATTAGGTCCTGTGCATTTCATTACAGCAACATAAAACAGATGCAATGCTCATATGGTCCTCTGATAACGTGACCACTGAAAGAGAAAATGTATTCATCCTAGTAGTTTATAATATCAAACTACAGCAGAAGTGCCATATTTACTTGCTATCAGTGATATCTGTATATACTTTGTACTGAGAAGTAAAACTGATATCACAGTGATCTCACTGTTCTGTTATTTTTCCCTCTGGTATTATCAGATGATGCTGTGCTGTGTTAGCTTAGGCACACTAAGAAAGCATACTTCAATCTGAATGACTTGATCAGCTTTAAGATCAAGCTCTTTGCACAGTAATTTTGTTGTGCAAAGATATACCTAAGAAGCTTGAAGGAGTGAGGAGATGAAGCTGTCCTATAGTTCCATGCCCTCCATGCTTTCTCCCATTGGGACACAACTGCAGAAACTTGTGGAAGTAGAGGAACCCTACAACACACTCCTTTTCTTGCAGTCCTTTGCCAGACTTCTCCCCACTTGAGCAGCATGCAATGAGTTGCATAATAATCATGGGAGAGGAGGTGAAAGGCCTATTGTGTCCATAGGATACATCTTCAAAATACTTCTAAAGCTTAAAAAAAAATAAAAAAATTAAAAAAATTAAAAAAAAAATCACAAATGTGAGAGTGGAAAATATCTTTAACTCCTAATACATTTGGTCATCCTTGAACAATAGGAGACTAAAATACTTTCGACAGTTCAGCAACCTGCTCTTTTCTTAGCATTTTATTTTGGTAAGGCAGCTACTTACAGAGTTTGTACAGACTGACTGGCATCTTTTCCTTGGTAATAAATATACAAAATAAGACTCTCTCATCAATCTAGCTAAGTCTGCTCATCCTGCTTTCAGCTGCACAATGACCTTTTAACGCTGACTGAGTAATGTGTTCCATACATGGTTTGGAACAGATACAGATTGCTTACCTTCTCTTTCTGCATGGTGACATACTGATTAATAGCACCATGAGAACTGGATCCTCATGATCAATTAATCATCTGTCATAATTGTTCAGTGGTTAAATAATTATTAATTTGGAAGCTTCTGATAGCGAAGGTTGACTGTGTTAGAAAGGAGACCATGTTCTCTTTTCTTCACTAGGGACTTAGCTCTATAAACCTCACAGAAGCAGATGCTTGTCAAGGCATTTTATCCTTCTGTAATTTAGATTCTAATAATTCACTTCAGTAATATATCAAAGTATTCATTAGATGTTGGCTGTCAAGGGAACTTGGTAATGAGAAAGCAATGTCCTCCTTAGGAACAGTGATGGTTTTAAGACAGCTCCAACCAACTTCATCTCTGCTGCATCCTATGGTATGGTTCATGAATAAAATTATTTATCTTAATTGACTTGATGACTGCCTTTTTTTTGCCCCTAAGGTCTATTATTTAACCTGTCACTATGCTTATTAACTTTTTTTTTTCTTTTTCTGTTAAAGCAAGTGCTAGGTACTTCTGTTGACATGAACAAATACACAACAGAGGACTGTGGCGACTTTTTAAATGGAATCATAATTACGCTGTTGCATGAGTAATAATACTGACAAAGGAAGTATGGAGATCTTTGAACTACCAGTCTACTTGAGTAGGCATCTGTTAGCACAAGATTGGGTCCCTGATGGTGCAGTTGTTCCCACTCTTGAACGAGTCCTCAGCACTCAAGGTCTTGGAAGCATTAATGAATGCTGCTACAGAACAAAGGAGTTCTTTTCTGAACAGCTAACATATCATATTCTTTTTAGGACACCATTGTGCAGACTTCTGCACTATTCTCTTTTACGTGATGAGATGTTGGTAAACAGCTGCTTTATGAGAAATGAGTTACACTGTTGTTAAACTATCCTTTCAAGTGATAATGGTAAACTTTGTATTTAATGATAACACCTGATCATGAAAGCAATGTCCAAAACAAATAATTACTTTATTTTGTGTTGCCTCTTGAATATTTGACTGTTCTTAATGGCCAGTTTGAGGACTACATGTATGCAGATACCAAGCTTTACCAGCAATAACATGATTAATGATCTTTGACTAAAGCAGTTAATGATGTGCTTTCATAAAAGGTTAAATCCCAGGAGATGTAGGTCTAGTTAACTGAGATTTGTTGGTTTTTTTGTTTGTTTTTTTTTTCTTTTCAGAATGCATTTGCCTGCAAAACATGAGACAATATCTTCAGTTTCTCTTCGGTTTGGGCACTTACAGACATGTTCAGACATGTTTATTATGTGTATTATAGCAGTATCCTTTTTTTCCCCTTTAAATTCTCACCTATCTCTTTTCCCATTTTTTTTTCACCTCTAAACTTACAGATGTTGGTACATTATACTGAAACTGTGAAAGTGAATTTATTAATTAAGTTGCATTCATCGAGGCTAGATAAGCTGTGAGAACAAAATTCTCCTATTGAGCTGCATAATTTACAGAAGGAAGGAGAAAGGACATGAGAAATGCTCTTTTTTTTTTAATTATCATTTTTTCCTTTTAAGCAATCTAAGTCAATAATTGGGATGTAATTATTTGTTTATTTATTTATGATATTTGGGAACTGTTCAGGCTTGCTTGTTCTGGACAATTTGTCTATCAGTATGAATGCTGACACTTCAACTTATTAGCATCTGATGTTCACAATTATTATTTATTCTTATAGCTAAAGCTTCTTCTCATAAGAATACAAAAGTATCAAATATTTCTCATTTCTTAAGATTAGAACTCAAGTCACATCCTATGTGCAGAGTATGATTTATGCCAACAACTAGTATATTTCAGTAGACTAATAGATTTAGACAGAAGAGACGCTATATGTTGGATCTATCAACCATATGGTAACCACCATAACATCTTGTTCCAGTTGCAAAAATTTGCAATGGTTCAGTAAAATGCACTATTGCAGAATCACAAAATCACAGAATGACCTGGGTTGGAAGGGACCTCAAGGACCATAAAGTACCAACTTTCCTGCCTGGCAGGGTCACCAAACTTCCACTAATTACTAGATCAGGTTGCCCATTGCCCTATCCAATCTGGCCTTGAACACCTCCAAGGACGGGGCATCCACAACCTCTCTGGGCAGCCTGTTCCAGGACTTCACCACTCTCATTAAAATATGTATCTTCACTTTTCAGTGTGTTCAGAGCAGAATTCTCAAAGTTGATTTTCTCAGGAAAGTTTGTTATCATTGTAATTTACAGTGTTTGAGATTTCTGTAGATATTCTTGCCAACAGAAGCATTTTTGACAAAAAGCCAGCATAATCACAATAAACAGGGTTCAGTAGTACATTCACAAAGGCGTTCAAACTTCTATTTACCCAGCATTAATAAATGCCCAGGTGGTTTGAATCCCCTTTGCATTGCCAAATCAATGCAGCAAGTGACAGAAGATAAAGGGGAAAATGAAAGGCATTTCTGCAGAAGTGAAAGAGCAGAGAAGCCTTAATTGTGTTCCAACAGGAGTAAGTGGACATGACTAGACAACTATATTCTGCAATGTCACAGCTTTGCAGTACTGTCAGGACTAACTGTGCATTTAACTCTTGGGGAATATTTTAAGCCTCTGTGGAAATGATCTGTAGCATTTAAATACTACTAAAGATTTTCATGAGTAAAAAGAGGAGTGCAGACACAAATACCGTTTTGATCATTTGTTTTTTGATCTTAGTTGGCTTGCATCTTTTCTTGTTTAAATCTATGACTGCAAACCACTTGCATAGGTATTACCCAGCCGTGAAGAATCTCAGCTTTCACATATCTGTAAGCACCTGCTATTTAAGGCCATGCAAAAATACAATTTTTTTTTTTTATTTTTATTTTTTTACAGGTCAGTTTTTGGCAATCATTTTGCATAACTTTTATGATTGGTAGTAAGCATCAGGTTATTTAATAATTATAATACCACAAAAACATTGTATTATCAAAGCACACTAAAATCAGAAATAGTACACAAGCATGAATTACCATTTTACTGCTAAAATTAAGTTTTATTATAAAGTTATTTTCTGAAAACTCACATTTGTTTCTTTTTATTCGATAATACCTGTATTCTGATTTTTCTCAAACGTTTTATAAATTATGCAGATATTCCTGGGTGATATAGCAATGACCATGCGTTAAAAACCCACATTCTAATATTCTCCTTGTGCTTTTGTCTGACAACAACATTCAGTATTTTGTACTGTTGTTTATAAAGAGATGCCTCTGACAACCTGGACTACCTCAGGGTGAAACTACATAATAAAAACCTTCCAGTCTTCACTATAAACAAAATTTGTGTAATAACAGGTGAGCTATATAATCACCTTTAATTAATTAATCATGATTATCACCTCCTCAAGTCAGTCAGATTTAACGTTGCAAAAATAATTAATGAACTGATAACAAAATAAGGAAGTAAAGCAGGTTCCAGCTGGGGTTTACATAAAAGGCTGTCAAGCTGTCAGAATCTATCAGATTTATGTTTCTAATAAAAAAGTGCATTTGTAGATAGCTTCATAAGGGGTTAGTTCATTTCATAATGGTTGGATTCAACACAACAGTTCTGATGCATGCACCCATGCTTCAGATACGCACATGTGAAGCTATATTATAACTTAATTTTCTAGTGCAGTCAATTAAATAATTCCATCTAGATTAAAAATTGGGGGCAGACTTGAGTTTATATTAGGGCTAGCTGGATGAAATTCAATCTTGATAGATACAGATAAGTATAGGTATATTCACGGCTGGAAACGAAGCAGTAGGGGAGCAGATAAAGATCATAATGTCCTCAACTAAGGACTCTGACTACCACTTGGAAAACAAAAGGGTAACCCAAAGACCATGATCAGACAATATTTTTTCCTTTTTTTCTTTTTCTTTTCTTTCCTTTTCCTTTTGAAAACACCAAATTTAAAGTCCAACCATTTTATTTTATTCAAAAATAGATTTGCCAAGTGTAAAAAGCTCTAAAGTTCTAGTGATTTTACTTCACAAAGATTTTACTTCACAAAGATCATATAGCAAGTACGAAGATGTAACCTTACAGATAATGTGTTCATCCTTGAATTATTGACTGTGATTATTTTAAGATTTCTAGGGTACTGAAAGTATAATGTGCTTGTCATTGCTATCATTAATTGTGTGTTTATAAGGAAGAGACAATTAATTAAGTTGGCTGCTGCCCCAAAAATAATTGAGCTGAAGACATAGCTCTTTTTGGAGTGAAGGTGATCAACTTGTAATTGACATTATTAAATATTTTCTTCAGTGTCTGAAACACAATTAGTTTTCTTATGAGTCTTTAATAATGAAACATATTGAAAACCATTGTCATTTGTGCAGATGTCAGCAAGGAGGAACAGCGTGATCATGGAGTCATGGGGTGACTGAAGATGAAGGCATCTCTGGTGACTATTTGGTCCTAGAAATAACTTCAACAAGAGTCAGCTAGATCAAATTTCTCAGGGCATCATCTAGTCAGGTTTTCAGTATCTCCAGTGCAGGACGCACTGCAGCCTCTCTGGTAGACCCTGAAAGATGGTTTCTTTCTTATACATAAACTGATTTTCTTCATTTATTGCCCAAACACAAACAAAACAAGCAGAAGTCCGGTGCCATCTTCTCTACTCCATCCAACAAATACACACATTCATAGGTTTCTTCTCAAGCCTTCTCTTCTCCAGGCTGAACGGTGCCAACTGTCTCAGTTTCTCTTTGTATGAAAGATGTTCCAGTCCCCCATCTTTATCACCCTTCTGTGGATTTGTTCCACAGTCCATGCCTTATGTACAGGGAAGAATAGTAATAGTGCATGAGATGTGGCTCTACAAGACTGAACAGAGGGGCAGGGCTGTGTCCATTCATTCTTTCATCATTTTGTACTGATAATGGGGGTTGCTGTGACCCAGGTGCAGATCTTGCATTTGGATTTGTTAAACCTCATGATATTCTCCTGGGACCACTGCTCAAGCCTGTCTAGGTCTCTCTTGATGGCATCACATCAGGCACATCAACCACAGCATACAGCTTGATGCCATCTACAAACTTGCTGAGGATCCACTTGATTTGATTACTGATGTCAATGACGAAGATCTTGCAGAGCACTGGTCACAGCACTGATCTCTGGGGGACATCACTTGTCACTGATCTTCATGCAGATATTGAGCCATTGGCCACTACTTTCTGGGAACAATCATATAACCAGTTCTTGATCCATTTAACAGCCCATCCAACAAATCCATATCTTTCCAGTTTGGAGAGAAGAATGTTGTGAGGGAACATCTCTAAAGCCTTACTGAAGTCTAGAGAGATGACATCAGTGGCTCTTTTCTTGTCTGCTAATGCAGTTACTTCAACACTGAAAGCCACATGGTTGATAAGGCAGGACCTTCCCTTGGTGAAGCCATGCTGTTTATTCCTTATCACCTCTTTCTCCTCCATGCGCCTTATCATAGATTTCAGGAGGATCAGTTGCATGATCTTCCCTGGAACAGAGGTACTTTCCTAGGTTGCCATTTCTACTCTTCTTCAAAATGGGTTTGATATTGCTTTTTTTTCAAGTCACCTGGGACTTTACCTGACTTCCAAGATATTTCAAGTATCATGGAATTTGATTTGGTGACTACTTGAGCCAATTTCTTCAGGACTCTGGGATGCACCTCATTGGGACCCATAGTCTTCTTCAGGAGTTAGTGATCCTGATATTCGCTTACAGATATAGAAACATTGCTACACCAGTTCTCACCTTCCAGCCTCTACTATTTTGTGTTGGAGCAAACTTTCTGAGGATGCATTGCTTCTCATTGTCTAGATCATGATTTGAGGTAACAATGGCAATGATTGGTAACAATGACAAAAGTTGAAAGTGTAATTTTCAAGAATGGATAGTTAATGAGAAATAATAGTTTACTTTGTTCTACTCATTTACAATTACAAAGGAGAAAAATATGGTCATACTAACCACTAAGTGAAAGTTTACAGATTGCCAGAACAACAAGTTTAGGAAAAGGCAGATGTAACTGAGAACAAACCAAAAGATGTTTATCAGAGCTACTGGTCTCATCGGTGAGATCTTGATGCTCATCTACCAGAAGAAAAAATAAAAAATGTGTAAAGACATAACAAGCTTAGACCTACTTGGTTCTATGGTTCGCAAACCATATTCCCTCTTGCTTCTGTAGCGGTGGTTGAGCTAATGGAAATTCTTCATTTACTGATTATGTGAGAGCATTCTGGACAGTTTCAAACTATGTACTACTGCATTCTACATACTTCAATGCTATCTAGTAAGATAACTTTTTTATTTGCTCTCGAGTCATTATACACACAGCAAAATTTCAGTTCCAAGCTCCCTTTTGCAGTGAACTCACCCATTCTTTCTGAGCTGACTCCTGGATGAGATTTTTAGAAACTGCTATCCGAAAGGCTACACATAATAGATACTACAAATGAGACCTCATCCTATCTAGATTTATCAGACCCCCCAAAAAACATCAGCGGGTTTTAAAAGGTCAAGTATACCTAATATAATGCAAAACATACCCTTGGCATCATGTCAGCCTGCAACAAAACCTTCACTTTAGTTCAGGTACTTACAGATATAAACAGAAGCAAAAGGGGAGAACCAGGCACAGAGCTCTGCAGAGTGCGCATAACCATCCTGCTTTATAAGAATGTGTTATTAAGGGCTGTCAACCCAAGCTAGTCCCCGCTTTGCTTATACCAGCAGTACTTCACAGAGGAGGTGAAAAGAAGGAACATCTATTTTAGTTAGAACAGCAGGTACTAAGACTCCATAACACTCTCCTTTTTTTCATTCTTGTTTAGTAATGTTGTGCAGCAACTCTAAGCCTAAAACCTTGACATGACCCATGATGGACAGTGAGGAGGCATGTGTCATTTTTTGGATTATTCTCAGGGCAGATCTGGCTGGCTTTTAATCAGGTCAAGACAGACTTATAATAAACTATAATATCATTTCTATTTTGTTCTCATTGCCATGATAGTTACTCAGTATGATAATGCAATTTCAGAGCATTATCGTGCAGTTAGATTTCATATTGAATTAGCAAACTGTATAACAAGAGGATAAGAAAACTAATGTAAGCTAGACATGGCTTACAATAAGCTCCTGGATCTTTTCACTACAAAGTGACATTTGTGACCTTTCTCTTCCATTTTCAGATCAATCAGACAGTATGAAAAGCTCTGCTCTATTGTTAGGAATAGATCACCACAACTATTAAGTGCTGTTCAGCAGGACATGTATATTGACCTTGCTAAAAAAGTCAACAACAGTCCCATGTCATGTAATTCTGATTCCTTGGAAATATGTAAAGAATTATATAGGCAAATATAGTGTATTTCTCTGTTCACATTGTCTGCATTAACTTGGCAATGTGGATCCATAGCAATTAATAGCAGACCTATGAACTTAGAGAGCAGATGGCAGCACTGTTTGCTTCAGATCAGAACCACACACTTGACTGACTGCCTTTGTCAAATTAACACCCAGTGCAGGCTTTATGTCAGCTCTACGTTGGCTGAATGACAACAGGGAGTATCTGATCTGGTAAGAAGCTACATGGTGCAAATTACCCTGCAGGTGTTTTTTTTTGGTTTTTTGCTTGTTTTTTTTTTTTGTTTTTTTGTTTGTTTTTTGTTTTTTGGGGTTTTTTTAAGAGAGAGGCTGAGTTTGATTCAGAGCTGAGCTGTATATTACATGCAGGGCTGTTTTTAAATGTGCACTAATCTGCGCTGTTCAGTGAGAAACCGAAGCACTTGACTGTCCTGATCTGACATTTAAAGATGTTTTCTCTAACTTGACTAATGAGTTAAGTCATCTACAATCCCTTAGAGTTCTTCCTCAAAATTCATCAAGACAAGAAAATAACCAGAAATTGAAAGAAGATGCCCCGAGTACTTTCTCTCTCCCCACAGAAACTAAACCCACTGTATTGTGAACATGGAGGTACTGAAAGTCAAGCTGTCTTTTAAATTAAACCAATCAGGGAAAAGTTCTTTCTCATTCCTCTGGACACTAAATGAGATACATCAAATCATAGTAGGCTTTTTCATCATATAATACACACAATTATATTGTCATATTTTATTTAATAATACTGAATAAAACTGCTTTGAAGGTATGAAATTTTTTCACTTGTAGATGTGAATATTTCCAGAGGAAGGGTACTTAAATAGATGTTGAAAATAGCATTTTGTTAGGAATTTCATTAGATTAATTACTAAGATGTTCATTTATCATAGTTCTTATAGAAGACTTCTGAACACCAGATATCTCCCAAGAATTTATTTATTTCTTTTCTGATTCAGAGAGATGACTGTCATCTCTGGTGTACAGTTTAGAAAAAGTCTGTAAGGCTGTGCTCAGTGGGATGAAGTTCAATAAGATCAAGTGCAGGGTCCTTAAATTTGGTAAGAAAAACCCAGGGCAACACTGCAGGCTTGGGGAAGAGTGGCTGAGCTGCAAGGAAATGGATCTGTGGCTGTTGAATCTAAGGAGTAACTACGTTTATTGTGTTTCTTCCTGAGACACAGATCATATTGTTAAAAAATATAAAAGGAAAATATGTATGTAGGGGTAAATATAGATGTTGGCCGCAAGACAAACATAGCAAGAAACAAAAAGGGGGGAAAAAAAAAGAAAAAAAAAAAAGAAAAAAAAAAGGGAAAAAAATACACACAGCAGAAGCCCCAATAACTATCTGATATGCATCAGAAAAAGGGAAAATAAGAACATGATAATTTCAGTAGCTGCTCATTCATAAATAACGCAACTGCAACTTGTTTTGTAATTCATCCACCACCATCTGCTCTTCTGTTCTTTCATCTTTGAAAGTTTCTGCTGAGTGCTGCCATGCACCTATAGGCACTGATAACATAACCACAGTATATTATGCTTCACACTGATTTTCCAGACAAATCAAGCAGAGGGAGGAACACTGCATGGGCTTGCTGTGCCTATGCAAATTAATAAATATTTACCTGAGATCTAGGAACCCGATAATGTATGTGGTTTTTTTTTCTCTCTCAGTGTTTCCCGAAGGACTACATTCAAAGCTAGAGAATTACTGTATCTACATTTTACAGACAAAAATCTTTGCCTTGAATTTTTTTTATTTTTATTTTTATTTATTTATTTATTTATTTGCCAAGATCCCACAAGATGTGAATTTGCATACAGATAGCCATTAAAAAAAGCACTGTGTTTGAACTACACGGTCATCTTACCTATCTGAGAAGCAATGGCCTCCTTTTCAAATCATAAACACAGCCACTAATTCCATGGCACCAGTAGCTGCTGTGGGCAAAGTAACACACCCTAAATCAGCTGAACAATGACTGGATGGACAAGGTTTATATTCACAGATATTATTTATATTTGGGTTTCAAAGATAGGGAATGAGGGAAATTTGTAACTAAAGGAATGGAAGGGTAAAAGTGAAAGTTACATTGGTGATGTTAATTTTGTTTCCTGGTTCCCAAAATCTCTGGCTATATGAAGGTAAACATAAAGCTTTTGCCTTATGAACTTGTAGCACAGAGATAGTAACTGTAATCTAATGGTTTAAACTTAAGCCTAAAAGACAACAAGCTCCAGCCTACTGCGTGAGTCTGCCCCTTGGCAATCATGAGTTTGCACTGGAGGGTGAGGACCTTCTGAACCTCAGTTACATGGTTTATCTGTACACTATGGAAAGTAAAGCTGTTATCTAGAAACTCAAAAATGAAATGCGGGAATAGGAAACTTAAATAACTAACAGATCTAGGTTTGGTCAAAGATGTTCCACATCACAAACTGTCTTCTCCTGTGTTTGGATATATGATGCATGCACTGCATGAAGAGAAAATGAGAATAAAAATAATCCTTACACTAGGATATAGACTCTTATCTTGGAGATTTTTTGTTTGTTTGTTTGTTTGTCTGTTTGTTTTTAACAATTTTCAATTTCACCCTGAAATACAAACAGGAATTTTGGGCTTCTCTCAAAATGTACTGATTAGATACTTTATTCTGTTTTGTTTGATATCACAGAAGACTGTGAAAGAAGTTTTAGGATAAAGGGAGATGGTTTCAAACTAAAAGAGAGGAGAGTTAGATTGGATATGATAAAAAAGTTTCTTAAACTAAGGGTTGTGAAGCGTTGCAACAGGTTGCCATGTAGAGGTAGTGGATGTCCCATGTGTGGAGACAGTCAAGGTCAGGCTGGACAGAGTTCTGAGTGCTTGATCTAGCTGTAGGTGTCCTTGTTCATTGTAGGGGAGCTGAACCAGATAACCTTTAAAAGTCCTTTCCAAATTGCTCGATTCTGTGATTCTAAGTCAATATTTCACTTAGACTCACTACTTTGAATACCAAATTTTAGCCTGCTCCAGATTTCTCAGGGGCCTTCTATTTTCCAACATATCTCACTTAACTTTTACATTTGCAAGGAAAGGTAAATTATGCTTTTAGATCAGTTCTGCAGTTTTAGTTAATAATAATTGCATACTATCAGAAATGTATGAGATTCTTCTATATTCTAAAGTATTAACACTCATCAAATTTTAGTTATCCCTACTACAGTGTTTTGTTTTTGTTTTTTTAAAGATTTTTAAGCTTTAGTGACTAATTATTTAACAGAGACAGTAATGTTGCTGTACACCTCCATTAGTTCAGATTTCTGGAGTAAACTCCTGTCATTTTCATCCATTGACAGACAAATTAAACATATATAGCACATTAGGGGATTGAACTTCTGTTGGTTGAATACCTGCATAAAAGTTCATAATGTAATTCTTATAATCTTACCGATGGCATTAACAAATATTTATTCACAAAAGCTATACTGTACTGGTTTCTTGGGTAGATCCAGAAGTTCACAAGTAAAATAAAAAGATTTCCTGCAGTTCTGCAGTTCTGATGGGGAGATTTAATTATAAAGTTGGTTTTGTTATTAGAGGATAAATAAAGCAAGAAATCCTTTCTACTTTTCTGATGCTGTTTCTCAGAATGTGTACATTTAAAATCATTTTAGTCTTAAACATACATATTTCACATACAGCGTTTGAATAATGTCCTCAATATTGCCGTTTACATACATAAACAGTCACATTGTATTTCCTCTCTTCACTTGTCTGGATACTCAGCTCTACTATGGAGGGGAAACAAATGATGTAAACATAGAAAAGAAGAAAAAAAAATGAGGGACTAACAAAGATAAGGTTAAGAACTAAGGAATTTAAAGAGAAAGAAAAGAAAAAGAGAATAATTTCCAAGGAGACAAGGGGAAATGAGAAAGAAACTAGGAGAGCAGAAATCTGTAAAAGAAAAATGGACCAAAATATGGGGAGAGAGAAAAGAATGACAAGGGGAAATGCAGGAAAGGACAACAACACAGAACTGACTGTATGTGACTTTGAAAGGGGAACTTCAAACATCCCAAAGTTTCAGCAGGTGGCTTTTTTCCCACATTTTCACAAAGAAAAGATGATATTTACTTGCAGTGTTGTCACAAATGAAAAAGTATAAATACATCAAAAATAACAAGCTGTCATAGATTGTGTGGTGTTTATAATAAATTTGGGAATAAACTCAGCTTTATTTCACCAGTAGGCATCTGCAATAATAAAAACAACAGCAGTAAACTAAGTATGATTTTAAGAGGAAGAGATAATAAAGAATTGTGATAAACAAAGGGTGAAATATTTTTGATTGTTGATTTCTTGGAATAAATATGACAGACTCCAAAGGTAAGAGAAAAATTAAAGAAGATAAGAAGTTAGGAATAACTGACACATAAGTATGGCACTGAGAAGGAAAAGAAAGGGTTTAATTTCACCTCTTCTCCCTAAAAGGCAACTGATAGATGATGACACAAAGTCATCATTCCTGTTCAGAACTTCTCTCTGCTTTTAATGCAATGGCAAAACAAAACATCTGATCTGTAGTAAGGCATCGGTGATGTAGTTCCCAAGTTAACAGTATCTGCTTTTGATATCGCTGCCTTAGAAAGAATGTGGGAAGGCCCGTGGGTGTTTACCTGTACTGCACAAGGATACCAGATAAAGTAGATGGAGTGGATTTGAATAACACTAGCATTGTTATAAAGTTCTTTATAGTCATTGTAAAGGCAGAGATATAATGCAAATGAAATGAAAGGAAAGTGATATTACCTTGCAGATATATTAGCTCAGAGATTTTACACTCAAAGAGAGTAGGCGAGTCAAAAACAGCTCCATATTCTGAAAATGATTTGAGGATTTGTGTGTGTGTGTGTGCTTGTTTCTTCATTTTTTTGTTTTGTTTTGTTTCATTTACTTGATTTTTTCTTTTTTAACTATAAACTTTAAAATATGTTTCCCTGAAAGTTCTGACAGACTGCATTTTTTATACAACTAAGCTCCAATGACCTCCCCATACAGATATCCTCAAACAAGAAACACGATAAGGAGAACTGAGAGGAGGAGGAATTGTCTCTAAGCATTTCACAACACTAAAGAAACTGTCCTTGTATGATATTAATGAAAAGAAAGATAAAAGAAATCTGTTATAAGGAAGAAAAAAAACTGAGATAGAAGTAATCCCAGTTTTAATCCTTTTATAAACCTTTTCAGAATGTAGAATTTTCCACAGACCTTGTGTGATACTGGGAAATTATATTTCAAGATAATGACTTGTACGTCACCGTCACCGGCTTCTATTTGAATTTGAGAGTAAACAAAATTAGAAAAAAACTATTGTCCAGATACTGTCAGATGAAAGTAAGGTGAAAGTTTTGATGACCACTGTCAGTAAACAGGCAATGGAAAAAATAAGAGCTTTAGTGTTTTTTTTACACACATTTGTTCTGGTATCCCTGGAACTCGCTGATTGATTGTATCTCTACAGTCACTTAAAAATATATATAGGATGAGAGAGCACTTGGTTTTCACGCAGTCATTAGGAACTAACTGCATTTTTCATCTTCCTCACAGTGATCTTCTTGTCTGCATTTGGTGTAACTTGCAAAGTGAAAGAAGTGGCACTAGGGAATTAAATCTTATTTTCAATTTATAAATACATTTTCTGCACAACAAAATCTCAACAAAATCATTTTGTTATTGTTGCTATGAGGCTTTTTGTTTGATTTTTTTGTTTGTTTTAATTTTATTTGGTTTGGGTTTTTATTATATATATGTAATATCTCTAAAATAGTCATTACATAGTAAGTAAATAAACATTGATAAGAATTCTTTGCTTTCAGGTGTGAACTAGATATAGATAGAAGCCTGCTTCAAATAGATGTGTAATATTTTACCATAAAGCAATTATGAGGCTTTTTTCCAATGTAGTAAAAGAATATGGTTAAATCTGCGGAGAATACAGATAATTATTTTAGGAAGGGAAAGGTTAAAACCCAAATACAATGACAAGATCAGAATATAAATGGGAAATGGCAAGTATTCTGGAAGAAAACATGAAAATAAATTGAAAACCTTAGGAATAGATGTAAAGAGTAAGGACAAAACTGCTATTTTATTTACTCTTTAATTCATCTAAAATTCTAATTTCAGCACCCATCTATCCTACTCTATTTTGTGTATAACAAAACTTCCATCAATACAACATAAAGACTTAACTTCTGTCCTCTCCCCTGGAAGCAATGATGGATATTTTCTTAATCACTGCTCTTGCTTCATGTCTCTTCCTCCTGAAGGTGAGGAGGCAGTGGCAAAGATAAGCAGAGTGTACTGTTTTCATTCTTGACTCTAATTCCTTTGTCTTTAGAATTTCACCAGAAATCAGTTTGGAGAACCCTACAGGGAAACAAACTGTATGGGGAAATGAATTTTACCAGGACATCCTGATTACTACACTACACTTGATCTTAGCTAAAAGGCCGAGAAGCAATTACATTAAGAAATAAACAGATAAATAATGCCTCATGTATTTCAGGAGCTTTTGGGGGGTTTTGTTTTCTTATTTTTATTTTTATTTTTTAATTATTTTTTAAGCAAACTGAGAAAGAGATCAAAGAGCCACTTTGTGACTCTTCTGATTTCAGTCCATGTTCATAGGATGAGCAGAAAGAAGCAGATGCCCTACCACTGTTCTACAGTGGGACTGTGGTGTGGCTTGACACTGGTGGTTTTCATCTGCTTCCCTGCAGAACTTCACAGGAAGGGCTCTCAAGGAACTTTTGGATCTCTGTTGATGCAGCTGAGCTAAGGAAAATAATAATAATTCTGCACATGAATTGAGTTTGAATTTTATGATATAATCAATTGCACATCCAAACATTATTTTGTTGTTGTTGTTGTTTCTGAGTCAGTGGGTGGTCCAGCACAGAAACAGGTTCCCCAGAGCAGTGGTCATGGTATCAAGCATCCCAAGTTCAAGGAGTATTTGGACAGTGCTCTCAGACATAGGAGTTTGAATTTTTGGTGATCTTGTAAGGAGATTGCATTTGATGTCCGTGATTCTTTTGGATCCCTGCCAGTATAAGCTAAGATTCAATGAGTTCTATGAGTTTAATCATTCACCTTCCTGCTAATCACTTTTTACTCTTCTATTTACACATGCCTCCTATTGGTAATAACATATGTTACTTGGTAAACAATATTTTAAAAATCAGTTTAAAATACTATATTCAGCAATTTTAGACAGTGATCAAGTGTTTTAGACAGACTAAGTGAATCACCCTCTTCATTAGTATTTTTTAGATTGGACTGAATCTCTCATCACAGTGATTTGTAATCTAGCATTACCTCAATTCCTGCAGAGAGGATATGCAGCTTAAAAAATACTACAGCTGAGCTGAGAACCTCAGAGAAGAACCACCTAACACATTACTGGATAAAACATAACAGAATTTTCTGAAGAATGTATTTCATCGACCAGAAGTGAAACTTCATGTTAAGACAAGGTATCAAAAAAAAAAGAGCCTTAGAAAAAAGCTCACACCTACCCAAAACAACAGCAAATTGTGTGACATATTTTTGATCAAAACAATCAACTCAACAAGATTTTCTGCATTGGGCAAGTAGGTTCACATAAGTACAACCATATACATTGTAATCAACAACTCACTAAACTACTTAAAAAGTGAAAACAAACCAGTATAAAGTAGACTTTGAACAAAAGAATCCATTTTAAGGAGAGACTGAACCAGTTAGTTGCTATAAATTATTCTGGAATCCTGACTCAAATAAACCTGATTCAGAATATAATTACAATTACATTGATTGTCTATAGGTTTCTATGTCTTAGTTTCCCTCCAGACTATATCTTTTAATTGGTTTTGCATCTCTGGAAGCACATTCTGTTCATAAGTAAGACTAGCTACATCTTGTGTAGCATTGGTATCATCCAATTTTAAGTTTCCCATGCAGAAGTTCACTTAGCAGATAACCAGTATTTGAGAATTCTGTAAATTTTTACCTCTGTTTCAGTCCTATTTACTTTCATTCAAATGTATCATGAGCCTGGTAGTCTTGAACTGAGAATTTAAAATCATAGCTTGAACTTGATTTGCTAGTTCAGTGCACTGTTTTCTTTCAGTTTCTTCTTCTTCTTCCTCTATTAAATTAGACTGTGAGAGAGTAAAAATTGTATAGAAAAGAATAGAAGAAAAAGGTAAAAAGGCATGTTATTTCTGATGCTATGAAATGTTAGGGAGTTTTTGAAACAGAAATTCTTTGACTATTAACAAATTCCACCAAGAACAAAGTAGGTGAAACAATAAGATCTTCATTCAATGTCTATAACTTGAGCGTGCTTCTCCTAAGCTGTAGTACAGGACTTAGAGATTCGCCTTTTCCAAATGACATATAAAATGTTGGCAAAGCATCCTGAGTGCCAGTTTCAGCTTTGAATTAACTATGATAAGGATAATAGAGTGTATTGAAGGATATGCTCCAGTTACAACTAAAGATACCGCAACCTTCACAAAATCTTTGCTTTGAGAAGTTGACAAAGTTAGAAGAATTTGAGCTACAAAACTGGAAATATATAAGATCAGGAAAGAAATAATGGATTTAATGGCAATTATGTGAACATCTATCAGAGGATCCCTAAAACTATGTACATAGCGTTGCATCTTCTTGGTGTGTTTCCAAAGAGAATTAATTAATAAACCTGAAGTTATCATAGATAGTACCAGAGGAAAAAAGCAACCTGTAAAGTAAAGAAGAAGCAGGTACAAATGTGAACTATCCCAGCTACTGATATGTGCAGTGCTGTTGTCTCCACAGTTCCCCGTTGACCTGCAGAGGTAGGTGTTGGGTGTAATCCATAATATAGGAAATGAAGTTACAGAAGAGACTAGCAGTGATCCTAGAAGCAGCCATGGGATCATCGCAGTTATTCTGAGCTTGATTTGTAACAACAACCATTGGGTGACGTTGATTATTTTAACACAGTAGAGGACATAGAGCCAAGTACTGAACCACAAACTGGAATGGTTTACAAACATCCATAAAGCACCAAAAGTTTTGTACACAGAAGCCAACTTAAACACATCTGTGAAGTAGAGACTGTGAATGTACATCATTACAGTCACCTGCAAAATAAATCTTGATGTGCTCAGGAAGATCAGGATCATATCAGCTGCAGATATTCTTCTGCTTTTGATCCAGTTAATGCTATTAACAGCAGTAATAAATCCATTTCCCATAAATCCAACAACAACTTCAATTGCAACAATGCACATTGAAACGATGAGAACTGGTGGTAACATCTTGTTGCTCTGGTCACTTCTGTCTGTTTAACGTGGGGAGCTGTGCAAGAAGATGAGCAGACCGCACCATAAATGACAAGCTCTAGTCCCAGACTGCTCACTTTATATCTAAGAAGAAAAACACATCTGGAATTGATAGTTGAAAATGATTGCTGGGATTGTTCCTGAGTTTGCAAATAAGAGAAGGACTTAGTAATTAATTCTAACCTTTCACATACAAAAGATTTGCCTACATTTTTCATTAGGGACATGAGATAGTCAACTGCATTAACCTTCCAATTTTTATCCTATCATATTCCTACCTAGCATGTCAGAAGGCTCTGTGACTCTGTGGTTTGCCTGTACCTGACAATGTGGAAGAGATGTATCACACAACCCACCTCAGGCAGCAGCTTGTTAGGAGATAACAAGATTACTCATCCACAGACTCATTAATTCAATCTACAAAAGTAATCATAAAACCATGGAATTGTTATAGTTGAAGGCCCCTTAAATTTTATCTTCTCCAACTCCCCTGCAATTAACAGAGACATTTATAGCTAAATTGGGTAAGGCTGGCACAGTAATATTGGCAAGAAATGCTTTTGTGAATTATTGGCATATGAAGGAAGAAAGAAAGACTTTGACAACAGAGTAGGAAGCATCTGAAATCATTTGTCTACTGGAAAATTACTTGAAATTTTTTGACAATAAATGGTTCATTGTTTTTTGAAGAGAACTTTGTTCTGGAGACCATTTCTCAACAAAGCAAAATGACTCCAAGTGCAAGACAGACCAAGCTTATAATCAGAATGCAATAAAACTGCCAGTTGGATTTAGTGCTAACCATTATGCCCAAGCTTCAAGTTTTTGATGAATTGTACAGCAGTGAAATAGCTAATTTAAACTAGTATAAGTGCATATCTTCATCAATTTACTGAAATGAAAATCTCTGTATTTTTGTTTTCCTGTCAATACTTCAATCATGTTGAATTTACACTGAAGCTTAGGTCCTACTTATGATAATAACAGACAGAGAGGGGAGGGGAAGATAGAGGAGAGGAGAGGAGAGGAGAGGAGAGGAGAGGAGAGGAGAGGAGAGGAGAGGAGAGGAGAGGAGAGGAGAGGAGAGGAGAGGAGAGGAGAGGAGAGGAGAGGAGAGGAGAGGAGAGGAGAGGAGAGGAGAGGAGAGGAGAGGAGAGGAGAGGAGAGGAGAGGAGAGGAGAGGAGAGGAGAGGAGAGGAGAGGAGAGGAGAGGAGAGGAGAGGAGAGGAGAGGAGAGGAGAGGAGAGGTGTAACTTGATTCTCTTTCATTTGTTTCTACTAAGAATGATTAGTGATGAAGAAGCATTGGAACAGGCTGCCAAGGAAGTGATGGAGTCAGCATCCCTGGAGGTCTTCAAGAATAGATGTGACACTGAGGAATATGGTTTAGCAGACATGGTGGTGATGATCCCATGGTTGGACTGGAAGATTTTAGAGGACTTTTTCAACCTCAGTGATTCTATAATTCTATGAAAATAATGTTTTTTACTGTAAAAATTTAGAATTAAATTGTACTGGGATTGTAACCTTCCTTGATTATTCAGTTTTATAGTAAGAATACATTAAAAAGTCCTTAGCGAAAAAACAGAGATCAAAATTTTAAAGGCATCTACACAAGACCATGTCATTGGATATACGGAATCAGACATACAGATTCACTTTGGTGTGATGTGTCTCCATAAAGTAGCAAGCTGTAATGTGAGTGGAACAAATATTGTAATAAGGGAATGCTGCGTCTGATGCACGGCCTCAGATGCGAATGATCTAAATCATTTATTACAAGTTCTCACATCACTTATATACCTCACAAGTTTTCTTTTACTAGCTTTCCTATTCGCCCCTACATGTCAACAGAACATTCCGCAAACACCCATTCATGTGGGTGCTTATCAAATCAGAGCCACAGGCTGTTATTTCTTCTTCTAGGGGTGTCTTTGGTTCCCATGATGCTTATATGCTCTGTCCAATCCTTTTTGTATTCTCAGAAGGGAAAGAAGATACTATATGAAGGAAGAACATAGAGGACTAGGATAGCCCAGATAGGACATTAATGCCCTTATGTTTACTCACTTTTGAGCTACAAAATTCATAGTCATGATCAGAACAGGTTTAATTGGCAAAGGAGGCACAGGAGACCATCCAGCATGTCTTGACTTTATCCTCTGGAAAAGCATTTTTGTGAATGCATAAAGGCATCTGAGCCACAAGGTGAAGCAAGAACTTGTAATTCTTAAAAAGTTATAGAACAATATTAGCATGTCACAAACAGTCAGTTCTGGAGAGAAGAGTCAGAATTTATGTGACATTTTCTCTTGCAAGATGAATCTCACCATATTCAGAAAAGGCAGACAAGTTCATCTGGGTAACAGCTTTCTTCTTTTGATTCATGCATTCCAATTAACAACTGTACTAAATACCCTTTCCACAATTCCTATAATGATTTTAATTGTTGAAGTAGTTAGAAGGATTATTAAAGCACAGAAAACACTTTTTGACTCTTAAAACATGGCCTGTTCTGCTCATTCAGAGATCCACAAAATACCAATTAACTGTTATCTGGTTAATCTTGCAGCTTTTTACTGTGTGCAAGAAGCACATGAGCATGACACTAGAAGATTTATTCCTGGTATTGTTCAGGATGATGCATATCCTGGAAGTGTCACCGATGAACCACCCAACTACAATCAATGCTTCATAATTTATACTGAGAAGTTATTGTCTACAGCTGAATCGGGGATAGGAAAATTAGAACATGTTTAATGGGACTGCCATTTTTGCATAATGTTTCCAGTCTTTTTGAAGCGAGAGCTTTGATTTTAGTGATATGACAGGTGCTCAAACTATGACCAACTTTCCAGGTCCTCACTCATCTCTCTGCTTTTTAACAGAAATGCCTTTTTTGTGCTCTCCATCAATTTAAACCTTGATTAAATTTCAAAGTCTAAAGATTTCTAAAGGGATAGGTCCAGCACATTTAAAAAACATATTTCTAAGAGCACTGTCCAAACACTTCCTGAGCTCTAGAAGATTTGGTGTCATGCACATTGCTGTGGGCAGCCTGTCACACACACAGTATCCTCTGATGAAGATCCCCTGATTAGGACTAGAGGGAATGGTTTCAAGCTACAGCAGGGGAGATTCAGGCTGGACATTAGGAGGTATTACTTCTCAGAAAGGGTGGTCAGGCACTGGAATGGACAACCCAGGGAGGCGGTGGAGTCACGGACCCTAGGGGTGCTCAAGGAACAATTGGATGTTGTGTTGAGGGACATGGTTTAGTGGTAGCTATTGGTAATAGGTGAATGGTTGGACTGGATGATCTTTTAGGTCTTTTCCAACCTTGGTGATTCTATGATTCTATGATGCAGCTCCATGCCATTCTCTCAGGTCCTGTCATTGTCACCACAAAGCAGAGCTCAGGTACTAGATCTTTATTACATATGTTCACCTTTAAGTAATGAGCTCTTAAGCAAATAAGTTTTTTTACAGTGCACAGTGAACTGCACATAACATGTATAGCACTGTTTTAAGACACTCGGGTACTTATTACTGACCGCAAAACAAATGAATGACGATGATGATGATGATGATAATAATAATAATAATAATAATAATATAAAAGCATGAAATAATACTTCTTGTAGAAGATAAAGAAATAGTTTTGCAAAACTTGCAAAAAGTATACATGTAAGTCACAAACATCTGGGTTTAGACACTTGCCCAGAAACTCGATATTCCTGGCTCTCCTACATGGCTGCCTGTGCCCATGACGCGTTCTAAAAGTGTATCAAGGGTTCTTCAGGTATTTACCAAGCTGTGGAAGGCTTGTGATTGTTAATAAAACATCCTGTATCTGGTAAACAACAATAAATCACACTGCCCTTTAACACACTGATGACTTTATATTGCACAGAGAAATAATACTGTGAAATATCATTAAAAAAACACACGTGAGAAAGGGTGATAAAAACTATTACCAGTAATTTGCAAGTTGTCATGCTGCTGTCATTACTGACCCAGAGAAAACATACCGTTAATTTCAGGAAGACACTGTTGTTTTGTTTTTGTTTTTGTTTTTGTTTTTGTTTTTGTTTTTGTTTTTGTTTTTGTTTTTGTTTTTTCTCAGAAGGCTGCTGTCAAAATGGAAGACTGATCAGACCCAGATAGTGGAAGGAGTCCTTCAAAGTAAAGGTCAAAAAGATAAAAAAATGTAACATAGATGAAAAAAAAAAAAAAAAAAAAAGTAAAATTTTAAAGTACACATTAGAAGAAAGGAAAAGGAGACTGAAATGATCTACTGGCTGTAATCAGTCTCTCATTGTCATGATGGAAAGAAGTCTAATACAAACATTAATTTACGCAATTAGTTTTTTGTAAAGATGAGTCAAGACAACATTTGGAAAGACAAGTTTGTGCTTGATACCTAATAAATTGTGAAAAAATATGTGTTCACTCCCTGAGTAACAGGATACCACTTGCACCACTCATTCATTCCCTCTTCTCATTTCCTTCTAGTTTCTGTCTTTACCTTCAACATACCAACAATTGGTCTAATTCCCTCCTAACCAAAACCATACCCTATGTCTCAGTGTAGGACAGAGGAGGACCACTCATGTATCCCCTATCTAAATTCACTTTACAAATGAAATAGCTTCTAGGCTATCTTTATGTCTTCCTAACAACCCATATGCTTCCCCACCAGTAAGGAAGCTGGTAATGTATATGAGGCTGGGAGGGTATAGATCCAGGACGAATGGCTACAGGGTTATTATATACCATATGATGTCATGTTAGTAGTAAAAGCTGGGAACAGAAGGGGAAATTATTGGACTTACAGTGTTTGTCTTCCCAGTAACCATTACACAAGATTAAGCTATCATTTTCCTGAAAATGGCTGAATAAATGCCTGCTACTAAGAAGGACTGAATGAATTCTATGCTCTCCTTTTTGTTGCACACATAGTTTTTTCTTTTCCTATTGAACTGCCTTTATCTCACCAATGTGTTTTTTTCACTCTTATTCTTTCAGTTTTTCTCCTGTTCCACAAAGGGGGTGTAAGCAACTTCTGTAGGGCCTAACTGTGTGGGACTAACCCACAGCAGACTCTCAGTTTCCACTTTCAATGACAAGTTTTTTGTTTGTTTGTTTGTTTGTTTTCTCTTATTAAAATAAATCTAGACTTCTAAGAATGAACAAATGATTTCAACTTCTTAATTTATAATAAACATGGAGTTTTCCCTTGCAAGGTGACGAAAACTTGAAAACATTCCAATGATCATACACAACATCTAAAAGGAAGCATTTAATTACATTAGTCAAAGTGTTAGACCTTGCCCAGGGGATACAATGACATTTTGAGCTTTGAAAAAGCCAATCTAGAATCATCAGGAGAATTACAAACTAAAATTTATTTCTTGTTAAGCAAGGAAAGAAAGGTTGAAGAGAAATCTGATGTTGACCTGTGCTCAATAGTCCCCCATTCAGGCAACCAGTAATAAAATTAAGGGTTAGATATCTCAGTCACAGGATACAGTAAAGATCTGATGATCTACAGAAACATTCATTCACTGCTTTTCATAAACACATTAGAAGACATTTTCTCCATATCCTGGTGTCAATAATTTCTATTATGTACCCTCCAGGACTCTACTGTTGATGTTCTTTTGTAGACCTCCACCAGCTCCCACGTCTCTGGCAGCCCTCTTCCGATATCTAGAAAGTCCCATGGCCAATGACACTAGATTACTATGTTGTTCAATAAAAGACATTTCATTATTTTCATTTTGTCACTGACTACGCATGAACCCAGGTGGACTTAGAAATCAGGAATTAAAAGATATAAAACAACAACAAAAGAGCCCCAGCAGTGAAACAACAAACAAACAAACTTAAGAAATCCTCTTATGTAATATGTATTAATTAATGTATCAGAGGAAGAAAGCTTAACCACAGCATGGTTTGTATGTTTTTTAGCCTCCTTTTTCATAATACTCTTTTTAAGACGTAATGCACATCTTAATACTTAATCAAATGGAACAGCAAAAACAACTTTACACAGTGATGCCATTAAAGATTGTATCTTCAAAGTAACTGCACTGGTAATTTTTAATATGTAGCTTTTTAATTATCACATTTCAAGTGCTCGCTTTTGTCAGCTGTATACCTTTCAAATATATGTGTCTTTTAATGCATAAAGATCATGTTAGTATTGTAACCATAATATCATTTGCAGGTCCCCATTATTTCAGTACTGTTAGCATCCACCTTGCAGGTACATAATGCAGGATCCGCTTATGTTTGTATAACTACTGTGCCATTTTGACAGACAACTGCAATGCAAATCCCTTTGTCAATACTCCAACCACCTGTGATGCAAATTTAGATTAATCCTGATTTTCACTGCTTACTTACACCTTTTCGGTAACATAGGCGACACATGTCACAGCAAATCCTACTCACCTTGAAGGTAAGCAGTATATTTGGCACTGTCTCTAGGAGATAGAAAATGTTATCTATTCAGAAAGATCTCTCCATAAGCCTATTCGGAATCTTCATAAATAAAGGAAAAGCCTGTATTTCGACAACCTTCTCCCAATACACAGTATTCAAGTAATAGTGTCTGTGCAGCTCCAGTGTCAGATTACTTGGCTTTTTAAGTCCAGGTTCCCAACCATGAAGAAAATTAATGAAAAATCTACAGTTCAATCTCTTATTTATTTTGCAATGACTCAGTGTTAAATGGATGCAGGCATAGCTTGGGGTAGACACTGCAATGAAATCCATTACCAACATGCCTGGGTCTAGATATTACTTCTCAATATCTTATCAGCTCTTTAACTTTGCATTAATGAAATGTTACTTGCTGTGATTACTGCAACAAAGAGGGAATGGTGCATGAAATAAAAAAAACTGTCAAACCCTTGAGAAAATGCTCAAGACAATGACACATGCGTGCTCACTCTATGCAATGGAATTATATTCTTCTCAAGCGGGAAGCACTGAAACAAATCATAGAATCATAGAATCACTAAGGTTGGAAAGACTACTGAGGTAATCTAGTCCAACCATCAACCCACCCCCACCATCCCCGCTAAATCATGTCCCTCAGTGCCATCCATGTTTCTTGATAACCTCCAGGGGCAGTAACCACCAGCAACCTGGGCAGACTGTTCCAATGCCCCACCATTCATTCTGAGAATATTTTTTTCTTAATTTATGACCTGAATTGGGATCACTATGAAGGAGTGACATCAAGCACACTCAGAATAATAGAAAAAAAAATAATAATAATAAAAAAAAAAGAGTTGTGCAGTTTTTTTTCCTATATTTTAGGTTAAAATGCAAGGAACATAAGGCCAATTCATCCTGGTTTGAATTTCTAGAAAGGGAATATTCTGGGACAATTGAAGGCAGTCTTTCATAAAATAATGTACCCACTAAACTCTTCCATGTGATAGAAACAAAAAATTGTGGAGAATGTGATTGGCAAGCATGCAATACCCATTTCATGGAATAGGTAAGTAAGGTTGAAAAATGTATTTTCTAGTTTAGTAAGTAGGTAGCATCAAATGAAAGGGGTTAAAAGGAAACAAAAAGTTATATTTCATGTAACATATAAGCAAGTTACAGAAGTTCTTGTCAGAAGATACCAGCAGTACTAAAAGTCTGAATGATTTCAAAGGACTAATTTAGAAGCCCATTGGAAAGAAATCAATTGGTTGTTACTTAAATGCATAAAACCCACTTCTGGTTCACAAAGTCCCTGGGCTATAAAAGTTTATTGCCTGGGAGAACAGCGGGAGAAAATATCATGCATGTTTATCCAATCTATATAACCTTCCCAAAGCACCTATTCTGTTTCTGTCACAAGGAAGTCACTGGAAGTCACTGCACACATGGACCTTTCTTCCTACCTAGTGTGAATGAATTAATGTTAGTGAGTCAGGATACATTATGAGGCTTTCTCACTTTCTGGTATGTTTTATGAACAGCAGTAATTCTCTCGTGGTTTTGACTATGCCCAACCACAAAATACAGTCCCATGCCATAGCTGCAATTATTTGTAGTAGTAACGTACCAGGATCCCAAAGAAAGAACTGAATGCAATTGCGCCAAAGGCTGTAAAGACATACACAGCAAAAAGGGCAGTTTTGTTCCCAAGTAATGTAATTTCCAATTGAAATTATATTTGGATATAGAAAAGCTACCCTAAAAGAAACAAAGAAGTCTGTGCACAGGAAAACAACCGAGGGGTGTTGGTTGACACTTGGCTGAACATGAGCCAGCAGTGTGCCCAGATGATCAAGAACACCAGGGGCACTCTGGATTGTATCAGAAACAGTGCAGTGCAGTCAGCGGGAGCAGGGAAGTGATCATCCCCTGTACTCTGCTCTGGTAAGGCTCCACCTCAAGATCTGTCTTCTTTATTGCCTTCTACAGCTACCTGAAAGGAGGCTGTAGTGAAGTGGTAGTCTCCCATGTAACTACAAATAGGACTAGAGGGAATGGCCTCAAGTTGTGCCAGAAAAGGTTCAGGTTGGATATTAGGAAGTTCTATTTCTATTTCTATTTCTATTTCACCAGTTCAGTACCTGGTTATTGTTTAATACAATATGCATCAGATATCATTACGGAAATACTGTTTCCCTCTTTCTTCTTGTCACTTTTAAGTAGATGTGAAGTGATTTAAGGGGTAACTCCATTCTGTGTACTGTGCTGTGGATTGAATCCACTCAAAATTAATGGACCGAGTGCTTCTAAACTTGTTTTGTAAAAGCCTAACTGCATTTCTGATATCAACTACAGATGCCACAAACCCAGAGGTATATTTGAAACTCATACAACCAGTCCATTATATACATTTTTTCTCCTTTCTCCACCTCAATAACAGAAGTGATTCCATCATATCTCCTTCGCTCAGGAAGAACTCATGTCTGACTATATCATAGTTGGCATTTCTGATCAAATCACAGAAGCCATGTTCCCCTTTATTCCCTTTTTCTACACCTCTCTCTCTCACTGAGAGTTTTCAATCTGATGACTAACAGCAGCAGAACTCGATTTCTCATTCTGCTGTGTTTCGCCAGGCTGCCTTGTTATTTTAAAGACTCTCCTCCATATGGTGACACAATGTAGTCCCAATATTTCAGTGTTTTCCAGGGGAGCATCCAACCAGTAATCCGATATCACGTTGCCCTCTAGTGGCAAGTACTTAGCAACTCTCGCTTCGCTACATCCAGCTCTTCCATGTGCTAATTCCTTTTCCTGCTGCATTCTAGTTAGTTTGTGCTGTTTCATTATTTGTTATAGATAGATAGATAGATAGATAGATAGATAGATAGATAGATAGATAGATAGATAAGATAGACAGACAGAAAGACAGACAGATAGATATTTCAGGCAGTTGTAGAAAGTGACAAGGTGTCCCCTAAACCTTCTCTTCTCCAGAATGAACAATAGCAGATTCCTCAGCCATTCCCCATAAGAACTGTGCACCAGACTCTTCACAGTTTCATTGCCCTTTTCTGGACACACTCCAAAGCCCTGTTGTCTTTCTTGTATCAAGGGCTTCATAACTGAACACAGTACTTGAGGCGCAGCATCACCAGAGAAGAGTGTATGGGAATAATCACTTCCTTGCTCCTACTGGATGCATTGTTTCTGATAGAAGGCTGGATGCCATTGATCTTCTTGGATACCTGTCAACTAACTTCTTCTTAGTTGACAGCTACCTGACAACTAAAACCCCACATACATTTCCTCTGTGCAGCTTTTTGCCGCAAGCCTGTAGAGATGTGTGGGGTTGTTGTGACCCAAGTGCAGGACTCAGCCCTTAATCTTGTTAGACCACATACAAATGATCTCAGCCTATCAATTCAGTCTATCCAGTTCATTTGAATTTATCCAGAGCATTTATTCATCTGAATATCCAAGATATTCAGGAAAGGCCTATCCTACATGTATGGGACATGCTGTGGCAGTGTCTGATCACTATTCATTCCACATGAAAAAATAATTACAATTTTCCTCCATGATGAGCATCTCAGCTGTTTCATCCACTCAATGATCCAATACAGTATAATTTTCAACATTAAGGTAATTGTCTTTGGTTTTGTTTTGTTTAATTTATTTTCCAAAGACACTAAAGCCCAGTCAGACTTCCAGAAGCCACACCATCAGTGCATTCAGTCTGTCCGGACTACACAACCCCCTTGAAAACTAGTTATATGGACTCTAAGCAGACTCCAGACCTGACAAACATGATGGGAAAGCCCAGGTAATGGAAGAGGTCATTGACTAAAAATGTTTTTATTATCATAAGTGACTAACAAACACCCCCAAAACAGAATAAATGCTATAAAAAACCCTACAAAAGCTCTTGCAATCTGTTTGATTAATGCCACTGCAAAAAATATAGCAGTATTATATATTTATTCCAAACTGCACCATTGATTTAACAGGATAATATCTATTCTACCTTGGCTTGAACTCACTGTTTTCCTTCTGTTCAGCAATCTTCTTTTAGACTGACTGCAATATTAAAGTCCTTCATGAATTATGAGGCCAGTGGTGAGCATTACCAGAAATTAGTATACAGATTAACATGCCAATCCCACACTAATGAGGAATCAAAATGATGGACAGCATTTGAGTTTCCAAATACTGAACAAAGTGGTGAATGAGGTGCCCTCAGATTCTCACTAATAAGCTCTGGAGCTTTTTGTATAACTGAGAAAGCAAAATAAATAATTACTTAAATAAATATAAATTAATAATAATAATAATAAAAAGTCAGATCCTCTAGTGTGTGACTTTTTGTTATTCTGAGGGAAAATTATAGATATACAATCCAGTGAAGACTTTGTAGGACTCTTGGATGTACTAATGAGCTGAAGGCACCATCTGATACAAATGGACAGTATCCATTTCTGTCACCAGAGGACAAGGAGAAACCTCCCCTGCACACATGTCCTTGAAATCTGTTTACAGTGTGTTCGTTAAAGCAGTGCTTGCTTGAAACATAAAACAATTTTATATGCAGCCTTTCTGCTCCTTGCTACTTCTCTTCTTTACAATGCTAATGTCACCTTCTCTCAGTAATCTGACCAACCTTCTAGTTTCAGAAATCTAATACGCTACTCTAATGTTTCTAAGATAAAAGGTACTAATAGCAGCTCTGATAAAGATACACAACTGAAAACAACATAAGCGACTGCTAATTTCTGAGTCTGCTGGTTAGCTGCTTGCCATTATTCTCTAATCTGTGATATTTACTGCTGCTCCTGAAGAAGGTGCCACATGGAGTGGCCTAAGATACTATTAAAGAACGGCACCCCTCCACATCAATATGACCAGATAACTGATTCTGTATTTTACAATCAACAGACTATCTTTCTTGGGAGAAAACTGGATAGTGGCTACAGCAGGGAAACAAAACAATGCCAGACCCCTTTCTGGAAGGCAGGAAAAAAAAAAAAATAATAATAATCCACAAACATAGGAATTAATATGGAAGTTTTGTACAACTGGAACTTAGGCTGATTTGTTTTCCCAAACAGATTCATCCATCTTTAATCAGCAACACCAGCTGTCCCTGCTGGGAAAGTCTGCGTCTCTTTTTCTGCTTGTCCCTGGTTGTGCTGAACTGGCGTTTCCAAAAGTAATTACCTCACCAAAGTGCAGTTGAACACAGAGAAATACTACAAATTGCTAATTCGGTGCCAGCTACGCTGATTCACAAAGCTGAAAGTGCAGGTTCAGCTCAACAAAAGTCACAAAAGAACTTCAGCAAAAAGGACAGGTTGCTTCACAGCTGGATGGGAAGGGATGACTGGCTCCTGATAGAATACAGATCCAAGGCATTGTCTCAAGCTGCACATTTGAGAAGTGCTATATAAAAGAGAGCCAGCTTTGCATATGCGTGTGTGTATATACCAAGACAACGATAGCTAGATAGCTATGGGTAGCGGGGTCATGTGGCATTAAGCAGCTGAACAACAAATGCATTTCTTTACTTCATATTACTTTTAGTGGCAATGCTCTAACATTTCATGTTCCTGAGATAATAAACTGATTTGCTGTCATCAGTCTTGATTTTTATGATCTAAAGTTGTGATTATAGTAGAGTATTAAAGTAGTTCACAATGCTAAAATCAAATTACAGTGTAAACAAACAGTCTGTAATCATGAAATTCAAGTACTGTCTCCTTTTAGCTACACCTTTCCATTACTAGATGTCACCCTTCGCCATAAGCTCAGTTGCAAGTCTTCCATTGTAAAGGATAAACATATAAGCCCGCTCACAGTGATTTCACAGATATTCCTCTGTTATTCATCCTGAATATTAAAATAAACATAGTCCATAGGTGATGTACTACTACTCTTTGCCTAACATTATGCATAGTGCTAAGATATACTGCCTTTCATCTTGAAGGATCTTATAATGCAGTACTGCCTGTTATGGAAATTGCTTATTCTCTACTGAAACTCAGATGTCACTGAGAAAAAAACAGCATTAGTCAGTTCATTCTACCCATACCTCTGTGAGAGCTACATGAAGCTATTCTAATCTTGTCTTTTAGAAGCACTGTCTGTACATCATTAATTTATTGAGATTTGTAAGTACTAAATCCTTATGCAAAATCTGATAAACTTTGAGTGAGTTATTTTGTATTTCTTATTACTAGCATCTTTCCAGCACTGAAATACAGTCAGTAATTGCAGACTGTGTCTTGACAATCTATCTAAAGTGATGAAAGGGCACTACAATAGTAAAAGGTATCTCTGTCATCAACGGCATTTGTACAGTTCTGCTTCTGCATTCATTTTGTCCAGTAAATTAATATTGAACTCTGATTAGTTGAACATCTCGATAATAATACTCAAGAGTCTTTTGGGAGCAGTCCTGCAGTGAAAGTGCTCTGGGGGAGCCATTCCAGTCATATAATAGCTGAAAGCATGGCACACAGCCAGATTATCCAGTCCTTTGTGTCTGCATACACCTATAAAATTAGTATGTTACACGACAGAATCATTTTGTCTAGGTGAAACAATTAAATAAGCTGCAAATAAGAAAAACAAAAACATAAACAAAGTCTACTGAGTGTCCCAACTAATTGAAGTTAATGCATATAAAGGCAATTTTGCTTTCATCTGCCTTCAAATAATTTCATTAATCTCAATATCATTAATCTCAATGGGAAATTGGCAGTATTTCATATGAGGTTTATAGGGCCGCAGAAGGGATATATGTTGAATCAAATTGTGTCCCAGAAGTATGATAGAACCATCTACACTTATTTCTATTGTTTAAGCACGATCTGTGTAGTTATTATCACCTCACAGAGACTCATGTTCCACCCTGTGAAATTTGCATGAAAACAACAGCTGTCCAACAACAGTAATTGCAAGAAAGAAGGGTTAAAATAGGCAGCTATGAATTCTCTTTGGCAAAATTAGCAAATTCATCAGAATTAGCTTCTGCATGACCAGATGAGATAGAATCATACTATGAGCATGTGGATCCTCCAAGTACTATAAAAGTTAACATTAATTAAAATGCTTATTTTCCATCTGTACTTTGGAATCCATTTCTATCCAGTCTGCTGTATGTGTGCATTCCTGCAGAAACTTTGCAATCCGGGCATTTTCATTAGGGTTTCCTTTTCAGAAGCAGAATGATACAGTTGGGAACAGAGGAGAGAGAACTGAATTGTAACTATGTTTTCCATTTTCACGCCTCCAAAGAAATTATCTGGAGAGTCTGCTAACATATCTCAAGAACCACTGAACTCTTGGCAGTGACCATTGAGATTGCTATGTGCATATGATCGGGCACAAGGGGAACCGTCCTTGGTGTTCCTGGAAGAGTAAGAACAGAGCCAGAGCAAAGAGGTACATATAAACAGACCCTTGAAGCCATTCCTTTTTTCTCTGCATTTGCAGTAATATCTTAAAGGAAAAGACAGATGTGGCCAGATAAGCCTGGATTTCTTTCTTCACACCTTTAGTACCTAAATATTTGTTACAATCTGCATGGCTTATAATACTTACATGCTTATAATTTGTGAGTCTTCTAGTGGGGCAGGATTTAAACATAATGTTAAAACACAATGCAGTGAGCAGGATGTTGGAGGATGAAGGTGGCAGCAGCTCAAAATGAGTATTTAATAGCAACTAGCAAAATTTGGACTGTTACATCTGTTAATCCTTTTATGCTACAGTCTGCATCTGCTATTGTTTCATGATGCATACTGAATATTCTATCCCTTTCAATCATTGCTTTTCTCATTATAGTTTTAGTTCATTTTATATTACATGCAACATTTCCTGTTTTCTAATACTGCAAAATCATTTCAATAACAATTTTCAAAGAGTTCAATGGTCCAGATCATCCTGAGCACTAGCACCTATAGTCCCTACTTGAGCCTAAAATCAAGCTGTCATCTTTCCTTGTTGGAATAATTGGAGTCTTCCAAGAAAAAAACAATGAATCCTTGTATGCTCCCGGTATGGCCATTGGAAAAACAGATGCATGTGACTGTAAGTGCCAGGCTATTCCTTTTGGCAGAGAAACATCTGGAGGCTACTCTTGAACAGAAGGTAGCCATACTCGTAGCAGTTCTTCTGACTTGCACAGGCTACAGGTATTGCTTTTAGGTTTCTACATATGACTTCAAGGTTAGTCTGGATAAACTGCACTCTGTAGTTTAGATACAGTAGTGAAGTTGGATGCAATACAAGTGTTGCACAAAAACAATACCTCAAAGCTGGCTCTGCACTTGGATGACCAGGAGAGCTAAGACTAAACCTTACATTACTTCTTCTAGCTAAATCTTGGCAGCTAAGTCTGTGCATACTACTAGAGATAAGATATATCGGATTGAGTCTCTACAATTGGAAGAGCAGTATCACAAGATGCTCAAAAACATCTTGCCCTTCTAAAACTGCTGAACTTCTTGACACATAAATGATATAACAGAACGTTGGTCTGACGTCTCTCTCACAAGTAACGTTACATGAAGCAGATTGTATCAAACAGCCAGACCTCCACCAAATACGTTTGATCAGTGCATTTTTTTTTAACTGAAAACAAACAAACAAACAAACAAATGTATATTAATTATCAGAACACTTTAGAAGTCTTCCTGGAAAAACCCAGACAAAGTGAGCACAATCAGTCCCAAGAAAAGTCATTTTGTATTTACAATTGTTTATTTCATGCAGCAAGCACTTGAACCACAGCTATGATCTCTGATGCCAAAGGCTGACACAGCTCTAGCAAGCACCAAGATGCTCAGTATCTGTGCCAGCTATGAATGATACATGTACAAAGAGTAAGGTTTACTCTGAGCAACGTTAAAAGAAGGTTTTGATCATCTGATCAAAGAGTCCTGTAAATCAACTTGCACTTTAATGTAGTGAATACAAAGTTTTGTTCCTTCACAAATGGAATTGACTTGCTATATGTAGGGCAGAGCTGTTTATAAGACACACAGCACTGCTTCAGTTGTCATTTTGCACTCTGTGTTGGGATGTTTTAAAACAGTGGGGAAAAAAAGAAAAACAAAAACACTTTAAAATTTAAATAAATTTTTTAAAATATTATCTGAGGTAGGAGGGAACTATCTGTCATAGATGCTTAGATAGGAGTAAGAAGTATACATTTTTTCAAGTAAGTCATTAAGCTTTGCGTTTATAGGATATATTGTCTCACTGACCTTGAACAGTGTAATCAAAAGAGATTTTAAATCTTTTGCATGCTGTGGCTTCTACAACTCGGGTAAAGTCCATTTAATCTCCTCAATTGGCATAAAAAGCATTTTTGCTTTTAATAGAAAAACAACAACAACAACAAACAACTATAAAGTGAATAACAAAAACTTATTACATGGAATAAAGAAGCAAAGTATCAAGCAGAAGGAACAGAAAACCGGTTTGGAAATTAAGAACGAAAATCACTGAATCCATCAACTGTACATGAGCCTTTTTTTCTTTTCTTTTTTTTTTTTTTCTTTTTTTTTTTTTTTCCAGCAGTTTTCTTTGATATTAAAATACCTTCAGATTATGCCTATGAGAGTGAAATGCAACAGAAATAAAAGTAACAGAAGATAAACTCATCTTAATATGTATTCTCAGAACAAGTGTTTCAAGTTTTCATATTATTTCCATGTGTTATTTCTCCATATGTTACTTCTAAATATTCAGAAAAGTTGGGTCATTTTCAAAAACTAAGTAGAAAAGGTCTGAAAAGGAAAAAAAAAAAAAAAAAAAAAAAAAAAAAGGAAAAGAAAAGAAAAGAAAAAAAGAAAAAAAGACAAAGACGAGCAGAAGTTAATGTTATACAGAGTAATTTATGTTTCCATAGACTAATTTTACAACTGCACCTTTGGCAGTCTCACATTTTTCTTATCAGTTGACTAGTGATTTGAGGTGCTCACAAAACGGTCATGTCACAGGAAGGTTCTATTCAGTTATGTGACTCCGTCATACGCATTTGTACCTGCAGACTCTAAATCCCAACTTAAATCTTAATATCAAGGAAATTGAATCCATCTTGCTTAGAGTGAGTAAGCAACACACTACAATGTAGAACAAAAGTGTTGTACTTAGTTAGGAATAGCAGCTGGTTCTTTTAATACTGACTCTGCCTTTAGACGTCTGCTAATGTGCGCACAACTGGAGTTTCTCAGAAACCAAAATCCTGTGATTCAGTCCGAAGGTTCAGTCACTTTATGTAATGCACAAGTAAACCGAATGTTAATGGTCTACTATTGACTACATACTTAGCCTGGATTAGCTCTGGAGTTTCTTGACCTAATAATGCTGGCCAAAATATATTGTTAGCCCAAGCCCTTAATAATACTTTATTAAGGATCCATTCCTGCTTCTATTGAATTCAATGACTCGCTCTTCAACTGGCTTCTAAAAAAAAAAAAAAAAGTTTAAATGGAGAATTTGGCCCTTTAGAAATAATAGAAGAAAAAAATATATATTTTCTTCATCAATTTTTTTAAAATTTCTCATTAGATTGAATTAACTAATTTAATATGAATCTGAAAATTATTTTAACAGACTTCTCTAGCATTTCAGCTCATGAGCAACACTTCAATGCACTCTAAAAAAAGCTATATTAGATGTGTAATGACTACATATTATGAACTTGATATGAAGTATACGAAGTGTAAATGATCCACAGTAAGGCCTGTAGTGAATAAAAGCCTCTAATCTTTAAAAGACTGGTCCAAAATATTTTTCCACATATTAAATATAATCATTTTTCCACCTGACTTTTGGATGGGAGTTCATTAAAAGATCTTTTCCTGTGTAGTTTATTTACTGTTCAGTGTTATGTATTTTATAGACTCACATAAATCATGTTGAAGTTTACACATATGGGAAATGGATGTCAACAAGAACACATATCCACAGAACTTTGTTCTCAAAGGATGTACAAATTGAATGCCATAAACATAAACCAATTAGCAAGAAAGGAAAACAGTGGCCTCTTTTTTCTCATCCTTCTCTCAGATGCTGATAAGAGATAAGCAATAAATTCAGAGAACAAAGGCCCATTTAGAAAATGTCTTGGTACACATCATCTTGAGATTACAACTGGGACAAATCAATGGAGGGATACAAAAGAACAACTACAAAATGGTCAAGTGACCAATTTTTCTATAAATAGAGAAAACTAGCTAATATTGGGACCTTGAAAATAGTTATGCGGCATTCTATACACAGAACACCTACTCCCTTTATAAGAAAGTTGCCTCTTGGAAGTCTCTTGGAAGAAAATCACACAAAATGCTTTCCATTTCATGCATGTGAGCAATATAAAATGTGGCTTGGTGCTGACTCTCTCAACCCTTGGGCATTATGGTAAAAAGCGAACTGTGAATCTTTCTTTGCTGAGAAGCATGAAAGAAAAATATCTATAGCGTCATATACTGTGTGCTGGGCAGTACTGATGATTGGCTGGGAGATATGTACTCTGTGTATAATGTGATAACTCTTCTCCAATTTCTATGTTGAAGCATCATTTAATGTTACTTCTGGGATAAAGCAGCCTAACCTCTCATTTTTCTCTATGTGACTAAAGGCATAGGGTAGCCTTCTGTAGACATTGCACAGTGTTTGTGATCTAGGAGCTTGAAAGTGTGCACCACAACCGGAACTCAGCTCTATAATCAGTGGCAGTACAGTTATGTCTGTGGAATCCTGCAGTTAAGGCACCAAATATAAATCAAAGGCCAGAGTGTATCTGTATATACAGCACCATGCTAACTTGACTGTTTCAAGTCTAGTCCAAAGGATATCTGCCTAGCAACACACAGACTAATATTGTTTTTGCTGATCCCTGAGACAACAAGCCATTCACTTCAGACTTGTATATTTCAATTTATGTCTAGAAACGCTTAAAATACATTATAAAGTAAAATAAAAAAGGTAATGTGAAATTTCTAGGAAAATGAACATTAATATTATGGAACCAATGCTATATCACTTCTGATATCCAACTACCTGAAACATACAGTTAAAACAATTACCAAGTGCACAAACTAATGTATGCAGAACACAACATTATATACTACAGCTGAGCTGAAAGTAATGTCTTCCATTTTATTATGCTGGCACACAACATCAGAGGCTAATGTTGGTGATATGACAGTGGAGGTTGAACATGCTGTTTCATTTTGTTTCCATGCAATGGATGGCAGCAGAGGGACAGCCTGACAAAGTGGCATCTGACATGGAAGTGCATATGAAACAAATGTGTGTAACTGAATTTCTGTATGCAAAAAATTGCACCCATTGGCATTCACTGACACTTGGTGAACATTTATGGAGACCAAACACTGGATGTGAGCACAGTGAGGAAGTGGGTGGGGTGTTTCAGCAGTGTTGACAGCAATGTGGAAGACAAGCCACATTCTAGATGGCCATATACAGCTGTCACGCTACCAAATCAGTGGATTATGATAAAAGAACAGTGTACAGAGTTATTTTTTTTTCTTCATAATGCCTTATCATACTCTTAGAGCATTAACATACATATCTGTTTCCACCTTTCTTAGAATCATAGAATGACCTGGGTTGAAAAGAGCCATAATGATCTCCTGGTTTCAACCCCCCTGATATGTGCAGGGTTGCCAACCACCAGACCAGGCTGCCCAGAGCCACATCCATCCTGGCCTTGAATGCCTCCAGGGATGGGGCATCCACAGCCTCCTTGGGCAACCTGTTTCAGTGTATCACCACCCTCTGGGTGAAAAAAATTCCTAATCTCTAACCTAAACCTCCCTTGTCTTAGTTGAAAACCATTCCCCCTTATCCTATCACCATCCACCCGCATAAACAGACGTTCCCCCTCCTGCTTAAACACTCCCTTTGAGTACTGGAAGACCGCAGTGAGGTCTCCCTGGAGTCTTCTCTAAGCTAAACAAGCCCAGTTCCCTCAACCTTTCCTCATAGGAGAGGTGCTCCAGCCCTCTGATCAGCTAAGTGGCTCTCCTCTGGACTCATTCCAAGAGCTCCATGTTCTTCTTGTGCTGGGGTTCCCAGGCCTGGATGCAATACTGAAGATGGGGCCTCACAAGTGCTAAGTAGAGAGGGACAATCACCTCCCTCTCTCTGCTGGGCACCCCATTTTTAATGCAGCCCAAAACACAGATGGCCTTTTGGGCTGCAAGCACACACTGGCTCATATCCAGCTTCTCATCCATTAGGACCCCCAGGTCCCTTTCCGCAGGGTTGCTCTCAAGGAGATCTTCCCCCTGTTTGTATAATTGGGGTTGCCCCAACCCAAATGAAGAACACTGTACTTGGCCTTATTGGACCTCATTAGGTTTACATGGGCCCACTTCTCCAGCCTGTCTAGGTCCCTCTGGATGGCTTCTCTTCCTTCCAATGTATCACACAGCTTGGTATCATTCACAAACTTGCTGAGGGTAGGTACATCATGGCACCAAATAAGCTGAAGTCTTGAGCTTCCAGGATCAGGCCAAAAAAGATGACATTTCTCTTGCAACACAATAACGCCAGGCCCCATACCAGATTCAAGACCATGGAGCGCATAACTGGTCTTGGTTAATTGTCTCACTACACACATCATATAGTCCAAATTTGATGCCATCTGACTTCCACTTGCTTGGGCCAATGAAAGAAAGAGTACAGTAGCAACATTTTTCCAGAAACAACATTACAGTACCATTACAGTGAGTCACGTCCATTGGAGAATATTTTAAGCAGTAGTCATGCAGGTTTATTGGTGGTGAAAATGCATAGTTAATGGTGGTGTTTATGTTGAAAAATAGTTTTCAAGCTTAGAATTCACTCTATCCATCAAATATTGTTGTGCTCTTTCCATCTGTTGTATTTTGCATGGAAATAAATAAGAGTATTTACTTTCAGAGCAACCTAAGTACATTAGAATATTCAGAGAGAGTGTACAGATATATATGCACTATTCATAATTTTAATGTTTTTATATGACATTAGGAGGGGGTTTTTTTGGAAAAAATGCCAAGCTATACCAGTCAATCTAGGAATTTTCTAACTTTGTATCATTTAAGTTGGCTCTAGCTAATCTCCTTTACATATATATTTAACATATTTAAAGCAGAAAAAGAATATTTCTGTAGATATGCAGATACATAAACAACAATTTGAACTACAACTTGCACACAGAAACAAGTGCAGTGATTCCAATATTTCATAATCCATATCATGCCAGGTGATAGGAAGTATCAGTTACATGAGAGAAGTACAGGTGATATTTTCCTCATCCATGTCTGTTAGATCCACTAGCTGTTTCCTCATGAAAATTAAATTATGGACATAGCTGTATCTGTTGTCCTTCTACAGCCTCTGAGTATGAATTCATGATGTGTTTTCCATTGCACAGACTGGCTGCTCAGATTACTCTCTGAGGGCAGGATTTAGACTCAGCTGAACTTTTCATGCAGTGTGCAACTTATAAAAAAAGAATTGGTTTTCAAAATAAATTACAGCCTCATGTTAGAAAAACAGAAATACAGCTGGCTCCTATGTGGCTTTTTTATATATTGATATGGCCTCTCTGGTTATTTCTTTTGGATTAATTGGCCCTATGTGTGTAAAATGCTGGGACAGTTATTGTAAGTGAGAGGTATATTATATCTAGCATGAGACAGGAAATCTTATTATGGTGGAGGCAGAATTATATATAAGGGCAGCCAAGAAAGCACTGCATGCAAAAGATCTATGCACAGCTCTTAGTATCGGAAGTTTGATACCTGTCCTTAGAAACAGAATTTTTCTTCTCAAAAATGATGAAAAATTTTAAAACATCTGTCTTTTCCCAACAATTCATACATAAAAGCATAGGGTATGTTTACACTGTTTAATTGATTAGAACAAGTATTTATCCCTAGGTTTCCTCTGACACTTTCTTGTGTCACTGAAGTATCCTGGGAGTGCTGCTGTAGCCTGAATGTTCAGAATGAACCATGGCCGTGCATTTTGTGCTTTGAGAAGAAGGCTGGACAAGAAGACCAATCTGCACCAGTCTATCATAGAATCATAGAATCATTGTCTCGTGCGGGATGGAAGGGACCTTAGAGAACATCAAGTCCAACCCCTGGGATTCGAGCCTCCTGTGTAGCAGAGTGGCATGAGCTCACATTGCTAAGAAGCGTAGCAAGATCACCTTGAGATTCTTGATACTGTCAAGGAAAGTTCCACATGATGAAGAGAATCGCATTAATGCAGACCTTTTCTCTTTTTAAAGTTTTTTTTATTTTATTTTTTTTATTTTTCCACAGATTGCTTTTGGAAATTATTTCTTGTTACATCCTAATCCATTAACCGTATTTTAACATCGATTTTGGATCATCTAATGGGGATGCCTGTGACAGAGAGAATGCAAACAAGTAAGTGGCAGGGCTGATCAGGAGTACAAGACTTGAGTTAGCATCTTGACTCTGTACTTGGTAAGAATAGAGTAACTTCCTCACTTCGCTTAAGTAAGATAAATAAATAAATAATTGTTCTCAATGTAATATCCTCAGTGAAATGTACACTTTATGACATCAAAAGATACAAGAAGTTTTAATAGCTCTTCTGTGACATATTACTATGAATCTATTAAATGTAACGTACAGAATGTGCAAAGTAGCTAAAATTATGTTAATATTTTGCTTTGTTCTCCTATGACTTGGAGTACATTATACTGCTTCCAGTTCTTCAATGGCCACAACATTTAGTTACTTCAAAGTCACTGTTAGTATCATTTTTCTTCCTCATCCTATTTTCATTAATCCATTCTTAATTTATCACTATTATTTTGTTTAAAGTACTGTAATATCTCTTCTACTACAGTTTAGGAGACGATGGCACCTTTTTCTAATAGGAAGAATAGGTGAGGCATAAGGGAAATTGCAGTTGAAAGATCTGTTCTAAACAATGTGAGGAGGACAGAAACTTTCAACAAATATTTTTGTCTATTTTCTGTGACAAAGTAGGAAGGAAAAGCTTTCTATTTGAAGAATAAGAAAGAAGATTTATTGATTCTAAGAATAAACAGTGCTGTGCTTAATTCATGATTTTACCAGTAAAGAAATGGAGCTCTGGATAAAACATGACTGTTTTAGAGGGTTAACAGATATGCTTCTAATCCAATAAAATGTGTTGCAGTTTAGTCAGGGGAATTGGAAATGGGAGAAAAGAAATGCTGAAGGGTTATGATATAAGTATATTCATAGGTGTTCTAAAACATAATTTACCAGCTTGTAGGAGTGCCTGAACAGGTTGCCCACAGAGGTTGTGGAGTTCCTAAGGAGATACTTAACCCATCTGGACACCTACCTTTGTGATCTATTTTAGGATACCTGCTACAGCAAGAGGATGGAACTCAATGATCCTCTGATGCCCCTTCCAACCCCTTAAATTCTGTGATTTTGTGAATCTGTTACTTCACTTTGTAATTAACAATTATTATAAATGTGAAAAATCAGGTACTATTTTAGGTATTGTCTTCAGTTGGCAACTTTATATTGAAATGACATGTTTGGCAAATACATTTCACTTAACTGGTTTATGCTTGTTCTCTTGGTAATTCCTGGTTGTATGAGATTATTTCATGACTTAACTCTCACACTGTCTCCACCACTATACCAATAATCTTGACACCTCCACTGTCACACTCAAAGCCCAGATTTTTCAAGATCATACAGAAGTTAGCTAGGGCTTAGATTTGAAAAGTGATCGAGTGGAATACAAGTATTGATGATTTTGTCCTTTACAGATGTCTTATGTAAAAATAACTGCTTCATTTGGGGTCAGGAAAGATCCTATCCTCCATCAAAGTATTAACAATCTTAAACATTTTTGTTGTACGGCACTTTGGAACTGCTGAACTCCTTGACATTATGAAATCCCCAATTATCTTGGATACTTTAGAGCAAGAATATACTTCTGTAGTAAAAAATAATGTAATTACTCTTATTGGGATTTGTCTAAAAAACTTCTGTGCTTTCTTATTATTTTTGTGTTCTCTGACTAAGAAACACTTTTCTGAAGGAGCTGTATTTAGAATGGAATAACAGAAGAGAATAATTAAGTTTGGAGAGGAGATCTGGACATCAGTAAATACAACTCCTGTTCAAATCTTTGATCACTGTTATGACTCTTGTGTGTGTATGTGTGTGTGTGTGTGTGTGTATTTAGGTACATTCTTCAACACCTGTACCATCAGAATTGTATTATGCACTTGAAATGAAGGAAAGACTAGTGCAAATATACTTGTACAGTCTACCTAAAAATTGGCTTATCTGTCCCAGCAACACATTGGACTTTTTCATTGTGCAATCATATTAAAACTTGACAGACTTTCACTGATGAACCTCTATGGCCAAGTCCCTCTCTTCCAGCTCTTCTTAATTAATGAACTCCTAGATGGTAATGGACAGGTTAGAAACTTGTCTTCCAAGCTTACTTTATACTACACTCTTGCACTTTATGAATTTCATATCATTCCTATTATTTCTGCTCTGAAGGTCACTTAATTCTTTCTCTATGACATAGCTGCACTTTATTGCCCTCCAAATGGTGCTTCCCAATTGTTGCTTCTTTACCAATGTGAAAACACTAAACATGACTGTACCTAAAATTGATTTTTGAGTAATTTCAGTAGCAATCATACATCATTTTTGGTAGATCTTGCTTTCAACTCCCCATTCTTGTAGTTTCTCTATTAAACACAATCATCTAGATCTTAAATATTTCAAAATGTTCTTCCAGGACAAATTCTTTTCTGTACTTATAAGTATATTTCATTTACTTATTAATCAATGTTCAGAAAAAGCTGTCATGATCTACATCAAATAATATTTCATTTCATCTCACTTTTTTTCTACGCAGTGTCAATCATTTTTCCTTCAAAATGAATTGGTGGCTTGATAATTTCACAGATGAAACAGCTGTACAGAAACAAAAGTTTGTGAAGTTGATATGCAGATGTTTGGTCTATCAGAAGTGGAACTATTGATTCAGTAGAAATTTCTAGCCTAGATGAGAGAAAAGGCGACGAAAAATTTAAAGATGCTGGGAGCATGGTTAAATTTTCTTATGCAAAACAAAACAAGGAAAGGGTCTTTGAGTCATCTTGAAAACTTTATTTGAAATATAGAATGTGTTGTTATTAGGTTGTATTTGGAAGAAAAAAAGGGTAAGAGGAACTTCAAAAAGAAGTAGCTTTCACTGATTCCCAATCATTTTACATTCCAGATTCAAAGCATATCTGCACTACCTCCACAATTCAGCAAAATAAACATGCCAAAATACAGCCACAAAGATATTTGAACAAAGATAAAATGCCTTCATTCGCTGTTCTATTTCAGAAAACAAATTAATGTCAGATGAACAGTCTTTAAGTTAGAAAAACGAGCAAAATGACCAGTTTTCTTTTACATTCTCAAGGCCATTCATTTGTATGGTTGACATTTTAACACTTTGCTTCAGTGTATTTTACATGCTGTTAACATTCCCTGTCGAACCTTCAAGATGAAGAGCTACAAATGTAAAAGGAAAGCAGGCACTTGAACTGGCCATATCAAAGTTCCTACTTCCCCTGTTTTATATATTCAAGTGCAGCTAAGTGAAGAAACATCAGAAAGATAATTATCTAACTAATTTTCTTATTACTTTTAATGTGAAATTATCATCACTGGATTTTCAGTTTATGGAAAGAATCTTTAGTCTTGGAAGCACGGGTACTTTAAACTGCCCAAAAGTTCCAGCTGAGCCCACAGAACAACTCGCAATAATTCACATTAAGCAAATGTGTGTTTTTTTAGTGTGTTCCAATGCAGAAAGGTGCTAAAATGCCTTCTACATAGAATTCTGTTAAAATTTCAAGAACGTATCTTACACTGTTTGCTGTAACTCTATGATACTCCAAATGATCTACATCTGTAACTTGAAATGCAGTTCACATATTTTCCTCCAGAAGACTCCAATTTCTGATTAATTAATATTGTGATTTGCTAAGTAGTCACTGTCTGAATCTCACTGTGGTTCAGTACAATGAAAGAATGCAAAGTGCAAATCACATTAGATCAGAAAGTGAATCTATAGCCCAAGAACAAAAGTACACCAACTGTCACAATGAAGTCTATAAGTGTAGGTTACACTTGAGTAGTTGAATATACAAATATCATGTTCACTTTCCCACTATTAAGCCCACATGAAGAAAAGACCCGGAAATCGAACCTATTGCTTTTTGAATTTGAAGATCTTTTCCTACCTACATTATCCCCCAGAACTTCCTCTACTTCACCTACTTTGCATGCAGTCCTAACTATTCTCTTTCCTTGACCACAGAAAGGGCAGTAGATGCCTCTCACATCCCTTTCTGTTAAAGCAGTATGTTTTGCTTCACTTCTCATGAAAAGAAAGAGAGAGAGAGAGAGAGACAATTTCAATGAGATGATGTGTTTGACCTCTCTGTTAATATTCAAAATGCTGGTCAGGAAGGTCAGGAGCAAACATCAGCTTCCTTTCACACCTCTTAGCTCATTCCACAAATTAATAACATCATACTGGGAGCAGCCTAGACCATGAGTAATGAATGTTAGCCATAGTTCCTGCTGGCTGCTTCCGAGGATGCATTTATTTTTCTCATTATCTTACACACAATCTCCCAGCTATTGTCTGCTACCCTTGCTCACTCAGGAAACCTCAGAAAGTGCTAAAGATGTCAAGAAGCAATAAGCCTCATTTATTTTTATGGCCTTCATCAGCACTTTCTTTTTTGCTTAAAGGCCTATAATAGAATCCACTGATTAGAATCAGTACCATATCAGAATATAGATATGATAGCCCTTTTCTGAAGGTGAATGGGCTACTGAAGGACACTTTCTCTGTCTGACACTTCTAGAGGATACTGAAGCAAACTAAAGTTATTTATTATTATTATTTTTTTTTATTTCCCCTTCATGCCACTTTCCTAGGCATTGGGAAACTGTTTAATAAAATCGTAAGAAAGATGGTCATAAAAAGACTAGCTAATTGAAAGAAAATTCTTCAATTGGCACAATACCATGATATATGGAGTCAGATTTAACAACCATTAATAAAATGTATAAATAATCAACGACACACCTATTTCATAAGGTCATATTTACTTTTAAACTAAAACAAGAAGTAATGAAGTCCTACTATGTAGATTTATTTTCAGTCGAATTCTAGATACATGATAGTAAAAAGTTGATTATATAGTACAATAATTGTTCTTTTCCCTGCATAATTTCCACCTGAAAAATGCCCTCTTTTCTGTTCTAAGGTATATAAACCCAACATAAACATTTGAAAAAGTAAAAGTTTTTCCTTAGTATGCATCTATTCTGCACAGACAGTCGTAACAGGTGAAGGCTATAGCAGATTTCTAGACCAGTTCTAGCCAACAATTTTGGATTAACACAAACTTACCAGTAAATTTTACAATGAAATTATTATCACTGCCCACATAATAGTGTACTAAAGCTATTATCTCTCACTGAAATGAAAAAAAATCTTGCAGTCTGTTCAGGTATGCTACTTACATCTCATGCGTGCAACACTGTACAGTATATTTTTGCAGTCAAAAAATGTCATTTTGTCTGGGTGATCATGATAAGGGGAAGAGTTGCTGTAGAAGAATAATGACACACCAATCTACTCTGATGTGAACTGATTTATCACGCTTTCTCAGACATAGCTTCACATTAAGACTTAGATTCTCAAATTATACAGAACACATATTCACAGAAGCAAAAACTCACATGCATATATTCTATATTCAGCACACCGTAAAAGCGAGAAGAAAAATGTGTTACTGCACTCTGTTTAACTGGTGTGAGTTTTCACTCAAATAGAGCTGGTAATTATGAAAACAAAGAGAAAAAACAACTGTCATCAGGGTTTGCTGTCCTAAAATTAAGTTTTAGCTGCAATAGGCTTTCATAATTATTCCCTGTTCTATATAGGTGGTTCGATTTTCCTTTTCATGTCTAATTATGTGCAAGAACTAATATGTAAGAAATAAGAAGCATGTAAAAAGTTACTATTGTGCTTAGTTGAAACAATAAAGAGTAAAGATGAATTCACTTAGTGCAATCACTCTTCTTCAAAGATGTAATAAAGAAGCTGTACCCAGCACAGTAGCACAAGTGTAAGAATTGCTCTCAAAACCTTGTTTACGCTCCATGAAAGCTTTCACAAAGGGACACAGAATATTCACTCCCGGCTAATGGAAGTGGTCAAATGCATATGATTTCCTGCTTCCAAGGAAACAGCCCATAGAGATTTCTGCCACATCCCTGACAAAAGATAAAATGGTAGAGGACTCAAAAGCATCACATTTGAATGTCTCAGCTATCAGATGTGCAAGAGCAAATGGAAATATACAAGCATGCATGTGCATGCACAAAGATGATCACTGTGCTTAGGGAAGGATGAAGTATAACCTATTACAATCTACAACCAATCTGAGACTAAACAAGGGATGAAATGTCCCTCTGTACTTGGCACTGGTAAGGCCACACCTCAGGAAGTGTGCTCAGTTTTGGGCCCGTCACTACTAGAAAGACTCTGAATGCCTGGAACATGTCCAGAGAAGGGCAACAATTTCTGAAGGCTCTGGAGCAGATGCCTTATAAGGAGTGGATGAAGGATATGGGATTGTTCATTCTACAATAGAGGGCACTCAGGTGGGGGGAGAGTTGGACTCTCAGATAGCAGCAATGGGAGAACGGCCTTAAACTGCACCAGAGGAGATTCAAGTTGAACATTAGAGAAATTCTTTTCTCAGAAAGCATGTTAGTGCATTGGAAAAAAATGCCCAGGGAGATGATGACCCTGGAAGTCTCCAATAAACATGGTGATGTGGCACTGAGGGACATAGTAGTGATGGGTTCATGATATACCTGGATGATCTTAAGTGTTTTTGTTTTTTTTTCCAATTTCTATCATCCTATGATTCTATGAATATTTCCATGATGCTACACTACTACACTTTGCTTCTCAAAATAGTTCTGTTTTCTTCCCTGTGAGACTTATGTCCCTCAGGACAGTTATGCAGTCTTTCCTCAGCTGACTGCTTCTTCTGGCCTTTTATTCCTCTTTTCAGGATTGACTAGGTGCAGTACACATCTATAGATGCTCTCCTACATGACATTTCTGAAAGGCTGAAGTTCATTTCCAAAGAGTAGTTATTCCTCTGATTCCTCTTTCCTTCCCTGCCTTACAGATGTAGTGCTGACAGCTTAGGGTTGCAGATCATGTTCTGTCCAAGTTCATTAGTAGAGCCAATATTGTCTTGAGAACAGCCACAAAGCAGTTCTCCAAAACTGACTCTGCACAGTGCAACCTGCTGGAACAATGAATTCAACCTTATCATGCACATCTAGTGGGTTTGAGAGGATTTTATGACAGAAACAAGTCCTTGCCATTGCCCCCTGCTCTTGTACATATATGGTCACGCTAATAAGTGCTCTGTCATTGTAGTCAGTCTGCTTCAGTTCACAGCACAATCTGAATGCAGACTTTGAGTGCAAGAACCACTCACCTCTCTTCAATGAGCTACAGATCATTAGCTGGCAACACTGAGAGACTCATAAACATCACACATAGATGAGCTGCTTAACAGAAACAAAAAGCTGAACTCCCAGCATCTTATCATACTAGGAAAAAAAACAAAACAAAAACCACATTGCAGTGGAAAACACCTTCAACATTTTTGTTCAGAAATTTTCTTGTTTGGAGGAACAGATTTTATCTACGATTTTCACCAAATTTGCAGAGCTTAAATAAAACTTGTGCAGGTCAGGGATATAAAATATAACAGCCTTCTACTTCCTGGTCAGGAAAACTGGAAACAAGTGAAATTTCTTTCTCTCATGATATAGATTTCAGTGACCAAATGTGGAAAATGTGCTATCTTAACTCCTATCTACGGGATATTTTCCTAGGCAGGAAGACAGACAGATAACAAAATAGCTTTCTTAATTCACTGAAATTATTAATGAATTAAAAAATTACATTCCAGTATCATTCAATTTCAAATGGGAAAAGCTAGATATTCCCAATCTTTGGTGATGTGTTTGTGAAGGAAAACTTAATAATAAGGGTGTGAGATTCAGAAGCAGTGACTTTTCAAAAAACCAAGATTCCATGTAAATCACCTAAAAACACAGAGCACTACAACTGATGTCAGCTACCTCTTTCGTATTCAGAATCATCTATCTCTTAGTCATGACAAATCTTTTTAGTAGAAAGGAATAAATTCAATATAAGAAGTTTTAAAGTGATGAATAACTCTTGCGTATGAAGTGCTTTGATGACTCTCCTTGCCAGAATTCAGATTTTATTATTAACTCTACAGGATGGCAGGAGCCTGAAGAGATAGAGTTACAAATCAATTTTGCTGCTTCTTCATAACGAGTCACTAATTGACCTCAATTTCTGATGGACTCACACATTTCCTCCCGTACTTTACTTTAATGATGCGAATATTAGAGAATTTAGTGACCAGTCATAAATTAATTTATTTTAACTCTGTGCTGCCTTGCTTAGTCTTTTAATGGAAGGAATATAAATCATTTTGAAAGCATTACATTTCATGGTTTGTCTTTATTTTTTCCTATCCTTTAATAGATAAGATGACTGTCATTTTGTTAATATAAGTATTTGATTTATCTATTTTAAGATAAGACAGGATTACAGTGAAGAAAGAAAATTCAGATTCTTCATACAACACTAATGATTACAGACTCTAAAAGATTTTATTCACGGGGCCTTAAAATATGATGTCAAAATGAACAAAGCAGTGCTTAGTAAAGCCTGTGTAATATCAAAGTACATCCTTAAGAGAAACTGTGGGTGCCCCATCCCTGGAGGGGCTCAAGGTTGGATGATGCCCTGGACAGCCTGATCTGGTGCAACTGAATTGTTAGACTGGAGATGCTGTATTGTTACATGTAGTTGCTCATGCACTTGCTATGTGTTGTACCTTATCATGAAAGCTAGAAAAGAAAATTGCTCTAAGTAATGCCATTTAAGCCTAACTTCTGCACACATATTAATCCAGTGATGAACATTTAGAGCTGATCATTTATTACTTCTATAGTAGGAAAGATCATCTTCATAGATTATAGCAATTCTCAACACCATGTTACATAATGCTACACATATCATAATGATAATGATATCATGGGATCACGGACTCATTAAGGTTGGAAAAGACCACTTAAATCATCTAGTCCAGCTGTCAAACCATCACTATCAAGCTAGTACTAAAGCAAGATGTATGTCTTATCTGTCAGATTTAAGCAGTTACTCAATTGCTACTATGGAATTGTAATGAGGAATACCTGATCCCTATAAGAAAAGAAGAAATGCCCATGAAACACCTCCAAAACCAAATGCAAATATATTTAAAAACAAACAAACAAACAAAACAGAACAAACAAACAAACAAACAAAACTCTTTAGAAAACAATATTAACCCCTTCTTATACTGACAATAAAGCATTTCCAAATAAACAGCACAATGGTGATTCACATAAAAATTCAGAGAATGGTTCTTTGGTCATCCCTACTTGCCGCAGTTCTTAAAGTCTGCTTTTTTCTGTATTTGCACCCCATGTTTTAACTCTGCCTTCAGTGGCAGCAGTATATGGCAGGGAAGGAAGTAAATTAGATTCCTTACTTCATTTAAGTAAACAGTATTGCTGTGATTATAGAATCACAGAATCATAGAACTACCTTCATTGGAAAGGACATTTAAAGGCCGTCAAGTCCAACCCTCTTACAATGAACAGGGACATCTACAGTTTGATCAGGTTGTTGGTACAAAACTGATATCCATCCTTTTCTACTGAAAAATAAAATAAAACTTAAAACCAATGAAAAAAAAAAAACAAAACAAAGAAAACAGACCAACACCCAAACAAAAATAACGTCAAACAACAAACAAAAAAGCATGAACTATTTCTAACAGTCTGGGAAATAATTCTGGCTTCAACATCTTAAAGATAGCATTAGAACACAGTACCCTAGTAAAAAAGAAAAGGGAAAATAAAAGGGAAAGAATAAAAAAAAGCATTTCAAACATTTGTTATTTGTGCAAGGTCTTCTAGTCCTAAATTAATACAGATTGCTATGAAATAATGCAACAGCTGCGGCAGGGGAAGATGGGGAAAAGCTGAGAAGGGACAGTGGAAAAAAAGGTGAAAGAAATATGAAAGCTTTCTGATTTTAAAGAATCCACTGCAAGTAAAAAACCCACTTGCTAAAAATTATTGGACCATTTTCACATAAATGCTTCTATTTTTTCCAGGAGAAAACTTGGAAAAGAGTTTTCTCATAAGTAATAAACCTCTCTTTCTTTTTTTTAATTTTTTTTATTTTATTTTATTTTTTATTTTATTTTTTTTGTAGCTCTGTGTCAAAGGATATACCACATAGTGATGGGAAAGCAGGGAAAATATATATGTTCATGTCTCTCAAGGCCACTGAAATTTAGCAAAGTGAAGGAATAGTCATGATTTACCACCAGTACAAGCATTGTAATATCAGGAGCTTGCTGGTACTCAGACTTTTAATCAGTCTTTGGGCAAGATATCTTCAGGCAGCACTTCTATGCTCTGTGGGTACTGGAGCACTGGCACAGGGATACAGAGAGGGTTCAGGATCTTCTCCTTTGAGGTATCCAAATGAGCCTGGATATAGGGCTGGGCACCCTGCTCTGTGTGCCCTGCTAAGGCAGGGTTGTACCAGGGGGACTCAGAGGTACCACCAGCCTCAGATATTCTGTGATCATGTGAAAATATTTAAATAGATTGTTTGCACCTACTAGCATTAAACTCTAACTTAGATTAATTACACACACCATACAACACAGATTGAAGGGTAAAAAGATCCTGAGTTGCTCCCATTCTGAAGCAACATTTATATTCTGTCTTCACTGGAATTTAAAACTTTTGACATGCTGCAACTCTGCTGAAAGCTGTAGAGTAATCAAACTTTAATTGTGAAAAAGAGAAGGACCATAGTGTGCCATTTCACAGATTTAAGTATCTTCCAAAGATGCTTCAAGAGCTTATAATTAACTTAATGTGCAGTCGGTAGGATTGATAGTTAGGGAATAATTACATTAACTATATGTTCATACTCATACATCCATGTATCTACATTGCTGCATGCTGTTCAGTTCGGTTTCTATTCTGTAGAGGTAATGTGACTTTTCCTCTCTTTTTTTGTTTTTCTTTCTTTTTATTTATGTTTTTTCTCCCCCAACATTCCCATATAGAGAATAAGACAAAATAAAGTCCTTGTACAGCAGAGCTTCAAACACACAGTCATCATGGTGGTGATAAATGGATGTTCAGACTAGATGATCTTGTTGATCTTTTCCAACCATAATGATTCCATTATTCTGTAATTCTACAATTCTATACTCATTTAAATGTGTTTTTAATATGTGTTTTCAAAATCAAGTAGGGAAACCTTATCTGAGCCATTCTACATCTTTAACAGAAATATCTTACTGCATCATGCAAAAAAGATGTAGTTTGCATTTTATCCACGCTCCATTTTTTCCCCCACTTTCTCATATTAAAAATAAATTAAAATGTTTAAATTGCAAAATCAAATCACAGAAATGTAATTCAGTAAACTTCAGCTCAGCTTCCATAAGTATGTGCATTTTCACGTTCTCAAGTTGCACATTTAGACGTTGTTTTTTTTTCCCTCTAGGACTCTGCCTCATTTAATTAACAGTTAGTTTTCCCCAGTTTGTCAGTGTATCTTATTTTGTATATGTGCCAGACATTATTTAACAGGAACAATTTAAATCTTGCAACAGTTCAGCATCATTAGTTTCTTAATGGCTTCAGGGATGGATGAAAGGCAGCAGGAGGAAGCAGAGGTATAGGCAGAGTAACACTGGCAAAGCAATAGAGGTATAGAAGTGTAATGATGGGAGGATAACGGCTGAATGAGGAGCAGAATCTGGCTGAAGCAGAGAGTAACTAGGAAAACATCTCCAAAAAATAGTCAGGTGGGGAAAGCTGTTTTTTGTTCTGTGTTCAGAGATGGCTAGAGACCTTGAAAGTTCACACCCAATATGATGAAGATGAGCCCTGAGCAGCTTTGATATGCCTACTTCTGCATACAAATGGGTATTCACAGAAAGATGCAAAGCATATTGCATGTATTTATTTTAGAGTATGATTTCAGAACTTGTGGCTTTTATATATTTGATCGGATATTTGCACATGATTTTTGAGTACACTGAAGTTACTTGATGTGAGGTGTGTGTTTTCAGCTCAGATCAGGTGAATGATTGACTTCAGCAGTTCATGTAATAAGGGAATTACCCAGAACTAGACACCCTAGCAGAAAAAATCATACACACACTTAAGTACTACTGTTCTCATATATTTAAGGCACATTTATACCGTCCAAAAAAATGTTCTGTTGAGCACAAATTGACATATTTAAATTAAATTTGAGTTTATAATTATAAACTATAATCTCAAGTAAAATACCTTCTAGAGTGGTTTTAATACTTCATAAGTTTTAATGAATGAAATTATCTTTCTCTCTTCCCCCTAACACTATATTCCAAAATGTTTGTGAATATTTAGAGATCTTGATATATATATGTTTTTAATTTGGCTAATCCTCAGAGGTAGTAATTCTGCAGGACTTTTTTCCAGTGCCTACCTATGGTACATTCATTCATTTATATCATGTCTGTAGCATCTACGCTGATACTGTGCTTCACAACTTTGCTATTTTAAAACAAACAAACAAACAAACAAAATTAAAACAACCCCAAAAATTCCACAAGAAAATGTAAACTAAGACAGGAATATAAGATACACAACCTTTTAAACAAAATTCTGTTGATTTGGAGATGATAATGAATCTGTCCAAATCTGTCAGCACAATGGTTTGGAATTATCACAGTTTTAGATATCTGTGACATTTCTTGTAGCTTTCCTTCACAAACAGGGCACTGAAATGGGCATGTTTCATCTGCCTACTGCAGATGGCTACACTTGGATGAGCTGAAGCATGTCTTGTGAAAACAATTTCTCTCCACAGATGAAGATGAGGCTTTTGGGAGACTAGATGTGATGTAGACATCTGCATTATTGCTAAATAAGATGAATTCCACTGAGCATCCCAAGAATATTTTTGGATATTTAAGACTTCTTGTCCGTAAACAAAACAAAATGTCTACTCTCAAAAATGTAAGCACAATAATAACAATAAATTATAATACTGATCCCTAGCTACAGGAACATGGAAAAATCTCCAATGTACCTTTTGATTTTCAGGAGCAACTTGTGCAAGGAATTCTGAATGAATGAATCATCTGCGAGTATGTACAGGGGAAATTTAGATCAGAAAGATCAGCTTATCCATGATCAATATTTAAAAGGCAGTACTGAAAGTTTGGATCCAGAGTATGCAACACTAATCATTAAACCTTTCTGCAAAGCCTCTGGCTGCAGCACTGCAAACAGGTGTGAAGTGTGGGCTAGTGTGCCATTCAGATCAGTCATGCAGTAGCCCCATTCAAATTTGGAGTCAAATAGATAATTTTATTTATGGAGCTGCTTATTTGCATCAGCTTACAAGGGAGCTTCTCAATTGTCGTTCTATGGAAGAAGCACTGCTTGATTCTGCCAGAGGTGAGACCATTCTGAGAAGATGGAAGTGTTGTTCCATGAAGGTTCCCTTCTGGAGGCATTTCATATTATTTGTAAGTCACATCACCAAAGACCACCCTCAGAATATTTTTGAAGATGACTCTCCATTGTCTTTATAAAACAATGAAGTTATGTGATAAAATGCAAGAAAGAAGTGAAAAAAGAGAAAGAGTGTTTTCTTTTTCATGGGCACCATGGGTCTATTCACCATACATTAATCATGTTGGCATCTCTTGAATGTATGAAGGCAATATCTCCTACATTTACTTCTTCAGTGATGTGTTGCACATAAACAAACTTTATTAATGGAGGGGCAGTCCTGCCTAGGGAAAGAAACCGAAGTCTTCAAATAAAAGAAACTGGGGAGAGGGGGAAGGGGGAAGGGAGAAGGAAAAGGGGAAAGGTGAAAGGGAAGAAAATATGTGCCATGCATGTCATAAAAATTTCCTATTTTAGGCAAAGCCAGGTTGCAATAGATGAATGGTCTCTTGTGAATCAATAGTAGTGAAGATGATTTTATTTCATCTGCAGAGAAACCCACAGACACATTTCATATCTACTTGGGTATGACAAATATATGGGAACATGTCTGGTACTGAGGATAACGAACATGGGAACCCAGTTTTTCCTAAGCTTGTAAAATTTCAGCCCTAAGAGACTCTATATAAAAAATGCCTCCCAGGGAAGGTCTCTGGAAGGATCCTACTTCAAAACTGAGCTCAGTTTGTGAGAGCATGAGCTGACAGGACCAATAAGCCTGTGAGGAACTGCTCAAGCAATATCACAGCCCACACAGTCACATTTCAGTGTCTGACCATGTTTTCTAGAGCTATTTAATTTACTGCCATAGATACAGCCAGACCATCTTTCATCCTAAATGGTGAATCAATCTTCCCTCATTGAGGTGTTCCTGTCTCACAGAGAAGAGGTTAGAGAATATATTCTCCATGAAGTATAATAGCCCCAAAAAGGAAGAGACCTTGCCAGGACTTTCTGCAATGGAAGCTTTGCTAAAGGGACTAATCAACGCTGTCATAGTGTTTCCTGTTTAGTCTGATTAGGAAAAAAAAACAAGGTGATATCTTCCAGACACCTATATTACAGAAAACATTGCCAGTCTATAGTATGCTTTCATGTAATACTGTGCTGTGCTCAAGACATAGATCAGTTCTACATTATTGTAAGAGAACAGATTTTAATGGCAACTCCAAGAATAATCCACTCTATAAGTAACATAGAATATTAAAGGCCTACAAGGTCATGCAGGTATAACAATCACTGTCATCACAATCATGCTTGTCATAGAGAAGAAAAACATTTTCCATATAACTGTCAGAGTATTAAAACAGTGACAGTTTATAGACCAAAGAAGCTGGAAAATATTTCCAGGAAGACCTTCCTGTAGCCTTCCAGTACTTAAAAGGAGCTTACAATCAGAAGGGTGATGGAATTTTTTTACATGGTCTGGTAGTGACTGGACCAGGGGAAGTGGCTTTTAACTGAAAGACGGGAGATTTAGATTAGATGTTACTCAGAGGGTAGTGAGGTACTGTGCCCCATTCCTGGATGTACTCAAGGCCAGGTTGGATGGGTCCTGGGCAGCCTGAGATGGTGGGTGGCAACCAGCCCATGACTGGGGAGATTAGGATGATCTTTAATATCTCTTCCAACCCAAGTCACACTATGACTCTCTGAAAATCACAGAAGAGAAGCACTGCTGGCTCCCATACATAAAAGGATTTCAGCATAGTTGTCTAAGCTGGTCATACTTCCAGACATGACATCATTCAGATATTGGTGGGTTGTCTGTTTGTTTGTTTGCTTACTTAGGGAAACAAACAAACAAACAAACAGTGTAAATTTATTTTATCTGCATGAAGCATTGCTAAACTTATTTGATTCAATAATTTTTGAAAAAAATTATGTTCTCTCCAACCTTCCTACAGGCCTGACCAGTTTTCATCCATCACATTTCTCTATTTCAGTTTTGTTTGGTAATGCTTTTTTGCGTGTGTGCACAAATGCTTATTATTTTTTCACTGTTTGTGTGAAAACAGGCTGTAAAAGAATGAGAGCTGATTTCTATCCTTTTAGACAATAGGCATCCTAAATTAAAAAAAAAAAAAACCAAAAAAAAAAACAACAAAAAAAACCAACAAAAAAACAAGAATTGCTGCACTGTCTCTGCAAGAAATTTTAAAAACATAATTAATGTTTGAAACAAAACAAATGCAAAACATACAGATGATGCATTGCGCTGCATCATCTGTTCCATCTCCATGTCTGAAAACAATGATTGTAATTCTACACAGATCCAATTCTGGAAAACTAATCTCTCCCCTCTCCCTTCCCTTCCTTCCTTTTAAAATGTAGTTATGGAATTAAGTGCTGAAAATATGGAAAGAAATATAGGAAGTGACCTAAAGCAGCTGGTTGATGGATATTTGAAGATTTCAACCAAATTAGTGTTCAATTTGATCTGATTATACCCAGGTGTGTTTTATTCCTGCCAAGCAATGCTGGTTTATTTCAATGTGGATAATGAAATATCAAGACTGTTTTTGTATAGAAGGACTTAACCTGTCATGAAAGAAATATTAATTCTATTTATTCTGCTGAGACAGAAAACCTCAAGAAGGAAAGTAAGGATGCAAAGGTCTTGTTCTGAGCTGTGATGCTTGGAAGTGTTCCTCACATCCTAGGCTTGATATATAGTTGGTCACCTTCAGCTGGTGTACTGAATTTGAGGAAATTAAGGTTTTCTCCTTTCCCTGCTTTCCTCCTTCCCACAAGCTTACCATGAGAATACAGTTTGAGCACATGAGATGTGCAGGAGTAGAAAGCACAACAAGGAAGTTCCTTAGTTGAGTGGCTGAGGTCAACACCAAACACATCTCCCCCATGCTGCCATATGTGTTTGAGTATCTTTCTTCCTGATCTCACAGTACTCATTGTAATTATTTCACTTTGATCCGTTCACTCTCTGACACTCGTCTTTGATGAACACTTACATGAGAGCCCAGTAAAGGACTGAAATTTCTAATCTCCTCCATTGTAAGACAGCCTTGTACTTTAACATTTGTTTGTCTGACAATGGTCTGGACTTTTAGAACAAGCGATTAAATATTTTGTTAAATATTATTTTTCTTCTATTTAACGTGCTATCCTAATTACTTTCCTAAATCTTTAAGAAAAGTGACTGTCTTTGAAGACTCTTCGGACATGGTAAAGAAGACGTTCAGGCTATCAAGGACTCCAAAAAAATTTTCATTCACATGCAAAACAAGATTACCCATCAATGTAAAAGGAAAGAGGCTGCTCCCTAGCTGAACTATTCCTATCACAGAAGCGCTACATTGGTAATAAAAGTCAAGATTCTGATGAAGTCCAGGAGACATTAGGTAAATTAAATGAAGTGAGACCCTGTGGTTTTATGTGCTATGGCTCCAGAAGACCTCAATACTGAAGTTTTAAGTACTTTTTACTTACTTTTTTTTCAAATTTGTGACAGGGAACAAAGACTTTTGATGCATAATGGGACATAAGAAATGGGACAAGAACAGGATAAATCAGGCCTATTACTTTATTTGTGTAATAGTTAAGTCTGAATGCTAAGGATGGCTACCCTTATAAAATGTAGCAATATAGGTTCTGCAGTAATCTCTGTAATCACAGAATCACAGAATCACAGAATCACAGAATCACAGAATGACCCGGGTTGGAAGGGACCTCAAGGATCATGTAGTTTCAACCCCCCTGTCTGGCAGGGCCACCAAACATACACATTTACTAGATCAGGTTGCCTAGGGCCCTGTCCAACCTGGTCTTGAACACCTCAAATGACGGGGCATCCACAACCTCCCTGGGCAGCCTGTTCCAGGGTCTAACCACTCTCCTAGTGAAGAACGTTCCCCTAACATCCAACCTAAATCTTCCCTCTTTTAACTTAAAACCATTTCCCCGTGTCCTGCTATTGTCAGCCCTTTCAAAGAGTTTACTCCCCTCCTGGGAGTAAGTTCCCTTCAGGTATTTAAAGGCTGCAATGAGGTCACCCTGCAACCTTCTCTTCTCTAGGCTGAACAAGCCCAACTCCCTCAGCCTGTCCTCATAGGGGAGGTGCTCCAGCCCCCTGATCATCTTCCTGTCCCTCCTCTGGACCCTTTCCAAAATCTCCATGTCTTTTTTGTACTGAGGGCTCCACACCTGGACACAGTACTCCAGATGGGGCCTCACAAGAGCAGAGTAGAGAGGGACAATCACCTCCCTATCCCTGCTGACCACCCCTCTCCTGATGGAGCCCAGGATCCCATTTGCTTTCTGGGCTGCCAGAGCGCACTGCTGGCTCATGTTGAGTCTTTCGTCTATCAAGACCCCCAGGTCTTTCTCTGCTGAGCTGCTCTCAAGGACCGCTCCTCCCAGCCTGTACAGGTGCCTGGGGTTCTTCCAGCCCAAGTGCAAAACCTTGCACTTTGCCGTGTTGAACCTCATTAGGTTCACCCAAGCCCAGCTTTCCAGCCTTTTGAGGTCCCTCTGAATGGCATCCGTTCCCTCCACTGTATCGACTGCACCACTCAGCTTGGTGTCATCAGCAAACTTGCTGAGGGTGCACTCAATTCCCTCATCGATGTCATTAATAAAGATGTTAAAGAGCACCGGTCCCAAGACAGACCCTTGAGGGACACCGCTCGTTACCGGCCTCCACCTGGACATGGAGCCATTGACCACCACCCTCTGTCTGCGGCCTTTCAACCAATTGCTTATCCATCTAGTTGTCCACCCATCAAATCCACTTCCCTCCAATTTGGAGATGAGGATGTGATGGGGGACCATGTCAAAGGCCTTGCTCAGGTCCAGGTAAATGACATCGGTCACCTTCCCTTCGTCCACCAATGCCGTCACTCCAACATAGAAGGCCACGAGATTAGTTAAGCGTGACCTTCCCCTGGTGAAGCTGTGCTGGCTGTCTCGGATCATGTGCTCGTTCTTTATGTGATCAAGCATGTTGTCCAGGAGGATCTGTTCCATAATCTTTCCAGGCACGGAGGTGAGACTCACCGGCCTGTATTTACCCAGGTCCTCCCTGCTCCCCTTCTTGTAAATGGGAGTGACGTGACCCTTCCTCCAATCATCCGGGACCTCACCTGACAGCCACGACTTCTCAAATATGATGGAGAGCGGCTCGGCAACCACCTCAGCTAGCTCCCTCAAGACCCTGGGATGCACGCCATCTGGCCCCATAGACTTGTACTCATTCTAAGGAGGCACTCTCAGATTTGCTCTACCCTTACAGTGGGGAGGGGTTTACCTCCTTGGTTCCCACATAGGGGTATGGGGGTGCAGGGCTTAGGGACGTGAAAAAGACTAGAATCCTGGCCAACAGTGAAGACCGAGGTGAAGAACTCATTCAGCACCTCAGCTTTCTCTTCATCTGTTGAAGCCAGTTCTCCCTTTAAATTTACCAAAGTAGGTACGCCCATTTTGGCCTGTCTCTTCTGGCCAATGTACTTGTAGAAGTTTTTCTTATTGTTTTTCACGTCCCTCACCAGGTTCAGTTCTGCCTGCGCCTTGGCTTTCCTGATCCCACATCTGCAAGTCCGGCCGGCATCCCTGTATTCTTCCCAGGTTACACAGCCTTGTTTCCAGAGCTTGTACACCCCTTTCTTCGCCCTCAGTTCTCTCAGTAGGTCCTTGCTGAGCCATGCCAGTTTTCTACCTCACCTGCCCACTTTGTTATTCAGGGGAATGGAGATCTCTTTTGCTTCTGGAGGGCATCCTTGAAGAGCAACCAGCTCAAGGATGCCCAATAATTCTTTATTGTGTTTTCTTTTTTGAGTACTAACAAAGGAGAAAATATTCCAACTAAAATTTTGAATGGTTAGGTATTTTTTCAGAGAGTATTACTACAATACGTCAACTACTGGTAGGTTTCATTACCCAGGAGTGCAAGAAATGATTTAAATAGCAACTTCTACATATGAAACATCTTACTATTTGAATTGCCGACATAGAGGAAAGTATGAAATTCTGCAGTTTCCTTATGGCTTAGCAAAGTTTCAGCCCTCATTGCATGGGTGAGCATTAGCCAGATCTGGAGATGTGATATCTGACAGACCTGTGTGGCAATCTGAGCTGCTTCGCAGAAACTCCCTGCTGTTCTATGGATAATTTTCAGTGTTTTCATTTGGCATCCTCATTTGTATTACTTACAGATGTTCCTGAAAAGTCACATATTGAGGGACTTTTTTTGTGACATAGGCTGTAAACTAATGTTCTATAACTTTAAATTAAACATCTGTAGATTTTCTGCATTATCAAGATGTCAAGAAATCCTGCTTCAAGTTTCAAGTTAATTCAGTTTATTACATTCAAATTCTTTGGGAGTATTAAAAATCTTTATATCTTACAGGAACATAAAATGCTATAATTCAAGTGGAACACACAACTTGTCTCTTACTACACTGATGAATATCTGGACTAGCATGAGAGAAATGAGAATAATTTCATTATAATTGTAGTGAAGGCAGCAACAAAATGGTCCTGTAGTTTTCAGTTTACCACATAGGTTTATTAACCTTGTTTTTTGTTGTTCTCACTGCAAATTCTAATGTTTAAATTTCTTAGCCTCTCTTATTTTTCAGTAATGCAGGTCCTATATCATTGTATAAGGAACATTAATAAATTCATCTTTACTGTATAGTTTCATGTCATTAAAGTCAATATATTCACGTCAGTATCTATGGAGAAAGAACTCATTACAGTCCATATATTTATCTTAAATTTATGTAGATGTTAAAGACAAATCCTCAGAAATGTTCACATTTTATATCCAGATTCCCTGCTCATGTTTATGTATAAAGACTATATCAACAGATTTGTTCTTTAATAGTTGAATAAGTTTCCAATATTCAGAAATACGTTGAAATTGGGCCTGAAAATTAATTGTATTATTCTTAGTATTTGTGGATATGCACAATACTTCACAAACTAAAACTCAAGGCTCATGTTGTTATGCTAAAAAAAAAGAAAAAGCCCTGGTGACTGTCCTAATTTGACTATAGGTGTAAGAACCGCTCATTAAAATCTAATGTCAGACTCAAAGCTAGCACAAAGATTCATTATGCAAACATGAAATCGACTGGAAGGGCTAATGAGAGTAGAAAGATACCCTAGATATTGATAGAAAACAATCTACTTCTAGCAAAGACTTTCTTCTGGGAATTTCCTCCGGCTACAATGAAGATTTTGTTTACTAATTTCCCAGTACTTGTTGGGTCGAAGAATTATGAAAGCACAGTGAAAAGAATATGGTGAATCTCAGAAATAACTTATTTCTTTATTCAATGATATACTTGATTTGAAGATTGCTATTGTCCACGTTCTTCTTAACACACAAATTTAGCCAGAATTGTATTGCATAGTGAAAACAGAGTAAGATAAATTGATGGATTTAATGCTCTAATGCTCCTTTCATGTGACTGATTTACATTCCACAGATTTCAGATTTATGCCTTCTTCAGATTCAGATGCATGGTTTAAACGGGAGGCAGGGAGGAAAAAATAAAAGAAGTAAGGAGGGTTATGGGTGGCGTTCCAAGCCCTGTTTGTAGGCTGCTGATTACCTGAAGCTAATTACATCACCATAAAATTATTATTATATGTATATGGTTAAAATCAGTAACATGAGAATACAACCAATTTATGTAGAATGGACCTACATTCTGAAGTAATTCTTATCAGCTGCTGACTATTATTTTGTTTTTATTCCTACTCAAATACCAGAAAGAAAATTAAAAAAAAAAAAAGGGGGGGGGGGGGAGGGAGAGAAATACAAATTAAGGGGCACCAGGAGTTTCAAGGTAACATCAGTTTATTCTGCTACACTTTGTGATCTTGGCAATAAGGCATCACTAATTCACATCTGTTCAGGCTAACAGTCTAATGATGATGGAAATGCTTTGCTCACGTCTCTCTTTGATATTTGCCTTGGGGATGTGAGAATGCGTTTGTATGTGCTAAGAGGATCGTAACCTGATTAAAGAATATTTTTCCAATAAGAAGAGTTGTAAAATAAGCTGAATACTGGGAAGGTCTTTTTTATCAACGGCTTCAGCGTGATTTTAAGGAAAAAGCATACAGCAAGTGCACAAGTTATCATACTATCATACTTGATCTGAAACTTTCTTATGTACCTAGTGTAAATTAGCTTGCTAATGAGATACAGAGCTGCTGGAGTGGGTCCTAGAGCTGTTGCAGAACCACAAAGATGTTAAGAGTGGGAGCACCTCTCTGGTGAAAAAAAAAGGCTGAGGGAACTGGGCTTGTTCAGCTTATAGAAGAGGAGGCTCTAGGAATACTTCACTGCTGTAGTTGAAGGGAGATTACAAGCAGGAGGGAGACCAATTTTTGGAGGTCTGATAGTGATAAGACAAAGCTTTTAAAGTTTTAAACTAAAAGGGGGAAATTTAGGCTAGATGTAAGCAAGACATTCTTTACTAAGAGGGTGGTGAGGCCCTGGCACAGGCTGACCAGGGAAGCTGTGGATGCCCCATCCCTGGAAGTATTCAAGATTGGGTTGGTTGGGGCTCTGGCAAGCCTGATCAACATGGGCAACCCTGCTCATGGAAGGGGGTTGAAACCTGTTGATCTTTAAGGTCCCTTCTAACTAAAGCAATCTTATAATTCTATGATATGACAGAAACTGAGAGAATCAAATTGATTCACTGGATGTCATATACCTTCCAATTATTGCTGCGAGAGGCTGTAATTCAGGAAGCATTACACTTAGTCAAAGTGATCATGAAAAATTAATCTGAATATTTAAAGAAGAGTTAAGACAATCAAGTATAAAACAATTATTAACAAATTTAAACATATGAATATTGCTTTATGATACTTGGTGATCATTATTATAATCATTTTATTTTTTTAAATGTCATTTTCACAAAACAGTGATAATTTCCACTGTTTTTGCAAACATCTGAATAAAGTGAAAAATAAGCAACCTGACACAAATCTGAAGGCCAAGACTCTATGATACTTCTAGTATTTATATTTTTGTAGATTTTATGCATGTTGCAGCTTGATGAACATTTAAATACTATTTGATGGTGTGAAAGAACTAAACTAAAATCATTTGCCAATGCACAGGTGTCTACCTTTGCTCTAATTAGAGCAACTTTATTATGAATCTCTGCTGAATCAATGTTAAAATACACCCTTATGTGTTATTGTATGACAACTTTTCCCATAAATTAGAATTTGAGTCTTATTTAAGTACTAAAGCACATATACAGCTTTAAGGAAGAGTAGTACCACTGATTACAAGACTACAAGCTAATAAGTTTTAAATATTAACTAAAATCTTTCCTGAAGAGAGTAATAATAGACTGCATAGCTTGCATAGATTTTTTACTATTATTATTATTTTGGGGGGAAGGCGTTGAGGGAAGGGTGGGAATCTTTAAACACTTTGCAAAAGAGAAAAGTACACTTATGACTCTTACTGATCAGAAAAGCTTCACAAAGGACCAGGTTATTTCTAGATCACTAGCAGAACTATGGAAAAATGTCAGACCAATGGAGTATTTCCCATATGAGGAAAGACTGAGTAACCTGGGTCTGTTCTGTTTGGGGAAAAGAAGACGGGGGGAAGCTGATAAATGCTTATAAATTTCTAAAGTGAGGTTGGAGGCAAATGGTTGAGGCCACGCTCTTCTCAGTTGTGTATAGTGATAGGACACAGGGAGTTTCATACAAACACAAAGAACTTCACAATAGCAGTGACAGTTGCCCAGAATGGCTGTGGATTATCCTTCTTTATAAATAGTCAAGACTTATCTGGACACCCATCTGTGTGACCTGTCATACAGAACTTGATTTAGCAGGGAAGTTCAGCTAGATCTGTGGAAATTCCTTCCAACTTCTGCAGTCCCATTGTACTGTGATTCTGAGTCAGGTGCAGGGCAGTTTTTCTCCCAGCAGGCCATAATAATAATTAAAAAAATACCAAACAAGCAAACAAACAAAAAAAACCCACAAAAATAACACTATGAGTCTATCTATTTTACCCTAAAGGAAAATATATATGTATCTGGTAAACTACTATTATTTCATAGAATACAGGCAGGCCAGATTACTATGCATAGTAATGCAGTCTGCAGTTTCTCATTACTTATATTAAATATAAGCCCTAAGCTATGACAGATTTGATTAATTTCTCAGTAAGGACACAGGAAACCTAAACAGACTGAAGATCTAGTTAAAGCAGATTTCTTGCTCTATTATCCCAGCCTTTATAGCTGTCTAGACTCTCAAAATCCAAATGAGGTAAGGAAATAGTGTTATTCCATTAGCAGTACATTTGTATTTAATATTTACAGAACGCAACTAAGTTACTTTAGAAAATAAACTAAAATACTGGCACCACAGAAATTCAACTGAGTGAATATTTCTGTACTGGCATTACTCAAGTTAAAATTATTTTGGGTTTCCTGGTGGAAAAGCATTACTCTCCACCACAGCATGTTGCACCCTAAGATCAGTCAGAGGGACTGGCCAATAAAAGGACTTCCAGGCAAAAGTCCCTCAATGGAATTGTATGCCATAGTTCTCTGTTCTCTTCTTACTATAGGACATATCAAAATATACTAGCATAAATACTGAAGTTTGGGTTGACTGTGTTTTCTTCCACTTTTGCAAATGTTACTATTGTTATTTAAATGAGGGGAAAAAATATTGAAACCAACTTTGTTTTAACAGTGAGTGGATAAGCACTGGAACATTGCCTGGAGAGGTTTTAGAAGCTCCATCCCTGGAGATTGTGAGATTTTGACTAGATGAGTCCCTGAGAAACCTGATTTAACTTTGAAAGTAACACTGCCATAAAAAGAAGCTCGGACAGAGTATTCTCCAAAGGTTCTTTCCAACCTTAATTACTCTGTGGTTACTCTTATCCTCTGATTGTCCCTCTGTCACTCAGGTTCAATACCTCCTAACACTTTGTAATCAAGTATCAAGCCCATGAATTCAAATCAGCATGTTTTTAACATCCTATAAATGCAGAAGAGAATTAAAGAGAAGAAAGATGTGTAAGAGAGAGGGGAAAAAAAAAAAAAAAAAAAAAAAAAAAAAAGGAAAGAAAGAAAGAAAGGAAAAGGGCACAGAAGGTTAGAGTAAAGATGACATTCATAGTTAGTCTGTATGGAATAGGAATTTCATGTGAATATCCTGAATGTAACAACATCCACTTGTGAGATTTACTACTTTCTTTTGAAGTCAAGCAAGGAATAGCAACCAGGGACGTGGAGATCACACTTTAGAAACATCCAAGATCAAAGATAAGGGCTGGGTCAGGGACCCAGAGCCATGTTTTGGATTGAGGAAGTGCCTCCAAAAATGTCTACATCCAGTAGTAATGTGCATGCCTGAGATGCAAGAGATGATGCTGTGAGCATACTGCAAACTCTGACCAGCCAGATGTCTTTGTTGATCATGTTTGCATGATTATTGTAGGTATTTATGTGGGTGACGATAAAGACAATCCAATTCTCCTGTGAATATCTGTGTGGTGGACATGAGTGCATTGCACATCTTGACATCACTGGAATACAAGCTCAGCTTTGCTTTTGTCCACATGTGCAAATAGGACTAGCAGCAGAGACCCAGCTGTACCCTTAGGTCTCAGATTTCTTTAGATTTGCCTCCCCTTGTTAACAGTACCAAGAAATAGAAAGAAATTTTAGGTTCTTTGGACTAATAAAAACATGAGAGAAAATCATACGTCTTTTTAAAAACAAATTGCCCATTTTGGATTTATTCCTACAGCTTTATCTATATCTCTGATGAAACCTGATGTTTTCAGAGCATGGTCTACTGCGATAACCTCAACTTGACTTTGCTCTATTAACAAGACATCTGAATGATGCCACTTTCAACCACCATTAATATCCAAGATTTTATGGCTTTCTTCTGTTAGCAAGAAAACACATTCAATGAGAACTAAAACTAAAGAATCTTGCTTATATCAAGACCTGTCTCCTATATTCATGCATTTCTTACAAACATTTTAAATTTCTCTCATTTTCAAGACACTGCATAATCCAAACCCTCCTAGTTCTCCTGAAACCCAGCACATTTAAAAGGATCAATTCTCATCTGGATCCCCTGCCAATGCAGAACTGTATTAATATTGATCTTTTTCTGGTCCTTGCCAAACATGTAGGTCTCCCCCAAAACACTAGACTTATATATGCCCTACATAGTTTTATTAAATGCACATATGTTTCTTCGTAACTGTGAATCCATGTTGACTTGTCTTAACTGTAGGATGATATAATGGAACTTCTCATCTCCTCTTTGTATAGAAAGGTATTGAATTATTATTTCTATGTAATTCAACAATTCATCAAGTATTCTATGGTTATCTATTGAGGTGTTTCTATATACATTGACCTTTGAGAAACAAGCTGAAAGGGATTTCTTTGCAGAGGGAGGGGATGCAGTGTTTTTTTAAACTATGATTTCCAGCTGGCACAGAAAATTGCTACTTCATGGGACCCCCACAAAACAGAAGGCAATATAATCCATAGATAGACACACTGTGTTATTAATTCACAAACACTGCCAGACAAGCTCACACATCAAATTAGTGATATCATACTCTTTTCAACCAAAACATTGATCTGCTTTGACTTGTAGAAATTCCATTTTGAATATAGTACCTGCTATCAGAGTTCATGATTTTGAATCTACTCACTAAAATATATTGATACAGTCACAGGAGGTGGTATTGCAGTGGATAGTTTATAATTTGTATTTTAAGTATATGAGATATATAACATATGACATATAATATTAGCTGTAATTATATGTTATATATATTACTATATTATAATATATATTATATACTATATATTATATAAGTATAAATATATAGATTTTAGTTGTTAATATACACAACAAGTAAAATGTGAGAAGAAGCTATGAAAGATCATAATGTGCTTTGTTATCTTTATTAGTGATATTTATACAATACCTTAAGAATGTAAATCAAACCTTCTGGAAGGAGGCCTGACTTTCTTTCTTAGTTCTCAAACATGTATGCACATAAGGTAGAAATTTACAATGCAAACAACCTTAAATGAGTTTGGAATCTATAGGGAATATGTCCTAGAGAATCCAGCATTCTGTTAGCGTTTGGAACGAAAAAATGACTCCATTAACTGCTGAAAATTCTTCTACTCTGAAGAGTAAGAGGAAGAGAGCAATGAACTACAGAATGCCATGAACTCATTGAAATACTTAATGGAAGGATTCTGGCATCTCTGCTTTGGACCCTGCTCACTGTTTCCAGTATCTGAAGGGGGCCTACAGGAAAGCTGAGAAGGGACTTTTTATAAGGGCAGGTAGTGACAGGACGAGGGGAACTGGAATTAAACTGGAAGACGGTAGATTTAGACTAGATATTAGGAAGAAATTCTTTACTGTGAGGGTGGTGAGATACTGGAACATTTTGCACAGAGAAGATGTGGATACCCCCTCCCTGGAGGCATTCAAGGCCAGGCTGGATGCAGCTTTGAATAACCTGGTCTAGAGGAAGGTGTCCCTGTGTTTGCAACTACATGATCTTAAAGGTCCCTTCCAACCCAAACCATTCCATGATTCTGTTATTCTATGATTCTATCATTCTTATATTTAACTGGATAAAAACAAAATGATCATAGTATTTCAAACAAAATATTTCACAGAAAGATGAATTCCCCGGATATAGTGACTATACTTCTAACATACAGCAATGCATAAGGTTTGCTGTCTTTGTGATGAAAGCATGTTGGTTGCTCACATTCAGATTGCAATCTACCAATAACATTGCTCTATTTTGACAGAGCTACTATGCAGCCTGTCCTAAGAAACTCCATTGTTCTGCCTTAATTGCAGCAAGCTTTCAGTACTAAATATAAAAAAGTTCTGTTGGATGAGTCCAGATTTATCAAGGTCCCTCTACACTGAGCCTCTGCCACTTGTCTGTCAGCTGTTCCTCACCAGTTTCCTACCATCTCTGTGCCTGTTTCTAAGCCATTTCTTGTCTGAATACATTTTTTCCCTCCTTTGATTGTCACCATGCTGTTGCTTTTTATCTTATGCTTTCCCTTCATCTGGAAGAGGAAGAGTGAAAAGATCACTGCAGTGCATATTCTAGGGGAAACTATTATCAATGTGAAAGCATATAGCTGCAATAAAATCTTGATATCCCTTTTCCATTGTCCATGTTTCAGTTACAGCATAGAGAGAAACCTGCCAAGAGGTAATGAGGTGACCTTCAAGGTCCTCATTTTCATCACAACAGAGCGGTTTTCACACATACACACAGATATAAAGCTTTGCATGGAGGTATATTCTTAAATATATACCCACTGCGGAATGGAAGGGTTTTGTATAGTTTTGTTTTCCAACAGGCATTGCTTTTCGTTATTGTTTCCTTTATAGACATACTCCAGAGTGACTGAACACACAGTGGAGATCAGGTTAAGAAATGGAACAAAATGCAATATCAGGGGGAAAAGTTCATCAATAAATCAGTGTCTGCTCCTCAGTCACTCCAAAGGGCAGAATGATGGTAGATACTCTACTACACAGTTCATTATAGCAATCACCAGGGCTGCCTGGTACCAAACAGAAGACACTCCAGTTAAAGAGTTAATGGAAATACTGGAGCAGAAGGCAAGGAAAGAAATAATGTCCCTTCTTCCTCATGCAGACTGCAACATAGCCCATTTACCTAATTTACCATTAAAAATAAACAAACAAACAAACAAATAAATAAATAAATAAAAGCAGACCTTAACACAGCCATATAATTTGGCCCTTAGGTAGAGGAATTGTATCAGTCCTATGCTGTGGTGTCACTGCATAAATAATTCAAGTGTGAAATGCCTTTAAATACAACTTAATTAACCATGCTACAGCTTAAGGTTGCTTGGTACATAATAAAGTCAGAATTTCCTAGTCCCAAGATATTGCCTCCACCAAGCCTGAAAACATTCACTTGTCATACAAAATCACACACCACAGCAGATGCTAAAGAAGTATTCAGGAGAATTATTACTCCAGATAGTGTGAAGGGGGAAAAAAAAAAAAAAAAGGAGTTAAAGAGGGAATTTGCTCCAGGGAATGGCATTTACTGCTTTTGCAAAACATCTGCTATTATTCAAACACCTTAGCATTTTGACTACTGCTTTTTATGTTAAACCTGCTAAATCAGCTTTGTTATTTAGCCTCTTACGCTCTCTTATAAATACACACACACACACACAAAAAAAAAAAACCCACCTATTTTGGAAAACAAATAAGATAATATGTAACTTTTTATAATTTTATACATTTTTAAATAATAAGATAAACATGTAACTTTTCAAAAACTGTCATTCCTGTTCTAATTTGCAACTTAACATATGTCTATACACACACACACACGCTCATTTGTTTTTCTTATATATCTTGAGAGTTTTTAAGAATTTTCCATATCAATACGAAGTTCTTTTCAACAGTTTTTGTCTTCCTGTGTATTCCAGTGTATCTTGTTCCCTTTAGAGCAAAGTACCATAAGTGGTTTCTTTTATTGACAGAAGAATATCTCTTGAGATACACTGCTAATAGAAAAGATAATGTGTTATTAATTAAAAAATAATTTTAAAAAAAATGCCTGTAAAAGAGAAAAACCGTGCCTATTTAATGATTGTTTGGCCTCACTGTCTAATAAAAGTAATAAAAGACTCCTCTATTTTAACTTTGCTATTTTTACTAATTGCCATTTCCCTGGTGACAATATGCTGTCATCTACTGGTAAAGAATGACCTTTTAAGCATATAACTTGGAGCAGACAAGAGGCAGTAGGATTTGCTTTGGAAGACATCTAGCTGAAAAGCTAAAAATAATACAAGTTGTATTTACTAATACAAGTTTAGTTAGTCAGTGGAATTTGTCTTGTTTGCAGTAGGGAGTGGTTTGGTCTGGCCTCAAGAGCCACCCTTTGGTTTACTCTACAACTAAAGCCCTCACAGTGTGTCTCATAAAAAAAAAATCACAGTGTATGTGCTTTTATATTTAAATGGCTCACATTCACAGATTTTCCCTACAGGGAATCACTATTATTTTGATGCTCAAAATAAAGCTTACTTTACTGTTTACTGGAGCACAGACTGTATTCATTAACAGCACAGCTAAAGTCCAAAGTCATTGTGCTTCATTTATTTATATAAATTTATATAAATATATATTTATTCATTTATTTATATGAATAATCAAATGTTGGTTTCAGGTCTGATTTCTGAAGGTAGAAAAGGGTACAATTTGTGGTTTAATGTATTACATTTTCCCACCTTTCAGATCTATACAGCAAATGAATGGCAGTATGGGAAGAACGGAGGAGGAAAAATCTGGAAAACACAGGTTGATGGAGGTTCATATTGAGTCCGTTCACTTGGACATTTTAGAAATTCTTGCCTGATGACAATATTATAGCTTGTGTATATGATGTCTTCCTATGTCATTTTATGTTCTGACTCATATCTTTCATTGACATTTGTCCAAGTCTCATAACTGTATGCATGGGATTCAGCCCACTTAAATTCTGATGACTATGAGATAAATGTTCATCTGTAAGGTTGTCATACTTGGCTCCTTTTTTAGTTAATAGACTTAAATAGCTACTTCTAGAACATATTTTTTCCAGTATGTTTGTGATATTTACTTCCAAATAAGATGGATTACCTCTAATATCTAACCACAGACAGCAGAAGGAGACCAAGATGACTAGCTCAAATGAGTACCTAAGTGTTGTTATAAACATCCCTCACTGCAACATAATAAAAAAGACGAAAGTGGATAATGGAATATGTCCTTAAATCCTTTCAAACTGCACAGAATTGACTCTTCAGCAGATAATCAACAGAGTAGGAATTCACATGAGTACGTAATTTACCCTTAAAGACTTTTTTTTTCCTCAAGTCGTCTATAAAAAGCACTCTCCAACTCCTCCATCTGTCTTTCTACTCTGAGTTTCAGAAGTAACAAGAAACTAGTGTACAATGAAGAGGAAGGCTCCCATCTACCTAAGGCAGATATAGACAAGAGATACACGTGAGACTAATGTACTTGATCAAGTCAAGATTCATATGGAGAGCTAATCTCTTCTGTAATACAAATGCATGAAATTATCTTAACCAATTAATATACATTTTTCATACTTCTATCCCCACACCTTCTCTCAGACCTTCTACATTACAACAGAAATAGCAATCCATAGGAATGACAATGTGACAGAATTCTGAATACAAAAGGATAAAGTTCTGGTGTGGTTAAATAATCTTTATGATCTCAGAATTGCTGTTCACTGTAAGAAAAGATGAAAAGACAGAATAAAACAAAACAAAACAAAATCCAACTTGCTTTCAAGTCTCATAAAATATTTGCAGAAACAAAGATAGTATCTGCTTTTCTCAATACCATCTTAAATGCAAACCAGTGATTAGGCCCATAACTGCCTTCAAGAAAATTCAGCTAGCTGATGCAAACTCAATGACAACATTCAGTTACATTCTCTGGCTTGTGTCTTAAGGGAAATGTATTTGGCTATATATACTTCAATAAAAATATCTACCCTATTTCTGAATGTAACTTGGCCTAACATTCGAACTCTACTCATGAATTTGGGAAGATTATACCTTCTTTTGTGTGTGGGGTTTTATGGTATGTTTCTTTGGTTTGGGTTTTTTTTGTTTGTTTTTCTTTTTCTTTTTTTTTTTACTAATGGTTTTTCTGCTTGGACCTTTGCAAGAGAAAGATCTAGCAGCTTAGCTAGCAGCTTTCAGTTCTCCTTAGCAGGAGACCTCTTCATATCATTATTTTACATGAGTCAGCTAATCTCAAAGGTTTTTAAGAAACTTTAGTCTTAATTATGTAAGAATTTTTGTTTCAGTTTAGTTGTGACTCTACAAGTGAATATCCCATCCAAAGAACACTGACATTATTTTCAACTTCATTTAATGTCTGGTGTCTCTACAATAACAAGAAAATTACATCAACCCATCAAATATTTTGCAACAGAAAGCATGGGGGTAGATTTAACTGTGAGCAAGTCACCAAAGAGCTTATCAGACTCTTTGGTAGACCTTATCACTGTGAAACCCGGGAAAACCAGTGTGTGAGACAAGAGCAAGCAGTGTCTGTTTGCTACTAAGGGTGGACAGGAGTTTCCATTGATATGCATTGTTAATCCTGTTATTCTTAAGAAAACTTTCATCCTTTATCACTGTTGTTTGGGAGAAGCTGGGACCAATTAACCGATTAGAAGTACTGTTAGAGGAACATGAATATCTTGTTTGTAAGTGAATGCTATATAAGATGTATGCTGAACACAATAAAAAACTAAGAGAGCTCTCTAACTCGACTGAGCACAGACAAGAAAGGGTACAGAGTAATCAATTTCCCAAAACACAATACATGTAATAATCACAATTGCTGGACAATGAAAACAATTGAATTGAACATGGTCAATTCATACCTCCAAATTATCTTCATCAAATGAAAAGTATAGATATTAGTACTTGTGATAGAGAGACCTTGGTCTCCTCTATCTGAAGAAAATACTTAGTATAAGGACCACCAATAATCACAAGATTGTGAATTCCAAGAAAAAAAAGCAAACAGAGAACTCACATCCCATTTAATTTTGTGCAAGCGCTCCATAAACATGAGGGGATCTAAATGAAAACTAGATGGTGACTTTTTACAAGGGCATCTAGTGACAGAACAAGGGGTAGTGGTTTTAAGATGAAAGTGGGTATGTTTAGATTATAAATAAGGATACATAAGGAAGAAATTCGTCACTATTAATATGGTGAGATGCTAGAAATGTTGCCCAGAAAAACTGTGGATACCTCATCCCTGTAAGCATCCTGGATGACTGGATGAGACCTTGTGCAGCCTAATATACTGAAAGATGTCTCTGCCAGTGGCAGGATGTTTGGAATTAATGATCTTTATGAAGGGCACCTCCAATGCAAGCCTTGCTATGATTTCATGACTCCCAAGTTTCAAGACAGGCCCCACAACTTGGAAAGACTTAGTCCCATTATTTCAACAGAAGTTATAATTTTGAAATGCTTGCTGACACTCTTTAAATGTAACACCAATTTCTAAATGCTGTGACATTTTTCAGTGTTGGGTATCTTTTAGTCATCTATTGCCCTGTTAAATGGTTTCTAATGAAGTTACTACAAGCAAAATTCTAGACTTAGCAAAGCAATCAGTAAATGTGAAAATTCTGTTCTAGTGACTTGATCTCAGAGAAAAATCTGGGATTGTCAGGCACACAAATTCCCTTTACTATGCACTAAAGTAGTTAAATTGCACATAACAGAGCTCACATTCCCTAAAATACTCAAGATACTCAAAACACCATCCTAACACCAAATTACTCAGTGCCTACCTAAAATCTAAAATATAGCAGGGGAAATTGCAAGCACAAGAAAGTCCTAAATCTTATTTTTCTGAAGTTATAATTTGATGGAGCTGTTAAATTTCATGTAGGGGGTGCTGGATGAGGTAGTACAGTACGTTTTATTGAGGAATTCAAAACTAGATCACCTTAATGGATATTTCTATCTTTTATAGCCCATAAATCTGCTATATGGGAACAAAAATGTTTTAGCACACATCACCTGATAAAATACAGAAGTCCTATTACCTCAGAGATTTCAGAGCAGGAGTTTTCATGAGAGACATGAAAGACTGATGAATTTTCACTTAGGTAATAACCAGGTTTAAAACTAAATAAATGTTTATATTTGAGAATGGTGATGTGTAAAAAGTTTAAAGCTCCAAGTGAGTAAGGGATAGAAAATAGCTACAGTTTCCTTTTAAAGTGATGAGGTATGATGTTTCTGGGGAAAGAAAAATAGAAAAACAAAACATATTGTTCCCTAGTATATTGATTATTTAAGAATTTGGAATGCAGACATGCATCTTTGAGCAAGAAACCTGACAAAATTTGCTACTGAAAAGCTGCAAAACCATCATAATGAGCTTGAAAGGCTTTTGTCTACATATTGATCTATATGTAAGGAGCATGTTCTTTCATGTTTGTCAAATGGGACTGAAAAATCTGAATGTCTTCAACACTGTTTTTCCAGCTCAGTGTAAAGCTCAGAAATTTTGATTTACCGACTGGAAGCAAGACACCAAGAGAAATGGCAGATGTTTTCTTTGGATTGACATGAAAAAAACCCTTCTGATTCACTAAAAATACAGAGTTTTGAAATCTGAACATGCTTCATTTAGATGAACTAGAAAATGAGACTTTATTTAACAAGAAAAAGGGAAGAGAGATATATAGAAAGACTATATTGAGCAGCAGAACACTGAGTTCCTGTAACTTCTGATCCAGAGTAGGACTTGACCCTGGAGACATTCAAAATCTCATGTGAAGTCTCTAATCTGGGATATATTTTGGTGGTTCATTTGTCTGTGTTTCTTTTCTTCCACTGGGCAGATATCCCACCCTTGATCTCAGAATGGCAGAATTCATCCCACTTCCAGAAGTTATCACAATCTCCATCCAAGGCCTAATAAAATCTATCCACCACATACTGTGAAGTTCCTCCACCCATTTGATGGGTCAACAGTGTGGGACTGACACTTAGCACGTACAGAAGTCAGCACCCCTTAAGGCATATTCTCATCAAAGATAGAATGCTGTCCAAGCAGCATCAATATTTACTAAGCATCTGGAAAGGTGGTTTGTCTGATTTATTGTTAAAATTGATCCTGAATGCATTGTCTACTGATTATTTTCATGCCTTGCTAATATAATGCTATGACGTGGTCCTGATGTAGTTTAAGCCACAAGTTGAACAGTTTTGGTAGTATGACTGGTCTCCAAAGTCTACAGTGCAGTCAAGTCCTGTAACAGTCAGCACTAGAACAACATGACTTTCAGTCCCTTCCATGAAGTTAAATATGCCCACCTTATCAGAAATGTCTGCTGATTTATTTACCCATCTTAACTCATTTGGAAGGCACTTTTATTTCAGCAAAACATGTTGTAAATAAGTAACAGGTATTTGAAAGTTGCATCTTTTAAAAACTGATCTGATCTAATCTTTTTCTGCTCTTCCAATAGTGAATTAGTGAGTAAGAAACACTGCAGAATTCAGACCACAATAAAACTGGTGCATGGTTTGCTATAACCTTGGAGGAAGAAATAGAGTACTTCAACAGGGAATATAATATATATTTGTCATCTGGAAATAATTCTTCACAGTTTCCACAACCTTTCTCTTTCACATTCTAAAAGAGGTTCCCATTCTAGCAATACTGATACCCATCAAGAGTATACTCACTCCTTCAGAGCTGTGTTGAGCAACTGTATCAGTTTCAAAGGGTCTGTGGGAATTCAGTACTAGAAGAAGAGGGGATATTAATTTAATCTGACCGACTTATTAAGAGTATTGGATTAAATTTTATATGTGCAACAAGAAAATCAAATGGGTATCTACTGGATTGCATGTGTCTAATTCTGTTGACTCACATCTAATTGTTTTTTTCTGGCACCACATCATAATAGTGTTATCAAAATATAAAGAAAATGCTCATCTATGCACAAAAAAAATGACAACTTCCTGACAGCAGCTTTGATTTCCTGCAATGGCAATACTGAGCTCAGCAATTCTTACATCAAAAAGCAGATGGTCAAAGATTTGATGCACATAGTACTGACTGTATTTGTGAATGCCCTTGCATTAATGAAACCTTAATATCTCACAATGAATAAAATATTCTGATCACAAAACTACTAGTGTTACTAGTAGTTACTACTAGTGTTCTTTTTTTTAGTTCAGTTCTTTCACTGAACATCATCACTCACCTAATATTAAACGTATGTGTTAATAACAGCATAGTTTGGCTGCTAGGACTAGGATGAAAATATGAACTGAAAATATAGAGAGATTTATAACTCCCTAAGACTGGAGTCTACTTTTGCTGTCCTCTGAAAATATACTTTTTGTTTGTTGTTTTTGGACTTAATATACTTGAAGCAACAAAAACTTTGTAATCTTAAACCAAGTTTGTATCAATATTCTGGTGCATCTCAACCTGAATGAGATTATGTCCATCTCCTTTCTAAAATGAAAACATAAGGCACTACGGAATGCATTTTGAGAGATTTTTATCATGCATAGTCTCTTAATATTTTAAATATATCTGGTAAATAGCAAGTTGCGCTGATACTTCTTATCATGTTGCTTTAACAGTGATAGACAACTAAGATCTAACACCGTTCTCTCACTTCCTATGCTCTGAAATACATTGGGAGAAAATGCAACGTATAAAGAGTCATGGGTTGAGATAAAGACCCCATGGTCAAAAATATGATATTAATGTAATTTATTGCCAGGTACTAACAGATCATTGCAGTGAGAACTGAAAGCAAACTACAAACACCTTCCCACACTGACTGTCTCCAACTTCCTACCCCAAGATGAGTGAGTGAGGAACATGGTCAGGAGGAAGGGGCATTCCAATACAGGGATAAAAATCCTATCAATTGATAGTTTGTAAAGCAGACAAATTGTTGACAATCTTGTCCTCTTTGGCTCTCTGGGATACTGTAAATGTGTGTATAACACTAGAGAAAAAGTGTGGTTACTAGGCAAGTTTTCCTTCATAACAGTCTTTGGTGTGTTACTGAAGCTTTTTGATATTTCTTTGGACTGCAAACAGTAGCATTACTGGACTAACAATAACTTTTTACTTCATTTTAATTAAGGGAAGTTATTCCCATAAAGAAAAGCGTTTTACAGTGAGAGTGGTGAGAAGCTGGAGCAGGTTGCCCAAAGGGGTGGTGGATGCCCCATTCAAAATCAGGCTGGACGGGTCTCTGAACACGGACTGAGCTATAGGTGTGTGTCTGTTACAGGTTTATCCCTATATATAAGTCTGTGACAGAAGGGCACAGGCCCTGGGACAAGAAGAAAAGGAGAGACAAAGGAGCGAAGGAAAAAATAAGGAAGGCGTTTGCCGCTCGACCCGGCCGGCCCCAGGACACGCGCTCTGGGAGAGGGGGAAGGGCAGAGAGTGAGCAGGTAGCTTTAACAAAGAGAAAACACAATGGCAACGGTCTGAGGAGGAACGGGAATTGACTACATGTAACCAAATCAAACAAAATGAGATAAACGAGAGTACCCGAAGTAGGAGCCCAGCCATGACAGACGGCCCTAGGCGGACAGTGGCTGGGGTTCGGTCCGGAGTCCATCCTCGCTTCCTCTTAGCACCAAGTCCTCCGTGGATGCCACCCCTCCCCTCCGGGAACCCAAAATGGCCCAAAAGGCGGTAACACAGAACCAAAAGATTAACTTTTTAACTGCCACTGCTCTGCATGATGTTCTGATGTGAAACACCGACAAGAAAAATCACAAAATCACAGCAGTGGCTCTTTTCATTGCAGGGCAATTGGACTAGATGACCTTCAAGGGTTTGAAGAGAGGGGTGGTGGGAAAAAAAGATGAAAAGCACCAAAGTTGATTTTGCTTAGTCAGAAATAAAATATGGACCTTTATTCTGTAATATTTTCACAGTAGTTTCTCTACTTAAAACTCACTTTAATATGTCACGAGTAACTTTTCTTCTTTTTTTGTGTAAGCAGATTAGAAAGCTGCTTAGCAACAGGGTGTACGTCTGTTATCTGTGTGCCTTAAGAAAAGGCAGCCATCTCAACTACAACAAACCTATGAATCTGACCCCAGCAGCATGAAAGACAGCAGAACACTGTGAAGAAATAATTACAGACAGGGTAATGACTGAATAGTAAGCTTGCCAAAAGTAAATTGCACAGAATTAATCAATCTCGTGGATAAATACCACATTTTTGAAATATATTTTGCATTAATATATTGGCAAAGGAGATGTAGTGAATCTAGACTCTATGAAAGCAGTTAACACACTCTCAAAGAAAATTAAAACAGGATAAAAAAGAATTGTAAGTCAAGATAAAGAACTGCTGCAAAGAAGTCTCTCATCCCCAGACACTTTCAAGGTGAACTCGATGAGTCCATGGGCTACCTGATCTAGCCTTGTTGTCCCTGTTCATAGCAGGGGAGTTGAACCAGTTGACCTTCAGAAGTCCTTTCCAACTCTAAGGATTCTACTATTCTATGATTCTATAGTTCTAAAATTAGAGAAGTTGTGCTGAAGTGGTAACTTTGGTAAACAGGGGGTTACCAGAAAAGGTATTCAAGTTTTTGAACTTCCAGTGATGTAGATACAAATTATCAGGGTTTCGATTAAATTTGAAGATGATGCCAATCTTCTTATCAGTATTTCTCTATAAGTGAAAAACTAGCAAATTCTAGAGAAAGTATTGACACTTAAGGATTATTTCATCCTGAAAACTTGTTTAAATACATTTAAGCTGGAATGGAAAAGGAGATTTATATCCATTGGAACATGAAACTAAAACAGATCTTTCTTTGGCATACAGAACTGGTGAAGAACATCACACATTGGAGGAAAGGGAATAAAGTAAAGTTTGTAGCACTTAAGTTTTCAAAACTTAATTCCCTGCACTCACAGATCTTCAGAATTCCGTGAGGAGGTGACTAAATCATTTCTGCCAGTAATAAGTTGGAGAAAGTCAGAGTTTTTTTGTTGATCCCCATTGATTTCTGAGTGGGAAGCACCTATTCAAGTTTTCAGTTCTTCATTCTATCCTTTTAATGAGGCTGAGTATTGTTCTGTGCATGGTTTCATGGATTTTCCCAAGCACTTTTGCTTTGTCAGTCTTTTCTCCCACTTGTCTTCTCTTCTGGCTCTTTTCTAGTTACCAGTTTCAAGTTTTACTTCTTTTCCAATACCCCTAAATATTTAATTTATGTTCAAATATCTAATAACACATTTCCAACTCTGAGAATTTCTGTTTTCATTTGACAGGTAGACATAGCCAGCTAAGACCACCCAGGTCTTATTCCCTCATCCAAACAAGACCACTAGGACATTAATGAAGGTTAATACTCAGTGAACTTGGAGAGGAAAAATGTCAGTGAATCTAAAAATCTGTCATGTTACAAAGCAAGTTTATTGACAAGAGTTGAAATACTGAGGCTTGAAATGTGTTCACTTGGGATTAAACAAACCTACAAACAAAACTTATCTTTCTTTTCTTCACAGAAAACAGAGGAAAATAAATTAAATAAATAAATAAACAAATACTGGATGTTCATGTGTTCAGCACTGTAGCAACTGTAGGTCCTCAGAAAAGAATGAGCACATATCGTCATTTCAGTTACTGAATTGCACTGTTCTCTGTATTTCTTATACTGCTCCTCTCAATTGTTCTTTACTGATCTAAATGAAAGGCAAAAGGTAAAGATCATTTATAGAAATTTCTTCCCTTTCTTATATCAGAATACCTTATTTCTCATTATCTTTACACTACTTCATGTTGCTAAGTCATGTAAGATACATAAAGTACATGGATACCAAAGGAGTATAGCATATAAAAAAGGAGTAAACAAACAGACGTCCTCACAGCTCTGTAGTATGTGAGTCTGTAGTCTCTAAAATTAGGGTACAACTGATTTAGAGTAAGAATTAACTGAAGGCTTACATCTGAAGTTCGTATTGAATTAAAATTTAGAACATGCTTACGAAAAAATGCATTTAGTCACATGAATATGTAATCCTCAACCTAACAGCCTTGTAAGAAATGAATCACTGAAAAAGTGTATTGCATTTCTGATTTTGTCACAGCTGGAAGCTGAACATAAACAGCATCTCCTACCAAGTTTGTTCAATCATTGTTCTACTCAGGCACAGAAATGGAAAAATAAATAAAAACAAACAAACAAACAAACAAACAAACAAACAAATAAAGGATTCTTCATTTCAATATCAACTTAAAAGCTTTGTTATAGAGACAATTCTTATGCTGTACAAAAATTTTGATGCTCGTTTGTCTTCTTGTGTTCCATTTTTTAAATCAGGGTGTCTTAAATGCACAAGACATTTGGTTTAATTGCTATTCTGGAGTAAGTGAGGTCTTGACAAGCCTGTTTATGTCTGAATTTACTACTGCTGTTTATCTGAAAAATATTCAAAGCCAAGAAGTGGGAGTTGAATGTAGGACTGTTATTGGCATTTGGTGATAATTATTCATTCAGTTGTTTTCAGACTCCATAGGAACAAATCTGTAAAAAGAAACAGTTCTTAACCTCTGAATGGACCCTGATGGAATGGACAGGACAAGATTACAAGGCTTATGTTATAATATGTGGCATTAGGCACAGATATACAATGTGCTTGACTTTCAACATATTTTCTGGGGGAAAAGAAATTACAGCTTAAGGAAGCCCTTAGAATCAGTTTTTAGCAATAAGGAAATGAGAAAACTTTCCATGGGCAGCAAATACAGGGAAACGAAATCTAGACTTCATATTTCTCCATCTCACTACAGAAGTTACTACATGACAGATCAAGTAAACAGGGAAATGGAGCAGAAGTGTAGGAGATGTGTCATCATATGCAAGTGTCTGGGGCAGGAATTCAGGACAAATTACATTCCAGTAGCCCCTTCTGTACTTTAGTCTCACTCCAGAACTCTGGCTTTGATTAAATGTTCATGTCTTCCCCATGCAAACTCTATTAGAAGATGCAGCAGGACAGAAACTGTAGCACACACAAAACACAAAATACACATTTGAGACTCTAGACCATGCTGCAGCCTGTTAGTTTGGCGGAAAATTGTGACCTCATCTCCAACTGAAGTTTGTATCACATTTATTTATGGAAAATAAGGGTAAAAATTTCTTTCAATATTTTGAAAAAAAAAATATATATATATATATATATATGCATATATTTAAAGTAGGTTTAGAAGCAGAAATCTGGTCAGATTATTAGACAGTTTTGTTTTACATAAACTTTTCTTCTAAAGTAGCCATGTATGTGTATAAAATTTGGATAAGTATATATAATGCTCAGGATAATCTTTGTTTTTAGCATGAGCATCAGTAACTCAGTGATTCATTGAATAATACAATTTTAAGATGTTATATGAAGTGTGGGACCTATTTGTGGCCTCGCATTATTGACACATTCTAAAAAATATATAAACCCAGTACATTTATGAATTGTTTCTAAACTATGACCATCCAGTCAAATTAAATGTAGTGGGGTCAGTTTCCAAATCCCTTAAACACTTAGCAAACTCAATGGGAAAGTTTATTTTCATAGCAACAGAGATCTCCCAAATATGAGAGATGAACATAGAGGATAGTGGAATTAAAGATTTGTTTTTTATTTAAACACTGTGGTAATTTGCAAAAATCTGAGTATTCTGCTTCTTTCATTTAAGAAATAATATTTCAAGGTGACGAGTTATGCTCCTAATTACTGAGCTAAGTTTATTATAGAAAGATTTTGCCTGTTATGCTACCTGAAATGGATACGAGTTTAAAAAAATTTTAAAAAAAAATAAAAAATAAAAATGCCACCCCCTAATCCATTTGCAATTCAAATGTGAAACTTCCAAAAAAATCTGCTGTGCATCAACCCAGAACAAACAACTCATCAAACCCCATAAGCATGGCATGATCCCAGTAATGAAAAATGAGCTTTGCTACAGTCCATAATTAGCATGGCAATGACAGGCACATTTTAAACCTTTCTGAACATATGGGTAATTATTGAAGAGCTATGACAGTAATGCATCAACAAGTCTATTTGTCTTACTGAGGTTCTACATTGTGACTGCCTCTCCATGAATCTTAACATGCCATTCAATAATTTGAGAAAATCTCATCACTCAAGAGAAATGAAAAGAATCCAACTATCGTAAGGCAGAAAATTGAAAGAATCATCACTTAAGAAGAGTGTTGAGATTCTAGATAAGCATCCTAAAACATCTTTCATTTCCAACCTACAATTTCTCCATTTTTTTCATTTGATATCAAGAATTCTCATATTTCTGCAATAATGGGTATTTTCCTATAATTTTGTAATTAGAAAGTACTGAAGGGGAAGAAAGAAAAGTTATAAATAAAAAGGTAAAAATTAGATGACTGTGGAGTTCATCAAGAGCCCTAAATTTCTATCACATTGCCCTAAAAACATTCAGATTCAAAAAATAGAAATCATTGTTAATACTGTTTATTTTGTAGAATAGAATTGCTTCCCAAGAGGGAACAAGAAAACTCATTGATGAGAGCATCGCCTAGGAAGGTAAACAATAAATAAAGGAAGCCAATTGTCAGAAGTCTGAATAAACCAAACAAATACCAGCCACCAAAAAATGCATAGTAACTTTCACTATCTATTTAGAAAAGGAAAACTAGTGTAGGAAGAAGAACAGTCAATTATCTGTTATAATTACAATAATTTAATAATCTACCTTCAAATTTCTGTTAGTACTTCAAATCTAAGTTGTGCATCTGCAGTTGTATTGGAAGACACAGACGATACTAGAATCGGAATGACTAAGTCTAATTAACAAAACTTTTCACCCTATGGGCCTCCTTTTTACAGTCAGTAAAACTTGAAAATGTTTTGCAGTTTGATATTCATTTTAGTTATACAGAACTGGAGGTGGGTATGGAGGAGAAAGACTGGATATATTCACATTTACACTGAATCACTTCTCCTAGACTAAGTCATACAGCAGAAGAAAAGACAATTGAGCTGACATCAATCATCCTTATGGATCTTTGCTTTTTATTCATTGTTCTATTGATCTCTTTCAGCATTATTTCATAGATTGCAATAAAAGTCATTTCTTATTATGTCTCCATTTTAAATCATAAAGTATGTGACACAATAGTTTTTGAAAGAAGGACAGGTTCCCTAACGGAAAGAACAAAACTCTGGATAAAAGCACAGATTTATTGATCTCTCCTTCAATAATAAAGATTAAAATCTAACCAAGAACTATTGCCTTAATAAATTATTCAGCTCTCTTTCTCCCTTCCACATTCCAACTGGATGCACTCCAAATAATAATAAAAATAATAATAATAAAAGGGAAGTTCAATCAGAAATGTTGAAAACACTATCTTCTTCATGCAGTGACTCATGACAGTGTTAAAAACACTCTTAATAACAGCATCTTACAAACAAGAAATACTTTGGCCCAAAGCCCAGCTGACCACCAACTGGGAAAAGAAAACACATACGTATTAGAAAGGAGAGAAAGAGATTTTGACAGCTCCTTCTATTTTCCAGGAAAATTTAAGGGTGCAGTTTTCCCTAGTGTTGTGGAGCAATGAGGACTGTCCCCATAACTGTTTCCCCATCAGTCTCTCTCCTGTAGAAGATTATGACCACTGTGATTTATGCTGGAGGCTGAAAATCATCTATCATGTGCCTTCACTTCATAGTCTAAGCATTCTCTGGATAGGATTGCTCCTGGGATATCCAGGCCTGAAACAGAGATTTCCAGAACCAAACACACTGTTTGTAGAAATAAAGCTGGTAAGGGATGCAGTTCATTGGTTAGCTTACAATCTTGCCCTTTCATTTTAATGTATTGCAAGTTTTATGTTGAAGTTTCATTCAAATTTCATGAAAAGATTAATTGTATACCAAAAAAAAGAATAAAATGTACAACTCAAGAAGCAGTCCTTCGCATTCATTAGACTTATACTTACACAAACTCCTTTTCAGTGAGGACTTGTCAAAATAGTATAGAGACCACCATAAAATTTTTAGACAGTGATAATGTATTGAAAAATAAATGTTCCATATAACCTCTCTCAAATTAAACATTATGCCAAAGTAGTGCATAATTATGCATCTGAATTGCTAGAGGAACACTTGACTCTCAACATGATGTTGACTATGGGTAGGAGTGGACAGAGGCATCAGTCACTTAAAATGAGATTAATGATATGACTATAAAGATCTCACATTAACTTAACTCAAAGTTCAAAAGAATGATACAAGCCATTATTTTTCTCTTGTCATTATTATTCACCTAGTTTTAAGTAAAGGACAATGTTTTAAGAACACATGTGCCTAGATTGATATAGCCTGTTAATGATTTTTTTATAACCAAGAACAACTTTGTTTTGTTGTTTTTTTTTTTCGTTTTTTGTTTTAAAGTTATCTTTATTGAAAATACTCAAGGTTTCACTGTATAATAAGCAAAAGAAATGGTATTCGTGCAAACTGCTATAAGAAGAGTTTGTCATTAGTGGTTTTTGGGAAGTTATCAAATGTGTGCTTAGTTCCACACTGCAAGCACCAAACAAATCCACAAGTAAAATGTATCTTTTTATTCATTAAGACACTCAGAAACCATTCCTTTTGCTGTGATCTTAAATAAGAGCGAATTCATTTTAGAGCAAGAGTAAGTTCATTATAAAGTTCCTCCTTTAGAAACAATCTCAACATCTTTTTGATTTTAAAGTCAACATGCTATGGATAACAGTTACAGATATATGAAATACGCTTAGTAAGGAAGAATTTAACTTTCACATATTCTGTGCTTCACAATGGGAATATGAGCTCCTAGTTCAGCTGACCTGTAGGTCTGTCAGAATTGATCTCAGCTTAATACAGATATATCTAAAAAATCCCAGCTAGTCACACAACACAGGACAAGCTCTAATTCTGCATAGTATATTCATCTCCTAGCTGAAGGCAAATATTAATAATCAACCTACCCACATATTATCCATTTTCCCAAACATCTTGCAATTTCCCCTGTATAAATGCTATCTTACTTTGAAAGAGAATGTGCTAAAGTTGATCCTGTGATGCTCTCCATCCTCATTTCTCCTCCTGGTAAGGACTGACAAGGAGAAAAAGTGACTTTCCACATTTACAATGACAATAAATAAATAAATAAACAGACAAACAAACAAATAATTATTTTTTTTAAAGGAAGGAAAAAGCCACCTAAATACAGTTGTTCCTTTCTGCATATGCAAAAACTTCGAATTTGCAGATGTTTTTCCATGTTCAGATCAGGACTGAATGTCTTTGAATGCTATTTCTTCTGGCTTTTTTCATGACAGTCTATCATACTCAGAGTAGGAGGGAGAAAACGTCTGATTGTCAGACACTATAGAAATCCTAATTAATCAGGAGGCGGATTATATATACACTATATATTTTAAGACTTATTAAATTTTTGCTTCTCTTAGAGCAAACAACTGCTTTAATATATGATTCAAATAAACCGAAGGTTTAAGCATAGAAGTAAAGAGGCTCAGTTTTTACAGTAATGAATTTTCTCCTTGTAACTTTATGAACAGAGAATTGTATCTTTTAACTGGTATGTCTTCTTCCCTTAAAGTAGGTTCTCTTTTATTGGCTCTTGAACGTACCTTGTGTGTATCACATATTCTTGCTACATCTAAAAAGAGTTTATTATGAATCATAGCAAATTAAAATATTCTCAAGCCCTGTAGCATTTATTCAGAATGACATCTCGTATTTTATTTAGAAAAGGATACCAACATATTCACATCCAGTTAGAAACAACCCTCAAAATGCAGGCTGTCCAGTATGAGGTCAGTATGGCGAGGCTCTTGCCTCAGTCCTCTATGGAGGGGATGGTAATGTTAAAGAGTTGGCTACTTATACAACTACATTTATGCTCCACTATTCGATATCACTTCATACCCTAGGATATTCTTTCAGAGCCAGTTCTAAAATGAGTAAAATCCCATTTTAGATATTCTGAGCACTATAATACAAAAATATAGCCATGCAGAGATATTGGCTGGGAGGTTCCTCAGGGAGAGTGTGTGATCATACAGAGTAAAAAGCAGAATAGGAAGATATTGACAAAACTGGACTTACTGAATTGAGGAGTAACTGGGCAGGTGCTGATTTTGACTCTTAATAATGTTTTCATTCAGTTTATGAGTCTTTCTGCCTAACAGTTAGACCATGGAATTGCAAATGAATTCTACATAGAATATTGCACCTCACATGGAATAAATATAAATCAATAAATACATTTATTAACAAATAAATACATAATAAACAAAGAAATGTGATTGTTTCTAAAGTGCATAATAAACCAATGTTTTGAAATGGAAATACCTGACAAGTTTTAGCTAATTCTAGCTAATTCTACCAGAAAAATTAAAAGGTTAATAGTATAGCATGTTCTTTCTGTGTTTTGAAGGGTGGAATTTACTGCACAAATGTTTAGTAAAGGCACACGTAGTCCAAGAAAGAACATGAAAGTAGGCATTTTTTTTTTACATTTTACTATCTCTCTGTTACACAGCAGCTATTCCAGATGTAATGGCTCTTATTTAATTATGTTGTTCCATAAGGCAGATGTCAGACGTGCATGCTGGTGACATGGCAGTAGAGACTGAACCTTCCTGTCAAACTTTCATTAAGGTTTGCTGCTGTGTGACAGGTGGCAACCAGAGGAGTAGTCTCAAAAAATCGATGTCTGACATGGTAGAAAGAAAGATGTATCATTGAATTAATTCATGCACCCACTGACATTCACTGATGCTTGTTGAACATTTATGGAAACCAAACAGTGGTTGTGAGTACAGACAGTTGGCGGAGGGAGTGTTTCAGCAGTGGCAGTAGCCATGTGAAAGATGAGCCATGTTCTGGACTGCCGTGTACAGCTGTCGCATCACGGCACGAAGAGCACATTAGTCAGCTCAGCCATGTAAATCAGTGAACTGCAAACATGGAATTGCATATGAAGCTGAATCTTGGCTTCAGTACATTTGAAACAATGGTGGCAGCACTGAAATATCACAAAGTTTGCATGGGTGCATCTCAGGAATTCTCACACAGGAGGAGAAAGAACAGTTTGCAAGTTTGACAGGACCTATTGAACCAATATGAGGATGAAGGTGACAGTTTCCTGGATCATGTCATTCCAGGTGATGAGATATGGTGTCACCACTTTGGAGTCAAAATGGCAGTTCACGTCATAGTGAATTCCCCACTGATGAAAATGTTCAAGGCACAGGAGTGTTTCAGCAGGTTAAGTGAGATGCACTGGTTTGGGGATAAGAAACGTGATCCAGAAGGATGTCCAGGAACCTGGACAAACCATCATGGTGCCAACTACACTGAAGGCTTGAACTTCCAGAATCAGAATAGAGAAGACTACCTTCGTCTTGCAACATGGTTACACCAGGCCCCATCCCAGTTTGAGGACCATTGAGCCCAGTGTCATTTTTAGATAGACAGCCCTACCACAACCACTATATAGTCAGATTTGAAGCTTGGGACGGTGAAAAAATTGGCCATTTTGATGACATCTTCCTAGCAATGATGCTATCATAGTAACTGTGAAGAAGTGGGTGGTTTTTCTAAGCAATGTATGCTGGCTCTTGATCATTGCCAGCAAAATGCATAGCTAATTGTGGTGACTGTTGAAAAGTAGTTTTTTTCTAGCTGAGAATTTTCTCTATCTGATAGTGATATTATGCTCTGTATCTGTTGTAGTTTCTATGAAAACAAATAAGAAGCATTATATTTGGAGTGACCCATGTCTATGAGCTCTGAAACAAGCAGCAGAAGACATCTCTGAAACAGAATTTTAGCTTCAGTAGATTTTGTCCTTGGCCACACCATCTATTATTTCACACCATAGAGAATTTAAGTAACCATGGAAACAAGTGTCTTACTAAAATGCAAAAAGACCTCAGTGCCTAGGTTTCCACATAAATCTGACTTAAAACAATTGTTTCAGTTTTACATATGAAAGTTAAGGAAAGGCAAAGCCTTGAATCACATGATGAAGAATCTCCAGATTAAAAACTATTCACAGAATTGTGGTTAATGATGTATCATCAGATTACTGAATCCATTATTTCTTTCTTTTTTACACAGATTATTTCAAGAAATGGACAACAGTCAATAAGGTTCCAAAGTCATTTGTTTTGATGAGCAAAACCAAAACATAAAATCTAAGTTTAATCTTATTGGAATTTAGAAAGGGGAACTGAAATGTTCTTGGGAATTATCTAATTAATTGGGATTAGTTATGAAGATCTGTGTTAGTTCTGACAGAGAGCAAAGCCCTAATAAGTGTGTGTGAAAATTCAGCTTGAATTTTCACACACACAATTCCAAGGAAACTTGGAATCCTCGTAGACTGCTTATTAAAAAAATGTTGTTTTGTTGTTGTTTTGTTCACAAAAATATATGGTATACCCATAAAGTCTCACCTGAACAAAAGCTGAATTTCAAGGAGAGGGAAAGAAAAAAAAAAAAAAAAAAAAAAAAAAAAAAAGAAAGAAAGAAAGAAAGAAAGAAAAAGGAAAACAAACAAAACAGAAAAGAAACCCAACATTTTTATAGCAATAAACTTTTTTAAATTTAGAAAGCGTGATGAAAAAAATGCCTTGTTGTGACTTAGAACATTTCCAAGACAGCAAAATGTCTCATGTTTTTGTTCTGTGCTTTTTTTTTCTGTCATTTAACTGAATCAGAACACTATAAAATTAAATGTAATAGAATTATGGGGAAAATAATAATATGCACAGAACATCCAAACACTTGTTCTCTTAGCCAGAGCTGTCTTAGAGATGGGACCAAAGCAATTCAAGGTTAAAGTTTAATCTTCACTCTGTCAAAACTGAAAAAAAATAAAAAGAAAAAAAAATAAAAAGATATAGAAGATGTAAACAAAGTATTTATGATGACTAGATGAGGGTTTAAAGAGGTTTTCTTATATCCACTCTTTGCAATCCAGTAAGCAAGGTAATTTGGTACAATAATACAGTGTAGTGAATCATTTACAGCAAACAAGTGAAAATATTTATTGATATTTATTGATACTGAGAATTTGTTCACCTTGGACCTTTGCCATTTAGACTGGTTACAGACAGATACCGCATATGGATTGAAAATGTGGATTACCGAGGAGGTGTGAACAACATGTTTATGTTTTATATATTCACTATATGAAACTTCAGGCACAGATGGAGTCTTAAGGGATTCAAGAAGAGTGTGTTCTTTCATGAATACTCCTACTCTCTTCTGCTGCATTTTCTTGAATGAGTCTTCGCAGATAAATAAGAGCCAAACATTGATACTAAAGCTGATGTCCCAAATGTAGTAATCTATAGTAATATGATTCAGGTCTTGTTAGATACACTACTGAATGCCTGAATTAAAGCATTTCATTTGAATATTTTTAAAACATACACCTCTGTTTCTGAGGTTCCAGATGTAGCGGAGTGGCGTCTCTCCACCTTTCCTACAATCAGAAATCTTAGAATCATATCACAGGTTGTCTTAGATTGGAAGGAACCTTTAAGGATCATTCAGTTCCAACCTCTGTCTTGAGAGCAGAGTTGCCAGCCAGCAGCTCAGGCTGCCCAGAACCCCATACAACCTCATCTTATGCACCTCCAGAGGTTGGTCTAGAGCTGTGGCATCCACTGCTTCTCTCAACAGCCTGTGCCAGTGTCGCACTGCCCTAATGCTACAAACATTTGGGATTCCTGGGCATAGAGGGGGTTTCAGTGAAGCTCTTAAGCAGCTTTCACAAGAAAGTATACTTAGATTCTAAAATGGAAACTGAAAATATTTAAAAGTATGAGCAAACTTTTTTGCCAACAAGCTCTGTATTCAGTAAGTGCTTAATTACACCTACAAAGATGTTTAAGAATAGTGATGACTCTCTTTAACAGTTCAGTTGTCCCAGAAGTGATAATTATACTAAAAACACCATTTTAAAACTTAATATAGCCCTTATTTTTTTAATATATATGCAACAGTATTTTCATACCGTATATTGATACAGAGAAATGACCACTTAGATGTACTGCTTTCCTTTTAACCACATATTCTTTCTTTCTATAACTGCTAAGGAAATACTAACAACTTCTGTATTAGAAAGTCAACGGCATCATGTAAACAAATTTAATGCTTGCAAACTAATAGTGTGTTTAATAGATGTAATCGGTCTTTTTTAATAAGAGCTACAACTTGCAATTTGTTTTTCAGAAGAGTAATTTGTTCTTGCTTTGTATGGCACTCCTTTATTGCTTAGAAACATTTGCTGTAATTATTTATTTTTACAAGGAATACAAAAAGTATATTCAGTAAACTGAAAAGGAACTGTATATGTACAAGCGCAACAGCCAGAGTCAGGAAGAATAAGGACTGTGACATATCTAAAAGGCTAATTTATCTTTTCCCATCCAGATGTAACTTTCCAACTGAATTCTATTCATATTATGTTCCTACATACAGTTTACTTGACTGATAATTAAAACAGTGGCAAAGCCAGTTCATTTACAATTCAGTATCTTAGGTCTTTGCCACATCAGTTGGTTTGTCTGTGATTTCTGTAATGCAAGTAAAATGACTTTTCCATCTAAATAGAGGCAAGAAGATTTGGAATGTTTGCTCATGTTCACATCAGGGTCATGGAGTGTTTGTTTGCTGGCTTTCCATATTTGTATTTGGGCTGTGGTTCTCCAAACAGAACTTTGGCACTGATATTTGGCTACACCCAATACTGTGAAGTGAGGAGCATGGAGGGTGGTTAATAGTGATTCATCTCTGCATGAAAAGTTTTGAAATTTTTACCTGAATGAATAATGACAATCTTTTTTTTTTTATTATTTTATTTTTTCTTTTTTTCTTTTTTTTTTTTCTTCTTTTTTTCAACTTAAACTAAGACAATTAGGAGAAAGCAAAATCAGGAAATCAGGTCAGCTTCTGCTAGATTTAAACCCGGAAAAAGCACTCCTATTGTAAACACTGCAGGATATAATTGACAATTAGTCATCAGATAATATGCAGATAATTTGTATTGTCTCTGTCAAACCATGATCCCTCTCACTAAAAAAGAACAAAGCTCACATACTGTCAGCTCTGGCTTCCTTCACTCTTAAAAATCAACCCCCAGTTTCTATGTCCAACATTAAAAATATGAGGCCTATTGAAGAGGTTTTTTTTTCTAATGTGTGGGTAAATGGACAGGGGTTTGGGCAACCTTCTTGATCAGAGCTTGAACCCCTGAATTAATAAAGTTGGAATTTTTTAAAGAATAACTTTGCCTGCTAGCCCAAGTTCATCTCCAAAGTAGTAGTTATCTATAAACCAAACAGTTCTAGGACATGGCAAAAGGAGGAGAATAAAAATTTTCCTCATTCTGTAAACATGCAACGAGTCTGAAAAGAGAATTCAGTTAGTTATACATCCAAAAAAAAAAAAAAAAAAACGTTAACAAAACCTCATATTTGAATATTTGAACTCTTTGTGTGGGAAATCTTCCCAGATGATTTAGACAACAGACAACATTTAAACTGAAGAACTTGGGGGTGAGATCACAACTGTCCATGCTCACACTATTATAACTGACCAGGGAATGAGCCAGGTAAACCAGAAAAATGACAAATGTTCTTTAGCTGCCTCTCATGACACAAGCCAAAAGGCCATGGGCAAAAGTCAAGTAGATAGGGCTAGGTTCTTTTCCACAGTGCTCACTGACAGAGCAGATAGCAGTGGGCAAACAGTGGAACACAGGAGGTTCCATAAAAACATGAGGAAACTCATCTTTACTTTGAGAGTGGCAGAGAATTGGAACAGGCTGCACAGAGAGGCTGGAAATTCTTCTCTGGAGACATTCAAAACTCGCCTGGACACTTTACTGTGCAACCAACCTACTGCTGGCAACATGCTTTAGCAGGGGGATTGTACTCGATGATCTCCAGAGGTCCCTTCCAACTCCTATGGTTCTGTGATTCTGTGATCTTCTGTATCATGTCTGCCCTTAGTATTTTGCATTACAAGCTGGACCAAATTGAATTACAGAAATGCAAAATTTCTTCATATTTGTCCAAGCCTAATGGCATAAGCACAGACCATGGCTGATTTGAATAAGCATCTAAGTGTATTGCACAAGAAATACTGAGTATCATGCATCTTTGCATCTGAGAGATTGATATTTTTCTGTAAAACATATACACACAATCATTTCACTACTTCTAACCAAATGGCAGAACTTACCAGAGGCAAAGCAAATTGAAAGCAATTTCAGAACTCATCTATTTTTGCTCTACTAGTAAGTAAGTAAGTAGTAGCACTGATAGTATGGATAATTAGCACTGTGACTGTTATATTTGTTTCTTTGTGAGACTTCAGTGTTATTAGTTTCGTCCCCTCTGTTTCTTTCCCTGTTGATATTTTAATATGAATTGTTTAGTCAAAAATACTTCCATGAATCTAGGATACTAGGATTACCATGAGAGCCAAGAAAAGTTCTATGGTCTGTATGGGACAGTGAAGTAGAGATGCTCATCTAACCTTACATGCATTAGCTATGCAGAAAAACACAAGTATATAGAAAACTGTACATAAAACTCTAGGAGACCATGGCTGTGTGAAGAGTTTCTAAGAAATTTAATGTAGCTGCTCACAAATTTAAGAATGAAAACTGAAAACAAAGATTTCATCCCCATGATAATGTGAATTAAAATTGCACAAGTCTAGATACTCAGTCATTTTGAAATGGAGATAAGAGTTATCAAATTTAATAGAAAATTCCCTATAGCATTGCACTATGCAGTTGGATTATCCAGCTTCTTTAAGAGGTTCTATCTCTAATAAATTCACACTAAACTTCAAGATATTTAATCATGATAATCAGTTTTTCTTGAGGGAAGAACAAAAGACTACATGAACTACAAGATAAACTTTCTTGGATCTGTATTGTGGATATTACCAATCACTTGAAGCAGGAAGTAAGAGAAATCTAACTTTCCCTTTCATTAACATTTTCTGTTTACTTGAAAAAGAAGTTAAGTATAGCTTTATTTAGAAAAAAGAAAAAAAAAAAAAAAGTAATCCACTATCCTTAATTATCACTACTTTGGTGCTGAGCTTATTATATTATAGATTTCTTAATAATCTGAATTAAAGGAGGGACAGCATTAAGTATGCTTCTAATTCTAATGACAAATAATTATGTGCTTCCTCTTAGCTCAATTAATATGAATAAGCATTTAAAAGATTAGTAAATTCTCTTTTTGAAATTGTTACCCTGATTAACATCCCATTAATTCATGCACTTTTTGAATAATAAAGAGGTATGAATTACTGGTCAAAAGAAATTTCTGCATAATAAATAATGATATAATTGACAACTGCAGCAGACAGGTTTATTTTCTAAGTTCATAGACTATAGAACTCATGTTACCTTAGCTCCCTTTTTTCCAATAGCCTTGTAGTCTTCTATTGTGCAAAATTTTTAACTGAGAAAATCCTTATGTACATAAGATACGGCATATCACAGGTATGAAGTCCACAGATCTGTCTGAGTGAAAGATCTTGGAGACAGCACTAGTATTTTTTCTACATGAAGTGGACAGTGCTTATTGCAATGGGACACTGATCTCTAGTTGCAAGTTGAAAGTACTTGAGCAAGAACATTCACCTTGCCGAACTTACCACAAATTACTACATCTAGAGGAAAGATTTTCCACTACTTCACTAATAAAAGAGGCGTAGTTATTCTTAGGGTTACATTACTTTTTCTAATGAACATAAAACTAACAATGGCATTGTGTTGTCTCCGGGGCAACAATCAGTTTTGATACTACATTAAATAATGTACAGATGTAATAATTCAAAGACAAACTTTTGCTTCAGACACCTCCGCATCAGACACCATTTTATCAGGCTGCCCCTCTTCTCCTGTCAGTCGCACAGGAACAAAATGGAATAGAATACAAGCAGGAAGATTCAGCCACTACTGCTATACTACAAACATCTGCCTCTGATGTTGTGGGCCAACATGATATAATAAGAGGCATTACTTTTGGAGCAGGCATTGTAGTTTTCCAAACTAAAACCAGTATGAGATACAACTAAGGAACTGCATGCATGAGTACAAGTTTCACCTATCACCATGAATTTCCAGCAAATGCTACCACACTTCACACATGTACACATGTACTTACTCAAGTCTAATAAAGTTAATCCTGATTCAGCCCATTTCTTCCCATTTCTTTTTTTTTTTCTTTTTTTTCTTTTTTTTCTTTTTTCTTTTGGTCATATTTAAGGCTGAGTCAAACTGCTGTAAAACTGCTGATAATTTAAGACAGAAATACAGTTCAGATTGCATCTGGTTGTTTAGGAGACAGTTTAAGTTACTTTTTCCTCACTGGCATACATTCTATTTTTCATGATTGGCCAGTATTTTTAACTCCTTTTTGCTTAACTTTGTTAGCTTACTGGATAATAAGTCAGCCCTAATTTACTATTCTGTTCTCCTTTTCATTCTTCTTAGCTAGCCCTCTATCTTTCTGATCCCATTCTATAAAATAACAATAATCATTCACTCAGCATTAAGAAGACTTTGCTCATGTTAAGAACTTTCAGCCTAGAACTGAAAATTTCTGTCTTTCTGAAATTGTGGTATTTTATCCATAAACACTGAATTTACACAACAGGTTTGTTCAGTAGGCTAGGAATATAATTTTTAATTGAAACCCCAAGGGAAATTTAGATCAGTAAAATGTAATTATCAGAATTAGGGCTCTTTCAGAACACCTGGGTTATCTCCTGCTTTTACAGAGGCTGGCATGGGATCATTAGTGACCACATGTCGTTTGAACCTCATTTTCCATCTCATCTGAAAGACCTCACCTCCAGCAATACAGTAGCCATCACACATGCTGGGCACAAATTGAGAGACAGTCTATTAACGGAAATGTTGACAGTACCTCTCATAGCACCTTGCTGTTTGCTGGTTCCTCTTCCAGCATGATCCTGATTATGTGGTTGTGTATTCTGTACACTTTCTATGGCTGTGCCCATAGCGGCTTCTGAATATTCCCTTAAAACAACATCTCTTCCCTTAATCCAACTGCTCTGTGAATTTTTTATCTTATACTTAAGGAAAATATTACCAAAAAACCTTAAATGAAGTTATCTCCTGAAATAATATATTATTAATTATTCTTGAATTCTAAAAATGTGGCCCAAATGCAAAAGGCCTGCTAGAACACAGTAAGTCTTTTCAAAGCTGTCTGTAATCAGTTAATAAACCATATTCCTTCCCTTCTAGTGCCCACTAGCAATGAAGTGATGAACAATAAAAAATAAACAAGATTTTTTAGTAATTGTAAATTGTGAATTCTTGGTTTCAAGCCTTAACTGCACCAAATATCCAGCTAATTGACAAGTCACACATTCCACAATGTAGTGTTTAATTAGGACTATTCAAGCCATTAGTTATTTGCAGATTTCTTCCTTACAAACTCCTGTGCTCTTGTGAATTTGATGTAGTTGTCAAACAATGCCACTTTGACACATGGTAGCACCAGATAATAAGATTACAATAAAAAACAGTAAAATGGAAATTGACCTCAGTCATTCTTGTCCCACCCTCACTGACCCTAGGGATCTTTCAAAGGTATCTGATGACAGAGCAGTCAGATGGTAATGTCCTTGAATTAACTCAACAGGTGCATCAAATAAAAATCAATTTTGCTCCCCTTTCATTGCAGTATTTTCCATGTGAATCTCCTGTTTGCTGTGTGGTTCCTTTCTCTTCTATTTATTTTTTTTATTTATTAGACTTGAAGAAGAGGGAAACTACACATGTGAGTGCACAAAAACATTCTCATTGCTGGAAGAGTTTCATTTGTTGTAATAGCTGGGAATCAAGTTAAAGGTAATTGGGAAAAATTCAATATGTCTGTCAGCTCTTTGCTGTGGATGAGTCTTTCACTTAATAGTTCAAAGAATATCTATTTTTTTTGGATATGAAACAAGGTGGAGTATTGTATTTGTTGGTTGTTTATTATTTGATTGTTTGTTTTGTTATCAATCTAAAGCTCATTTGCAAACCTGAAATTTTTTAAGGAGTTTTTCTTGGACCCCCATATTTTCTACATGTAACATGTCTGAAAATCAACATCCAGGTATCCACACAAAATCTTATTCTGCTCCTACTTTCAACTGTTCATGTGAAAATCTTCTTTCAGAGAATCTGGCAACCCAAAGCACTCAGTTCTTTGTCCACTGAGGTACAGACATGCCAAAACAGCTGCTAATGCTCATACCCAGAAAGCCAGTATTTATCCAAGCTGCACTGAGGCTAAGTCTCTAGGGTAGTGCCCTTACTTAAGGGCTATTCCTTCTAGCCTGGGGTAGAATGTCTCAGAACAGCCTGTTTTAACCTCAGGCTGAAATTGCCTAAAGCAGTTTAGGATGGTTCTTTGATTTCTAGTGTAGTCAACAGTTTGTTTAAAAAAAAAAAAAAAAAGGTAAACTTATAAAGCTCTGAATGATCTAGGATGATGGGACAGAAAGAAAAGGGGGGAAAAAAAGAAAAAAGTACATATGCAGTACTCCCCAGATAGCAGTGACTTGTACTCTTCAGTCTATGATCTTAAGCTTTTCTTTCCCTACTTTGAACTATTCAAATCAATGGCTCTCTGAAAAAAGGCTTTTTTTTTCCTTCTTATTTTCCTTGCCACAAATCCTTCTTTACTCTGCCATCTTTATCTTCAATATAGTTCTTTTTGTCAGTTCAACATTCTTGTTTTTTAGTAACCTGTAAGACACACCAGGTGTCCCACTGCTTCTCTTGTTTCTAAACGTTATTGAATCCATTTGTACGTATGCTTACACTTGATTCCATAATCCATGGTCTGTTTTTTTCTGCAACAAGTAAGACGTAGTTTGTCCCCACACAGGTACCTAATTCTGAGCTATGTCACTAGAAAGCATATAAAACATACATCTACATCTCTTTGTCTTGTTAATCCAGTGGTGGAATAAAGAGAATTTGAATGCTTGCTTTATCAGAGACTTAATTTCCAGGTTTACAGAGAAGCTTGTCTAATTTTTGTACATCTTGAAGATGACTGGTAGTTTTCAAAGAAAAATATTGCTTTGAAGATGGTTATATTTCCCTCATCAGTATATTAGTAAGAGATTTTCTTTAATAAATTATGTTTGTTTGGTTGGTTATTTTTAATTATTTTTCTGGATCCTTCTGACAGGTACAAAGCTTATGTTTTGCTGGCAAGGAGAACTTCAGAGTCCCTACCACTTCCCATCCAATTTTCCAGCAAACTCCATAAGCTGTGCTTGATAAGCCCAGGGGAGACAGCAGGTAAGTCTTTTTAAAGAATGCTAAGGGAAAAATAGAAAAGAAAAAAAAAAAAAAAAAGGTGGATACACTAGTAGGAATTTAGCAGTCTCTGGAGAACTTAATTGAGTTTGGATTTGTGTTAATATTGGAATCTAATACATTTTCTCCATTGTTAGATTTTTTGGTCAAGACTCGAAAATTTCTAATTTTCCCTGTCTTAGTTTATTTGATGAAAATGTCCTTAAACATAATCAATGACTACTTTTCAGTTGGAATCACTTAACAGACAGTGCAAGCTGTATATCACTAGACTTTCCTTCATGAAGAGACATCAGCCATATCATGATATTATCAGGCTTTGCATTTGAAGTTATGTCTGTCATGGTTTTAAAATTTTCTCCATGTAAGATCCAGCTACCAAATAAAATATCTTTTTTAAGCTCGTGTTTCTTTAATTATTTTCCATTGCCCACCTTAAAGAGATGAAATTATCATCTTCCCTTCTCCTGTTTAACTTACATGACACAGAGAAAGCTTGAATGTAATTCATCTCTTATTCCGTTTCATCTACATTTACTGGGTCTGTTTAGCCTTGAGAAAAGAAGACTGAGGCTGCCTGGGGGGGTTGTGTAGTCTCCCTCTCTGTAGATATTCAAGACCCGCCTGGACAACTACCTGTGTGATCTGGTGTAGGGAACCTGCTTTGGTAGGCGGTGTTCTACTGGAGGTCCCTTCCAACCCCCATGATTCTGCGATCCTGCAATACAGGTAAAATAATCCTCTTCAATCATCTTTTAAGTGTTATTTTCTTTTATCCTTTACCATTTGAATATCAGTCTTAATACTTGCAGACATGAAAATAAAATCTAGTTCTCTATGATAATCGTTATACTGGAAGAGGGAAATAATTTCAAGTTTTGTGGTGCTTTAATATCTTATCTTCTATCTACCACATATTAAGTTAGGAAAATTCAAAATAAGTGATGGCATAAACCTATTCACACACACTCAAAAAAGAATTCTGCCAAGTGAAATGAATCATATGTGGATGAGTTAAATGGTTGACCTAATAGATTCTAGTGTTTCCTAGCAAGCTGTTATGCTTTATTATGCAAATCTACAGGAACATGAATTGTTGACCAAATATATTTTTTTGAGTCTTCTGTCAAGTTGATGAGTACTTAGTGACTCTTCACCAAGCATGTGACTGGCAATGCTGACAATAAGAGCTTCATGTCAAGGAATCTTTTTTTCTCACAAGTGCATTATTTATCTTTTAAAATTTATTTATAAATGTATATGCTATCTTGTATGTTTTTTTGGTTGTTTTTTTTTTTGTTGTTGTTTTTTTTAATTATTTTTAGTAATGGTCTATGTTGAAAAGGACATCAAAGATCACCTAGTGAACTAATAACAATTAGTAATCTAACAATCAAACCAACCACTTTCATTTGTTTCTTGTTAACTAGCAAAAGAGGAAAGTCTTGATGCTACTCCACTAAAAAAACAAAAAAAACAAAAAACAAAAAAAAAAAAACAAAAAAAACCACCCAACCACTCAGAAATAATGACAACTCACTTTCTTTACAGCAAAATCAAGGTGAAGTTTCAAAGTATGTATTCCAAGGGGCATGGAGGTGATTAGGTAATTGTTACACTTGAGCAACAAAAATCCTCTGAGTATAAACTCAAAGTATCTATCGTACCAAAACTGTTTCCTCTCATATAGCATCTTTTGTTCATTTTCTCTTTTATGCAAACAGTACCAAGCATTTTGTTAAGAAGCGGACCTTGTCATCAGACTGTGGTTGTGCTGTCAGTTTTTTCTGAGAGGATCCTTACTTCTCTTTGTAAAGACAGCATATGATACACAGTTGTAGGAAGATCTCTGAAGGGTAGAGGTAGAGCAGACACTGTAAAGAGGAGGGCAATAGCATGAGCAGAGTTTGGGAGTTCCTGAGGGTACTAGGCTTTAGAGAGGTAATAAGGAAAAACAGTCATTAAGGTCTGAGAGGAAATTGTTAAAGTTTTACTCTTTGAGCAGCAGAAAACAGATAAACTGAAAGCAAACTTGAAAAATAGAACCTATTTTCCACCACTTATGAATGGGAACAAATTGAAACATGAGAAATTGTAGATTTTTACTCTAATGGTGGTTGGTCATTGGAATAGATTGTCCAGTGAGGTTGTGGAGCCTCCTTTCTTGGAGATGGACAAAATCTGACTGTACATTAACCTAGGCAACCTACCGTAGTTGAGAGTGCTTTGAGTATGAGTTTGGACTGGAAGATTTTCAGACATACCTACCAGTCTCAGATATCCTGGAACTCCGTGACCTGTGGGTAAGTGTTTTTTACCCAAGTATTAAACTCTCCCTGTTATTTTCTCTGTGTCAAGGATCTGTGGCCAGTTTGTGTTATAATGAGATTTAGTTTTGGAGATTCACAACCCACTTCAGAAAAACTACTATAATTTGTGAATAACATATTATTGTTGAGACTTTTAAATTCTGCATCAAGGTTATACAGGAATGGTTTTAAATATCATCTTTCTCTTTTTAAATATTTTTATACGCTGTAGATCTATATTCTAGAAGATTTGGGATTGTAATAGAAAACAGCAATAGGTATCCAAATGCATCAGCATTAACTGACATCTGTAAATCGCTATCACAGGGAACCAGCAGTGTTTCCATTACTCTAATTAATAAACATTTTCCCACCTGGACCCAGAATGTCCATTTGCTAGTGCCAGTACTGCTAATCTGTGATGGCCACCCTGGTGTTCTTACAATGTAAAAAGGCTCTCCACTGAAGCCTTCTGTGATTATTGACACACATTATAATGCCTGCTTAATGTCCAAACTGCTAAAATGTACATGCTTTTATACACTTACAGTATAGTGTTTACTTCCTTTCCCCTCCGTTTCCAGATGCACCAATTGGCAAATAAGATAGGATACTGTGTTCATAGTATTATCATCAATATGCTAGAAATGCAAAACAAAGAGCATATTAAAGGTAACAGAGTGATGACACATGCCCAGATGCTCAACTTCAGTTCAAACAAGCAAGACGAAAAATGCTTACTGAGTCTTGTAGCTCACATTTCACCAGCAGTATCACGTCTTTACTGCTCTATGGAAAGATACAGAATAACTGATTGCTCCATAGAGGATGGATACATTGACTTTTGCCTCAGCCATGATGTATCAGTGGTATTCCTTTCCCACAAAAATGCACTCCTAAACATTTTCATGTATAGATTTATAGGTTTGGGGCTGAAAGTACAAAGGCATTTAAAAGTAAAGAGAGGGAAAATTATGATACTGGTCTGAAAACAGCTGAAAATTTAATCATATGATGTGAATGCAGACCTCCTGTAAAGGTGCATTAAATGGATAGATTTCTTACTGGATAAAATAAACAGCAGTGAAGCTAAGGAATACCATATGTTCTTCAGCACCAAACTACAATTTAAAGTATGAAACAGAAATAGACAAGACACTGAAAAGAATTTTGAATTCTTTCCGCTGTGGATTTAACAGAACAAATATTTTCCTACATTTCACTTTCAATGGTGAATTGTTTGATTTCAGTGTAAAAATATATTAAGGTACTTGAAAGCATCCCTAAGAGAACATAAGTATGGCAAAAGGACTGAAAGGCACATCCTGGGAGGGGAGACCTATGAAACCCAGGGAACTACTGACATATCAGCCTCATCACTGTGCTAGGGACAAACATAGAGCAGATCCTCCTGGAATCTATACTAAGATACATGGGAGAGTGGGAGGTGATGGGGAATAACCAGATTGGTTTCACCAAGGGCAGATCCTCCTGCTGGACAAATCTTGTAACTTTTTATGATGATGTAACTGCCTCAGTGGATAAAAGAAGAGCCACTGATGTCATCTATCTGGACTTCAGTAAGGCCTTTGACATGATCACCAAATCACTCCATATTGGAAAGATGTGGGTTTAATGAGTGAACTGTTCAATAGATGAGAAACTGTCTTCAGCACTGAACCCAGAGAGCGGTGTTCAAGTCTCAGTGTCTGAATAAAGACTAGTGATAAATGTTGTCCGTCAGGGGTCAGTACTGGGTCGTCAATGACATCAACAGTGAGATCAAGAGCACCCTCAGCAGTTTGCCTATGACATCAAGCTGTGTGGTGCAGTCAACACACCTGATAGATGGGGATGCCATTCAGAGAGATCCATGTGGTTCAATAAATACAAGCACAAAGTCTGCACCTGAGTCATGGCAACCTCCACTACCAATACAAGCTGGGGGATGTAAAGATGGAGCGCAGCTCTGCCAAAAAGGCCTTGGGAGTACTAGTGGATGGGAAGCTGGACATGAGCCAACACTGTGATCTCACAGCCCAGAAAGCCAACCATATCCTGTGCTGAATCAAAATAAGCATGGCTAGCCAGGTGAGGGAGGTGATCCTTCCCCTCTGCTCTGTGCTGGTGAGACCTCACATGGAGTATTGTGTCCCATTGTGGGGTCCTCAGTACAGAAGAGATGTGGATCTTTTAGGAGGGCCTCGAAAATGATTCAAAAGATGGAACAACTCCACTAAGTGTACAAGCTGAGAAAGCTTGGACTGTTTGTTCTGGAGAAGAGGAGACTCCAGGGCTCTGAGCAACCTGATGGAACTGTAGGTGTCCCTGCTTATTGCAGGAAGTTGTACTAGGTGACCTCCAAAGGTCCCTTCCAACTCATAAAATTTTATGATTCTATGATTCTGTGATTCTATGAAATCTGAGTTGTCCAGTCTGGGAAGAGGAATCTCAGAGGTAAGATCATTTCTCTCTGAAACTACCTGAGATAGGGAAGTGCAGAGAGTACTGTGAGGCTTTTATTCCTGATCATCAAAGACAAGGGGTACTGACACAATGCAAAGCTCTGAAAGAGGCAGTTCATAAAAGATACAAGAAAAATGTCTCTACTTGAGAGAGGTCAAACACCAGAACAGGCTTCTTAGAAAGGTGACCAATGCTCTAGGTCTGTGAGCGTTTGAGTGGATAATGCTCTCAATAATATGCTTTACCCTTCAGTTAGTTCTGAAATGGTCTGGGTCACAATCTCTTCCAACTGAACTGTTTTTCTCTTCTCTTCTCTTCTCTTCTCTTCTCTTCTCTTCTCTTCTCTTCTCTTCTCTTCTCTTCTCTTCTCTTCTCTTCTCTTCTCTTCTCTTCTCTTCTCTTCTCTTCTCTTCTCTTCTCTTCTTTCTTCATTTTGCATGCCCAGATAATCAGATGGAGAGGGTCATAGTTAAGCCTGGTTCAACCTAGTTCAGAGACAAAGGGGACGAAGGGACCCACAGACCCACACACCAGAAAAGGGGGATCAAGGGGATGGGAAAAGGAAAAATCTTAATTTTCTAAATATAACAGCAGAAGGTGAGGTAATACAATATAATGGATTATGATTTGAAAAGAAGCTAACAAATCAAATAAAATGAGAGAGTTTCCAAAACCCAAGTCCTTTCTCTACTGCTGTAGGTGAGACAGCCAGGGAACACAGAGAGCAAAGAGGCAATCTTGTGACTCCCAAACAGCTTTACCTTTCCCTCTGAAAAGAAAATAGAAATGGAAAAATGAAGTCTTTTCTGGGAGTTGTCGTTCATTCTTCTCTTCTGAGAGCAAGAGATCAGAAATACTGACAATACATGGAACTGCAGCATTAACTCTTTAACTCTCAGTTTACTAGATGATGTTATGGTGTAGAATATCAATCAAAATCTTAAAACTATGACAGAGAGAAAGAGGAAAACAAAACAAAACAAAACAAAACAAAAACAAACAAAACAAACCCAAACATAAAAACCAACCAAACAATAAAAAACAATTCTAAGAGTCTGTGTAGAGAATTTATCTTAATCCTGCTCCACACAGTTTTGTTATTTTATTTTCACAGAATTGGTACCTTTTTTCTTTTCAACTCTGAAAATGAAAACAGTATCTTCAACTCATCAGTTTCACCTGAGCATCTACTAATTCTGTCATTGTCTTCCTTGTTTATCATAACTTCTCATGTTCTTGCAACATTGTCTACATTTGTTTCTCCACCTTCGCATCCTAATACAAGAGAAACAATTCAGCTTATTTCATCTAATGACATCCAGTTATTTACTCACGAGAAGCTCTTGATTGTAATTGGAGTAACAGCCCTATAAAATTGAGAATCTGCTCCATATATACATATATTTGCTTGTAATTATATTTCCACCGTTAGAAAAATTCTTTTCATGTTAAACAAATTTCAAAATTTAAAAGTATTAAGTGTTGAATTACAAACTGTAATCCAAACAGAATCATTTTTTGTAAAGTCACTGTAAGTCATAACAGTAAACAAAACATAATTTTGTCTTAAAGCCTTTATTACTGCATCTCTATTTTCTTCGGTGGAAAATCCCGTGGATGACACTAATGCTGACGAACCATTGCCTTTTATCCACTTGATCACATTTATTCATAGACAACTAAACCCAGAAGTTAAAAACATGCTTTAAATTGCTTTCTTCACCTCCGAATGCTCAAATGCTAAAATGCATTAATCAAGTATGTTTTTAATAAGACATTAATAAATGCAAACTGTCAAAACATTAAAAAATGGCATTAGTTATCCTTCTTGCAAATAATCTCATCTGAGAAAAGATACTGAACCTTAGGCAATCATTTCATTATAGGCTTTATGAAAATAAATACATCTTCTTTAGTTTGAAGCTACCTAAGCCATGTGGTGCTGCAATATATACCTTCAGAGAGTACCATCTGGTGTTAAAAATCCAATACTGCAAAAACAGTCACCACTCTTTCATGTGACTGAACTGTGACTTTTTAAAAAAGAACTTGCTGGGGCTGTTTAGTCTGGGGAAAAGAAGGCTGAGGGGAGACCTTATCGCCCTCTTCCAGTACCTGAAAGGTGCTTACAGTGAGAGTGGGGCAAGTCTCAGAACCTCTCTGGACAGCTGTTCAACCACCTCACCACTCTCATGATAAGGAACTTCCCTCTGACATCCAACCAAATTTTCCATTCCTTCAAATTCAAATCATCTCCCATTGTCCTCCTGTTAACTACCCTTTCCAAGAGCTGACTCCTATCCTTTTATAGGATCCCTTTAGGTACCGAAAGGCTGCAATGAGGTCACCTTGCAGCCTTCTTTATTTTCAGGCTGAGCAAGCCCAGTTCCCTTAGCCTGTCTTTGTAGGAGAGGTGTTCCAGCCTTCCAACCATCTTAGTGGACCTCCTCTGGGCCATCTCCAACAGCTCCCTGTCTTTCTTGTTCTGGGGGACCCAGATCTGGACACAGTACTCCAGATGGGGCCTCATGCTGGCTTATGTTAAGTTTATTATCCACCAGGACCCCAGCACATGCAGGATTTTACTGTAGAGAAGTTCTGTCAACTCCACTGATAATGAGCACCCCAGGCCACCTTGGCAGGGACAAGTAATTACCACCATTTGACTGAAAAGAGTGTGAACACTATTAATCTACAAACTTAACTTGATGGCTGTTCTACTCTCACATTGAGAGTGATCCAGCAAACATAGGAATTAGTGAACGTTGTTTTCAGAATGTACATTGCAAAGTTATGCTCCCACAACTTCAAAAAGTGATATCTTTTATTTCTAAGATGGGTTAGTGTCAGTAAGATTACAAAGTCTGTGTAGGACTGCTTCCTACGCAATGTGCTTTCTGACAGTAACAGTAAGGTGTTTATCCTCCATTTAATTTTACTAAAGATAAAAGTGGAAAGTTCACATTTGCATAAATGTAATACACAGGCCTCTGATCAAAAATGTGTCCATTTGTAGCATTTTCAGTTCAAGAGGAAGGGTCTTTTTGTCCACTGAAAAAAACTGGTGGCTTGTTCTGTCCTGCCCATTTAGCTACTTTAAGACTTGTTCTGAGGTTGGTCTGTATAATATAAATAGATTCCATTTATCTTCCCAAATATGGGTTCTTTACCTACTCATTTTTATCTCTATCAGATAATTAGGATGTGCAACACATAGTTCACACAAGCAAAGTATATTTTTTCCTCTGAAAATTTAAGGTTCTTAGGATTCTAGATCAGGAAGAAATGTCTGCAAAGGTAGCCTCTGTATTTACTAGTCAGGTTTTCACTGAATCATTAGGCACCACATTTTTTCTTGAGTTTATTTCCTTTCAGGTTGAGTATAACAGATGGTGTTATTTTTTTTTTGTCTGTGTTATGTTCCTATTCTATTCCTGTCAATAAGCACATTTATGAATGAATTTCGTCATGTCAGCCTAGTGGAACACTGTGCTATGAACATGAATAATGCAAATAGGTACTGATACATGTCAGCTACATTTGTTCATTTATCTCAAAACAGTCATAGTTTGTTCAACTAACACGTACATATACAGTATAATAATAGACAGCCTGCCACATTTCAATCAATATTTTAATATAGTATACTTTTTCAGATCTTGCAGTCTACCACATGGTGCCTCACTTAAATTAACCCATGACACAAGTATGTCAAAGAATTGCATTTAAAAGTGAGCTTAGTTTTGAAAATACTTATTTATCTAAAGTGATTTTGCAACATGTTAAGTTCGTAGAATCAGAGAATCAGAATCACAAGTTTGGAAAACACCTACAAGATCATCTAGTCCAACCATCCTCCCATTACTGTAGCTACAGCAAACCACTAAACCAGATCTCGAAGCTCCTCATCCAGACGCCTCTTGAAGAATGCCAGGGACAGCAACTCCACCACCTCCCTGGGCAGCCATTCCAGTGCCTGACCACTGTCTGAGAGAAAAAGTTTTTCCTTATGTCTAATCTAAATCTCCTCTGTCACAACCTGATGCCATTTCCTCAGGTATTGTTTGTTGCTTGGGAGAAGAGGCCAAGCTCTTCCTCATTACAGCCTCCCTTTAGGAGGTTGTAAAGTGCAATGAAGTCTCCCCTGAGCCTGCTCTTCTCCAGGCTAAACAATCCCAGCTCCTTCAACTGCTCCTCAGAAGACTTGTGCTTCAGACCCCTCACCAATTTCGTTGCCCTTCTGTGGACACGTTCTGGGGCCTCAATGTCTTTCTTGTAGGGAAGGGTCCAAAACTGAACACAACACACAGGCAGCCAGTTTCCTCAGGAGAATACTGTGAGAGACCGTGTCAAAAGCTTTGCTGAAGAAAGAAACGACATTGATCTAGCACAACCTGACATTCATGAACCTATGCTGGCTGGATGCCACGCACATGCCGTGTGATCACACCCATGATGACTTGTTCCATAACAAGTTATTTATAAATCGATTATAGATAGATTTTTTTATTATTACATATTATTATAGATAATATTATATATTATATTTATAAATCATTTATTTCTAAATCTTAGCACTTGATCAACAAGAAATCTTTTTGATGTACAGTAGAGTAGGAATGTGTGTTTATTTGAAAGAAAACTATCTATTCAACTGTATACTCAACAGTATATCTATGTTTTGTTTAAAAATACACTCCTGAATATTCCATTCATTTTGGACTTAGCTGAAAAAATAGATTAAGATTATACAGAGCATGCCTTCCCTAAAGGTATGTGCTGGACAACCCAAACCCTTTTGGTTTTGAAGCAAAATAGGTAACATAATTGGCTTTCTGACATTCTTCTAAACAGTTATGTATGTTGCTGTTCTACCTCCTACTTTCTCCCACTATTTCTTTCCCGGGAGGGAATTATGTTTCAGGAATTATTGATCATTCCCATTTTCTTTCCATTTGTTTCAGATATTCCTGCTCAGAGGCTTTCATTTTTTTAATTTTTTCTTCTTAACCAAATGATGAGTTTTTCTTTTCTATATTATTTGTATTATCTCTTGAAATCAAGAATCCTGCTATTTACCATCCCTAATACTTATATTTTCCAAAAGAAGAGTCAACATATAAGATTCATTCTGAGTATGAAGGATTTGTGTACACTTTGTGGTCCTGAGGGATGATTACATTATTGAAGTTGTTTTGGTTCTGTTCCAAATAACTTTGAAAGGTTGTTTGACCATCTGGCATAACGTCACCCCAAGACTCAGGAGATATCTAATGAGTTTTAGATAACCAGGTATAGATTTAAGACTTTGAGTTATCATCTCTTTGCAGTCTACACAGAGAATGGACAATTCTCTGGTAAAATATGTATGATATAAAATATAAATACGTACATATGTTACTGTGGACATTTACAATTATATGTGAGGTCTAACTCAGAAATAGTTGCAGCTTTGTTAAATAAATCCTAACCCTAATATCTCTTCTTACTTTTAGCAACTTGCTTTGCACCTGTACACCCTCCCCCCCCCCCCCCCCAACCCCCCTCAACCCCCCTAACCTCTCAAACCCTTTATCCCAAAGTTTTTAGCACTTCGATGCCTTTATCTGGCCATGTCTTCTGGAACAGTATATGCAAATATTTATAAACACTGGTTTATGTCAACAAGGGTCTAATGTCTATATAGTTTTGCTGTTAGAGGAAACTTTGCCCTAGTGGTAGTTAAATACTGTACATCAAAGTTTATTCCATAGTCATGTTCTTTTGCATGGGGTAGGATGACTTGGGATGTCTACTTTGATTATTTCTTTCCTGTGACATGAACAGCTTCAGACACAGTTGATTTCCTAGGCCTACCTCTAAAATAAATAAATAAATAAATAAATAAATAATTTTTTAAAAAATATGCAAAATAATAGTACGATACATTTTCTTTTTCATCTCTCTCAAAATGCCATCCAAAACCATATGCTTCCCCTCTCCTTGCCTATCCTTCATTCTTCTTTATTACTTACCTTATGACTAAACAATTTATTCTGGGTACACTGAGTTTACATATGGTTGTTTTTCATGCTCCCGTCTGTCTTGTTTTGCTGTGTGAAACACTTGGGAATAAGAACTTGTATCAGAATCTACTGTTCAGAGAAATGCTGCATTGTGCTGTTGTGATTTACAGCTTTTAAAATATATTATTCTAATCAGGTTATGAACTTGCCAGGGAGACATAAGCATATTAAGTGATCATCAGAAAAGAAAAAATTCTATCAATGTGCCTATTGCCATGAAGGTCAGGAAGATGAAAGAACCCTAGCTCTTTGGACTGTTTTGTTGTTATATGTTTGTTTGTTTGTTTTCCAGCCATTAATTAAGACACGTGTTTTATAGACTATCATCAATGTGATTGACTAGGTTGGAGGGTTTTAAATAAGCAATCTTTCATAACTGACTGTTGCTAGGTCTAACCTTTAATACTTTTGTCAAGTTTTTCCAAGACATGACACCTAATCTCCCTCAATTTTCTGCACTTCCAAGTTAGCTCATGACTGTATTGCTGGCCGTTAAAAAGAACACATTTAGAGTGTATTAACAGCTAAGGTAAAGATGTACTGTTGTTCAATCATATGTATTTCTTGTTCTTTAAGAAACCACGCATAATGAAATGTGTTAATAGTGTTGATGTCATAGTTTAAAGAATTCTCTTCCTCTCCTACATGCCCCATCTCTGTACCCTCTTAAAACTGCAGCGAAGGTAAAGTCTTTAGTGAGATATTGTACTGTCACCACTCCAAAGGAATGTGTTTGACTGAAAGTTAATTCCTTTACAGTCAGAAGCCAACCTGCCTTGTCTGACCTTTTGAGAGACATTGTGAGTGATAACACGTGGAGCAAGAGTTCTCCATGCTCAGTTTTCCAGAATATGGTTCAGTTTGGGAGAAACAGAGCAGGACTGAGCATCCCAAGTTCCATTTTTGCCACTAGCAGACAGTGTAACATCAGGGTAGAAACCTCGGTGCTCATCATTTTTTCTAGCACTCCCTATTGATTATAAATCCTTTAAAGCAGGAAGTAGTCTTTTATATACTATGCATTGCGCACATGCAAATGATATTGAAGGCAGTATGATAATTCAAATGATAGCTTCATGTGAATTTCATTTCTGCTTTCTCTGTAAAATCTGAAAAACCTCAAGAGGTGGTTAACCATTGCTTTTATTTGTTCAGGCTGATAACTTCCACACTTTCATGTGTTATTACAGAAAAGTAACATGGCTGTTAACTAGGAATGTGAACCTCTGCCAGGTTTTTCATCATTTAAAACTATTTGTGTTTTTTTAAGTTTCACATTTGGAGCCTGGAGGTATTTGTCTGAAATGTTTGGGTATTTGGGGTAAATCAATCAATCAATCAATCAATCAATAAGCAAATAACTTTAAATAAAATACCTTGTAACCACATGTCAATATGTTGAGATTTATTCATCTCTGCTCTTTGACTATAGCCATAGATTAGAAGAAAGAAATCAAGTCAGTGGGGTGGGATGGATCATGCAGACGATTGACTAGTACAACAGCATGCTGGAAATGATGAACCTGCCCAGAGACCTCAAGCAGATATTAGGATGTGCTGAACAACTTGTTACAAATAATCTGGACAGAATCATACAAAAGGAATATCTCTGCCTTGCAAGAGAAAGAAACAAAGCCTGTCCACCTCGTAACTTGATTTTTGTGTAGTTAAAAGGTGATGGTATAAAGAAGTACAGTGGGGCAGGGGGAGAGTAAGGCAGGTTCTTCTGTAAAATATCAGATTCAAGAGAACTTGTCTAAAGCATAGAGACAATCTTTTATAAACAAAAAGACAATAACTGTTCCTGAGTACCACAGCAGAAAGTGCTGTCAGGGATTAGGAAATATGTAAATCAGAACAGAAATAGGCAGCTCAAGGGACCAGAGAAAACTGTGGTTTAAAATATGAATAGATAAAGAGAAATCTTTCAGTGAGACAATTTTTGCTGGGCTGTCACAGCCTGCCTGTACTGGTATTTGAAAGGAGATCAGGACACAGACTGAAATGCTGACACATATTTGCATATATTCAGGTCTGTCTGTACTTAAGAGAAGAGTGGGTTACCAGGATGTTCAATGGAATAAGTACTGTTTTTAATAGTGACCTGAAAAATAACTAGAAAATCATTTTGATCAGAATTTACAAGTACTGAAGTGCTAGTGCTCAGCTTTTCTGTGATTCCATTTGCTGGATTAATAGTGAAAAATTATTCACATTATTATTATTCACATTGGAATTTTTTGCAGATTTTTTGTGCCGAGAAAAAAAAATAAAAACCATATTCAGTAAGTGAAATATAGAAGTCTTGTACACTAACGCATCTGTGAGATATTGTTGCTGATGATTTCACTGGCTACCGTCTTACAGGTGGTTGTGTGGCAGCTTGGCTAAACAAAAAGGAAGTTGCAAATTCTTTTGCAAGGTAATGACTTTTCTATGTTCTTTCTAGCATGTACTAGCAAGACAAAAGCATTTAGCTTTCATTACCTTCATAACAGATGATCTATCTTTAATGCTCTGTTTCTATGCCAGCAAGCTAAAGAACACTAGTGTTTAGACTGTACAGAACTAATGTTTTCAAAGCACTGTATTGTTGCAAAGGAATAATGATATCTATAATCCTCCTAACTGTAAGCTGGAAGCTTAAACAACATCAGATCTTTTTCTGCTACAGTTTCATTTGTAAAATGCTTCTGAAATTTCTTCTTTTTCTAATTTTTCTGTTTGGGGCCTGGTAATTTCCGCCTAACTATGAACATGATTTCATTGAATTTAGTGGATTTCTATCAAATGCAGTCATTAGAGATGAATTTTATTTACATTTATCCTGGCTGTTTTGTCTGGTTTTTATTGACTTCATCTTGCTTTATGTAGGGTTCAAGTATTACTATAGCTAAAGATTTTTACCTTGCCCTCTTGAAAATTCTGTTGGTTTGTCAGAGCCTTAATTACCTGACTCCTGATCTGTGATATGTAAAGTACTTACTTCATGTTTATCATCTCTATAAATGTTATGAAATTGATGGTGTGAGATCCAATATTTCTATATTTAAATAGATTTCAGTAGTCAGCTACTCAGTAAATGCAGGGGTTTACATTCACCCTATATTCACCCTATGATATGGTCTATAAATGTTGAATTACCTATATGCCTATCAGATGACAGAAAGCATTAGGGAACTATAAATTTAAAACTCTTAATTCATAAATTTAGATCACAAATCTCTGGGAGAAAGGAAAAAGACCTGGGATGAGATTATACAATTAAAAAACCTTCAAAATGAACTAGAATAAACTAAAGATACCAAATCATATCTCCCTCTTTTAAGGTTACTTGCATGAAGCAAAAATCTTTCAAGAATGTCTTTCTATAAATTCCACTGGATTATTTAATAAACCTTTATATTATATATATATATACACACACACACACACACACACACACACTTATTTATTTATTTATTTATTATTATTATTATCGTTATTATTATTATTTAAACACAAGATTAAAACATAGCCCTAGTTAAAAAAAAACTGTTTTTTACTTTCCTGAGGTTTTCTTCAGGAATATATCAAATCAGTTTTTTCTTTAGTTGCTCTTTGGACATGAAATAAAAGGAATTTTTTTTTAAACTCTGCTTTTTATAAGAATCTCTGTTGGAGACAGCCATTTTATTAAATAAGTTGAAAGTTAATGCAGTCATTATAATCTCCTTAGATTCTCAGTAGTTTAATTTATGTTTCTGCATGCAGCTGTTGGGATTGATTGGAAAAGTACAAGCTCACATGTCCTTACACAGCATTCTCTTGATTAAGAACCTGTGTCTCCTGAAGTAACAATAATGGATGAAGCTAGGGGCATCTGTGGAGAAAAGGGCATATGCCTGAGATACAGACAATGCTCAGAAGACACAAGAAAGGTTTCTAAAGCAATGAAGGAACAGCTTTATTGGCAAGTAATTACTTAAGAGAGATGAAAACAAATTAATGTTACTGAAGCAACTCAGTCACTCGTGCAACTAAGTAGGTGTAGCAGACATACCATCTTTTCTTACTGCTTAACAGGAAGGAAAAAAATGTCCTTTACACAGTGACAAATAACTATGAAGCACAGATAAAAGAAAAAATATCAAGCAGCATATGTGCTGTAATTAAGAAGTTGTGTTGTAAGTAAGCCAAATTCTACCCATAGTGACAGTCATGAAAATCCTCTGGAAGGTAGCCAACAGTAAAGTTTTAAAGCTTCCAACCTGTACCTCCCACCTCAGTCTGCAGTACTGCTTAGTCACGCTACCTTTTCAAAAAATATTTTTGTCTTATAAATGAATGTTTTCTTGGTCCTTGCATTCTGGACTTTCCATTGCCTCCTTGTTATCCAACATCCTACCTTTTATCATCAAGCTCTCCAGCTTTCTCTGTCTTTTCCTCTATAAGAATCTGAAAAATATTGCACGTCTACATACTTCTTTAGGAGTATAACTAACCCCAAAGAAAAGGGAAAGGAAAGACAAAGTAATGAAATTAAACATTCCTAGTGCAGATCAGCTCAAAACTGAGTTTCTACAAACATGTTCTCTGCTCATTAGCTTTTCTTTTTACTCATATTTCCTTCTTTTTGTTATTACTGGCCTTCGGGATTCCTCACTTGCTCATAGATTTGTGTTCTAAAATAGTGTCACAGGAGCACTCATCTGATTACACAGTCTAAAGTACTATTCTGACGAAATCTGTTCAGCTTCTCCTGTCTCTCTTCTTTACAGTCATTCACAGTGATTTCCATACTCTTTTATTTCACTGTTCCTATAATCCTGCCATTCTCTCTCTTTCAACAAACATTCATCTTTGGTGTAATTCATGATGCTTCACTGTGATGGCTCACTCCTTGCTCTCCCATCCACCTGATAGCTATGCCCAAGGACTAGTGCATATAGTAAGGTGCAAAAATGACCCTGCCTTTGAGGTGGACAGCAACCAGGTTTTCACCAGAGGCAGTTAACAATGACCATATTGTCTCAAACTGTGCTGAGACATCTGATAACAGACACCTAATTCAATAGGTCGAATTTTAAGTTCTGTGCCTATGAGTCTTATCTTACCCCATAAATAGAATGCAGCCTAAGAAACCCTTGGGCAGTACTCCTTGCAAGCAGCTGGCTACACACCAGAATCTCCCTTTGAGGAGGGACACCTCTAGATGTTGCTTAATGCCTGAGCAGAGATTCATTTGGGATATGGTGACACCTTGCCAGCAGATATTTGGTAAATGATTTATTGTTTTTAAGTTATATTAGCTCCACTAATATTTCATTCATTAGGCAGCCCTGACCCTCTGTGTAACAAATAGTCAAGGATATCTAGCCGTCTCAAATCTGGTTAAGTCCGTGTCATCTTTGTTCAAATTACCAACTTATATCAATTATATATAAAAAAATGTCTTTCTGCCTTCCTCTTACAAGTGAGGTTCACAGTGCTTTACTCTCCTTCTGTGACAATCTCCTCCCTGTGTTGATGCAACATTACTTCTTTGTGTTTCTTTTCTTCCTTTTCCCTTCCCACATTTATGTCATCTCCAAAATAAATATGGTCAAACTGGTAATCCTGGGGCATTTTCAGCCATGAAACCTGTTATAAAATAGTGATATCTGACAACATCATGTGCCTGTAGATTTCAGTTTACAACTTGAAAAGATTTGACATTTCTTTGCTTTTAGCCAGAAATCCCACAGTGATTGGACACATCATCTTTCAGTATTTACCTCTGGAGATATTTTGAATTGTAACTATCAAAGTGTTTGCACTGTAACAAACAGTATGTGTAGCAGACCTCTCTATGTGAACCTGATGTGAATCAATGTGAAAAAACTAAAGGACAGGAAGGAAGTTAGCATGATACAGCAAGAATTTGAGTGCTGATGAGGAGTCATCAAATTACTTCAGACTGGTGTGAAGGGTGTTACAAGGTGACACTTGAGTACTTGATTAACATGAACTTGCATAATTCCACTTCCTACTCCTACTATTTCTGCACTTCTTCAGTCTTCTGCCTCGTCCGTATTATGGTACTCATTGTGGGTGTAGATGCTCCTATTAAAATCACTCATCTCTGAAAATCTGGAACTCAGTTGAGAATTCCTAAATATTTGCTCACTAATACATTTTACCCATATACAGACTGTCTTTGAAGATTGCCCAGGCAGCAGATAGATTTGCCAAATCAGTCCCTTCAAGTATGGGTTTATTGTTTTGTTGTTTTAATTAGTATCTTCTCCTAAGGTTCCATAAGACTCCACAAACCACAGTAATGTATGTTCTTCTTATGATTCCTGTGTTAATTAAACGTTTTCAGCTCAATGAATGAGTTCTGTGTAATCTCCCTAGACAATTCAGCTATGCATCCGTAATTGTTTTGCCATAGGTCAAGCAGATGATAAAGCGTTTGCTCTAGTGGAAATAAAGAATTTACTTCTTGTTCCTCTTCATACACAAACGTAAAAATCTCCACAGTATTAAAACAGAATAATTAGATAATTGTTATATTCCAAGCTATTTGCCTCAGATTAAATAAAATCCTAAATAATTTCAGTTTCTGCTCTTGCTAATTATCAAGTTGTTTTGCGTGTTTCATTTAATCAGAATGCTAGGACCAATTTGGTACCTTCAGCTCTGGGATTCCATTTGTTATGTGTTCTTTCCTTAGAGACTTAAAGCAATTAAAATTAACTTGAATTTATAGCTTAATCTTTCCCTGAAAACTGCAGGATAAAAAATACTAAATCTTTCCAGAGGTTTTATTTTTTTAGAGCAATCCTGTTCACTGCCCCAAACAAAACTCATCTTATTTGCACCAAAAATAAATTCATTCTAATCAGAACAAATAATTCTTCTGATTTCTTGTCAGTTTTGCGTAAATAATTTTACAAAAACATCACATTTCAAAACTAAATTGAAAAGTAAAATGATAGCAATTACTATATGTGTATGCATACCCCTTCTACTCATGTTTAAAATGGGCCTTATCTAGATCTATCATAAACTCTTACTAATCATGGTATTTGTACGAAATCTGTAGTTGTTCTGAGTAGGTAAAAACACAAAGAGGGTAAGATTCCCATGACATATCATGCTGTCAGACAGTTTCAACTGTCTTTGCAATCAACATGGAAGAAAAAAAAGCAAATTAAATCACACTTCTTCTGGCCTAATTTAGATGTCATGATGATATAAGTACTGTCACTCTATACTTTCAAGGTGAAGCTGGATTGGGTCCTGGGTAAGCTGACCTACCCGTGGTGTTCTTGTTCATCGTAGGCTAATATCTCAAAAGTGGCTGTTTTCCACTCCACGATTTCATAGCATCATGTGGATTCTGACATCATTAATATAAAGGCTAGTAAGTGTTACAAAACCAGGGATTCTGTTTGTTATTTGGTCACTTTGCCTTTCTCATACAGTCTTGGACAGCTGATATAGTCCCTTGAATCACTCTGATCAAGAATTTTAAGGCGTCATGATCAAAATTATGGATCTGCACTAATCTCATAAGCATTAAAGCTCACATGGTTAAGCCAAGAAAGTTTGTACAGACAGTATCCTGTGAAGAATCACATATCTAATATTGCATTTTTCCAACTATTAACTGTTACCCCAATGATACCTGATTGATTTCCATGCTTGTTAATTTATGATGTTGTCATGAGACACCACTAATACATGAACACTCTCTGTAACAGTCTTCTTTAGTTCAAATACGTAGCTTTCTTTTGGTCATCAATCAACTGGATTAAATATGATATTCAGCATGACTGAATTTAAATATTTTTTACAGTTACTCTTTCATTACTTCATTTTACATATGATATTGCTTCTACCCAGATAAATGATGCTATGTGAGACAAGTTAATTTGTAGATAGCGCATTCCTCCTGGAATCAGATCCATGCTCAATAGTAAGGCTTTATTCCTAGTGTGGTCATTAATTTGCTTAACAGTGTTAAATCAAAACTGTACCCAAACATCATTATTACTTAAACAAGTTATATATAAGTTTCACATATTTTCATATCATTCTGTGTGAAGTACCAGTACTCACAATGTCCAGATGTTCACAACATTGTCTCTAGAAGAGCTGTAAATTGTCCTATATATATTTTTTTTATATATACAATTATATATATATATATATATACACACAAAGTAGACAAATACCAGCAAGAACAAACTGATCCCTTCTACTGAACATTGTCCTAGCCATTACCCAACATATTTCCTAACTGTAAGGCATTTGCAGTGTGAGTGATATCAGTAACCAGAGCAAATCATCTGAGTTCTAATATGTGCTTAAGAGCTGAGACACAAAGGAAATGCAGTTAATAACAGTATGGAGCCTTATCTTTGTCTTCTGTCTTTATTTCAGTATTCTATAATATAGGCTGTAAAGACATTCTTTGAAGGCAAAATAACATACTGAATCCAAACGTCTTTCTTTCTTTCTCTCAGTTCTCTCTGTCCCTCACTATCTATTAATCTATTCTGGGGTATTTACATTGCAAATTATTTAGAGAGTGAAAACAGCAATGAGAATGAACAATCCTTGCTTGGAGGGCTTGATGGTGTTCTTATGAGTGATGCATGAGCGGGCAGGAGATTTCTGAAGAGTGGATGGCATATCAAAGGTTTCTTTTCTCTGCAGTAAAATAGCACTCATTACCAAAAGACATGAAATGAGCACTGCTTCCCATTTATGCTGTTAAGCAGATGAATCCAACCAGTTAGCCTACTCATTTTTCAAGATTAAAAGAAGATATTTCGGTATAAAGAGATGTTAATGTGTATTCTTTCATGAAGAATTATTATGGACATACAGTACATTGTACAAAGACTTTTATGGATGATAGTGTGCTTAGGTTACTGTACAATTTTCCAAGATTAAGAAATGGAAAGGTAGCACACCCAAGAATTCAGTGATAACTTTGTGTTAGAATTAGAAATGTTCTTGGATGTCTTTATAATTCACAGCTGAAAAAGCAGTATTTTAAGACTGGTCTGGTCATCAGGAATGGTTTGTGTCATTAAGTAATGTCACTGTCTGAACTTAGTATAATATAACACAACCTCAGACACTGAAAACACAAACATTAAGCAGATCTGAGATTTTATGATCTACAGCTTTCTATGGATCTATTGTAGTGCCACTGTATCATTTATTGAGATGTATCTTAGACACAGGATTGGCTTTTTCTAATTCCTTCAATTTTTGATGTTGAAACTGGATGCATCAATATGCAATATTTTAGACTAAAGTCACAGAATCACAGAATTGTAATTTACTATGCCAATATCAAAGTCCTATGAAAGATCTAGAGTATTTCTAGTTCCCGTTCCCGGAAATGAAATGCAGGTTTATCATGGAAGAGGATGATTTACCCCATGTTTAATGAAATATATAAACTCTCAGGGTTAATGATATTTTTTGAGCTAGTTTGCCAAAGGATTAGAATGGGAATGTGTGGTTCACTCAACACGCAGACAACAGATTTTAACAGTCAAATAAACAATAATGACCTGGAACTTCTACTGCTTTCCAATTATGAGACAAGGTAATGTTTCACTGAGGAAAATAAATGTTTCTCAGACATTTCAGCTTTTTCATAAATAATTCTGTGGCAGGGAGCTAAAAAGAAACACAAGGAACTAGGCAGTTAGCTCATGCATCGCACACACACACACACACACACAAAGATCATAATATTAATTATGATGTACTAATTTGTGTTGTAGATAATGCAAAGGGAGGAGATCACTTACATAAGACCTAGTCCAAATACCTTGATTAAAGCAGGGTCAAAGAGGAGGTTACTCAAGACAAGAAGACAGGAGAACCATGCTGAAAATACAGATATTCCCAATTATGATTGGAAATTTGGCTAGCAGTACTCACTGTGAAGTGTACTTTGTTTTAGATACAATGTTAATAAATTGATGTGCCCAGAATGGGAGGAATTGGCTGAGGCTCTGCCCACCTACATTTTTCTGTGGATATCTATAACTACAGCGCTGTGGACATTAGGGCTTGTTTTGACACAGGTTTTGATACAAGTGTATCCTTGTCTAGCTTTTAGGTAATTATGTTGTAAGGCCTTCCAGCCTTCACTGTCAGTGTCCCGGGTAGTTTAATGAAACCTGTTTTAAACAACATGAAAACCTCAGGTGGTGTAGGTAGATACGTTAGTTGTAGTGAAAGTATATATAATGCTTTTCAACATCTGAAGATCAATCTTTATTTTCTTTATCTACACTCCACAGAGAACTGAAACACGCTGGGACACAACCTTGGAGTGTGATATGCAGCTGTCACATTAATTAGAAACTGAGCTTCAAAATATCCCTTGCTAAATCCAAACAAGCCTAAACAGATCACTTGGCTTTATATTCTTGAAATGTGTTAAGGCACTTCTGTTTTCATCCCAAAGAGGTAGGAAAAAAGTTAATTACATGTCATTTTGTATATGTTGATATTAAAAAGTTGTGAAGCAATTCAGAGAATACTGCATTTGTGACAGCCAGTATTATTCTTTTGTATCTTTGGAAGGGAGTAGCACAGAGGAAATAAATAAATTTTTCTATCATTTAGGCCTATTCAAAATATTTTACAACCAGTACTGGTTTCCTGTTGCTCAACACACATCATGCTTGTGCAATTGTTATGTTGTCAACATTTAAGCCCTACAATTTGTGAGAAAAAATTACCCAAAGGAAGAGTTGTTGTATGGAAACAACTAATATTTCAAGTTTCATATTCTTTCCTGATTCTGTTCATAGTCTAGGAAATCCAAGAGGTACCAATTAAAAATGTGAAAAGATTAATCTCAGTCTGTTGCAAGTGGACCTTGAAGGCCACGGAGAAATTTAAAGCATATTTCTCTTTGCATATGTTTTATGTAATTTCTTATTATTCTGCAACAACAATTTTACTACAGTTATAGTCTAAGACTCACATTTTTTACTTCATTCACTTCCTGCAGAAAATTATTGTCCTCTAAAAGACTCACATTTTGACTGTAAGTTTTTTAGAATTTCAATAGAATAAAATAATCAAATTCTTAAGTAGCATCATATTTCAAAATGTTGAAGTTCATTCTGCACTTCTGCCTCTCACGTAATCTCATTTTGAGATTACAACCACTCCATTTTAGTTTCATGAATGTTCTATGGCTATGACTGATGAAAGAATAGGACCACCTTGTCCCTCACCCTGACTCTACTTTCACTCCCATGGATGACTTCTTTTTTTTCTGCAAAGGAATTGTATTGGTCTTGTCAAAGGGCAAGCTGGGGGAACTGATTCTGATAAGAAAAACAATCAGGAAAAACAAACAAACAAACCAAAAAAAAAAAACCAAAAAACCCACACTGTTTTAACTTGGTTCAAGATCCAGCTTGGTTCATAATTGATTCTGCACATCATACAGTTGTCTTGCTCTACTGTGTGTATGATAAGACTCAAAATGAGAAGATTTTGCTTTCCAATTACAGAGCCTTCTAATGTACCCTCGCCATTCTTCTGGAAAGCTTAGTGCATCCTTACATCCTTATGTATGGATATACAAACATATACGTGTGCTTGTGCATGCACCAACATGATACGTGTGCTTGTGCATGCACCAACATGAATACTTTGTTGTGTTTCCCACTTCTACAAAGCTCTGCTTGTTGTGAAGCATCTGTGTGTAAAATTTAAATTCACATGATCTTTTTCAAACATATCTAATATGATATCTTCTGTGGTTACCATCTGTCATGCGGCAACAAAAGTGATTTTTTACCCCCAACAGAAAGGAAAAAACATGCATAGTATCAGTAAAGATCTTTTAACATTGTTTAAAATTACCACTGTAAACACATTCAGTATGTCTCAAAGGAGATACGATTCTTTCTAAATCTCCATACAAAAAGGCTTTGAAAGTTTACCAACATTTGATTTGAATTATCCAATTTTAGTTAAACTAATACATTATTCATGTTAAGTGAATCATATAATAATGCCAATTCTATCTAGGAGAAAAAAATAAATAAATCTGACTTGGAGGCAGCTTGCAATTTATAGCTCAGGCTAGAAGCAAAAATGGGTATGATCTTTGTGGCTCAGTTCAACAGAAAATGAGTCGATATATTATTGCGTGTGAAGGTGACTGCTAAATATATACCCAAACATTAAATATAGCCACCTTAATAATTCCGTCATTGGACACACATATCCACAATATACATACTTCTCCATCCTCATCCAATAAGTTCTCTAGCTTTCAGTAGTAGATACATTTTTTTCCAAGGAATTCAATGTCATTGAACTGCATTCAACAGAACTGGTAAGTTTGAGTATCTGTCTGATGACGGCTTTTAGACTATCTAGAAGTCTATGCCTAATTCATGAAAGGAAGCAAAATTCAGGGTGAAAATACTCAAGCATGAGGCTTCGGCGTCTTTATTTTAATAGCATTTCACTCAGCACTCACATTGCTTCAGTCTGCCTTGATGGCAAGTAGCAACTTCACTGCATGATCACATTTGCTGTAGGAAATGATTAAGAGGAAAAAAATGTTCTTAATATCTTTGTCTTTTCTACTGAAGTATCTCTTTCTATCCATTATGACTTTTCCACTTCAGTGCATCATTAATGAATATTTTTGATAGTCCTTTATAAAAGTTGAAGAACTAAAATAAGTGAATGAAGAAATAGGTAATCCTAGCATTAAAAATACATACTGGGAGAAAATATCCATTCTGAGGTGATCTTTAGTTAAAAAAGAAAAGAAAAAAAATTAAAAAGATATAAAATAACCCTAAAAAAAAAAAAATCCACATGTCATTTTTAAAGTATCTGATAAACAGGGAAGGAATGACTCTTTTTTTTTTTTTTTTTTTTCCCCCAGGGACAATAGAAAATCTTACAGTGAAAGGGGAGATATCAGCATAATAACAAAACTGTTGAGAGATAAATGCTTTATCTCTCCTAAAAAAACTGAGTTTTCTTCTAGTCTTGGTAGGCTTTATGTGTCTCCTTCTGGGGGCATTAAGCATCCAAGTAGCACAAAGTAAATTCTACAGCACAGAGGAATCTGTTCTCTCTGTAAAGAAAGATGTTCTTTGATATCACAGTTAGGTCTAAAGATATTCAAAAAGTCTTTACAGTCAATTCCAGGAAGAAAATAGTGGAACAGGTGAAATGTAGGGGAAAGAATTTAAAATCTCTGCTGAAGCATACTGAGCAAACATTCATCTCTAGGACTAACAACCCAAGTTACCCTTAGAAGCTGCAATATAGACTTGCAACATGAAGGAATATTTAAATAAATATTTAAACTGAAAGGAACCACAAATGCAGGACTATCTACATCGTCATAGCTGAAGTTCTCTCAGAAAAATGCATATGAAAAGTGGCCTTCCTCTTTTTAAAGGTTATGGATGAGAGATTGACAAAATTCAGCTTCCCAAGCTGATAACAGCAGCTCTTCTGCATACCCTTAAGGGTGGAGTACCTGTGTTGTGTTGTTAAGGGTGTTGTGCCAGTGGCCCTTATTTGCCAGAGAGACCCCATTGGATGGAGCAGTTCTGGCATTCAACACTCAAGATCAGGGCGGTAGGGAAGGTGACTATTTAGAGAATTTCCCCGGCAATTGCTAATTCCCAGATGCTTGCCCTGAGGATTATTTTGTACAGGTCCTATTGGCATAGCCTAGTGCCACCCAAGAGACTCTTACAATAGCTGTGGGAACTGTCATGAGGATTCTAGTGCTTGGACCTGCAAAGCTCTATTCACCTGAAAAACCATTTATGACATCTTGATCCCTTCCACTTCCTTTCACATGGTTTCTATATTCCCAAGAGCTAAATCTACTCTCTTTTACTTGTTAGTACAAGTAATACTCCCCCAAACACACACTTCCTCACCTTGAATTCATTGATGAGAAGCCATTAAGACTTAACTTTATCTACTCTTCAATACATCATTCATCAAGATCTCACTTTTAAGTAAACTGCTACCTGCTTTTGGTTTCTCACATATTCAGCTGACTGGATCTCTAAGTCTGAATTCCCCTTTACAGCCATCTCATGCAGAGAGAGGTACTGTTCAGCCCAGGGAATGTCTGGTAGTCTCGAGGAACAAGTAAAAAACCATGAATAAAAGTTTCTATATGCAATGTATTCAATATTTGCATCTTAGTTGATCTAGTTCCAAGGCTCATAACTCTGTACTGCAAGCATAGATTTCCAGGGCTTTACTTTAAATTGCAATTCCCATTCAGACCATCAGACACCTCCTTGTTTATAATTTCCTCTCTGAATTTAATCTCCAAAGTTAATTAACATAGTCTCAGAGGCCTTTCCATAGTAATGTTATCCCCACAGATATTTGTCTAACATATTCAAATTTATGAGCGAAAATTCTACCCAAGGACTGATGGATAGAAGTCCTACTCTATGTCTGTGTGAGAGCTGCTCTGAAAGCAATGCTTCCTCTTTTATTGTATTGACTCATGATATCAAAGGTGGATGTTGGTGGGATGGCAGTAGAGGTTGGACCTTCCTGCCAATATTCCATTACATTTTGTTGCCATGTGACAAATGGTAGCAAACAAGCATTCTTAAAAAATGGCGTCTGACAAAATGGTGTCTGACATGGAAGTATGTATGAAGCAAAGGTGTGTCACTGAATGTGGAAAAAATTGCACCAACTGATATTTTTTGGCACTTGATGAATGTTAATAGAGAACAAACAGTGGATTTGAGTACAATGAGACAGTGGGTGCTGTGTTTCAACAGTGGTGACAATGACATGAAATAAAATCGCATTCTTGACAGACATGCACAGCAGTTTCACCGTGAAATGAAGGGCATCTAAATAAGCTCACCTGCACAAATTGGCTAATGGTGGTGATTATGTTGAAAAAGTGTGTTTTATAGCTGAGATTTTATCTCCACCAAATAGCATTATTGTGCTCTTTGTAACTGTCAGGGTTTCCATGGTAATAAACAGGAGGTATTGCTTTCAGAGCAACCTACAGAGAATAGATGGCCTATATAATGTATGTGTGTGAGAGGAACATAGTGAAGGTGTCTAACAATTTTTTGTAATTGCTCTTTATACATTTGTATTTTGTTGAGACAAAATTAATTTGCTGGTGTTGCAAATGGGATGAGCATCCATTTCCCTCAAGTAGTCTCAGATATTTTCCTGCCAGATATCAGTCTACAAAAGTATGGAAAAAATACCAAAGCATCTTCTTGTATGACAGTAGGAAGATCAGTATGAGATAACTGGAGACTTTACCTCTCTTTACCTGAAAGCAGTTTGTAGTAAGATGGAGGTCAGCCTCTTCTCCCAGGTAACAGTAACAGGATGAGAGATAATGGACTCAGGTTGTACCAGGAGATGTTCAGCTTGGATATTAGGAAAAATTTCTTTTCAGAAAGAGTGGTTATGCATGGAAACATGCTACCCAGGGAGGTGGTGGAGTCACCATATCTAGAGGTATTCAAGAACCATGGATGTGTGACACTGAGGTTGTATGGTAGGGATGGGTTGAAAGTTGGACTAGATGACCTTAAAGCTTTTTTCTAACCTTAATGCTTTTACGATTCTGTGATTTCATCAAGATTTTTTTAAATTTCTTTTTTTAAATTTATTTTTTATTTTTTTATTTTGGGGACTATACTAGTAACAATGAGGGCTTAAATGGTCCGACATTTACTGAGGGGGAGACAAAGCTCTGTACACTCTACCTGCCAGCTTAACACAAGTTGGTAAAATTTCAATAATAAACTTTCCTTGTCACTCAAATGACTTTAATGCTGGGAGAGAATTTCACAGAGCTAAAGGTGAAATGTCAGTGTAATATAATATTTTTGAATGTTTATTTGTTGTTGTTCTGTTTTGATTTTTGATTTGTATTAATATGTAACATACATAGAGATTAGACATTTCTTGTAGAAACACTACCAGCAAAATAAGGTAATCTTTCCATTAAGAGAACTAGCATTGCCACATAGCCTCATCATTGCTCTTTGGGGGCATGTTATCTTACATTTTGCTTCTCAGTGAGATCTCTGCCCTTCAGCCTGTTGACAGAAACTATTTTCTACAAAATAGCTAGAACTCATTTTTGTCAACAGCAATTAATATAATGAGAGAAAATATGTAGAACTACACTAATACAAAAGCCTAAGGACTACTTAACACTTCTAGTATGACAGTTTGCTCAGAAGTTTGTCTTAGTGTCTGTAAGATTTTCTACCCAAACGAATATTCCTTAATTATGGTAAGATGCAATCCTTCCAAATGGAGCTTGAGACATCTGAACAAGGATCCTTTTGATTTTCTCTTAAAAATTCTCAAAAGCTTTATGAAGAAGTTCAATATGACCTGGGATGAATCCAATATTATTCAGAATCATAGAATCACAGAATACCTCAAGTTGGAAGGGATCTTGAGGGTCATCTAGTGACCACATCTAATTTAAGATCCCAAAGCAGACAAATTTCTAAAGGCACTTGAATATTAAATGAACCAGAGTGGCAATTAAGAACAAAAAATGTAACATTAACTATAATATCTGTAGTAACTATCAAGATTCCAAAGCAGTCTTCATTTATCACTTGAATAGATCTATGAGGTTGAGAAAACATAGGACTGAGTGATCATGTAGCATGTGTTCATGTCAAGTTGCTCATATTTTCATGGAGTGTAGCTCATGAAAGTTATTATTAAAATGTCATCTTTCCTAATGAGCTGTCTGTAACATTAGTACTACCAGCCCATGACATAAGCTTGATTTGGGGAAATATCCATTGATTCCATTCATGAGCAATATTTAACAATGATATTCTGCAGCTAATGATTGTATCTGGGAAAATTCCTCATCTGCTTGCTTCCTTTCTATTGCTTTAGTCGTCATGTCCAGTGTTCCAGTGAACAGATCTTTTAGCCCACAATGTTATTTAAACTTCTTCCTAAGAAAAGGGTAACCATAAAATCTTCCAAATCATTCCCACATATGTCATAAAAAGGGAGAGCTATGGAGATATGTATTCAGTATAGGCATCTCAGTGAAGAAGCTCCTAATTTAAGATCTTAAGGTGTCCAAATAGGTGAAATGAACCTAAATGCATATAAGTAGGAATTAAAAGTTGATATGAGCTAAGCTGGTTGTACATCGATAGTAACTGTCAAGATAAATAAAGAAGATTTAGATTGCATATAGAACAAGTCTTTATGTAGAATAGTGTTTAATTCACTTAAAGAGGATTTCTTTTTTCTTTTTATCTTTTTCTATTTTCTTAATGGAAATGTATCTAAAAAATTGTTTCCAAAGGCCTGCTCCAAAGTCTAAGAAAGTCTTTCCTCTACATGTAAAACCTATTCTGGGTTTTGCAGTATATTGTTGTTTGAAACATATGCACCAAGACTATTTAAATGAGTTGTTAATTAGTCAGTGCTTAAACAACAACACATTTTCTCTAGTGTACTGTACCAATACTAATAACTTATTCTCTTCCCATCTGTTTGAATCCACCTGTTATCATTATTTTAAACTTACAATGTAAAGTCTTTGATGAAGGAACTAATTTCATAGTGTGTGCTCACATTCAGAAAAAAAACATCATGCTTTTTGCTGCTATTGTAAAATACAAATTAACTATTTTATTTTTGTTGATATTGTAAATTGAAATTCAATCCAGAAATCAGAAATGAATGCTTTGAAGCAATTTTATTTTTTTTTTTATGGTTGAAAAGATGTTGGAAAGAAAAATAAGAAAAATATCTAATATTTTCACATGACAACAAGCTACGATTAAATTAATGTTTTTCACATTTATTTCATTATGAAAGGCTCAGCATAAAATCCAGTGACAGCATGAAATTGATTCTCTGGGTATCCAGATCTTCCATGCTATAGTCTCAAATGTTGTAGATTCAGAAACCTGCAGATGTTTTCATTCTTAATAAACACTTTTGCATTGGAAAGTGATTTATGACACTGAATTATGTCCAATAGATATGTTCTCCCATGTTTTGCTATTGCTGAGGAAGAAAGCAGGTAATAGCTGCTCAGCAATCTAGTTCCCTATTCAGGCTCTGGAGAGCCTGCTTTACAAGAAGGTTGGACAAGATGTTTTCAAGAGGTCCTTTCCAACTCTTTTGATTTTTTCAATCCTGTGATCTTCCTCTATTGAAAATTTGGTCTGTTTTTACAGACTTACAGTCTTATAGGTCCTTTGGACACCAGATGATGTAATTCTAATTGAGTGATGGATATACAAAGGTTGATTTATGTGATTTCTGTCTGGAACCTGGGGCTGTTAGAACAATGTAAACAAAATGAAGAAAATAATCCCTTTGACACATATTCTTACAGTGCGCTGTAGTGGCCAGCATCATAGTGCTATTAGTGCTAAGTAAACTCTAGGCAGTTGTTCCCTCAACTGAATTCCAGAAAGTCACAAATGGAGCCAAATTCTCTCTTTATATTTCAAGAAGGATCTCCCAGCTTCCTGGTCTGCAGTGAGGTAAAATGCTGTCTCAGGCTGCATTTCTAAGTTACTTTCCTTTAGCTACTATACAATTGCTTTGGTGAGGCTACTCAAGTTTTACATACAAAAAAACCCCCAAAAACCTAATATTCCTCTTCTTAAAGCAGGTGGTTAAAGAACGCATTCCAAACACATCTGAATCATTCCTGCTCTGGAGAAAAATAATAATAATAATAAAAGAGAATGAAATGAAAAATCTCATCACAGTATGTTGCCACGAGGAGAAATCTAATCACTTGGTTTCTTATCAGCTTTTAACACTTGCAACTGACTCCGTACTCACATACTGCATATTTGGCAAAGTCTGGTCAAAGCGTAATGAGCAGTATCAAAAATTTCTCTATTTGTCAGTAAGGATGTAATGTGACATGTCATTCAGTGCCACTAAAGAATTGTCTCTTGTGGCTGTTTCTGTTTCAGGATCCCTGTGGACCAACCACTGCATTGTACTTTTCACTTTGCAAAGACAGCTTTTTCATTTCCCTGAAAAGCCACATGGGATAAAGATGCTGTTGTTCCCAGACAAATTTTTATAAGCAATTTACTGTTAATTGTGCTTTTTTCTCCAGAGATTTAAAAAAAGCTAATCAGAGCAAAGAACAATTTCAGCCTCCGTCAGTAATTTCTTTTTGACTTTACAGTTACCATAATTAAGCATAAAACATTATTGTCTTAGCTATAGTATGACAGCTGAGCCAAGCACTGCCAAACCTAGAATATGTCCCACACAAAGGGCTTTGCTGTTGAGACTGAGACAGCCTGTAGGCAAGAGCAAACAATGAAGATAGTGAGTATGTAGAAATAACAGTCAAACTGCATAAGGAGTGCATGTTTTGACAAGCTAGACCGTTAATTGCTCTACTCAGAGATCAAACTACATGAATAGCAGGAGTATTTCTTACATTTGCTTTGTTAGCATATTTATAGCAGAGAACTGATATTTGAGGAAAGCTGGAGACTATTTCCAAGAATGTATCTTACACTGTAGCTCCTGAATATAAATATATATATATCTGTACATGTGTACACACACAATTAAAAATATTCACTAGTTTTTTCCAGATCAGTTTTTAGGATGGTCTTTCTTACCTGAATGGGAAAGTGACTGGTGTTAAAGGGGTATACATGTTTGAAGTTTCTGGAAACAATGCACAAAAATGGACAACAATGGAAGATAATCTGAGTGTATGTAGACTTGAAATGCATCATGGTTTTGGTGCTGTTGCTCTCAATATTCTACATCATAACATGCAGTATGAATCATTAATTGAGGGAATAAATAGTGGAATCATGTACAAAGGAAAAAGGGTTAAAGAGAAAGTAAGTTTATAACTGAACAATACAGATTGATAAGGGAAAGTTATATGGTATTAAAGGTGTTTGAATAGGACAAACTGTTTTGATGGTATAAGAAAGTGTAATTGAGGGTATGTGAAAGTGTAATAGAAGGTATGTGAAAGTGTAATTGAGGGTATGTGGAAGTGTAATTAAGGGTATGTGGAAGTGTGGAAGGTTCATGCTCCAGTTCTGTGGAATGGCAGTGTCCCAAGTACTCTGCTCTCGGAGGAGAACTACATATCCCAGAGGATGTCACGGCCATGATGAATAACTGGAGGAGGACATATATAATCTCGCTCCAAGGCTGGAACGCTCTCTTCTTCTTCTCTCGCTCTCTATGTTCCAGCTCTGTCGTCTCTGCGCTCCAGCCCTATCGCCTAGAGTAAACAGTAGGACTCCTGGTTTTCGGGGATTTTCTCTCTCTCTTTCTCTCTCTCTCTTTCTCTCTCTCTTTTGTTTGATTTATTAGCCTCAATTATATTGTTCTATATTGTGTTATCTTGTCTTCCAATATAATATTTAGTAAAATAAGTTTCCTCCTTAGATTGCTGTCATTGTTTTTGTCCATTCCCCTCTTTCCCTTCATTTCTGGGGCAGTGGCCACTGTCACGGGCATAGGTAAACCTAGGTAACCCATGACAAAATGTTAGTTGTATCCCCTCAAAAAAAAAAAGAACAAAGATGACTTCCCTTGAGAATGAGGTGTTCTTCTTAAAGTTTTTAGGTTAAAAAAAAGAAATAAACAGGACTGATCCAGAATGTGTACACAACCTCTTATTCCTGGTCTCCAGGTTGTTAGAGTTGAAACTCCAACCAAGAGTCTGCAGCTGTCACATCTCCCTTTAGCCCATGTGGGCTCTACAGTAAACAGGAACAGGCAGTTTGTATATCATTCTTCTCTTTAAACACAAACAGCTCATCCTGAGAGTCTAGAAATATTTTCAGAAAGCTTAAGACTTTCTTTGTCCGTTCATATTTTTGGGTACAGGTCAAAGGAATAAAAGTATCACACTACTTTGACTGAGCTCTGTTTGCTCAGAACCATCAGTTTATAGTCTATGATTTTCATGGTGATCAAGGTCAGGCTAGACTGGAGTCTAAGTAACCTAATCTAGCTGTAGATGTCACTGTTCATTGCATGGGAAATGGACTACATGGCATTAAATCTCTCTTACAAATCAAATGATCATATAATCCTATGGTTTTTTAAATCCTGTCTTTGATTTCAGAACGCTCTCAATTTTAAATAGCAGCTACTTAAAACAATTGCATAGAATATATATATATATATGTATTTTAACAAACTTCAATTCTTTCACATATATAAATGTGCTAATTTTGCTGTTTTTCTTCTCACAAAGGGAAGAGTTTGACCTATGTTTTCCTGGGAAAACTGGTGGAGTTTTCATGTTGGTACCAGGCAGAAAAATGTCCTTATGCTGCCTTTGAAAAACATCATTTGAGCAGATGCTAGACATGGCAGTAGTTGTTTGTAAAATGCCGATGAAATCTATATGAATGTGATTTGAAAGTTTTTTTTCTAAGGAAAATTGTTTCCTTTCTGGAAATCATATGAGAAACTAAAGCCTTATTAAATGCCTTTCTTTCCCCAGCCACTTCAATAAGTACTAATTACGAGACATGAAAAGACATAAAGAGAAAGATTTACAAAGCGTATAATGAAATAAATGTAAAGGTTTTTTGGTTGGCTTTTGTCTTTCTCTCATGCACTGGCAAAAATACAAACCAGAATGAAGCTATTCTGCATAGTGTTTTGAGATGATAATGGTGTTTTTCAAAGCAGAATGTATAATGGAAAACATTTTGGCCAAGTTTGGACGAATCAAATGTTTACTGCTTGTAGCAGAGTACTGTAACTTCTAAGAGATATCCTATTCAATTCTGGAAGTACTGATGACTTGTTCCTAGGAAAGTATGGAAGTTGCAGAAGTTTTTTTTACAAAATTTAATTCACAGTATTTAAAAAAAAAACAAAAACACTCTACTTTAAAATGCAATCTTTTCTGTATTCTATTTGTTAAAATTGCTTTACTCTATTCAGCAACACTTTTTATCTGTAAATCAGGAAAAACGTACTGATCTCTGTTTTACAGATAGAGTATGAAAATCCAAAGAAACCATGAAGTGCGAATCACAGAAGAAGTATCTGCCAAGTAAGGTAGCTAACCCAGGACACTCAGATTGGAAAGCAGTTGCCATCATTTTTCTTCACCGTGGTAAGGTAATAGCTAGGGAACACTTGTGAAGATAACAAATAAATAAATAAATAGACAAACACACAAATAATAATAAAAAAATAGATGAAGTTAATCTATCAATATTTTTCTCAGTAAAATATCTCACACACAATCAGCTAAACATACATATCTTCCTTTGAGTAAAGAGGAACACCCAGACCTAATGGTGTGGACAGAATTTGGGCACTTGATATCCACCACAGTTTCATATAGAGCAAGGAGACACCATAACTCCATTTGGGTATTTTCTGAATACATCTGTGTTACTTGCACAGCTCTGAAGTTTTCTCCAGAGCCAGCTGCCTGCTGCAGAGGGGTTCCACACTGTCAGCACAACTGTTAGTCAAGTTAGCATTTGAACTTATGAGCTAAATGTAACCATAGAAAGCATACATGAGAATATGTATACAGCCCTACAAGCAATTCAAGTTAGGGAATACAGCATCTCCAGAAGGCTTTAGTTCTTTGCTCATTAGGGATGGGCAGCATGTGCAGGAAATCACCCAAATGAATCAGATACTCCATCCTCCTCATGCAATGTCTATTTCATTCTTTGGATGTAGTTTGGACTAACAAGCACCTTCATATTATCACATTTCCATATCCATGCAGACACAAATAGACTAGATAATATATTATGAAAAACATCTCTGAATATGTGCTAATGCTTTGCAACAGGCTGCCCAGGCTGGCATTGGAGCCATTGCACCTGAAGGAATTCAAGAAATGTGTAGATGTAGTAATTAGGGAAGTAATTTAGTGCACAACATTGATAGTAGTTGGACAACTGGACTAGATGATCTTAGGGGTCTTTTCCAACTTTACTGATTCTTTGATTCTATGTAATTTGGGAACGACAAACTACAAACTAGCCTGTTTCAATGATGAGAAGGTCACAAGAATCATGAATTACTATTTCGTGCTATTACACAGCACGAGAAAGCAATCTTGAACTTTTCAACAGTGTGCACTGAGTTCTACTCTGTGGTGAGAATTTGAACATTAAAATTTTCCCAGGACTGTAGATATTCATTCAGTAATCATCCATAGTAAATTGGTATCCTTCATCCTGTAATAATAACTGTGGTAAGTCTTCGAGCAGTAAGTGACCAATGGATCTATAAAAGAAAATAAGCAAACAAATAACAAGAACAAAATAATCTGAAATAAACACACTTTGTATTCCACTTAGAGGAATATTCCAGCTACTTCCATATGCAATCAAGATGCTACTTGAGTTCAGTTGGTTCTAACATGTTTTGTTTTTCCTAATGCTTCGACAACAGTGTTCCTTCATACCGTGTTTATTGTTAGGCACCTGCCCATAAAGAATTGTCAGTATCCCATTTATTTTATCTAACATTCACAAAGATATTGTCTCTGTTAAATCTCCAAAGTGAACAGAAATTCGGTCTGTAACTAAGGGAAATGCTGGATGCAAATGTCTAGAAATGTTTTTAAAGACTGTTAAATCATTTAGCCATAAGAAAACCATTTGAAGTGTGAGTGAAGCAGCTATCAGTAAGATAGCCTGCGAGTATCTGTTGCAATCAATTTTATCCCTTTGCATGACTCAACATCTATTTATCTTGTGCGTCTTGATTGATATTCAAACGACACAAAACTTTGCTAGAGATATAAAAATGTAGTGTCAGGATTTCTAAAGATCAAGCTGGGATTGGGTTCAGCTTCTTCAAAACAAATTCTTTCCTCCATTCTGCAGATGCAGTTTTTCAGGAATTATGTATGCTGTGAGGAACTTTGAAGTTAATAAATATTATCGTGTCAAATAAAATAAAATAAAGCTCTCTCAGTGAGACAAAGATCAACTTTACTACTATATAATATATGGCTTTAGCCCCTGGCAGTGAGTTCTGGGAGTTACAGCAGTTGAAAGAAATCTGAGAGCACAGCAGTGGATTGGATTAGAGTATCTAAGCTACAAAATAAAATGATCACTTAAAAAAGAAAAAAAGAAAAAAAAAAAAAAGAAAAAAAAACAGAAAACAGTTTATGGGTGAAATAGTTATGTAAATGTTCTTTTAAAACTCATGAGGAAGAAAATGCTGCACATCAAAAGTCTTCAAAACAAACAGTTTTAAAATGAATTTTAGAATTACTTGTTTGGGTTTTTTTAGGTTCATTTAAATCATACCAAATATGTAAACATTTTATTTCTTAATTATACATGGTAAGTTTCCATCTTAAGTCCTCTTTTTGCTGTCTAATTCTGTAAGAGCAAAAGCTAACAACCTCAACTTCCACATTATAACCTTCCTCAAGGTGAGAAAGGAGTATTCCTAAGGAAAATAAATATGCTTAGGAGGTGACATAGCTCCCTGTGAAGCAACAGCTAAAAAAAGCAACACATTTCAACATATTCAGGAAGGACAACAAGGAAAATTACCACTTGCAACTGCATAAAACACATAAGCCACTGTGCATAGTTCATCCATATAAAACAGGAGTGATGTTTCGAAGTTAAAGAAAGTACAAAGGTCTACTAAAATGACAACAAGGAGAGAATCGAGGGTTTAGGAAGTTAAGACTATTCAGCTGTAAACAGAAACCTGAAGGAGAATTTTTCAGTATTTAGATTCTGAAGGTAGTGATCACTACTCACAGATGTACTGAATACATTCTAGGGACAATGTGTGAAACTCATTCCAAACAGATAAAAGCAGCCCTTCTTTGTTAAATACGCATTGAAATTTTGGAATTTGTTGCTAGTGAAGATTGTGATGCAGGCAGCATCAGCAGGCTTAGAAAGGAACCACTAATTAGCAGCAGGTCCTCACAAAGTTGTTGAAGAGAACAGGCAGGGACTGCCCTCCTAATATATGATTGGTAGAAAATGAGGACAAAATGCTCCGTTTTTTCCTGAGCTTCCTCCTAAGTGTCTTCTATTGCCTCTTAGGCTAAATACTATTGATCTGATAATGAAGGACAGCTTTTCACAGAATCACAGATCACAGAATTACCCGGGTTGGAAGGGACCTCAAGGATCATGTAGTTCCAACCCCCCTGCCTAGCAGGGCCACCAAACATACACATTTACTAGATCAGGTTGCCCAGGGCCCCGTCCAACCTGGTCTTGAACACCTCCAAGGACGGGGCATCCACAACCTCACTGGGCAGCCTGTTCCAGGACCTAACCACCCTTCTAGTAAAGAACTTTCCCCTAACATCCAACCTAAATCTTCCCTCCTTCAACTTAAAACCATTTCCCCTAGTCCTGCTATTATCAGCCCTTTCGAAGAGTTTACTCCCCTCCTGGGAGTAAGTTCCCTTCAGGTACTGAAAGGCTGCAATGAGGTCACCCCGCAACCTTCTCTTCTCCAGGCTGAACAAACCCAACTCCCTCAGCCTGTCCTCATAGGGGAGGTGCTCCAGCCCCCTGATCATCTTTGTGGCCCTCCTCTGGACCCTTTCCAAAATCTCCATATCTTTTTTGTACTGAGGGCTCCACACCTGGATACTATTTTTTCCTGTAGGAAGTCAGGAATTTATCTCCTGATTCCTAAAAAGAAGTCCTAAGGAAACAGAGATGAAGTTGTACTTCTGGTCAAAGAAAGATTAACACATACACTCAACACTTATAACTGTCAATATTGTCTTATGCAAATGATTTCTTACTGGTTTGAAACTAACCTGAGAATCAACTTTTTGTGCAAATCAGAAAGTAAAAATAAGGACCTCTTCTTAGATGTTGTACAAGGGGACATGGTTTAGTGGGAAAATATTTGTGGTAGGGGGACAGTTAGACTGGATGAACCTTGAAGTCTTTTCCATCCTTGGTGATTCTATGATTCTATGATTAATGACCATCTTTTATCACTAAGTTTTGTTTTGCCATTATTGAGTAATAGTGTACTATTATGTAGAAAAGTAAAATAATTATCAACAAGAAAGGCAAAATCAACCAACACTAAGTTGTTTAAGAGTTTGTGTAAGTTGTTTAAAAGTTTGTGTAAGAAAGGGAAGGCAAAAAGACATTTCATGTTTCATGTTGCCAGAACACAAAACTTCCAACCAGTTTAACATCCTAGGCTACCATTTAACATCACCTTATGCTGTTCTGTACCATTGATATAGCACTAAATGTAGTATAGCAGATAGGTGAAAGACAAATGCTTATATTACGTAAATAGCCAACAGACAGTGAAGAGATTATGAAAATTACAAGCAGGAGAACATATCTGCCTAACATAGGTACTTAAATTTAGAAGAATTTGATTTCATCTGGAAAATCTTTCTGTGCACTTGATTTTCACACCATAAACAGAGAGTTAGGACAAAGGGCTAAGACTTCTTTCCCAGATAGTGTCTTTGTATTCATGAAGTTAATCAGAAAAGTTTGTCTGGCTCTCTGTTATTCAAACTCAGATTTATGCTGGGATTATTTAGTACCTGTATGGCCAGATTTTTATTTTAACTGTTGCTCTATAAACTGGTTTTCAAACTTCAAATTTGCAATGAAATGTGGGGTTAAACTCCCACAAATTTTTGCCTCTGACCTGTAACACTTTAACTCAGACATCAAGATTAGTAAACACTTGTGCATTTCTCCTAAAAAAAATGTAAATATTTGCATGCTCAGTGTTTAAGTGGTTAAATGTTCAGTGATGAAATGTTAAGATGTCTTCAAGTTTACACAAAGTTTAAAATTAAAATCAGCGTACTTTTATTTATTTATTTATTTTTAATGGCACCTGGAGCAGGGTGTAAAGAAAGACCTGATGTTATAAATGGAAAGAGAGATAGATGGGGGATTTCAGGAATGACAGCATTTATTCCAAATACACATATTTTTAACATTTAAAATAAGGAATGCCTTCAGATACATGATGTGATTATGTAATGACAGAATGGTATATGTTCCAGATTATTCTGGAATTTATGATTAGACTTAGAGGGGAGTCATTACTATGCTTTATTGGTGCACTCAGAAAGATAATCTATTCCTCTTTTGCAGCAAATGCTATTGTGAGAGTTATAGTGTTGGCTGTCATAAAGCAGACTGAATCAAATGCCATCCAAAGTTCAAATCACATGTTTCTTTCAGACTCAATAACATGTCCAACTGAACGAAGAAATGATTATTTAGAGAAAATAGAATGATAAGTTAAAATAGAGGGCAGATATTTTTCAGTATATATTTTCATATTTAAAAAAATAAATAAAATGAAATCACAAATATAAAGCAAGTAAAAAACTATTGAACAGTTAGAATACACTGAGCTTTTTATAATGAGTAAATTTAGATAATTTGAATCTAAAAAATTAAAACATCTGGTCAACAAACTCTCTAGACTAGAAATGTTGGTTTTCCAATATAATTTGAAGCTCTGGAAATGTTCTAGAATGAAGTTATATTTTGAAAGTGCATTTTGAAAGGATTTGCACTTCTATTTTTTCATATGGAAATCTATAAACCTCCTGATATATCACTCTCTTAGGCAAAATAACAGAAGTGTCAAAATAAAATTACATTATTAATAATTAAAACAATGTACTGCAATTAATGTTATTCTGCACTTGTAAAAAATTGAATTACATTGGTAACATTTTGGTATGATTACAAATTTGCATGATGAAAATAATTATGTGGCTGCAAAAGATTCTATAATACACTTGACCTGAAATCACACGATATCTTGAATGACTTGAACAATAAAAATCCACATTAAATGGGTTAAAAAGTTGTTATATAATAAGATTTAGAACACAGATCTAATCCAGAATCATTGTTAACGAGCTGCATTTCAAGTAGACAAGTAGACACATACTTGAGTCTTTTTTTTTTTTTTTTAAATTTTTTATTTTTGTTCTTTTTGGGTCTGTATTTTTTAATCTTTTTATCTTTAATTGCTTTGGAATATATAAATACACAATAAAGCCACATATACAAAATACCCTAAATTTGTTGATGGCAAGATGCCTTGGGAGAAGTAAATAAAGAGGAAAAGTTATCCCTATAGCCTGTAAGCAAACTCTATGTATTTCAATGTAAAAACACACATCAAAAGCAAGAATGTAGGGCATGGTATTGCAATGGCTGCTTCTGTCTTGAAAGCTGTGATTTTGAAATGGTCATATCATGACAACAGGTAAGAAATTGAGAAGTAATTTTTGAGCACAACATTGTAACTCAAAAGATTAATACAATTCTATGATTATAAAAAACACCCTGAAGCATAAATATATACAAAACCAAAACAAACAAACAAACAAAAACACCAAAATGAACAAAACACATACACTAAAAGTCAACATCACAATATTTTTCAAAGTTATAACACCTGCTGTAATTCTGTACATAGTTCTGTTTTCCATTTGTTAAGGATGCTAAAACTCTTGAAAAAGATTCTAAAAAAAAGTCACTGTATGTTTGATGGACTGGAAAATATGCGTAACAATGAAAAAGGGGATGAGATCAATCCAGTTAGCTTATCACACAGACCACAAGGAAAAGTCTCAATCACATGCCATAGGAACCTGTAAGAGAAATATAACTTTGATGATAAACCTTCAGTCCAGAACAAACTAAAAATATATCCTGGAAGGTAGATAAGTTTAGACTAGAAATAAACTATACTTTGTTAATTAAGCAAATATTACAACTCGTGATCAGGGGTTAACTGACTTGAAAGAACTGAAGTCTTTATTCAGTGATTCTTTTAAGAAAAACTTTGGTGATATTGCATCTAGAAAGATGATGGCCATCACTGTTAACAGCACTCTATACCTGAAAAAAAGAATTTCTCACAATTAAATAACTTCCAGTGATATTCATTTATCCACTGTGCTACATCATTTGCCATTTCAAGGTAATTTGTAGACCACAGAGACTCTTAGAACTTCCTCTTCCTTGTCTTTACCGAAACAGTGTTGAATAACGAATCTTATTTTATCCTTTTTAATCTTTTCCTGTATCTAAACGCTTAAGTCTTGTCACGGATACACAATATTATCCAGCCACATTTGCCTCTCCTCAACAAGGACATCTTTTCCTATCACCCTTATCATTACTGCAGAACTTATCAGTGAGATCAAAATAACTGTCACTCCCACAACTTGCTGATTCTGAAGATTTTACAAGGTGATATATATAGTAAAACAATTTGATATATCTGGCCATGTAAAATATTATCTATACTAAATGAAATACACAGTGTTCTATTTGAATACATACAGCTTCATATAATTTACTTGCATACTTACTGTTATCAAGTCTACCGTGTCAGAAATTGACTACTGATTGCTGTCACTTGAATAATAAGGTCATCTTTCTGATAAGTGCTCAAGCTACACTAAATTTCCAAATAGGGCATTCCAAATGTGTAAAAGGCCAGATCTACTCTGGCAATGATTTCTTGTTAAGTCTTCTGGTGAATGAGTCTGCAAGTGGAAAGTCATTTCCAGTTAATTCCAATTTCCTGTTCTATAAGAGAAGTAAGAAGAATATAGTTCCTCAAAGACAGATTTTGATTGGAAATGTAATGCCAGTTCCCTCAAAACACTAAATCCAGGAAAATATTTTTGAATAAATTATTATTAAGAAAAAGTGCATGAACAGGTACAAGCCAAAACATCTTGACTGCATTTTGATAACTTACCAGTCAGATTCATCTACTTGAATCAGCCATCCTACTGTACTATCATTAATCTCTAATTTCCCAATCTGAAACTACACATGCCACCAATCCACATAGAATCACCATTTTCTGAGAAGATACCAGCAAGAAAGATGGTCTTCACTTAGTCATTTCAGGTTACACCATACATGGTACAAAACAAAGCAGCGAAGGATATAAATTGCATCAGAGTTGGAAAATTAAGACAGATTTTTGAGCTTCTCCTCCAAACTACCACGATTCTGTGATTCTATGTACACAGATAGAACTAACTTCCAATTGTTCCTTTCCCATGTTATAATGGAATGTTATCTTTCATTTCACGGCTTCATACAGCTAAAAACGAATCCAAATTCCCAATAGACAAGTGTTATGTAGCATCTCATAACTATGAATCTCTTCCTCTTTAGGTAAAATGGTTTTCAAACTCAGTAGTTTTCAAGCAGTAATTTTTCTGATACCATTAAAAGAAAGCTTTCCTATCTGTTAAAAATTGAAATCTAATTACAATAAAAGTTAAACTTGACTATTTAAATGCATATATACTTTTCCCTGACTACTGCAATAAACGCTTCCAAACTGAACCATTTCTTATTTGTTTGCCTCTTGTAAGGAGAATGATTTGAAACAGAGATTTTAGTTTTCAAGCTTTTAAATGCTCTGAAGGCTGCACGTACTTTTCCCCAGTTAAATTTTTTATTCATATATAATGATTTGCCTCCAAGAGAGAATGATCTAAGTGCATGCTCATATGCCACAAAGCAGGAAGTGTCTTATCATCTCATTCTTGGAAGAAGGGATATTGTCTTTTCTTATGTCTAGAAATGAGCTTCATGGAATCCTCAATTACTTTTAAGTAGCTTGGAAAATACTCAAGAACCTCCAGAACTCTATTTACACATTTTAGCTATTTCTGAGTGTTAGTGTTATTTCTTAGTAGCCAAAATCAGTTATAGATTTGTTTAACATCTACATGTTTTACAAATACTTAAGCAAAAATAGTCTCTCTTAGATTCATGTACAAAAACACACATAGGTTAAATGAGGCTCCACTCCCCCACAGCCAGGTTTAGCAAAAACTGTGTTGCTACAGTGTCATTTCCTGGAATAAAATATAGATAAGACCTCAGTATAGTATCTTACCTCCAAGAAATGTTCTTGCTGAGAATCCTGATCAAAATGATTTGGACACTTAATTATATGAGGTCACAGTGCATGAGTAGACATAGCAGAAAAGTGACATCCAGCATTTTAGGATTCTGCTCTTATTTGTACCACAGTCATGCAAGGTTTCTTTGCAAATTCTCCCATTCCCAGTTTATTCTGATATAAAATGCAGGTATTAAGAGCACCACATCGTGTAAGGCACCCTCAGACTTCTCAGTAATTATTAACGCAGAAATTCTGTATATTCATTAATTTTTTAGCTACCCAAAAGCAAACTCTTTAAACTGACATGTGTGTGAAGTGAAGGTAATGAAAACAGCAGAGTAGAATCCCGACCTTCAGAACATATCTACATTGTATTTGGGATAAGATCCAAGCTCACTGAAAAGAATTGATGGTAGCCCAGTGCCTCTCTCACATATTGCTACTACAGTGATTGTGCAGGCAAAGGCAGCAGCCATTATTTCCTCAGCATCAGCTTAAATGCAGCCACAGCTTCATCCAATACAAGATTTGTCTGATTTCCTCTCTCTTTGAGATGTCATCATGGAAACGGTCTTGATTACTTAATGTTCCTTAAAATGGTACCAGCTTAGCTAATCAATGTTATTTTGTTGTTAAGCAGGATATTTTTCCTTTCTGAAATAATATTGATTACCTAATTACTGCCATTAAAAGCACCCCAAACCAACACACATTTAAGGCAGTGATAGCACAGCTGCTATTGAAACTCTCACCAGTTATCTTATTCTATTTCTACTCAGTTTGCAGAGCTTCTCTATTTTTAAACAACTTCAGTTCACTCTCTGTCCTAATATTTAGCAACTTTTCCCTCCCAGCTACCACTAACAAGCAGTGTGAAGTTAACAAGCATTATAAGCAGTGATACAAGACACAAATAAAGTTATATGGTGGTGGATATAGACACAGCACCTGTTTCTAATTTTTTAAGTGTAAAAATTAATCCCACCTCATTCATACTTATTTTAGAAAGCATTTGACAACAGGAAAAATTATAAAATTGGCAGGAAACTAAGAATTGGGTGTTGAGAATTAACAACTTCAAACTGTGAATTAGAATATATATGTGTATCTTTATATATATTTCTGTTGCATCATTAGGATCTACAGCTGTATTTATGCTCAGTGAAGTATTCTTCTGTTTATATTTAGCCATAAAATTACACATACTTAAAGCTCTGATACCTTCTTAAAAAGGAAACAGCCAACCTGTCTACCTTTGTAGTCATCTGAGGTTTAACTAGATATTCAGAACTCTTGTAGGATTTGTTCTAAATGATATATTATCCTCTTTTTTCTTACTTTTCACTGTGAGTTAAAAGTGAATGGCAACGTACAAAGGATTACATACATATATCTACATATGTCGGCATGTGCATATGCTTTGATGTATAGTGTGTTATATATCTGCATCCTTCTTTTGGAACATCTGTGTACAGATATTGGAGTCATAGTAAATTTTTAGTTAGTTCACAGCATTTATTTTAGCAATCGTTTCACACTGCAGAAACAACATGCAAAAAACACGTGTTGTATTACATCAGACAAGCTTCTAATTCTCAGCTGCACCAATGATGGGATGTGTACATGACCAGCATCAGTCTCATGAAAGCCCAGTAACTTTTAGGAAAAGAAATGGTAACACTCTTTGAAGAAGCTAGGAAAAAAATACAAAAGAAAAGGCCTTAAAGCTGCAGCATTCCTATAAAAGGTAAGTAGAAATGATCTAATATCTTCTTGTGAGCTGTGACACATTTTCAAGTGTGAGTAACTTCATTGTCCAATATGTCATAAATGCTTTAAAGCAATGTCATGGTTTTGTAATTTTGTAATTTTACTATCAGTATTCCACATCATAACATCATGTAAAGCATGGATACTTCTATTGAATGTGCAGTCCACAGAAGAAGACTACATATCCCAGAGAACAACATGGCCAGAGATAAGTCACGGGACCAGGACACTATATAATCTTATTCCCAGGCTGGAGTGTTCTTCTTCTCTTGAACTTCTTGGAGAGTGGGAAGCATTCCAGCCGTGTCACCTAGAGTTCACAGTAGGCCTCTCGGTTTTTGGGGACTCTCTCTCTCTGTTTCATTCGATTTGTTAGCCTCAGTTATATTATATTGTATTATCTTGCATTTCGATATCATATTTAGTAAAATAAGTTTTTCCTCCTTAGATTGCCGCTGTTTTTATCCCATTCCCCTTTTCCCCCTCCTTTCCGGGCCCTGGGGGGCCCTACGGGGTGGCTTCCCCTGTCATGGGCATAGGTAAATCTAAGTAACCCGTGACAAGCAAGTAAAAATGCAGTCAAAGATGGACTCAAGAAGAGTTTTTCCCACTATATGGCATAAGACATAGAAGGTGGTGTGATAATTAAAGGAAGCATTTCACATCAGCTGAGGTCCAAACTCTATAAATAAATATCAATGGATGCCTCTTGCTTATGCAGCTTAGCATAATAGCTTCACTAAGTTTTCATGCCTGCTACTTTCTGTTGGCTTCTGAGGGAGACAGAAAGCCCTGCATATGTGGGTCATACTTTACTGCATCAGCTTTGCATACTCCAGCAAGAGGGACTGAAGAGCCCTTGTAAGCAGCGTGAAGAGCCTGTAAGCATCCTGAATATGACCCTGAAGGATAAGATTGAACACAGAAATATAGAAAAATTGAGAAGAAGAAAGGAACATTGAAAAGATTTCCAATTGGATATTGCTAGCAATTATACAGCTCCTCCTACCCAGACTCAGCAATGGCTTTCAATACAGTCATTAAGATCCATTCGTTGATGAGCAACATTGTAGTCACTAAACTGATTTAAATTTGGTGTAAATTTATTTCAGTTCAAACAAAATCTTTTGATTCTTAAATTTTGTCTTTGCTGGAGAAGCAAGTTAAGCATTAATCTACCATAACATGACAGTATTTTCCTATGATACAGTCACATGACTGATACCAAATAATTCACAGAACAACCCATAGTACCATAAAAGAGCATGGGAGAGGAATGAGGACAAAAAAAAAAAAAAAAAAAAAAAAAAGTTATATTTTTTTTACTTGGTACAATTTTTCCTGCCAAGAATGGACTGAAGCTCAAATAACTTCTTGCTACGGTACCTGGCATGCTGCCTTGTGTTCCTGCTCCCAAGCAGCATCAGCATGCTGGCTGCAATCTACTTCAAAAACAAGTGGGGTCCAAAAATATCCTACTCTCTAAACAGGCTGTGTATGTGTGTGCATGCCTGCACGTGGGATTTATGCAAAAATCTTGTAAAAATATTCTGTTTCATCAAAAGTCTCATTTACATACATTTCTTGGACACTGTAGAGGCTGATTAACATGACGTATCGCAATTCAGAAGGAATGTTGACTGAAGCATTTTAGGAGCCTGGGATGCAGAAACATAAGGTAGATAAGCATATGGAGCTCAATGAATGAAACAGGAGGCTGCCTATTCTGCTGTGATTTATGTTCCTCAACTTGTTAGTACTTGATGGCTTTCTGAGATAAAAACTTTAGAAAAACCTAGTACAATGAAAAAAAATATTAGAGAGCTTTCTTCATACATCTTTGATATGGCCAACTACATCTTCCATCAACTTTAATAGAGATGAGGATTTAGAATGTCATAACTTACCTCTACCTTTGAAACTAGATTGATGTTAAGATTTTCCATCTTTTATTTAATTCCCTTTATGTAATTTGGTACTGATATTTGGCCATAGTTATAAAATATGGAGATTCAAATAATTGCTCCCATACTGAATTCTGCATCACTGAAACAATGTAAATGCCACTCTATTGACAAGTCCAGATCCCCAGTTAGTGGAAATATTTGCTAGTAGCCTTTCTGAAAGGAAATCACCTTATTCATTATTCACACTGCTATAACTCAGCAACTTTCCAGCAAGGAAACAGCATTTCCCTGCAGTGAATTACTCATCCTCACACTCAGCAACACCCACAGCAGTTATTGGTTTGCATGGGCTGATAGTTCAGAGCACAGAGGACAAAGAGGAAGATACTCACCATTCTAGTGTCCAATTATCAGCTGGTGGGAGACCAAATTCTTCACTGTTATGGCATATGAGTGTGTTTATACTTTTACAGACAGAATATTACACTGAGTTTTTTGTTGTTGATTGTTTTGTAGCAGTTTCTGTTTTATTTTTATTTCTTTTTCTATTTTAGGGCAAATATTTAATAATTGACACCCACACATCCTTCCTGAGAGTTGTAATTTGTAAATATTGGAACAGTTCTAAAGGGGCAGAATAATGATCACTGGATCAGTTACGAGCTTCTGCTCCTCAGAGGATCTCTGTGACATGGTTCTAAGATTTTTTAGTTTCTCTCAGGATATAATTTAACAAGGACCTTTCTTAAAGCAACTTGTGATGCCCTAAACACCTAAGCCATGTACACCTATGGAGTGTATCCAGAAAGAGGCTGTTTCTCTTCCATTAAAGTCACCCATTCATTCATAAATAGCTGGGTTCAAAAGTCAAATAGATTTTGCAGCATTTCAAGGTAGGCTGTGATTGTTCTAACACTGACACCACTAAAATACAGATATACCTAAAAGTTAAGCAGTAATCCCCTAAAGTAAGAACTAAGATTACCTTTAGGTCAGTAGAGAGAGAGGCCATCTCTGCTCTGAAGCTCTCACTGCAGGAAGATTCACGTCTTCCATAGGCGCTTTCAATGGCCTCATGTCTACTCTGTAGTATAAAACTAAGCTCCCATTTGAGCCAATAATGGTTTGGTCAATATAGTTAGAAAAGCCTAGAAAGCTATTTATCAGACTAGACAGATATTTTATTTTATTTTTATTTATTTATTTATTTTTAGGAATGATCTAGAGTTGCATGCTACAATTGGCTTCTGATTGGAAGTTAGCCCTGACATTCAATACTCTCCATGATTTTCAGCTTCCCAGAGAGAAATTTCTAGCTCTATTAGGACACCTAGAGGTTATCTGAAACATTTTTGGAATGTTTCTTATAGACTTATAGGAGACTCTTTCCTTCTGTGGTGACAGCTGGAAGCTAAGTTGGATTTCTTTAAACTTCTGAAATATTACCATATAATTACAATTAGAATCATAGAATACCCTGAGTTGGAAAGGACTTACAAGAAGCCAATTCCTGAGTCCACATAGGATCACCCAAAATTCATATCATATTTCTCCATCAGTTTGGTACTGTGATCATTTCCATAGGGAATCTGTCCCATTGCTCACTACCCTCCTAATACCCAATCTGAACCAACATGAACCTGAATTAGACAACTCAGCCTTCTACATCTACCATATCTGAGGTTTTCTAGAAGGGTAGATCCTACATCAGTTTCTGGACAATAAATAAATAAATAAATGAAATGAAAATTTAAAAAATCAAAGCATTACAGAAAAAGCAGGAATAGAAAAGATTAGACAAAGGCAAGCCTGGATTCCACCTACATCTCCTATTCATGCTCTTTGGGATGTGGCATACATATAACTCAAAGCAGTACAAGGTAGGAATTACCAGCCATCAGAAGAACTGGAACTGACAGTTGGACTAGATGATCATAGAGGTCTTTCCCTACCTTAATGATTCTATGATTGTATGAAACACCAAAAAATCTCTCATTACCTTCAAGTATATAATGAAGAGATTAGAGTGAATTTTGCTATTGTCTTTTTTCCTTCTATACAGGGATTTTCTATGCAAGGTTGTAAAACCCATCTGAGAAAGAATTCAAATTCCTTCATTTCCAGAGCATTCCTTAAAGTACTAGTAGACTACACTTATGGGAGATATGAATTTAGACACACAGGCTAAATTAGATTTAAAACTCAGGTCTCCCACAGTAAGGAAAAACATTCCGTTTATTTGCCAATATAAAAAACAGGCATGGTCATCCAGCAAAGACAACTACAGATGAATTTAGTGTAGTATTAGTCAGGTCTGAGGCTTTAGGATTCCCTGGGGATTTGACTGCATTTGAATAGCTTTAAGCCTGTATAATTAAGCCCTAAATGGGCTCTTCATGGGCCCTAGAAGGCTACACGTTCAACATGAGCATCTAATGGTAACAGAAACCTACAGTTAACTCAAAAGGAACATTCAGGGTGAACAGGGAGACATGTAGAGAGTTTACTTATGAGTCTAAGCAGCCCTATGATTGTAGAGAATTGTATCAGGCCTCGGATCTGATTTTCTTTATGTACCAGCTTTATCTTTAATATTCTGCCCATGAGAGAAAGAAGAAAAGGAGTGGGTCTTACACTTTGTCATTCCTGTAGATGTACAGGTTGTAAGCTCACTGACTAGCTTGCAAAATGTTATAATCTAGAGCAAAATGATCGAGAAGTTATGGAGATTGATCAATTAAAACTATTTTCACTTTTTTTTTTTTTTCCATTAAATTTATGTCAAGTAGGACAGAATTTGAGAAGAAGTCATAAACATTGCCTAAACTTGGTTTTCTGATGAGACTTCTGCCAAGAAAGAAGTATGCCCTTACTGAAGTATATTACCATGGCTAGTCTGTGGATAGAAGCTGAGCTTAATACTGCTAACAGCTTCTGGAGTGTTTCCTTAAAATATGCAGTAGTTGCATTTCTCCATGTATATAAGCCTCCACGTTTCCATTAATAAAAGCACAGCAAGGGTGAATACAGGTTGGGAAGGGCTCTAAGTGCAGGCTTTTGTGTCTAGGGTAGAAAGGAGATGAAGACAAAATTATTATGCGCAGAAGTTTCCACTCTTATTTATTGCCCAGAGCACCGGAGGGCACCCACTAGGTCCTACACCAGCTCACCATGCTGGTTGTCACCACTGGGTGTCTCACTGCCTCACTTTTCAGGAAGGTGAAGACAGGAATGACCCTTCTTGTAGCTGAGTGACAGCAGCAGAACAAATTCAAGACACAAGAGCAGTTTACAAAAAGATAGGTTTGGGTCTGTAAGTTATGGGGGAAACACAAGTACTTGGCCTCAAGGCCCAGAAAAGATTGTCATGTGGACAACACTGAATAGGATTTGAAAGTTCTGCAGAGGATTTCTGCCATTTTTTGCAGCCACATTTGCTGCACATTGTCATGCTGTCATGCTACTGTGAACTCACATGGAATGCTCTCTGTTAAAGTTCACATCAGCTCCACTGTTCATGCAAGAAATTTATTGGCTCTGAAAGGGTTAACAGGGAAAGTTACTTCTGAAGACATAATATGCCTGAAACCATGTGTTTTTATGACATTACTTTGCAAAAAAGAAAAAAAAAAAAAAAAAAAAAAGCCATCATATTGAAATGTTAAGGAAAGACACATTTAACATGAGAGTAGTAGCCAGGGAATCTTAAAGTTAATCCAGCGTGTTGCTGCAAAAAGGCTTGCCATCTGGATCCTAGTTTGCTACAGCATTGAGGCTTTGTGGCATTTTCTTCCCTTCATCTTAATTTCCAGCTATCATTCATTACAGAACTGAAAAAGCTGTGCAGCTCTCCAGTGTTAGAGCACAGAGTGATAGAAGACCCTCTCAGAAATCCCTGTTGAATCATGTAAATACACAATTATTTCCTACAACTCTTCAGTCTCTGTGTCACTACCTCTTTAATTCACAAGTGTCAGCGTGCTCGGAAAGTACACAAAAGCAGGCTGTTTTTTTTTTTCCTGGTAGAAGGATGAATGTTCTGTCATCTTCATCAATCACTCCAGACCCAAATAATATTTCACGAACCATTTCAAAATCCCCTTTACCTCTGGTCTTACAGCAGCTAAAGGGATCTCTTTGCATAAAACACCTCGAGACACTAGAGGGCCGGTCAGCTTGCAAAACGCAGTGCTGAGAGACCGTAACTTAACAAAATGCATCTTACCCTCCACATGTTAGAACCAGCTAGCAAAGCAGCATAGGAAATGCATCAGCAGTTTTATATGATCGACAAATCTGCTTTGAAGAGGAGCAGGGTGAGGTGGCCATGAGGGCGAGATGAATTACACTCCCTTCTGCAGAAGGGTCAGAAGGGAGGCAGCATGGGGGCTGAGCATGGGATGTGTTAAAGCAGCCAAGAAGAGCTTATTTATCCATAATAGAATGAAACAGAGAGGTTTGGGGAGGTGTTGAGCTTTGAGGGCTTGTTTGTTGTTGTTGTTTATTTGTTTGCTGTTTATATGTTTGGTTTTGTCTCTCTTCACTTTAGTGGAAGGAAGGATAAAACATAGTTGCTCTCAGATACCTGCAGCTTGCATACAGGCAGTTTTTTGTGCCTAGTGATTGACAAAAAAAAAATAAATAATAATAATATCAGTTTTGGCTGTTTTTCTTGGAGTAGAACAGCTTTAAAGGAATGGGTCCATGTCACAAAAATTCACACCATGCCAAGGGAAAATGAGATTTTACACCAGTTGGCATCCATGTAACCAACTTCAGTTCACGTAAGCAACTTCCACCTGATTTTAGGAAGGTAATCTGATTTCCTCTCCCTGCAAATAGAATTTGACTCATCAAGTTGTTTTCATTACATTTATTTAAGTGCAACTTTATGCCTATAGTCCCTATAATGAGCCACAGCAACAGGAAGAAAACAAAACAAAACCAGAAAGTTTGCATTAAATGCTAGGCTGATTCACATGGCATTCAAAATGAAGACAGATGAATGGAACAAGCAGTTTTTCTCTGCCCCCTTCCACAAGGAGGAGACAGTGAATGACGGCCCACTGCTGGCTGAGGGTTGGAGCATCCCTGCCACTCTCGGGCTGACCTTGGCACTGAAGAACAGCACTGTCCAGCCTGAGCGAGGACGAGCTGCCCTGCGTAGTCAAAATGTAATTATACGGAAGCCACTGCAATCTAGGATGATTTAGGTTTTTTAGCGATATAATTCTGGGCACACAGAGACAGGCACACATGCTGCTTCACTGTTTTCAAGACAATTCTACTACCTGCAGGGGAGGATGGTCTCTGCTGCTTGTATAATTTTGATAAATTACAAATGGGAATTTTCCTGGGGGGAGATTAATCAAATCACTTTCTGCCCTTACAGTACAGTGAATACAGTGGGCTTCTCTGACCTTAGCAACATCCCAGAATATGTTTTCATTCATTTCAAATCCAGGACTTACCAAGTCAGCATTTTATTATAATAACATAAGCAATGTCTTGGAGACAATCAGAAGCAAATCTGTAGCATTCAGGCAATAATGTCCCATGAGAAAGCAGTGTTTAAACTGCACCTTATTGTCATCACTGATGACCTGTTAGCAAAACAATCCACAAGTAAAAGCAACAGATCAAGTTGGCTGCAAGTGAATGAGAGATGCTGACAGATCTTAACTGCAGAACACGGAGATCTGTATCAAGTTTATATCAGGAAGCATTCATATGCAGCTTATCAAAATATCTCAACCTGCCAAACTCTTTTATCTAAGTTCCCACCCCCTTGAAAAGTCAGAATTATCATTAAAATGATAATAAAAACATCTTTGGAATAAAAATCCAAGCAGGATGAATATTCATTCTCTTCACAGCTGTTACATTTATGGAAACGCAATAACAGCAAACTTCTTGGATTTGGCAAAGAGTTTGTACCAGATGAATGCATGCCAGTAAAAGAACTTAAGCGCAATGAAAAGCTTGGCTCACTCCTCTTTTCTAAGGAAGTGTGTTGTAGTCCAGAGCATTTTGAAAGTTAATGAAAGACTTTTTTTTTTTTTTTTTTTTAATTTCAAAACATGTATGCAAATTGTTGCTGGCAGCGCACACACAGATCATATCTAATAAACACATCAATTTGAAAGCAACCTTCCATGTCCACAGTTAGGGAGCTGATGACTGGAAAGGTTGCCTCGATGGGAATAATAGCATTCTATTTGCTTGCGATATGAAATGCAGCCAGAGTTGTCATCTTCCTTAAAACTTTAATCTGGTCACATTATTTTGCCCCTTAACAAACAATCTGCATCATTTACTGAGGGAAAACAAAACAAAACAAGAAAGGTATGTGGCTATTTATTTCTGTAGCTAAAGACAGGCTCCAGCAGCCCACAGTGGAAAGCTGCATAGACCAGGAATGACTGCAAGTGAGATGCACAGAGAGAAACACTCAGCACAAGACATAAGATAAAGAAACTGCAACATACCTTCAGCACTGTGCTCCTTCCTTCCCAGCCAGACAGTCCTCAAGAACATACACTACCGATGGGACTGGGAAAGTAATTGTAAGTGTACTGGTAATAAGTAGATTCATGAAGCCAGATGTGACAGCCGGGTGTCACTAGGTCCGTTTTAAACTTGCCTCCAGTGCTGTCTCCCAGTTCCTCCAGACAGAATCAGACAGTTGCTGCTAGGATCAGAGCTGAAGAAGCAAGGGTGCTTTTTGACTGCAGTTGCTAATGCTCCACTTTCAGGGAAAGCGCAGAAGTATGTGTGTGCCTGCACTAACTGCACACACTCATCAGCCTGCTACAAGCAGGGAGATGTGATATGCATACTGAAAGAGCTGTGCAGGGAGGAGTAGTTCAGAAGCACACCCAAGCCTGCTCTGCCTGTAATTGCACCCTACTGACCTCCCTGGGCTGCATCACTGCTGGATATTTCATCAATAAGCCTATCAGTCAATAAGCAATAGATCTGAATAGTGCATCAGGAGGGAAGAGGAGGGAATAAAGGCAGCTCCAATCCTTCATGCAGCAAACTTTCGAGACAGCTGTTTTACATTTCTCTGTCCTTAACATTCCCTCTTCAAATGCTGTGGTCCACAGGTGAAAGGTTTTCATTTTAATTAATAATCCAAAAGAGAATTTCTTCAGCCATGATAAAGCATGTTTTTTTTTAACAAGAGTCCTTAATGAGAACTACTATTATTTCGGCAGTTACCAGAATACCAACAGATCCCAGCTGTGAAGATGGCCCCACAAAGAGAGGTATTGCACTGACTCATTCTAATAAAAAAAAAAAAAAAGCCACCACAAAACTTACATGCAGATTGGATATGAGAAACACTAGAAATATCATGTTTTTACTTCAGGGGTGGAAATGAGCTTCAGAGAGGGAAATGCTATGTCCAAGGTCACACACACACACACAAAGTCTGAATCTAGATCCACAACATTCTGTTCCAGTTTATTATAAATAAATCCCAGTTGCTTCTGTAGATATCAATCATCAACTTAGCAAGCAGCTGAGAGTGACACTGTTAGCAGGAGCAGGTATGAACCAAAGTGGCAACTGTCCATCTTACTAAATTCTACCTTCTTGTCTTCAGGTCATATTGGAATACTGGGAAACAAAAACATACAGTCATCAACACCAGACTCTGGTAGTCTTGGGGTGATTCTGGAGATCATTCATTCCAGGACATTTCAGATTGCCTAGAGAAGCTCTGAATGCCCCATACCTGGAGGTGCTCAAGGCCAGGTTGGATGGGTCCTCAGCAACCTGAGCTGGTGGGTGGCAACCATCCCATGGCAGGGGGTTGGAACCAGATGATCTTTAAGGCCCCTCACAGCTCAAGCCATTCTATGATTACTCACATTCATCTTTATTTGTCAGATGTGACAAGATCACACCTCAAGGTGGTGTGGCTGCAGGTCCATAGAAAATCTTCAGAGATGTGGAAAAATTTCAGAGACTCTTCCAGAGTAGCAGCCTGTCTACAGGGAATATTAGCTTAGTTAAGGGAAGAGTTTCTTTTGGCTATTGTTATTTACAAACTACTGGACAGAACAAATAGCCTCCTGCCTATTTTGTTTGCAGCCTTAATGAACAAACAGTGAAAGACAGACACACTAGCAGAACTTGCAAAATGCAGTACTACTGAAAAAATACAGAAACAAAACTGCATCTATTGTTTATAAAGATATTATTCTAAACTGGTATTATGTGATGCCATGATCATTCAGTACAATCATGGTTCACATCTACATTGACATTAATGAACATTTTCCTACAGGGAGAAGATTTAGGTCACTGAAACAGAGTTCAAGAAATCCAGCAGGAATAGTTCTGTGGAGTGTTTTCAGAGATGACAAATACTACTAATTTAATTTTATTACCTGTCAGAATTAATTGCATGCAAACACTTAGGCTCTCATCCAGTATCAGATCTGCCCATTTGGGGCAGTTCTACTATGTGGGGTTTTTTTTTCTACTCCAGAAAAAGAAAGCTCCAAATCTGTAATCATTTAACCAAAGGGGAAATGTGAGGAGAAAACAAACAAACAAACAAACAAATAAACAACACAAAAAATAATACAACAACAAAAAACAGACAGTTCTGGGAAAAAAATCACTACTTAGAAGACATGAAATTTTTCAGATATCTGTGAACTCATCTAGAGTTGTTATTATCTTAACACTAGCATTAACTGTAAATTCTGGAGCTGCAAATTAGTGTTAGAAAGAGTGAAATGAGGTGAGGAAAGACAAATGCAGAAGCATTTTTGGCAGCTGGGAATGATGCAAGGAGCTAAGATAAGAAATAATGGGAATCCAGTGCATGAGATATAAGATGTCCATAACTCCTTTTGCACATGCTACATTAGTAGGAGTACACAACTGCATAGAGTATAGTGATCAGGCATGGTCCCTCATCCCCCATCCCCTCATCCCTCATCCCCAGAACTGACATGAAGGATCAAAATCTATAATCTCCAAGATTTTGTTCCATGTGGAAAATTCAAAGCTCAGGTAGACTTGGAAGTTTGTGTAAAGGAAAACCTTTGTTCAAAAACTGAAGAAGTAATAAGATGCATGAGGCTGTAGGAAGCTGGAAGCAGGGTCATAAACTTATTGAATTAATGATGTCCAGTCTCTATTCTTCCTCCAGATTCAGAAACTAACAGGAAAAGTATGGATGAAAGGTAGATGTGATCACTTCTATTCCCAATGAATTAATTACATCTGCACATGCCTTTTCTGTGCAGAGAGCACAGAGGCCATATACAAAGAAGTCAAAAGAATGCTGCCCATATGGAACTATTTGCAGGAGATCCATAGTAAGGAACAAGGTAGTCCCAGGCACTGACTCTCTAGAAAATAGCATCTGCGGAAGAAACTTTAAAATAAAGTAGAAGAAACTGAGAACTCTCTTTACACAGGAAAACATTAAAACCCTAGGAAGCTTCACTTTTCAAAACAGATCTACCTGAATGTTTGCAAACAAATTTTAGAATTCTTATTAAATGTATTAAAAACACAAAGTAGGTCCCTGACCCTTGTTTTCCCTAGGTCATAAAAGATCATGATCTGCAACGATGCAATTCCCAGAGGAAATTTGCCCAGGAAATAGCTCATGACCACAGTGATCACTGTGGTTGGATTGGCTGGTAAAGCACCTAGAAATCACATCTGCTATCTGAAGTGTAATATACAAATTACAAATTGACCTATAAAGCACATACACATTTTTTAGGGGGAGTGTATGAGTAAAACTGATGATTCATTAAAAATGTTCTTAGATGCAGAAGACAAGAGATGAGTGTATGTGTCTGTAGCAATTATATATTCATATATATATGACATACAATATATTTTGTATACAAGTATCTTATATGTTTGTGCATGTGCATATGTGCATGCACTTACACATGAGTAAATATATCCCTGTACTAACTTTTTGACATTTGTTCACTTGCCTGACAGCAATATGAACGTAATATTGCCTGAGAATAGATGGTATTTAGGAACCCAAATCCCATATCTTGATACTATATTGCTGTTAGCATTCCACTTTCACATTCTAAAGATATTGACTTTCTTCTTCTCATAATTTCAGAGTGAGGGCATATGAATGTCATTCAAGAGAGCCTGTGTTTAACCTAGAAGAGACTTTTTTTCTTTAACACTGAACATTAATAATTTACACTCAAAGATATTAAAATATTATCAAATTGCACTCATATTTTTACGAGATCTGCATGTGAAGGGCTAGTCTTCCAACCTCTTTTTGTGAGCAAAGTTCTTTGGATGCAATTTGTACCTAAGAAACTGTGCTTTCTTAAGATATGAATAATAAGCAATTTTAATGGTGTATTAATTTTCACTTACATTTGTGTTTGTGAAAATTAGTGGCTGAAAAAGACCTGTGAATTGGCATTCACACCAAAAATCAAATGTAAAAAAAGAAGATATTGGGAGAATGTGATATGACTCTTGATTACTCTGCAATTTCTTTCCCTGTGCTTATGATCTATTTTGCAGTCTCCATTTTAAAGTCAAGATGAAAGTCAATTCAGGCTGAAGTCATAAGGATATGAATGCTGTAGCTTGGAGGTCTGATTCTGATCTCATTCGGAGACAGCTTCTCAGAAGGATAGTTCTTCATTATTCCTATGTGACACAGTGTCCTCTTGAGTGAGAGGAGATCTCGCTGATTAGTGACTTATGTGGATCACAATCTTAAAGCAGTTTATTCATATTTTTCTTCTTAATTTAAAGTTATGTTTCTGAAATACAAACTTGTTTTCTCTGTTTGCCCTTGCATGTACATCAGCATGTGTTTTCCGTAGCAAATCAGCCATTAGAGGCTTAAATGTACATGGCCATGCATTCTCTTCAGAAGAAAAATGTATACATCCATCTGCTCTCAAAATCTCTCTGTGCACCTGTCACTGTGGTTTTGAAAAGGAAACTGGACTGCATTATTGTGGAAGCACTGAGCTGTGAAATCCCACGTGTCTCTATGTTAAATTAAACTAGCTAGGAAGGATATGAGGAGTGCTGGTGTATGTACAAACTTTCAAAAATACTTACTGAAAGTTTCATTGATGTGGGAAAAAAGATCCTACTGACATGGAAAGAAATGTGTTCCTAAGCCCAGAGAACCTGTGGGTGCCCCATATCTGGAGGTTCTCAAGGCCAGGTTGGATGGGGCTCTGGACAGCCTGTTCTGGTGGGTGGCAACCAGCCCACTGTAGGGATATGGAGCTTGATGATCTTTCTGGTTCCTTCCAATCTAAGCCACTCTATGATTCTATGAGAATATGTATATTTGGGCTTTATAATATCTACTAAGTCTTAAGCAAATACATGAACTGAGATTAAATTTTGACCTTAACCAAAGTTCTTGACTTCTTCAGAAGAAGATTATCTTCCATATGAATCACTTCAACAACAAATTTTAAATGTTTTCTCTCAAATCTTTGTAAAAAGGAAAATGCAACTAGAAGTTTACTTCCTTATCTGTATTAGTCACAAAAAACTACAGTCTTCAGTCACATTCATTCAGATAAAAGCAATCAGATTTTAGTGAGCAACATCCTTTATTTCCAGCTGTAACTTTTCACCTAAGGTGCATCTGTGTGTTTGGAAGGCAGAGATACTCCTGATGAAATTTAACTTAGAAAAGGTGGAAGAGATCACAACCCCATGCTTTAAATAATTCAATATGCTACAGAGCTAAAACCACTTGAACTATTAATAAGAGGTTCGCTGTATTTATTCTTTAACTTTTCTACTTAGTTTTGTTCCCATGACAATTTAATCTAATGGGCGTTTTCATTCCAAAGGAGAAAATATATTAACCAGATGTGTCTCTTAAAAAGCTGTTATCAGACTCACAGAAATTGTTGTTGAAGCAGAAACATGGAAATCAAGTCATTCAGTGTTACAGTATGAGGCCTATCCATTCCACAGCCATCCAAAAAGCAGTAGTAGAATACACTGAGAATAATATTAAGGGGTATCAGTATTTCATTCTACTGTAAATCCAATGGATAACCTTACTATGCCTCTTTAATGCTGGGCATTTTGAACATGGATTTAGCAAAAGATTTTTATTTGCTTGCTTTTCTTTAAACAAGCAACTATTCCCATTGCCTTCAGTGAATACGTATCAACAGGAAGCATAACAGAACTAGTGTAAGTACTGCTGGGTCAGAGGAAAGAGGCTGACATGGCATAGTTACTGAGGTGCTAATTGGGTAGTGTGAGAAACAGAACTAAGTACAGAGGAAGGGCGGGGAGTTTAGCTAACTAGAACAAATGTGAGCTCTGAACTCTAGGAACAGATACAAGAGGAGAAAAAAAAAAAGAAAAAAAAAAAAGAAATCAAAATGTATTTGATGTAGTAAATCATTATATGAAAAGAGTCATAAGAAACCAGAAAAGCTGAGTGCTGTAGGCTGGTGCTTGAGCTTCTGCACTGGACTTGGATGATGACTCCTTCATTAAAGCCTGGAGAACAACAACTCCACTGCTATTCCAAAAACCAAGCAAAGAAAATCAAGCCTCTTTATTTTGTTTGTTTTGTTCCCTAAATGAAATCCTCACTCTCTAACTCCTTGATGTTTCTTGCTAAAATAATGCTCTTTTGATGTGTCATTTATATTGATAAGAGATGTTAAAAACAGACCAGAGTCAGCCTTGTTCCTGCTCTTTAAATGTTCTGCTCAGCCTCTCTGCTTGGGGTCCAGACTTGTCTTTATCAGAAAACTGGGCAGTCAGAGTGCTCTCATGCAAAGCATAAAGACATTCCCAGTCAGTCTATGGCTCACAACTCAGCAGGTGGGATGCAGGCTTGGGAAATAATTTTTTTTTGGAGTTAAAATTTCAGAAATGAATCATCATGGTTCTAACAGTCCTTTTTCTTACCCTTCCCTTCTCTCCTTCCCTTCCTCCCCTCCCCCCTCCTCTTTGCCCCCTCCCTTTCCCTTTCTCTTTCTTTTTTAAAGAAATATCTCAGTCAAAAGGCTTCAGATAATAAAGGAAGATATTATATAAACAGGTAGGTTTTTTTTTTTAATGTTTATGATGAGAGGCAAGATGGGGTGTTCTCTAGAGAAGAAACACGGAGGCTTCATTGGGCTGAAATATCTTTTCATGGAGAAGAAGGAAATTTGCACATTCCTCATTCAACCTTGTCTTGGGAAGGACTGAAGTTATACTTTGTTTGTCATTGAGGAACTCCTCTTAAAATAAGTTGTTGCAAGCTATTCTGTAAGTAAGAAGTAGTCTCCTGTTCGACATGATATGGACTTGGAGTGACAACAGTGTAGTGATGAAAAGTTCTTCTGGCAAAGAGGCAGAAGAAGAAGCCAAGATCCCATCTCATTTACTCAGTGAGCAGAGAATAAATGCTTACTGACATACAGAATCCATCACTAGATTCTCAAGTTTAAGATCTTTACCATTGCATCTGAGACAAGGATTTCTTCTCAAAGGAAGACTATTGCTCAAAACTATGTTAAAGACAGAAAGACACTGTCAAAATGGTATCCTTATAGTTTTTCTTTTCTTTTTGACTTTTTCATTATTTTTTACTTCCTTAACTTTATTATCTTTAATTCCTTCTAATCCACTACCAACTGTGGCTAGCAAAAAGGCAGAAGAACAAGGTTGAATCTGGTCTTACAAGAGACTGAGAATCCTTCTGGCTATACAGAACTTAGAAGATACTGCTTTCAGAAACAACAGTAGAAATTATAGAAATCAGGAAATCTCAGCTGCATTTTCTATCAAAGAAGACTAGACTACCTTATGGCTCTGAATCGTATACACAGATCAGATCAGAAGTCCATAAGGCCTGTCTTCTTAGGAAGCAAATATGAAAAAATATATATCTAAAATATATGAAAATTTTAACAATACAAAAAGATTTCAACCAGATTCAGACATTTTATACTACATACATGTAGTTCAAATAGGAGACTCAGAAACTTACAGCTACTATTTGTCTTGTAATATAGTATGCCAGATGCTGGACCACTACTATTCATCACTGGTGCATCTGTCTGCATTAAAAGCACTAGAAGGATGAAAAGCATTCATTTTTGCCACTTAAAAGAATAAATCCAGACAGTGGTATTTGCCCTGTTGGCTTCAAGGTTGGATAGGAGTGTGAACAGTTCCTCCTCTGGGGATATATGCCAAATCCAGTTACTGGAAATGAAGATTTTGGATGCACCATGCCTAGAAGCAGGTACAGTTAGCTATATTACCTCTCACAATCCCTAAATGCACTGTGTATTTAGGGCTGAAGCTCCTTGAATGCTCACGCTCACCTGCATATGAAGGTGAGTTAGTTAGTATAGTAGTCAGTGCTGTTGATTGAAAGGCTTTATTAAGCATGAGATATGTTCATACACATTATGCATCTTCATGCCTTTTGTTATATGTCTGGTTTAGTCAATGGCTAAATCTGTATGGCTTCAATTGTGAGCCCAGTTTAGTGCTACTACTGCATTGTTGCCTAAAAATCTTGGAGACAATGTGCAGACTTTCAGTGGAATTCATATCATTTATTTTAATTAACTAAGGTGTCTAGGAGCTCTCAAAGCTCTACAGATTCCCTCTGAAGGCAATAGAAGAGAAATACATACCTCCAGAGCCTGGTTCTGTGCAAATAATTTGCACATCATTCAGGACTTTAGCTGGAGTCATCTGATCTGCTTTCTCAGAGAAAAGAAGATTCTGAAAATATTTGAACAATAGTAGAATAGATGATAAATGTCTCAGACTCCACTGTCTGGCTGAAAGAAATGGGTAGAAAACAAAACAAAACTCACATTTTGCAAGCATGGGAACTCGATAAGAAATCAGACTATTCTTGATCAATCCACAGACTGTTTGGTTTCCCAAAAAAAGCCATTTACTTAAAAACTGCATATTTTCTTTCATACTTGCAGGAGCTATGGTTCAGACATTTCATATCACTAATTTCATTTTTGGAATGAATTACCTGATATAATGCATCATAGTTCTCAGTCTTGATCACAGGAGGCAATGCATCAAATAAGAGCTGAACATCTGTCATGCATTAGGGGAGATGAAGTCCTGGAGATTTTCCTGGCTGTATAAAAGAAGAAGACCAAAAATGACTGGAACTAAAATTCCTATGTCTCATAGGATTGGATACACTCAAATCTTATTCTAGATGTCTACGGTATAGATGGTGACTTTTTGAACTAACTATCCAGATTTTATTGATAATCAGGGGTAGGAACCAGGCAATTTTGGAGTGACATCCATTCCATTATAGGCATCTATACCTAATAAAGTGATTCCTCTTTTTCTTTTCACCAACTGCAAAAAGTCTTTGGACTAAACTAATTATACTAACTGTACTGTAGACAGATAAGTAGGTGAAGTGATTTTCACTAATAAGAAAATCACTGAGAGAATATTTTTTTTTCTTATTCAGAATTTTTCAATTTGGAAGTATTTTTGTAAAAGAAATGTAGTAACTTTCCATCAAAATAGCATTGTTTTCAGGAAGATATTGTTCTAAACACAGATTTTTTTTTCCATGAAAAATAATTCTAAAGGGAAACTTACAGTGGGCCCATTTCCTTAGTCCCATATTAGTCAAAACTAAGTTTTATTTTTATTTTTTCCCTTCTAACTGCCAAGCATACAAATATATTCTCGTGTATTGGAATCATGCTGTGTTCTTTCCTGACTGAGTATTATTATCAGAAATGACGGGAGTTCTCTTTGCTTATTTTGTAACTTTACCACATAACCTTTATTGATATTGCAGAATGAGGCAAGTATTCCCTCCTTAGGACAGAAACATTTCATCTGTTCCAATCTTTTGGCATTTCAATTGTCCATTTACCCTTGCCCCACTGCAAAGACATTATTTTTTCTTCCATTTTCAGTTTTCCTCACTATTTGCCTAATTTTGAGATAGCAGACGGTTTCTAAGTCTTTTATAGTTCCTGTGATCTTTAAACGTCATTCAATTTTCTTCATGGTTTATGACCAAAGAGTGTGACGTGTCCAAAGACTAATTCAAAGATACATCTTAAAATACGTGAATGATGACCTTTGGTTTTTATAAGAAAAATATATCCTAAATTGTAATGCAGACACAAAGCAGAATCTCCCAAGATTTATGCCAGTCTTCCTGAGAATGACTTAATTTGTACATGTCCCTTATTGTGAATTAAACTTTTAGGCCATTCAAATTAAAGTGGAACAGGATCCAGGGAAATGAACATTGCTATTCAAGTGAAGAAATGTATCCTGCTTAACCTGTTTCTTACTTCTATTATGAGAAGCTATAGATGCAAAATAGTCTGAACATCTGAGCTGAAAAACCACGAGTCCACTTAATATTTAGTATCAGAGCAGTCACAGTTTAGAAGTACAGATACATAAAGCCATGACCATGCTGACCTGATTTACAGTCCTCATGCCAGAGATCACACAGTACCTCAGAGTCTTTGCTTCTACACTGTTTTGGCTTTTTATTTTTTTTTTTTTTTTTTTTCCCCAAACATTGATTTTGGGATAAAGCACTAAACAAATCTTGAAAGAATCACTAACTAAATCTGACATTAGACTTTTCTTTATTAATATGTAAATCAATAAGCATAACAGAACACATTCAATAAGAACAGGAAAAGCCTTATCAAGCAAATATCTTAATTACCACCTCAATTAAAGTTATCCTTCAGCTCAGGATGACCTCTTGCATGTAAATCACTAGATTACCTCGATCCTTCTATGACTAAGAAATAACCAAAGCCCTTAAAAATTACCCATAATGAGTCTTGCACTTTTCATAATCCCTCTGACATAATATGTAGAAGTGAGAGCTGCAACACTGGAAGTGATATTTAAGCCATTAAGTTCAGCCTCCTGATATTGCAGCAACCATGCTATACAAACCTTTCATAAAATTATTAAGATCTGTCATAAAACTAGCTAGATCTTGCTCATATTATTGCAAAGCTGTTAAGTTCTGACTGTTCCATTTCATGTTGGGGTTTATCTATTTATTGTTGTATCAGACCAATATTGAGACCTTCATCTTAGATCATTCTCCTTAATTTGTTCTCATTGCTCTGATATTTAAATGTTTTTTTCCAACTTGAAATCATCCAATGCAGCTGATAACAGCTATTCACATCCTTCTCTTGTGATGTTAATTTTATTATGATGGTAACTTGTAAGAACAGGCTTCTCTCTTTGTTTAAAAAAAACAAACAACCAAAACAACTCTCTACAGGGTTTTCATTCCTTCTGTTACTGTTTGTTGGTATCTTTCCATCATTCAGTCACAGTCAGATGCAAAGCTAGTCAAGGCTTAGTCTCCTTTATACTCTTCCCTTCATTAATCTTTACTACAAGTTTTATTTGGACATGTTGATCCAGGTACTGCAATAAACATTTTTATAGAATTCTAACAGTGAATAAATGAATAGAGCTCTGCATCTACAAGTACTGTAGTATGTTATTAACCTCACAAGTTAAGAGCACCACAGAACCAGCTGTGAACCCATCTTCCTCTTCCCAGAATTCAAAAATATTCAGTGTACCTGCAGGGTGCCAGGTTAAAAGTAACATACTGCTGATGCATTCCACTTAAACTTTATTTCAAGTTTGGTAATAAACTGTATGCATGCATGCTGGAGATAAGCTAAGCTTCAGAATACTAAGTTATATTATTTATGCATTTATATGCAGGAGTATCTCAGAATTTCAGTGTTTTAGGAGCTTTGTGAACTAAGAAAAACAAACAGACAAAATAGTACGGCAATTACAAAGAAATAGTATGGCAAATTCAGGCAGTATGTGAGGCTGCGGGCTCTGCTCATCTAGCCTCTAACAGATCTCAAGCTTAAAGTAGATATTTTTAAAACAACTTTCAAGGAGCATAATAGAATTAATTTAATGAGAATGAGATATACGGGAGAAAACATAAGTGTACTTTTGGAGAAACAGCATCACTTTTCTCCATATTTACAGGTCCAGGAACCATGATTTGGTTACCTCTGTTCACTGTGCTTATTGCTACATGAAAATCATGCACAGACTTTTGTATTATATCCAAACTGTTAAAGTCTCTTTGAACTAAAAATGCAATCATATACATTGTTCATCCTTATCATATATTAATATTAAATCTAACGTTCTGTGAGATCTTGGGATTCAGTGTTGCTTGTATTATTATGCAGTCTTCTTTATGTAACTATTTTTTTCCTTGCTTCTTGACTTTTCTCATGATTCTCGTAATTAAAATCTCTTTTCATACCATTTGGCATTTCACCATCTGCACACAAGGAAATACGTTGGAACTGGCCTGCCTCTGACTTCACACTGTCCACTAATTAAACTGGGTTTTAATCGGAGATTCTTAATCACCCTTAATTTTCAGAGTACAAGGTGGTTGTGTCTGTACTCATTTCCCCAGTGACTTCTTAAAGGATGGCTGTACAAATGAAAACTGACTGTACAAATGAGATAGCAAAGTTCCATATTTATGCTTTCGCAATTGTTCCTGATCAGATTTGTTTCATTTATGAGAAAAGTCATTTTTCTACCCACTACTTGGGTAGATTTTATCTGGAATCCAGAAATCAAGTGGTGTTCTTTGCACCCATACTTTCTAAAACCCGTAGAAAATAAGTAAATAAACAAAAAGCTCTCAAGAGGAATTGTGGAGGGAGGAAGTAAGGATTTCATGGGATATCTTGCTCTAGCTTTTTTGGTAACTTGGATGTTTCAGACAAAAATATTCTGGATCTCACCAGAGACACCCTGCAAACTTCTCTTGGTATTTTGAGGACTGAAAACTTTAAAACAGAAGCTGAAAAGTGACATTCATAAAGGTTGTCATTAAAGATTTTCTTCACCACTTGGTCACATGAAAAGAATTTCTTTTTTTTTTTTTTTTTTCTTTCCTTCTTATAACTCCTTTTCATTTAGGGGATTTAGCATTTAATGCACTGATTCCAATGAAGGAAGAGTAACTTAGTGAATTAAGAAGACTAATTGACAGACGATTTGATCACAGTGGAATGTTACTGCAGCTGCTTTAATGGCACAGATAGGGGGAAATGATAAAAGGAATAGTAGATTGGGTATGTTCTTGGTTGAGAAGCATCAGTATCCAGAGAAAACCCTGCATACTTGGCCTGCTTTGTAATTTGTGTGATGCCAAATGTATATGTTCCATTCCCCTCCAACCTGCTTTCATCTTGTGTTTTAGATTGTGAGCTCCTCAGCATAAGCAGGAATTTTTAGCTTGTTTACACATTTGGTTTATAATAATGAGACATAATTTATTATTAAAGTTGTTAGCAAGTGCTGCATTGTAAATCACTGTTATGTTCTGTTCCTATTTCTTTCTACAAGTACATTTTAAAGGGTTGTATTTCTAAAAATGTCTAACTCATGCTGCAACTTATTATGTTGTCTTTCTACACTCTGTGGTTCATTTGCCAGTATAAGAGAGGGAATATTGCCCATATCAGGGAGTGACTTTTTACAAGGACAAGTAGTGATAGGACAAATGGTTAATGGTTTTAAACAGAAAGAAAACAGATTAAGATTCACTATAAGAAAGAAATTCTTTCCTCTTGGGATGGTGAGACACTAGAACAGGTTGCCCAGAGAAGCTGTAATTGCATCAACCCTGGAGGTGCTCAAGGCCAGGATGGATGGGCTCTGAGCAGCCTGACATGCTGGAATTTCTCCCTTCCATATGCACAAGTTGGAACTAGATGGTTGTGAGGTCTCTGTCAAACAAAACAATCTATGAATCTCGGACACCATTATACGCCATTATAAATTTATTTTAAAATTGCCATCGCTTTCCAGCACACTACATCATTAATATATAGTCAGATCATACACCAAATTTTCAAATGCCTTTTGTTTTCATGGTGTGGTGTGAGTGCATTAAAGTTCTCCTGATGAAAGTTTCAGAACCTCTGTCAGGAATGGATATTATTTAACCTTTCCACCTCCTCACTGTTTACTGGAGACTGGCATGAAACTAAAAGATGAGAGTAATGTACTTCCCTCACCTAACCTTTACTTCATCTCTGGGATGCTGGCTATTACATTCAAAGTAATTCTTGTTTTCACTTCAGTTGAGAGTGGGAAAACACTGAAATCAACCCGTCTACTTTTTGTACATGATATTAAAGATGCAGTAAATACCAGCAGTCTAATCACTGAGGTTCAGCTTTTATCTTTCAGTCCCAAAGGTGCTACAGTTGAAACTCACTTGTAGCAGTAGTATAAAATTTTCAATGAAGTTGAGCAAGTCAGTCTGGAAGGTAATAGAGATAATGGTTGTAGGATTTCAGAGAGTGGGACTCAGTGTCTTGTGCCTCATGCTTCATTTCTGAGACTTGAGCAAGTCAACATTTATCTTTGTGTTACTCACTTCTCAATCTGTGCAAGGCAGTTTGGGAACTAAATCCATTCCTAATTGCAAAATCACTTGGATACTATTCTAGAAATTACAAGATGAATGAGATAACTGAACTGCATTCCTAAGTCTTGCATCTGGCCTTGTGCCTGTACAACAAAACAGCCTTGCACATCAGCTATATCTAGGATATCTACACTTTCATTTTTATATATGTAACTTATGGATTAGTAATTGGAAGTCAAGACTGGATGATGCAGGGTGTGAAGTTAAATAGGTGCCCCCTGTTGTGTAACAAGTAGCCAAGATGAAGGGAAAGTGAAATGCTCGTGTCATCATCACATTCCTGTATAAAGTGAGGTAGTATATGTGCATAGATAAAGCCTTGTATCACCACATTCAATGGATGGTATCTGGGGGAAAAATAGAAAAAAAATGAATAAAAAAATTTCAAACACTTGGAATTGTGCAGATGTCAGAAAAAAAATCTGCCCTCATGCTGTTCATGGACAGAAGATATGAAATACTGGTAATGCAGCTTATTGCACATGTCAGTGGCAGAATTAACACTGAACTGTATATTATAAAGATACAGATGGTTGGCAGGATACTCAAAGAATACTGGTGACTTTATTGATGTCATTGTTCTCCTCTTCGTATTCCCCCTGTGTCTAAATCCAGGAATATCTCATTAAACCAAGTCTTTTCAGGGAATGCTGGGGAGTATGGAAGTACAAAAAATTGCTAGTAATACAAGAACTGCCAGCTGAAACCATCAAGATCATTATCAAGATAATCTTCAAATGCTACAAGTGTAACAGGGACAGTTTTGAGTGCTAATGAGCATCCAGATGGGAAGAGCATTTTCTCACCTGCTGGGGAAGGGTCAAAACCAATCTGATAAACTCAGTGTACCTCAGCACTGGAGGAATAATACTCATGAAAAGGTCCACAGGTGTCAGAGAAAGAAAATCTTTAAAGGCATACTTAGAACTTGGATAAAGACAAGTATGGAGCAAATATAGATACACGTGCTTACATATACATGCAAGTATGCATGCATATGTAAACATGTATGCATGTATGTAAATGTATTATAAATCTGTACTGTTTATACACACAGAGCCATTGAAAACTCTATGTAGGCATAGAAATGATCTAGCACTTCACCTCTAACAACCATATGAATTATTGGAACAGGTTGCCCAGGGAGATGGTGGAGTCATCATCCCTGAAGGTTTCCAAGAAAAGAGTAGGTGTGGAACAGAGTGACATAGCTTAGTGGTATGACAGTGATAGGTTAATGTTTGGACTAGATCTTAGTGTCTTTCAAACCTTTATGATTCTATAATTCTATCTAACATACTGAAATACACAGACAGTGACCCACAGGCTTCTAAGATTCAAATAGTCCTGCTGAAATAAAAAACTGTCATTTACCTTACCAAAGATTCTGTAAGTAAGCTGTTATTGATTCATATCAAAAGCATCTTTTCCCAAAACTTTATGGCATGCTAAAATAATGCGCTTATATGAGGAGAAAAATAATAGTAAATAAATAAATAAAGGAAAGAAAGAAAGAAAGACAAATAAGGATTGGGAACTGAATACAGTAAACATGTTTCTGAATGCATTTATCTGGTATTCACCCAGTTCCCATATCAACAGGGAAAAGTAGCTACTTCCATTACAAAAGGCAGAATATAAACACAGCTCTCTTGACTTGATATTTTGAGAATAAAGCTTGGTTAGTACTATTAGCTATAGTTGACCCTACTTTTCTCATATATAGTTACAGATAAAAAGGATGACTTCTAAATAGTGTATTCTTCATTGTCTCCCTCACTGTTAATTCACACAAATCTGCTTGTCAAAACTTCCATAAATTCAATTCCTCTCAAGAGTACTGGTGTATATGCCAGAAACATACTCCTCAAAACCTCTGCTTTCATCATCTGTTTTATAAACTATTATTATCATTTATAAAAAGTAAGTGCAACTCCTTTCAAGCTACTCTTCCAATTTGCAGGACAATGTGCGGTCTTTCTGAAAATTTATGTTACATGTGTTTGTTGAAATATTAAATTGTTTTGGAAACAAGTCTCAATACTGCTCTTCTAAGTATGGCAAACACAAATGCTTTCTACATTTGCCTTACTAAGATGTAAGATCTGTCTGAGCAGGGAATAATTTGCAGTATTTTCTTTCTCTTCTGTTATTTCAAAATTGCTCTTATTGTAAAATAGAAGTTAATTCACATTTTTATAACAGAAATTGTGAGCTGAAATCTGAGGACATTTTCCCAAGGGGTGAGTTTTCTCAGAAACATTTCCCCAGGTTTTATGTCTGATAAAAATATGTCTCAACGTAGAAAGCAAATTTGCATTTGCTCTCAATTTTATAATAGACTGGAATGGGTTCCTCATTTTTCTTATGACAGTCAACATTTAGGTACAATAAACAACCAGGTTTGGCAGATTAGCACAACACAGGAATAGAAAACATGTTGACAAAGTGGAGTTTTCTGCTTTTTATTTATTTATTTAATTTTCACTTGAAAACTGCACTGCAACAGCTGAAGCTGCCAGCCAGAAAACTTGTGCAATCCTCTGTAAGTGTTCATGCATTATTTGTGTCTGTCATGTTCCATCAGAATTTTTGTGTGATGTTGTTGATGCACCAAATCTTGTATACCTAAGATCAGGCTTGTGTCTTCCTATGTCTCCAACTCTGTTTACTACTGCATTTTAACACATGCAGAACTCCATGAGTCTATCTTGTCATGTAACTACTTGATTTTTACTAAACTTGTCTTTTTTATGTTTTTATATATATTTGCCTTAAAGCATGAAGGTCAGTGTTGTTGGTCAATGTTGAAGGTCAATGCTGTACATTTATGGTACTGCTAATATATATAGACAGAAAGTGCATAATAAATAGACTTGAAGAATTCCTCAATGTCAAATCCAAGAGAGTTGGGTCAGTCCCTTGCCCCCTAGAGCCCTACTGGTGATGACTAAAAACATGTCCTTTTGTTATGAGAAAGAGAAGCTAAGAGCCATAACCAGCACTGGGCTTAAAAACTGAAGCTGTTTTCAACAGGAGAGTCAATGGCTTCAGAAGTACAAAGCTGCTTTCTTCTCCTTCACAGTAGGATAAAGTGCTTTATCTGTTTGCAGGGTGGATGCCACATAGAAATGTACACAGTTGCTATTTCAGGAATTCTGAGTATTTTCCACTTCCTCACAGTTTTCAGGAGGAGAGAAAAATGGGAGATTTAGAGGACCCTGATCACAGCACCTGCTCATTTTGGAATTTTGGACATCACTTGATCAGTTTCAAGTGATAGGCAGACTGAAGTGGTAGAGACATGCCAGGATAATGAAAAGTTGCTTGTGTTGGAAGTGATCTCACTGAGACATCTCATGGTTATGCTGTGATGCAGCCCGGAAAGCAAATGGGATCCTGGGCTCCATCAGGAGAGGGGTGGTCAGCAGGGATAGGGAGGTGATCGTCCCTCTCTACTCTGCTCTTGTGAGGCCCCATCTGGAGTACTGTGTCCAGGTGTGGAGCCCCCAGTACAAAAAAGATATGGAGATTTTGGAAAGGGTCCAGAGGAGGGCCACAAAGATGATCAGGGGGCTGGAGCACCTCCCCTATGAGGACAGGCTGAGGGAGTTGGGTTTGTTCAGCCTGGAGAAGAGAAGGTTGCAGGGTGACCTCATTGCAGCCTTTCAGTACCTGAAGGGAACTTACTCCCAGGAGGGGAGTAAACTCTTTGAAAGGGCTGATAATAGCAGGACTAGGGGAAATGGTTTTAAGTTGAAGGAGGGAAGATTTAGGTTGGATGTTAGGGGAAAGTTCTTTACTAGAAGAGTGGTTAGGTCCTGGAACAGGCTGCCCAGTGAGGTTGTGGATGCCCCGTCCTTGGAGGTGTTCAAGACCAGGTTGGACGGGGCCCTGGGCAACCTGATCTAGTAAAGGCGTATGTTTGGTGGCCCTGCTAGGCAGGGGGGTTGGAACTACATGATCCTTGAGGTCCCTTCCAACCCGGGTAATTCTGTGATTCTGTGATTCTGTGATTCTGTGATTCTTGTACTTTCTCCTTCGTCTTTATCTTTCACCTCTTTCCTCAAAACTGTTTTGTTTGTTTTTATTGATTTATTTGGGTTTTTTTTTATATTTTTTTGAGGTGTTCAATTTCTTCTCTCTCTCCTTGAAGAAGTAGAACAGCATGGAAGAGGCAAATGCACAATTTGGTGAAACTTTAAATCTTAAAAATCCTTCTAGATCTGAAATATTTTCTTAGAAAATCAGAACTTCATGTGGAAATGAGCTGACTCTTCACATGAGTAACTGTGGGTACTCCTTTCCATGGGACAACAAAGGAACTGGACCCCTTGCAGCAACATTCTTCAAAAGATCCAGTTGAAATGCCAAAAGCAAACATCCACCTCAGATGAGATGCCAGTAATGCCACAAATGCCACAATAAACATTTAGATGTTTTACCCATGGACATGGTTTTGTGGGAAAATATTGGTGGTAGGTGGATGGTTGGACTGCATGATCTTGGAGGTCTGTTCCAACCTTGGTGATTCTATGCGCCTACGACAAGAAGCAATAAATTAACTATGAGCTAGAAATGCAAGAACTCAGCACAGTGCAAAAGATGTTGAAAGAACAGAACAGTTCAAATAAATTTTATAAACTTAAGAAACTGTCAGCCTGATCCAGGCTAGCTTGAAGTCAATACAAATTTCTGAGGTGACTTGATAGGGCTGCAGACAAAGCCCTCAATGAACAATTTCTGCTAGAGATATTTGAAGTTTTGGGAGCTCTATAGGGAAGGCATAACTGAAAAGGATCTCTTAGGTCATCAAGCCCAGTCACTCATTATTTCTATTATCTCACTGTATACTCCCTTTCATTACTGCATCAGTCTCCATATATGAAAGTCAGAACAAAGGTACAGCAGCTCAATATTTTTCTGATAAAGAAGATAAGGCACAGCGGATAATCAAAGTAGTTTAATATCTGAAGTAAAATATTTAACCTACAATCAAAATGAAAACAAGATGCTTCTAATCACTCCTATGTGGCTCATTGAATTCATTAAGTCTCTAGTGAGAACTGGGAAACCTAGAATAGGAAAATATTTGCACTGAATTTACCAATTGAAACTTAGTAATAATGTCACAAATGGTTATGAAAAGACAAAAGATAAAGAAGATTAATCTTTCTTAGATATGTCAGTGCTATGCAGTAAAAAGACATGAAAACTGGTGTGAGAGGCAGCTGATCTGAAAATATAATAAAACTGCTGAGTAAGGAGTTATTTGTACTGTATTTATTAAGTGTATTTAAATGATTCCAGAAAAGCTCAGGTCCCTTAGAACTGTGATTTTTAGCTTTTTTTTTTTTTTTTTTTTTTTTCCCTTGCTATAGATAAAACATCTAATTTACATTATTCATGCATTTATTTGCATAGAAACCTCTCATCCTAAGAACAAAGATTTAAAGAAGCACACTACTTTAAATAGAACACATTCTCAATGGAGATGCATTTATAAAAACCTCTATTTCCCCCTTAGGTTTCATTTTTTCTATAATTCCAGTCTGTTCTTTGGATAGATACTGTGCTCTAAAAGAAGGTGAATAGAAGATTCATCAGGGATCACTTATAGAACTGCATTTTTTCCTTATTCTCTTTGCAGGTAGCCATGAATCTTCAATTTCTCTACTTTTCTCCTTTTCTTCTTTTCTTTTCTTTTCTTTTCTTTTCTTTTCTTTTCTTTTCTTTTCTTTTCTTTTCTTTTCTTTTCTTTTCTTTTCTTTTCTTTTCTTTTCTTTTCTTTTCTTTTCTTTTCTTTTCTTTTTTCTTTTCCTTTCTTTTCCTTTCTCTTCTTCTCATGGAAAATTATTGGGAGGGCATACTATTTGTTTGCCAGCTTTATAATGCAGATACCTGTCATTTAATATACATGTTCCAATGTTGTGAGGTACAAAACTGTATCCTATCAGTGAAGCAATGTAGTCCAGTGTATTAGGTTTTTTTGTGCATAATTACTCATTCAAAATTTACCCATTACCAATATATTTATTTAATTGAGGCATTTTGGCAAATGTTCTTGTAACATTTTGGGGAGTCACCAGATGGCACTAAAACATTACAAGGTGCCAAAAATCATTACATTTCTTGCCAACAAATACATTACTTTGCAATAAAATAATTTATCTCTACTTCAGCAACAGCTTGGTCTGATATCTGCTTTAAATTCCATTGAACTGGAGGCACTGGCATATGCTCATTGAGCCAGAGAGGAGCAGAATGAGCTTAAAGACTTAGATATGTGATCCAAAGCTACTATAGCACGGTGAATATTATCATAATTTTAACCTTGAGTTTATCTCCTTCTCTGAAAATCAAAGACATTTCTACAGTGCTTGCTTAGTACATCAGTACAGCATCAACTTCTTCCTAAGAAAGCAATAGTCCTTTTCCTGTTCCAAATCTATCTTTCCTTCTTATCTCCACTGTGCAATGGCAATATTGAGTACCTGAGATACTGTTATTGAATTTAACATGAATCCACACTCTTCTTTGTATATACATTGTTCACAGTGATTGACCACAATTTTCTCTTAGTTCAACACTGACCAAAGTGCTCTGTTTAAAGTTTAGTATAAGAAAAATGAAAACAGTTCAAATTCTATGTCTTAGAATCTTAGAATATTCAAAGTCTTTTATTTTTTAAAATACTGTATATTATATTAATTTAATATACTTATTATATATTTGCTGGTTTTCGGACCCCTTTATTCTCATTCTGTTTTAAGTCTTCTCCTAAATGAATTCACACTCTCCTCTCTCTAGTAAGAAAAACAAATATTTATATCTTTTTCTTATTTACATAATTGATGCAACTTATGATGGTATTTTATCTTCAGAGGAAAACATTCAAGTTGAAGAACAACATGATATGTATAAAGACCTCCTAGGATAATTCAAAGAACAAACATAATAGAATAAGACATGTTGGAATATAGAGTATATATATATAAATTTAAATATAAATATGTATAAATTTAAAAATCTCTATTGAATCACAGACTCACCATACTGTTTAGAAGAAAATATGTGCTATTTGCCTGCATTCTTCTTAGGGATGGTTATTAACTGTGTATTTCTCTGAGATCATAGAATCATAAAATCTTTTGACCTAAAAGGGGCCCTTAAAGGACACCGAGTCCACCTCCCCTGCAATGAATGGGAACAACTACAGCTCAGTCAGGTGCTCAGAGCCCCATCCAGCCTGACCTTGATTGTCTCAAGTGTGGTGCATCCATCACCTTTCTGTGTTACCTGTTCCAGTGCCTCACCACCTTTACTGTAAAAAACATCTTCCTTATAACCAAACTAAATCTCCCCTTTCAGTCTGAAACCATTTCCTCTTCCCCTTCCACAAGAGACCCTGCTAAAAAGCCTGTCCCTTTCCTTCTTATAGCCCACCTTTAGACTGCCTCAGGTCTACCTGGGATTATTTACTTGTATTTCCTTGCTGGGTCCCCTTTCTATCTGACTGTACAACCTAGCAAAAATGAGTTTTCAGTCTCTCTCTAACAGTCCTAAATAATGCAGTGCTACAAAGCTAATGCTATTCCTAACACTATCAGCGGTAACAAGTGCATTGTAGATTTTAACTCAGGTTCACATTCAACATCAAAATCTTTTCCTGCTAAGTTTTCTTGCTTCACACTGTAACTCTTGATCACTGAGTACTTGGATTCTCAAAAACTCATTTATGCACAAGGCTATCCTTGAATATCACAGGCAGCTGGATTTATTCAATAGGAAGGATAAGGGAGAGAAGAGGACAAACAGGATAGTTTGCACTCAGCTCCCAGTTAAAAAGTCTAAAGTAGGGAAAATGAGATTTTATGAGTAAATGACATTTTTCACTGATATATATATATATATAATCTACATTAAAATACTTTTTCTTTTTGAACTTTTCAAGATGTAAGGAAGAGTAGTCAGAGTTAATATTTCTGAAATCACTGCTTTTGACTTCAGCCAAGGGGCACTCCTAAGATGTAATTGCAATAATAACAATGCCCATGCAACAACTCAGTGGAGCAGGTAACAAGTGGTCATCTATAAAGAAATTTCACCTTTATGATGCATACCACTGCAGCACTTGGCCTGGAGCTCACAGCTGTATTTGTTCAAAAACTATACCACAAAGCCAAACTGTTCCAGAGATGTTCCCTGAACCCCTGCTCTGATCTCAGGGTGAATACAAGGCCATAATCTGGCCACATTCTGATATCCATTCATCACACTCTGAATATCTGCATTACCTTATGAGCAAAGCAAGGAGACAACATATTTTTCTCCAGAGAAAATCCACAGTATGATAGATGAAGCTTCACAAATACACGCTCCAGAAAGCATCCAATCATTTAAAGAACTCCCACGGCCAGCCACTGTAACCTTGAAATATTTTGGAATATTTGATACATCTCTTTTTCACATTGAGCTTATTTGTTTTTCCTGAAAAAAACAAAAACAAAAACAAAAAAAAACCCATCACCAAACACTTTGGTAAATGTTTTGTAGGTATATGTTTTGCAGATCCTCCACTATGTACTTTAAAGTTGGTGTTTATTTGGGTGTCTTTGAAGAAGAGATTGCCTTGAAGGGCTGTCATCTCCAGTGATATATTTGCAGTGTGGAATAATACATCCTAAGAGTGGGTATTCTGTGGCCCTTTGTTTCATCTTCCCATTTCTACTTTGTTTTGCAGGTGGAATTACCAATTGCTGTTTTATTCCTACAGATGCAACTCTAACTGTCTAAATATGGGAGCACTGAAGCAGTTCATAAACATTAATTAATGTATCCTCATTACATCTCTCTGAGGAGAGTGATGATAGAGGAGTGAAGGTGTGTTGGTATGGATCCAGAGGTGTGAGTTCATGCCTCTCACTGGATTCATTCCAAGCATCACTCCAAGTCAACTCATCTATAAATGAGTACCACAGCACTAGGGATGAGGAGATCACATGCAGCTGGATGGAATATTAACCATATCACTCCCCTGTGGGAAGTTATCAGTATTGTTGTACTTGCTAGACTAGCACAATCAGCCCTTGTGATAATTTGTTTCCTCTGCATACAGAAGTGCTGCTACTGTCCCTCTGATGCCAGCAACTGGAGCAGAGAGAGATGAAGGCCCTCATCTTCAAAGATGTTTGAAGATCTAAATCTTTGCAAGCTCAGTGGCAGTTAGCCACACAAATACTTAGAACATCTGAATCTAAATCATTTGTCTCGGTTTGTCTCAACAACAGAACAGAAATCTGATCCTGACTCATATACCAGACAACTGGGATATTTGTTCTCTCTTCTGCAAATCTTTGCTGGTAAAAGTAATAATTACTCAAGAGAGTCACCCCACTGTGTTGAAGAAGAATGTCTTGAAAATACATATGCATTGTCACACAAGTGGGAATTAAGTTTGTTTAGTCATATGAGATAAAAGCTAATAAATACTGTTTTGTATTCACTGTTTGTTGTACTCATTATTCTTATTAAAAGATCCAACATTGTTTTCAGCATGGAGCAAGACAATCGCTGCCTTGGAGAGCTTATATAAACTTTTCATGTGAGAAACTCGCAGGGCATTTATAAATAGTCATTAATTAAACTATTGGAAATTATAGTATTTTTTTTTTGTAGATGGGAAACTGAGGTTCAGTCTGCACTGTCAGTAAGAACCTCACTTAACTGCTGTCCTAACTGAAATAAAAAGCTGTTTCACTGATTTCTTGTCCTGCACTTTAATCATCAGACCCATTTCCTCCTAATAAATAATTTAAGTTGTTTTTATGTTAATGATCTATAAAGAAATGAGAATTTGTTTAGATTGCCCTAAGGTGAGCAAAGATAAAAATGTAATGCAGATACATGGCATCTTGCTTTTCCTCTAAGCGCTTCACTGTATTATAGAGACAATACAATGAAAGTTTTGAAAATTAAATGCTCCATCATTAGCTAAATAGGCAAAAGTAACTGTCTGAGTGATAAATAAGGGACTCGTGTTGCATCATTTAGAGACCATAGTACACTGAAAAGTATCCCATTTTATCAGATATTCTTTGGAGTCTGTTAGATGTACTGGAAGCAGTGAAGCAATAAATACATCAAAATACTGAGGTAAACAAAATCATAAAACATCCAGTGTGACAACTGAAACTCCCATGAATACATAAATATTTATGAAGCAGTAGGTGCTTCTAAAACACCCACTAGTTTTTCGTTGGCTTAAACAGTCCAATCAAAACACTGTGTGCTCAGACGTTGGAGGAAATTGGAATTACATGATGGGAAAAGGAAACAGTGGATTCTCCGGGTATATAAAATAGCTTAACTGCACTTAACTTACACAATACCAAAAGAAAAATGATAGCTTTCAGTGTGATTTGAGCACCAGTTTCCAGATATATACTCTTCCAAAGAAAATTTCAAGCAACTCAGTATAGCTCTGCATGTATTACAGAATCATAAATTCATAAAATGGTTTGTGTTGGAAGAGATCTTTAAGATAATCTATTTCTAACCCCTCTGCTACAGGCAGGGACACCTCCCTCTAGATCAGGTTGCTCACAGCTCCATCCAACGCTGAATGCTTCTAGGGTGGGGCATCCACAACATGTCTGGGCAACCTGTTCCAGCGTCTCAGCACCCTCACACTAAAGAATTTTTTTCCAACATCTAGTCTAAGCCTACCCTCTTCCACTTTAAAATAATTTCCCCTCATTCCCATAGGCCCCCTTCATGTACTGGAAGGTCCCAGAAGGCTGGGAGCCTTCTCTTCCCCAGGCTGAAAAGCCCCAGCTCTCTCAGCTTGTCCCCACAGGAGAGCTGCTCCAGCCCTCTGATAATCTTTGTGGCCCTTCACATGACCCACTCCAATAGCTCTTGTGCAGGGAAGCCCTAGAAGTAGATGCAGTAGTGCAGGCATGGTGTAACAAGAGTAGAGTAGGTGGGCAGAATCACCTCCCCTGACCTTCTGGTCACACTTCTCCTGAAGAAACCCAGAATATGTTTGGCAAGTCTTTCATGCACCAGCACCCCCAAATCCTTCTCCTCAGGGCTGCTCTCAAAACCATTCTCTGCCAAACTTGTATCTGTGCCTGGGATTGCCCCAACCTAGGTGCAGGACCTTTTATTGAAATATATTTTCATATCCATATCTTTTTTCTTTTCTAACTCATAACTCCTAAACAAATCTATGCTTTCAGACTGCAGCTATGGACACAAGGTTTGTAATGGAAACATTGCATCAAGTATGCTGCAACTCAAATGTACTCTTGTGAGTGCATACATTTTTTTAGCTTACAATCAAATGAAAAGAACATCCATAACTTTCTCATTCTTCTAGGTGGTATTCCCTCCCTTCTGTGTGTCCGTTGTTTGTGTAGGTGGTCCAAACTCAAAGAGCTCAAAACTCTTGTCCATGTTCTGCTTTGTGAGTTAAGACAACAGCAGCAGTTCGTAAAATTTTAAAGGCTTTATATAATCAGGCTCCTATGGGATAAACATGAAAGCTGAACAAAATAAGTTAGAAATGTATGCTTCCTTCCTTTCATCATTTTTTAAACATTTTCCATATTTTTTCTAACTTTAGGACCAGAGGGATCATTAAGTCTATCTAGTAGAATTTGTTATATATTACACACTTGTTTGGTACAGGCACCAAAACTTGTGTTAAAAACACAGTCTTTTAGAAAAGTTATCTAGTCTTCTTTGAAGATAATGATGTTTCCTGCATTTTTAATTTTTTTTTTCTACTTTGTCTTCCTCAAATCTAATGCTTAGCATTAATAATTTTGCTAGGAATTTTCCTAGGGCCAAGTATTTTGACGCAGACTTTTAGCTTGCTTCAGGGATGCAGTATGTTTTGCATATAGGAGGTAGTACGACAAAGGCACAAAAAGATCTACTGATCTTTTCTTTTCCTCAGAACCCCTGTGACCTAAAGCCATGATTCAAGATTTTTAAATCCTGTACTTATGGACCCACCTTTATTACTTTTTGGCAAATTCTGTTCCTTAAAAATATTTCAAAGGAAACATTTCTCCTAAAATTAGACATAATAAATACATGATGTAGCATTTTGTAAACATCTTATGCATTCCTGACAAAGTTGAATAAATTTGGATTTACACACGGAATTTTTAATCAGAATTAATGTCCATCATAGATTCATAGAATCATTAAATTTGGAAAAGGAATCATTCCGTTGGAATAGGAATCAGTACAATGGGACATTTCCTTATAACAAATTGCACTTATTTGTTGATGAATATTGCTTGAATAGATAAATTGTTTGTTGAATAAAAGTAAAATTTATAGATTATTCTTCTCTGTTGTTAAACCATCTCTATCATGTGAGTTCTGAATATAAATGTGAGGAGAGAGTCTGCAGGCTTTATTTATACCACGTAGCTTTTGCAGAACTAGTATTGACAGTATGCCTTTTTACAATTTCCCAATGGCCTTATTTATAAACTCATTCCAGTAAAACTCTGGCATCATTTCAACAAAATGAAGAAAATAAACTTATAGCTGTTACAGTTCCTCACGCAAATAAATACAGAGTATCATCAATAATGTTGGCTGATTCTGTTGCTTTCTACAGATTTCAAAATCTGGACCAAATTTATGAACCAAACTGAATCATTGGATGAAATTAGCTCTCCCACTTTGACTCTGCAGTTTGGTTCTGAGCTTTTGTTCTCTCCACACACTGCATGGTGCTTCACCTCAGGTCATTTTGTTCTGAAGGACTCTAGTTACTATATCACCATGGGGTTAGCTAAACACTATCTTTAACCCTGTAGATCACTTTCAGCAGCAGGAGGCCTCCATGCTCCCCAGCCCGGATGAATACAATATTTTTAACTTTTCATCAAGTATTTCAAGGAGACTTACAAAGACAAATGAACTAGTGTAGGAGATGAGAGCACTAAATTCAAGCATTTGTAGTATTAAACTACACGTTAATAAACTAAAGTGGGACTTATCCTGCCTGCAACCAGCACCAATATACTTTTGTGGGTGTTCATGCAGTTCACACTGTGTCTCTCTGCAGTAGCTAAAAGACAACGTATATGATGGGGCTGTCATTATGCTAATCCCTGGAAGTTTTGTGTCTGCTATCTCCAGTGAATTTTACAAAACCAAGTGCAGAAGTTTATATTTGGAGTTAGGTAAATTACAGGGCCGAGTTGCTTTTTAGGATGTATAACCACCAAGAAAATAATCACTTGTTTTTAACTAAGTTCTACATCTGCAAGTGTGTAAATCAGTAGAGTTGTAGCTCTTGCTGACCTAGTCTTGGCTGACACAATGGCAACCATTAAATTCTGAAAAAGGACAGAAGAAACACTCCTTCCCACCCATATATGTCCTCACTCAAAAAGCTGACTTGCATCTTTCTGAAACCATATGTTCCCTAATAATAAATGTATATATTTCCGAATAATTCCCTATATATATACACATATATGAATATATAGGCAATATATAGAGATATGTACAGAGAGATGGTATGCATGTGCACATATATACATATATAGGTGTATATATATGTGTGTGTGTGTATATATATATATGTATAAATGAAGGCAGTATTAAAAAATAAAAAAAAACACTGCTGCATTTTATATAATACTACTCTCACAAGCCAATATCCTCAGCAGGAGAAACAAATATCTGAGAAGGGAATATATTGTTCCAGAAAGATGTATACTATATGTATGTAGTGTAATGACAAGAATGACATCTGGCCAAAAACTGAATAAAACATCCAGAGAAATAAATTGTTTGCATGTGAAATCTCTGGAGAATTGAGAGAAGGGAGTCCATGGAGATTTGCTTATATATAAGCAGTAACTGTTCTAAGTCAGTGTCATTTTGGTCATGGAATTAAAATGGAAGTGCTGCTTCATGGTTATATATACTGTTTAAACATCACCTTTTATTCATCATAGTTTTTTACATCTAAACTAGCATTAGGTCTTCTGCATAAAGGAAAAAAAAATCACCTAAGAAAGGAAAGTTTGGAGCTATCTGTTTACAGATTACAACAAGTAAATACTTTGGCACTTGATCACACTAGAATCTTATAGTGAAATAGTCTTATGCAAGTCAACTCTGTAAGATGCTTAAACGTCCTTTATCTAGAATGGTAAAATTATAATACAGAAAAGCTGCATCTGAGAAGGTGAGATGAATTTATAGTTGCTTCAGAATTAGTTTAGCTTTTAAAACAATTTACAGGCCAATAAATGATTAACACACATTAAATTTTCAATTAAAAACTAAATATAACAGTAGAATCATATGCAATGCAAAGGAAATTGGGAATACTGAAAAGTAATTTGGGGGTTTTAACAAAAATTTGGTGTTTTGGAGCAGGGATTCCCAGATTATTGATACTACGCCCACTTGGATGACAATTTTAGGATTAGATTAAAAGTGTGTTAGAGATTGTATTAGTTTATATTGGCAATCTGGGCAAGTAATGCACTCATACAGACTTCAATGTAAGTGTTTCAACATTGATTCCAAACATTTTTTTCTAAGTCCTGTTCTATAAATGTAGCCAACCAACATGTTGTCCTGTTATTTACATTTGTCTGTAATACATAAATATGTTTTACAGTGCAAAAAAAGAAGGCAGCTTAGCTAGCATCCAACTCTCTCCTCTATGACAACAATCGTATTATTCATAACATTCAAATATTAATTTCAGATAACAGTAAAGTATAGGGGTAAACTCATAGAATCCTAGAATAATAGAATGGTTGGTCTTGGAAGATCAACTGGTTCCAACTCCTCTGCTATAGGTAGGGACACATCACACTAGAAGTCTATGGAAGTAATGGAATTCTATTAAATATATACCATGATAAGAAATCTTCTTTATTCTCCTAGTTAATTTTATCTGCAATTATAAAGGAGAGAAGACTCTTTAACATTTAATTAAATGAATCATTCATCATTCCTTTAACAAACCAGAGATATTTGTCATGTTTCTCAGTCATAGATTAGTTTGTACCAGTTGTCAGTCTGCAACAATCAGAATTCAGAATTTCAGAAAAAATTCAAACCCATGGCTGAACAAACAGCCAAAATGTCAGCCAGGTCATTACAGCTGCTGTAGCTTTAGGCCCTATTAGACAGATGGTTAATTGGCTAACAAGCAGGAAATAGAGTAAAAGTGAGCACTTTTCTACGGGGTTCGCAATCCCATCCAAGCAGAGCCAGGTCCGATGCAGTCCATCTAGAACATCTGGCTGTGGGTGCCCACACATCCAAAAGGCTCTTTCCATTCTGCCCATTGATGTCATTCCCCTTTGCAGTAGATAGAGCCAAAGACAAGGTGGCTAGGAAGTGTTCCACAGCTGATAATTCTGCCCGGTGCTAGTGATATCACAGTCCTACAAGGTTATATGACCTGCACAATCAGTTCAAGCTGGTCACACACCATATCTGACCTCAGTGCTAATAGGTACACACTTGGGTTTTCTCTCAGAAGATATATTACTCAAATAAACCCAATCTCATATTAAAGGCACCTGAATTTGCATTGTTGAAGGTATTTTTCATGTTGGATTAGAAGCCACAGTTGACAACTCATAACTGGATCTTCTGTCATTTATCTTCACCTCATTTCACTCAGTTAAATTTAGAACCAATTTCACATTTCTTCTGCTTTTTTTTCTAACTGTCTTTGATATACATATACAAAACCATGCACATTTTTCCCTTTAGTATGTCTTTCTGTTTCATTTTAACAGTGGTCCAGTATATGAGAATTGGCTGAGACATTTATTTGATAAATTCTCTTCTCTCTAAGGTATTTAATTCAATAATTTCATTGGCACTTTCATGCTACACATTTATTAGGATTTCATTCCCCCCAGGATCACAGGTTCTACTCTAAACAGTAATTTGTTGCCATAGTAGTTTATCTTCAGATACGTCTGAAGATTTCTGTTAACAGTGCATATTTTGTCTGGCAATTCCACGCAAAGACTCACTAACAAGGACTGAGGAGAAAGCAAGGAGAACTTACTCAGCTATACATGAGAAAAATGAGGGAATTAATAGGAGGGAATTACACTTCTTAGTTTTCAATCCATTATTTGTAACTTAATGAAAAGGTTTAATGAGGAAGCAAAGTGTGTAGGGAAGCTACATCCCATGAAATATTTCATTTGGATTGATCCATGATTTCAAATAGATCTTGGACCAAATGGTTAATCACTACCAGAGGATGCCAGCAGCTTATGTAGCCACATTATAAATATGTGGCTAGTATTTCCGAAGCTGAAAGTATTCAAATATTTCTGAAGAAAATGTTTTCTAAATCTAAGAATAATCACAGGATCAATTTGCGCCATAGGATCCTGACCACAGGTATTTTCTCTTTATCTGTCCCTCTCTTTGTCTTTAGCTATGTGGATTTTTCCTCTGCAATTTTGCACAGTTGTTTTTCAACACTTTCAAGCTCTTAACTTCACCAACACACTGCAGCAAGGATTTCCACAGCTTGATTCCACGTACTGCAAAGACCTACCTGCTTGCATTCATTTCAAATGTGCAATTTTCAAGCCTTATTTAATTCTCTATGTTTTTGTAGAGGAAAAGACAATGAGAAATGATTTTCCTATTAACAGTCCATGATTTTGTACACCTCTACCACATTCTCTCTCTATCAGCTCTTGCCCGGGCTGAAGAGACCAAGCATATTTTAGCATACTTAAATATAAATATTGTCACTCCTTTGATAATCTGAGAAGGAAGTCCTTTCTTAAGGTCTTTTTCAGCTTTACTAAATACTTGATATATTATATTTTGGAATATGTTTTAAATTGAAGAGAGATGGAAGGAGGAAGGAATAACTTGAGTACCTTTAGGCTGAGAGAGCTGGGGCTCTCAGCCAGGAGCAAAGAATGCTCCAAGGAGACCTTAAAGAGGCTTTCCAGTACTTGAAGGGGGCCTAAAAGAAAGCTGGAGAGCGACATTTTTTATAAGGGCATTCAGTGACAGGATGAAGAAAAATGGCTTTAAACTGAATGAGAGTAGATTTAGACTAGATATTAGGAAGAAATTCTTTACTTTGAGGGTGGTGAGACACTGGAACAAGTTGCCCAGAGAGTTTGTGATTTCTTGGAAGAATTCAAAGCCAGGCTGGATGGGACTGAGAGCAGCCTAAGGTCTATGCCTAAAGCAGGGGGGTAAGAACTAGATGATCTGAAAGATCCCTTCCAAGCCAAACAATTCCGTGGTTCACTCTGTGATCTCCTGAATGTCATCTTTCCTATTTATTTTCTGGGGTTTCATTTGAGTTTCAACAGCTGATATTTAAACACAAATACTTGTCTGACATATCTCTAATTAGAGTTTTAAAAGCAATCAACATAACAGTTTAACTTGACTTTACCTTAAGAGAAGAACGTCCCCCTAGAATCTGCAGGGCTGCCTGCTTTGAATTGTAAAAGAGAAGGTTCCTGGCCCTGAGAACTGAATGTAAAGAGATGAAAAGAGAAAAAATAAGTTTCTTCAACATGCTGATGCTCTGATCTTCATCCCTTCAGAGGCAAGTCCTCACTATGTCACCATGATCTTGCATATGAGGCATGGGGCTAGACACCACTGCCAGCTGGAAAGGGAGAAAGCCTTGGCTTTGTAACACCCACCAGGACATCTACATGGCTGTTAAGTTCTTTCTTGTCATCACAAGGCTGAAAGGCAGCTTTTTAGAAAAAGAAGAAATACAGTGTGTTGTTCTGACTATCTACCCCACTCACTTGTAGACTGTTAGAAAATGAAATATACATGTCTTAACACTATGTATAAATTAAGGTTCTGCATTCTATATTCCTCTTACAGCCTATAACAAATGTTTTGAAATGGTGATCAACAATTTTTATTTCCATTCTCCTGCTTAAAATTTCCATCTGTTTTGCAAAAGCAGAATATAGATGAGACAGCAATCAATAAAGTTTAATGCAGTAAACATAAAATAAAAATCTCACAACACAAAAATCCCCACAACCATATCGGCTTTGCAACAGCAGAAAAAGGCACAGCATTTTCTGAATCTAGATTAGGAATACTGGATCCAGATCACCCCAGTCTCTCTCCTTGCCCAGTTGTATCAAGCTACCTGTTGACCTAACTGTGAACTCTTCAATGTGGTCAATCTATCATGGGTGTTGAACATTTTGGCTTGCCTGGATCACATTGGCTAAAGAGCAATTGTCTTGAGCCACGTGTAAAATATAGAGTATTGTAATGTATGTAAGTAACCAAACTTCTTTTTCTTTTTTTTTTTTTCTTTCTTTCCATTTTTGTATTAAAACATACGAAAAAGGGCAACAACAACAACAAAAAACAACATAAAACTATTGGGTTGAACATCTTATTCACATGGTCAACGTAATCTGTTCCTTCACAGCATTAAGATGACAAAAAAGATTAGTTACTACTACGTACAAAACAAAGGCAACTCTTCTCACTTTTGATGCCCTCCTACCACTAAAATAAAAAATAAATTTGATAATAATAAAGAAATGGTTTGAATTAGTATACAGGGGATGCAGAGAAGTTTGGACAAGAATTTCAACTTCAGAAATATGAATTGGAAATGAAAAGAATTAGAGGTAACCTGACATATGTTATTCTTCCAGTCTGGCTTAAAATGGCAAAAATTTTCTTCTGATCACTTTGAAGGTGCAACTTGTCATTCATGTCTGGCTTAGGCACACTGTTAAGTGGATTATGAAATCACTCCTGGCTGATACGGATTTATAAAGTGTATATATTTCAGACTGATGGGTCTTGGTTGGCTTTTTGAAAGCTCATGAATATGGATTAGCCCTCGAACCTGTAAAATCTTTGGAGTTAGATATATTATTTGTCCAGTATAATAAGCAAAATGTGATTAGCTTTCTATGAGAAAGTGAGCAATAAACTGAGAGAACTGGTGGTAATCTCACAGGAAAAGGACAGAGTCTGAAGAGGAAGAAACAGGGCATGAGAATATTTAGAAAGTAAATGCTAATTGAGGGGGGATTTTTAGTAGAAGAAGGCAGTATGAGTGTAACAGAAGGTCTACAGTCCTCTTTGTGAATTTTCCAGAAAAAACTTGGAGCTACGCCCAGGAATTCTGAATCTTTCCCATTTCTTTTTCATAAAATAAAACTGAGATCTTGAAGAAGAAGGAAATGTTTAATACAGAAACTGAAAATTCTGTCAGAGCGTGCATAGTTTATGTATATATATAGTAATATATAGTGTATAAGTTTGAAACCTACATTAATGGATTTTGCTTGTATTTCAGCTTTTTCAAGAAAAGACAACAGCAGAGATAACACAAACATGCAATAGAGATTGATTTACTGAAGATTCTGCTATAATCAGTATAAGAGTAGGAAGAGATCTGATTCTAGTATTGTAAGAAAGTATTTAAGACAGATCTAGACTGTAGAAATTGCTTCTTAGCACATTTCTGAGGCCACCTTCAGCAAGTCGTGAAGAAGAATGGATTTTTCATTAGATTTTAGAGAATACTCAAATATTAACATAAACATTATTAGCAGTAATGTGTAACTACTCCTCAAACAATACCTCCAGATATCAGGTCCTACTAAAAATTAATTTTACTTTAACTTCCTTTGGAAATTTCCTTGCTTATTCCCTTTGATGCTGGCCACTGCCAATGAGAAATAGTTCACCCTATCAAAAATCTGTTGAATTATTTTTCTGTTTGACCAGCTGGTTGTCAAATAGTTTTCTTTTGACCTACAGTAAAATTACAGAAAGCCTCAAACTAAAATTATTTGTAGAAAAAATAAGTATAAATAATGAATAATCTGCTCAGATTCTTCTATTGTAAATTATGTCTTATCTTGTAATTTATTAAAAATATCAATATTTTCATATTTTTATCACTCTCTCAGTTCATTATTGGCATAAATTGATATGACATCTCATATCCATTGTGTTAGTAACTGCTATTATAAATAGTAATTATTTCTTGGACTGGTATTCTAGCTGATTAATTGGTATTCTACTGGCCATTTATCATTGGTTTAAGTACCCAATGGTTGTTTACCACGAGCCATAAAAATAAATAAAGAAATACAATAAAACAAACTTATTAGAAGAAAACAATATTTTCATAGAATCGCAGAATGTTTTGGGGTGGAAGGGGCCTTGAAGATCATCAGATCATCTTGTTCCAACCCCCCGCCCTGCTACAGGCAGGAACACCTCCCAGTAGACCAGGCTGCTCACAGCCCCATCAAGATGGGCCTTAAGTGATTTCAGGGAGAGCGAAATCACAGACTCTCTGGGCAACCTGTTTCAGTGTCTCACGACCCTCACAGTAAAGAATTACTTTCCAAAATCTCATCTTAATCTATCCTCTTTCAATTTAATGCCACTTTCTCTTATCCTGTTTCTACATGTCCTAATAAAAAGTCCCTCCCCAGCTTTCCTGTAGGCCCCCTTCAGGTACTAGAAGGCCACTATAAGATCTCATCGGGGCCTTCTCTTCTCCTGGCTGAGAGCCCAGGTTTTGAAACTGAAAGAATGAAAAATTTTTACTGTTCTTCATTACATAACTAATTTTGTCAAAATGAAATTTTAGTGAGATCAATCTGTGAGTTATGATGAAACGATTTACATTATTTACATTAAATTTGTTCCACTGGACAATTCATCTGCAGTTACTATATTACAGAATGCAATGTGTTAAATATATTCTGCAACTGGAAAAAAAAAAAAAAAAAAAAGGTAATAAATGCCCTAACAAATATCCACATTCCATGAAAATGCATAAATTGTCAGCATTCCTATAAAATACTTCTAGGATTCTTTTCTCCAATGCTTTTCCTTCTCTAAGTGAAGACTGCTTTAAAGGAAATGATAAGTATGAGAGCAACAAATGTAGTATCACATTTAGCAAATTGACAGGACTAAACATCTATCTTAAGGACTTTATTGTATTTGATAATGAAATGCTCAGCTTATAATATTTTTGTGCAAATGTGAAACAGACATCTCATTAAAGGACAAATAAATAACCCTTTACCACATGCATTCCATCTCTACACTGAATAATGGTTACTTATAGAAAAGTTGTAGGAAAAACACTGAAATTGAAAAGTATTATGGATACACAGTAATCACTAGAGTAGCTGCAATGCTCGTTAATTTAAACCGGTGTTCAAATCTAGATGGAAGATCACTTAAGACAGAGAGATATATATGATGAAATATAACAGGGGAAATGCTTCAGTTTTGTTATTTGCAGTTTATCATAGACATATTATATGAGAAAAAAATGTGATGGCTTAGCGATATGGGAATTAGGGAAAGGAAAGGTCTGAAATCAACACCAATTTTTCTGTCTCAGTTATTCTCATCTCCCTGAAAGAGATCACGTAAGTAGTTCATTCTTTCTGTTGTCTCCATCGTTTGTCAGATCAAGAGTTTTGTTGCTCTGCATGGTGTTGAAATTAAAAAACAAAAACAAGAACATATAGTTATAAAATTATATTCACAGGTCTTTTGTTGATGCAGTAACATCTATCACAAATCATAATAAGAAAGCTGAAACTAATGAACAGCAGCATATTTATTCTAGTACATTTCCTAGATTATGCAGATGTCGTATCGGACCACAGAAACATATCACTTTGGTTGAAATGATGTAATCACTTAAAAAAAATCTAATTATTTTGATTCTCAATTTAATATGTCACAACTTTGTATAAAAATATTAAAAAGATATGTGATGCAACATATTAGAAATTCACTCTCTCATTCTACATCACTCAGAATCGACAGATCAGAAATTCATACCAGTACTCAGCAGCAGAAGTATCCAGATAAGAATATCATCCCATCAGAGATGGATTCAGTTATTATGTACAAGTAATGAATTCATTCATTCAGTGATTCTATGATTATCATACACAGAGCCCCTTCTGGTGTCTTCAAAAGGCATTCACAGCTACTTCTCCAGGCCTATCTTTTTCCTTTTCCCAATGATCTTCTACTTACCACTATTTTCATTTGTTTGGCCAAGCTTAGATTTTTCTCACACCTCTTACTGTGTTGGGAGTATGACATCCTATTATACATTTGTTTGTGAAAGTTCATAAATTCTATTTTTTACAGTTTGAATGATTCTACATCAATAGTTAGCATTAACCTCTGGGAACTACTGGTTCTGTTAGTACAGCTCTTATGGAAAACATATTAGAATCATAGAATCCAAGAATCCTAGTATCGCAAGGTTGGAAAGGACCTACAAGATCATCCAGTCCAATCATCCTCCCAGTACCAGTGCTACCATAAGCCACTAAACCATATCTCATAGCTCCTCATCCAGATGCCTCTTGAACACTGCCAGGGACGGTAACTCCACCCGACTCCACCACCTCCCTGAGCAGCCGTTCCAGTGCCTGGCCACTCTCTGAGTGAAAATGTTTTTCCCTATGTCTAATCTAAATCTCCTCTGTTACAACTTGATGCCATTTCCTCGGGTCCTGTTTGTTGCCTGGGAGAAGAGGCCAAACCCTTCAGGAAGTTGTAGAGTGCAATGAGGTCTATTCTCAGGGCAATCCCAAGCACAGATACACGTTGGACAGAGAATGGCTTGAGAGCAGCCCTGAGAAGAAAGATTTGGGGGTGTCAGTTGATGAACAATTCAACATGGGCCAGCAACATGTGCCTACAACCCAGAAGGCCAACCAACAATCAGAGAACTGGAGCAGTTCCCCTGTGGGGAAAGCCTGAGAGAGCGAAGACTCTTGGCATGGTGAAGATAAGACTCCGAAGAGACCTTAAAGTGGACTTTCAGTAACTGAAGAGATTATGGAAAAAAGCTGGGGAGGAATGTTTTAACAGGACATGTAACAACAGAATGAGGAAGAGCCTTTAAATTGCCTAAATTTGTCTTGAGAGTGTCCAGCAAATTCCATCTTCCCTTCATTTCTAGGACCTGTGCTTGAATCACCTTTTCTTTACCTTAATAAGGGAGCAGATGCTACAGTTATAACAAGGTCTTGATCTTTCTTCCTCCTTTTCTCTGTCCCGGATAAATAATTTTTTTCTCCTTTTGGGGTATGCCATAACCCACAAGCCCTATGGGAACAGAACAGAATTGAGACATTTGTAAGATCCTAGGCATGTCTTTTACAGGCTGCTGAATTCTGCTTTATGGTTTAGAATTTAAGTTTAATATTTCCAGAGTTATACCATGTTTTCTACTGATTAATAAAAATACATGAAGTCTTTCCTTATGGCTGAGTGTAACACTCTCTCTGTGAAGAGTCTAAGCAAAGGTCTTGTGGGGAGCAACTGAAGGAAATGGAATTGTTTAGTTTGGAGAGGAGGAGGCTCAGGGCAGACCTTATTGCTCTCTACAACTCCATGAGGTGGTGAGGGGGGTGTTGGCCTTTTCTCCCAACTATCAGCAACAGGACAAGAGGGAATGGCCCTGCCAGGCAGGGGGTTTGGAGTTTCATGATCCTTGAGGTCCCTTCCAACCTGGATCATTCTGTGATTCTGTGATCATTCTGTGTGAATGGCCTCAGGTTGTGCCAAGGCAGTTTCATGATGGATGTTAGGAAAAATTTCTTCTCAGAAACAGTGGTGAGGCAGTAGAACAGGCTTCTCAGGTAGGTGGAGGAGTCACTGTTCCCTGGAGGTGTTTATGGAAAGAATAGGTGTAGTATTAGGAACATGGTTTAGTGGACATGGTGGGGTTGACTGTTGGCCTAGATGATCTTAGAGGTCTCTTCCAACCTTAAGGACTATATGATTCTACCTTTCTAAAACATAATAATAAGGATTTTACATAGCGTAGCTGTGAGATTTAGTGTTGTATTTCTTTTTGAAAATTTGTAACAGAAGAAAATCTTGTTTGCACAAAAATTTAAAGGCAGTACTGGATATGTTGAACCTGAAGTATTTGACCAGTCCATCTTTGTCTCAGCATATTCTTAGACCCAAATAGCAAACACTTGCAGCCCCAATTAAAACAGTGCAATACAGTAGGGCTCTTCGTAATGCATATAATCCTGCATAACTTTTACCTTCATCAGAACACATCGTTTAACTCCGTTCTTTTACCCCCTTCTGTCCCACTCTGCAGGTGATGTGGAGGTTAATAGAAAGATGAGTCAGTTGCATCTGATGCTCAAAAAAAAAACAGCTTTGGTTGGTTGTTTTTTTCATTATCTCAGTGAGTTCTAAAGCCACTTTGCAGGATTGCTAATAGTAGTGCCAGAGAAATGGATGAAAGATACACCCAAAAGGGAGTGAACGGAAAAGGTTTAGAAGAAAAACCTCTGAAGTGCAGCAGAGTTAGTATATACAAATTTACCCCCCAATTGACGTTCATCAGAAGCTAACCTGTGGAGGGCAGAGCAAGAGCCCTGCAGCACTATATATCCACTTGTCCTCATATGCCTTCCTACACTACCTTTGGCTTCTTTGAACAGTCATGTTTTCTTTCCTCTTTATGTATTCCCAGTTTGAGATGAATTGAGCCATCAGCATTCAAAATCTGCATTCACAGGCAGCTTATGGTATGTCACATTATGTTAGTCACCCAGAAACTCAATTGTGAGTCACTGCTGTGGAGCTTGGTGTTACTGGCTTTTAAGCTGTTTCCCTTTTGTGGTAGTAAAGAGACTCCAGTGATAAGAAGCAAAACCTAATCTTTTGCATAATACACCCTGCCAATGACCTCAAAAAAGGAACATGCACTTTTTTTGCATTTTTATTTTTTCTTTCTATTTGGTAGTTATCTTGCTGTCTTCTACAGCTTTTTCACCTTGTACTGTGTGAGATGGATCCTAGTTCTATGCTAAAACTTGCAGTTGTGGTCTTAACAAGATGATGAAACATGAGCAGTTAAGCAGTTTTCAGACTCTCTGAGTACTTTGTTCCTATGCTCTGTCATCCTCAAAATATGTAGATACTCTGAAAATAATGCTTCCTTTTTAATGGAAATGGAGTTCTCTCCATTGTGGAAAAGTTGTTCTCTCACATAATGAGCATCTTCATCACCCCATCTTGGTATTCTGTCTTTCCTAAAAAGCACATGACCACCATGATAGAATTCCAGTCATGAGAGCCGTCCCACCCTGCCTCTGTGATCACAATGAGATCACGGCCCTTTGACTGCACACTAATGTTTAGTTCTTATTTATTTCCCATGCTGTGCGCATTGATATACAAGCACTTCAGAGAAGAAAAGGGAGCAGAAGATGTAGGTTTGCCTATAGGGATGTAGAAAGGTACCCCACAACTATACACACCTGGCTCTCTGGCTCATGTCATAGGAGGTGTGTAAGGAGATCTTAATAACTGAACAATGCTGGTTAAGACCATTTTTCTCTGAAGGTAAAGGCCTTATTTCTCTGTCTGTAAACACAGAAGGATCATAATGCTGGAAGATCGGAAATGTTAACGCAAAGCAAAAATTGTGTTGGCATGAAATTTGAAAGCATTGTATTTCCGTTTAGTTACTTTGCCTGCAGCTCTACTTATGTCTCCCACATAAGGACTCAGGAGTAAAGCAAACCCAGAGGAGCCAGGCTGCCTTGAAATTCTGTCTGCTTGACATCAAGGTCTTGCATTCAGCTTCAATAATCATTAGCAGAATTTGCCCGTGATTCCCTGAACTAATTGCTAATAGATAACAGTAGATTTTTACATATAAAGAACATAAGAGAAAGATTGATTTTTTCAGAGAATACTAAAACAAAGGGTTTAAATGTAAGTCAGGATGAACCAGGACAAGGCAGGGCACAACAAGCTGAGGAAGGAAAATTATCCCTGCAAGGATGGGCCCAAATCTGTTTTCTTCTTACTGCTAAATTTAAATCTATATTAAATCTTAAATTAAAATTATTATTTTTTAAAAAAAAAGATCAATTTATTGCAATAAAAAAATGCAATAGTTGATATACTAAAAGTACATTTTAACGGACATTTCATGATTCAGTGACTGACTTGGACTGCAGAAAAATTCATGTCTGTTTCTACATCTCTATGAAGAGATCTGATATACTGCTATCTCCTGAATCCCTAAATATAAGTATGGAGGAGCAAGCTAGCCTTTCAGAAAGGATAAGGGTGCACAATTTCAGACATAATCTGACAGCAATGTTAGATTAGTTCAGAATATAGAAGTTCATACATAGATACTTTAGCACAGCCTTCAAGGCTTCTACCTCTATCTTCAAGCATCCAAGCAGCTGTAATAATCAGACACCTGCCACCAATATTTCCCAACTAAACCATGTCTCATAGTACCATTTCTTTGTGTTTCCTGAAATCCTCCAGGGATAGTGACATCACCTCCCTGGGCACCCTGTTCTAATACATGACCACTCTGTCTGAGAAGAAATTATTCCTAATATTTAATCTGAACCTCCCTTGGCAGAAATTGAGGCTGTTCCCTCTAGAACAATTGTGAGAAAAAGCTGACATAGACCCCACCACAACCTCCTTTCAGATAGTTGTAAGAGAATGATAAGGTTTACCCTGAGATTCCTCTTCTCCAAGCTGAACAATTCCAGTTCCCTGAATCGCTCCCCATAAGATTTGTGGTCCAGTCCTTTCATCATCTTCATTGCTCATCTCTGGACATGGTCCAGGGTCTCTGTCTTTCGTACAGTGAGAGACATAAAACTGAATACAGTACAGATGGCATTCTTAGTATTTCTGAAGAAGAAAAATAACAATAACATTTTTCTAACTTTTCATATACATTAGTAGTAAGCAAAAAGAGAACTATGTTATGTGTAGATGGAAATACAAATTTGTTGCCAGCAGCAGTGAGGACAAATGATGTAGAAAGGTTAGATGTCTAAGCAAGAAACCTCAGAATGAAATGTAATGAGGAAACACAGAATTGTAGGGATTGGAAGGTACCTATGGAGATAATCAAGCCCAATCATCTGCTAAAGCATGTTACCTAGAGTAGGAAGGCATCCAAATGGGTCTTGAATATCTCCAGAGAAAACTGCATGATCAACCTGAATGGAATGTTCTTTCTCATGTTTGTGTGGAACTTCCTGTGTTCCACTTTGTGCCCTTGTTCTGTCACTGAGGACTACTGAGCAAGTTAAATGCAAAAGGGAAATAAAATAATAATGAAAAAGGGAGTAAATTTACTCAAAAGGAGTAAATTTCAGAGTGGTAGAGCTATGGGTGACTATTAGAAGGCAGGAATCAGCCAATAAGACCTGAAATAGCAGTGAGACTGCAGTGTGCAATACAAGATCTATGAAGGTTTTGGTCTCTGAAAGACAGCTATTCTTCAATATCATCACATGAAGATGTGATTATATTTCTCTCTATGACACAGAAAAAGCTGCAACAGCAGAGCTTCCCTTAAAAGAATGAGGGAAATTATAGGGTATTTTTTGTTGTTGTTTGGTTGTTTTTTTTTGTAGTGAAGATTTTAAGATTTCATTTGATATACATGTTCTGTATTATTATGCCCTTCAAAAAGGAATAGTCTATTATATCTGAAGAACAGCTTTTTTATCCAGGAAGAGCAGATCACTAGTCAATAACTGCAGAGAACTACAAGAACTCATTCATTTCATATTGCCACTGGCCCAAGTACATTGGGAATAACCTTGAGGAGCACTAGTCTCAAGAATTCTATGGAAACTTGATGCTCCATAAGGCTTGTATGAATGACCATACATCCTACTGAAATATCATATGAGAATTACTTTTTGGAAATTCCCTTCCTTGAATTTTTGGAATGGAATGAATAATCTTTATCCCACAGACTTAGTTTCATGATCCTTAGTGACTGAGTTGGAGGACAGAGGAAATAGCTGATTCTTTAATATCCTACTTATGTCGAACACGTTTTTGTAGAGCTCTGCATCTCCCTGGATCGGTTCCTTTTCATGTTGAAGAGAGCAGGGTTTACTTCAGCATCACTTGTATGAACAGCATGAAAGCTTTGATCATCTTTGCTTCTCTTCCCTGAACATTTTCCAGTTCAAATGCATCAGGTTTTTTTTTTCTTATATCAGGGAATAATAAAAGCCACACAGTGTTCAGTGTTTGGCAAAACATGATTCTATATAGCTATCTTTTGTTCTGTTCTCTGTTCCTTTCTCTCAGAGTCCTAAGACTTTATGTTAACTTGTGTAGATTATAAACTGACACTTTATTTATCCCAGAATCAAGGTTTCATTCCCCAGTGACTGGAGTTAGTTCAGAGTCCATCATTTTGGATGTGAATCAGTGATTGCTTATTCATACGTCGCGTACCTTTTTTTACAGTTATCTACTTTTAATTTCAATTGATATTTTCTTTTCCAGCCTCTGAGTCTTCTGGTCCATTTGGTCCTTCCAGTTTCTCACAACAGGCACTCTTTTTACCTTCTTTTGTATGCAACTTTCAGATTTTTGGTTGATCTTTGCTCAATAAATAAATAAATAAATAAATACTTGTTTTTCTTCTTAGCAGTTTCTACTTTCTCCCACTTACATCATGATAGGTGGTGCACACAGGCAATACATTTTCCATGAAGTCTGTATGTTACGCGCTAAAAGTTTTAATTTTCTTCTTCATCATTTTTACTTTCTTTATTATGAAGTGCCTCATTTTTATATAAAAGCATTTTTGTGGTTTATTTGGGAAGTCCCAATGGTCCTCCAATACTTTTTTTTTTTTTTCCCCTAGAAAATAAGATAAGATAGCACTTTATTAACAATAATAACTAGAATTACTTGGTAAGAATACAGGGAGATGTGAAAGCTACAGATCTTAGCAAGCTGAGTAGAGAAGTGGAACTGTTAAAAAGTCCAACAGGTTAAAAAGTACACAAGCTGCAGGCAAAGGAGACCCTTGCCACACTCTTTGACCCAGAGAATAAGTAAAACTGGAGTCCTACCCTTCAAACCATCTTGAAAGCAGCTATTTCAATAGGATGGCTTATAAAAAGAGTGAAAAGAGTCCTGTTGAAATGAGACCCTGTTGTCCCACAGGAGCCACCATTCAGTCTTTTCCTTTCACAGAGAAGTAGTCTATTTTTAACACTGCCAAATCTACAGACTTTTTATGTTGATTAATATTCTATTCATGAGTTCGTTAATTTTCAGGTACAGAAAAAATCTTGACTCCACGCCATTTATATCTCCCCAGAAAAGTCCTTCTATTTGAATATAAAGAAAACAAATATTATTTAAAAAATCTATGTTACCATAATACACAATCATAACATTAAGTTATCATTCTTCCTACGTTCCTAAGTCAAAATCATTTATACTCAAGATGTGTTCCCTTTTGAAAAAATACAATGGGCTCCAATTTCAGCTGATCCTGTTACTGTGGATATAAACTCATTTTAAGTAGACCAAAATAAAAATCAAAGCACAGAGTAAAAAAATATATAATTGTTGGGCCTTAAAGTAATTTTCTCTTTTTGAAAAGACCCATACTGAGCAAACAAAAGCAACAATATCTGTTGATGGAACATTTATCACTCAAATCAGCAATGTTGCAATGATCAGTGAAAATATAATTACCAGTACAATCTTTAATACAGATGTCATTGGAGGAACAGTAAAATATGGAAACTAGAATACAATTTTAATACATTATACTCTTTTGACAACAGCTGCACCTTTTATAATACTAGTTGAAAAGAAAATATTAATGTAAGGACCAAAAACAGTTCTGAAAGAATATTCTTTTCCAAATAATAATTAAAAAATAAAAAATAAAAAATATTGGGGATTAAGCAACATAATGTTTTCATGACATTCAGCAATTCCTGTGCTGTGACAAAACAACAGCTTCTTTGAATACTTCAAATACTAACTTTAATTTTACACAATCAGAAATGAATCAGCACTTACTAAAGAATAAGAAACTGCTGAAGGACACATTCAGTTCCTGATTCTCCATGGTAGATAAGCCTCAACAAACTCTTCAATTATTTTCTTCTGTACTTCAAACACCTTTTCCAGAGGAGATAAGTGCACGTTCATTTATTTCTATTGCTTTTACAACCATTATCAAATATGTGGCTACATACATAGTCAAGGTGTGAAGAGGAAATGTCAGTTTTGCCTCAACTTATTTTGAAGTATCGGAGGCAAGTTTTTTTTTACTAATCTGCATTAGCAATTGGTTTTATTTTATCAGCTGAACTGCTGTTAGTCTTAAAGCTGGTATCTGGTGAAAGCAAGAGGGGATAAAGCTGTGAATGAGAAAGTGAACCTGCTCTGAGTAATATTTATTGTTTTTGTTTTCCAGCAATATACAGATTTTTTCTTTTTTTTTTTTTTAATAGAATCCTGCTACCTTGACTTACACCTATTCTTAAATGACCCCTCTAAATTGTTATTTTCTGTCTCAAGCTGTCTCTTTTCCCACCTTTGTGTCATGCAGTCATTGTGCTTTTTACCTCTTAAATATATATATATAGAGAGAGAGAGAGAGCAAATTTGGCTGCAGATTTGACTTTCAAGCTTAGGTCACAAGTCGAAAACATTGAGGCAGCTTCATTGGAAGTACATAGAGGTGCTAACTGAGAAAATATATTCTCTGTGCAGGAATTACTGATGCTTTCCAGCTGTAAGGCTGAATGACCCATCATTTCAAGCAAGACCCAAAGGCACAATTGCAAAGACATCAGACTAGAGATCAGGGATTTTTTAATCTGAGAACAATTTAGGATAACTCATGTTTTCTTCCTAGTTACAGTAAGACAGCAATTTATTGCTGAATTTCACTAGCAGAAAACTGTTTTCCAGTTTTATTATTACTAATGATTATACCATTGAACCCAGGGATCTGGAGCCAGGGATTTGGTCATACTGCTGCCTCTTCTTGTTTTCATTTCAAATAAAGAGTAAGAATGCTTCTATGCTTGTCAAACGAAGACCCAAGATTCACAAAGGTCTTCTGAGTTCTAATTCTCACTGGTATTGTTGACAGAAGTTTTTCTTCAGTCAAACACAAGCGTTCAAGTATCCAAGAAGCAATTCAGCTTACCTATAGATTGTTACTTTAACCATTATTGAAAAAGTTATGACTACCAGTCAAAATGCCATCTCAGTCCAAAGGATTTGAGACAATTTCATATCTGCTACAACAGAAATATTCATTCTGCCCATAATTACGTTTAATATTTTTCTTTTTCTCTAATAATTGTATCTATATTTTGTCATCTCTCTTTGAGTGAATATTTTTTGAGTTTTTCAAGGATGTTTTCGTCTTGTAATAGTTGCATAACCTTAATCTTCAAACATTTTTCCTTTTTCTTCCAGATAATACCAAAATCTAATATTTGACCATACATGGATTGTACAGACATGATTAATTTCCTATAACAAATAGTGAGAGTAGGATGTCCTTATTCTGACTTCAGTTGGTTTCTTACAAATTTTCTCTAACAGAAAACCTAAAATTGGCTTCATACACTTTAATTACATGAAAATACACTAATAACTATATCACTATAGACATGGTGGATTTGTATTTATATATATAGTCTTTGCACTCCTCCTGAGGAGCACCATTCTGGAGGGGTAACTTATGAAAGGATAAAAACTCTCTTAAATGTACACACAAAGTCTGTACTATAGTATGTTCTTTATCCCTCAAATCCTTAAGCCTGAACTAGAAACCTACTCATACATTCTGCCTTAGTTGTATACATGGCATGAATAAAGAAAATAGACTGTCATGGAACATACAGGCCTACAGCAAACAATGTTATTGTTAAAGATATATATCTTTAATATATATTATTCAATATATATTATATATATTAGTAAAGTACATGTATATAGAGAGATATAAAGATTATATATAAGATATATATATATAAACATGCATATATAATTCACTTTATTCCTCAAGACTAGGAAGGTAAGAGCTTTAGTCTTACTGTAACAAAGTAAAGTATATGATCCACAAAATGTGAAAGAGATAGAGAAGCTCTACTGAGTCTATTGCCAACACTGTCTTGCCTACATCTTCTGTTATGGATATCACTCTATACATGCAAACAGAAGTTTAGGAAAGAGCTGCAGTGAAACAAACAAAATGCAAAGAGTTTGCATGAGTATATTCTAAAAACGCAATCCCTGATGCATCTCTGGTTCACATCACTGGTTGAGGCACTTCAGAAGGATTACCTGCATTTTTCCTGGGAGAGGGAACACAACGCTGGGTAGCAAACTGAATGGAAATACATTCTTTCATTGCCTTCTTAACTCATATAACTAATGTTACCATGTGATTATTCATTTCAAATTCAATTTTATTTTTATATGAATTTCTAGTGCTTTAAGATATGTGTCTCTAATCCACCTCCCATAGTCTGTATACAGTCCTGGACAGCTAGTAATGCAATCCCAAAGGATTGTAAACTTTCAATATCATTATGTGATTTTTAAGGATATCTTTCATGTCTTGATTGTAAGGATCTTGAGCACTGGCTGTGTAGGCAACAAGAAAATGCTATGGAGGGAAAGGTACAGCACAATGCTAATTCCACTTCTTGAGTTCACCATATACACTAAGTCAAAATGGAACCCACCTGTATTGCACTTTACACCCTCATAAAAACTGTGAATTCCTTAAATCCAAGGGGTAGGTAGAATCATTGTCCACTCCAAGAGTTCCTATGAAGTATGGACCCTGATTATGGGCACTTAATTTACTTTTCTAAATTAAGTGGCTTAGTCACAGTTAAAATGCTAAAAAGATTTTTTGATTTATGAAATAAAATCAAGTCATTTATGGAATCAAAAGGAAAATTTGTGACAGAAGATGAAAAATTTGTATGAAGATGGAAAATGGCTCACAGATTCAGCATTTTTTGTGGATTTGAATTCCCATTTAAATGTATTGAATGCATGTCTTCAAGGTGAAAATATACTTATCTGTGTTACCTCTGAAACCACTATTCAAACACTGTTCAAAATGAAATTTAAATTCTGGAAAGCTCATGTTATGAGGAATAATTTTATTCATTTTAATACGTTGGCTAAACACAGTCTTTTGAACAAAAAAAAACATACAGCTTTCCTTTTTATTTTGATAAAACTGTTTGAGATCGGGTTTCAAGATTTCTGAAAAAAATATATATATATTTTTTTTCTATATTTGTGATTCCATTTCCAGCTGACATAAATTCATTGCATCTAATAAAAAAATCATGGTGTCCCTTTATTAGACTCTAAAAGGTATCATAAGATCTGTTTTACCAAGAAAAAAATATATAGCTCTCTTCACAGTCATACCTTATTCATGTCATCAATTCTGGCAGCATGTCCCATTGTGAACAACTGTTTTCAAGGATGAAGAACAGGAAGAGCATAACTTCATCAAAATCTCTACCAACTTGAGAATGTGCTAAAAATTGCAACCACTTTCACTGAACTGGGCATTGGTGCATTAGTTTCATAAAAACATTTGAAGAATCCAAGCACAGTCAATAGCATTTAGTTAATGTTTCTGTAGAGAAGCACAAGTCAATGAAGAAAGAATTGACTTACTGGACCAGTCTTTGAGCAAGCTCTCAGCAGCACACTTCTAAGTCAATTCATGGAAAGGAATTCTTAGAGTGTATCAAAACACATATACATGAAGGATAAGTAGTCATTTAATGATCCACAGTAGTGACATTATTTCATCCTCCTTCCTGAGCTCCAATGCAGATTTAGCAGTCACTGCATTGGAGAACGTTATCAAAGTATCAGCCATTTCATGGTGTACACTTCACTGCTGAGGAAGCAGTAGCCTTTTGAAAACCACATTCTCCCTTGATCTTTGATGTCTGAAGAAAGAACATTTTATAAATCCCTGAACAGGGATTAAAATTGAGCTTTAAAAAAAAAAAAATAAAAAAAAAAAAATGGTAGTTTTGTTCTGAGAGGAAAAAAAAAATGCATGTGAAGACTGAATAGAATTTGTTCCAAATCCCAAATTTTAGTTTTAATTTTCATTTCCAAATGACAAATCTGTAGTATTTCTGTAGAGTGAAATTCACTTTTAAACTGAATTGATTGACTGCACCCAATGCAAAGAGGAAAAAAAAGGAATTTATTTGTGCTTTGATCATTTAAACTGAAGGCAAAAATCATTTGTGGTCAACTGGAAATTCTTTAGTGCTTCCCCACATTGTTCCCTAAATGTAGAAAAGTGAGTTTAACACTACACTAATTCTTCCTCTTCTTCAAGATTCGTCCCTTTTGCTGCTTTTCTTGACTTCCCTCACATACCACTGCAGCTTTTTGAATGCAAACAGCAACTAAGCAATGTCTCAATTCAGTCTAATCTAGATATCAGGAAAAATGGTCTGTCTACTCCTTCAAGCACTTCATTGCTGCTGCTGTACAATTACATTATGTAACTGCATTAGTTAAAAAGCAGTTAACACTAGAAGTTTCTGAAAAGTAACAGATACAGAACGACATTGTACTGACAGATCCTGGTTGAAAGGATGAGAGAGGTCTTTTCATTAAGGGAAAACATGAAAGCATGAAAGCTAGTGAGGATGGCAGTGTTAATAATAACATAAGGCTGAGTTTCAAGCCCTCTGCATTTTGGAAATGATAAAAAAAAATATACTGTCACAGAATTTTATAGTATATATATATTCATGAAACATTTAATCTAATTAACTGCTTACTTCTCAAAAGAAGTTGTATTAAAGCTTTATTCAGTCTATTTTCACCTGCTTTACTGAAGTAATAGAATATCCTGGAGAAAAGAGGGGCAGAAGAAAGCCAGTCAATCTGGCTTCAAAAATCTAAGCAGATCTTCCTAACAGACCTCAGAAGAGACCTAACAAATATCTAGAATCCCAAATCAAGACTGCTTTAGAATGCTTTAAGTAAGCATGTATGTTCTATATGTAGATATATGCACACATTATAAAAAGCACTATGTAAATGAGCATCGTGACTCTGATCACTCATATAATTACATTTACATGAAAACTGTTGACTCTGTGTACTCTCATCTGCTGATGATAGGGAAAAAAAAAAAAAATAATAATGTTTAGCTGCTGGAAAAGTGCCTTTCTTACACTTCCTAAATTAAATATTCCGATTTTTCAAGATGAGGCAACACTTCATTTCTATATTGAGCTAGTTTTAAACAAACAAATGATAAATTGGATGCCCTCTGCATCTTATTGATAAATTTTACTCACATCTGCCCACAATTTATGCATAGTATTATTTCTGTCATAGTATGATTACATTGTGCTATAATAAATACTGTCCTAGGCTGATTGTAGGAACACCGGGTTCAACTCTTAGCTCTACTCCTATCAGGATGGGTAGGCACATTATTCCTTTCTGTTTTGGTTTCCCCTTTCCCAGTTAAGAGCACACTCCTGAAATTGCAGGTTAATTCTCGATACGTATTTGAATAACAGCTGTCACTAAAATAGCTTACTTTACTGATACTCATAGACCCATTAATTTCTGATATCCTCATAATAATACTGAATATTCCAAACCTCCAAAAGAGAGCTATCAACAATAAGGCTCCAAGTATTTATTTCATAAATGAAAACTATATGATAAGTAAAGAGCTTACAACAAATACACTCATCTCTGCTTCCCTCCTTCCTCAACAACAAAAGAGAGGAGAAAATATTGCCTTCACAATATGCTCAGAGTGCCAATAAATCTAAGTAGTGTGAATCCAGCTGGGGTCTGAATTACAAACCTGAAAAGGCCCTTCCAACAGCTGCATCTTGTTAGAATTGATGGAGCACCAACATTTCCTTGATCATCATTGGTCCATCGTGTAACTACAGCTGGATATCTGTCCTGCTGTGACACTTTCAATTACACTTACAGAACCTGCTTGAGTTAGGTACAGCCTCCCATTATTCTTCAGAGAAACTAAAAGCAAATGCAAGAGAAATTTGTTTGAAACTTGGCATGTAGGCTAGATCTGGTGCTATGTGTCAGTACTCAGAGGTTCTCAGCATTCAAGTTCTGCCCTCAAAATGTTTTGGAGCACATTTGAAGCTCAGCCCTCCTCCTGGGACAGCTAATGATGTCTCTGAAGGCATACAGGGAACAATCTACAAGCCAAGGTCAAGAGTTCCTCTCTCTAGCAATACCTAAGTCCATCAGTTAGCTTCAATAGGCAACCCAGACTTGATTTTAGGAAAAAAATTCTTCTCAGAAAGAATGGTGAGGTATTGGAACAGGTCTGCCCAGGGGGGTGGTGGAGTACCTGAAAGTGTTCAGGAGCTGTGAAGATGCGGCACTGAATAACATGGTTAGTGGGCACTGTGGGAATATGTTGGTGGTTAGAGTATATGATCCTAGAGGTCTTTCCAAACTTAATGATTCCAAGATTATATGATTGATGTGGTAGTGTAGCTGCTCCATTCCTCACACATATAGATTTTCAATGCTCTTTTCAGGATTTTCATTAATAAAAGTTTTACACATTTATATGAATTAATTATTTGGGACCTGTACTGTGACCATAACAACCCCAGGCAATGCTACAGGTTTGGGACAGAGTGGCTGGAAAACTGTGCATAGGAAATGGACCTGGGGGTATTGATTGATGCTGAGCTGAACGTGAGATAGGGGTGTGCCCAGGTGGCCATAAAGGTCATTGGCATCCTGGCTTGTATCAGCAGTAATGCAGCCAGCAAAAGCAGGGATGTGATTGTCCCCTGTACTCAGCCTTTGTGAGGCCACATCTCAAATGCTATGTTCACTTTTGGGCCTCTCACTACAAGAAAGACATCAAGGCCCTAGAGTGTGTCCAGAGAAGAGAAACAGCTGTGAGAGGTCTGAAACACAAATCTTACAAGTAGTGTCTGAGGAAACTAGGACTGTTAAGTTTGGAGAAGAGAAGGCTCAGGGGAGACCTTATCTACAACTACCTGAAAGGAGGCTGTGGTGAGGTGAGAGTCAGCCTCTTCTCCCAGCTAACAGCAATAGGATGAGAAGGAATGGTCTCAAGTTGTGTCTAGGGAGCTTCACGTTGGATGTTAGGAAATTCCTATTTTCCAAGAGAGTGATCTGGCACTGGAACAGGCTGCCCAGGGTGGTGATGGAGTCACCATCCCTGGAGGTGTTCAAGAGATTTTTAGAGGTCATATTGAGGAACATGGTTTAGTGCAGAAATATTGGTGAAAGCTGGATGGTTGGGCTGGATGATCTTAGAGGTCTTTTCCAACCTTGGTGATTCTATGATTTTATGATTTCAATCACAAGATAGAAATAAGAAGATTAGAGGTGACTCACTTCTATTCAAAAGTGATCACAATCTTGGGTGTTCTTGAGGTGGCCCTGCTTGAACAGAGAGGTTTGATAAGCTGATCACCAGAGGTCACTTCCAACTTCAATTATTCTGATTCTGTAAAGAAAAGAAAGACTAAGTTTATTTTCTGCACACAGAAGTATACAAACTACAGGAATAGAGTCAGTCTCTCTTATATCTTGTCCTGCATCCCGGAATTGCTAGCTGCAATTCTTCAGCATTAAAAAACCACACATCTAACCCAAACAACTTGCATTGTTAGTAGTTCAGGATTTAACTGTGTTGGAAGGGACCTCAAGGATCATGAAGCTCCAACCACCCTGCCTGGCAGAAAAGATGCGAAGGGACTCTTTATCAGGGACTACATTAATACCAGAAGGAGTAATATATTTAAACTGAAAAATAATAGATTTTCATTTAATATAAGGAATAAATTCTTCATTTTGTGGGTGGTGGCAACCAGTCCATTGCAGGGTGATTGTAACCAGATGATCTTTATGGTCCATTCCATCCTATGCTATCATATGATTTTGTGACTCAATGATACTATACAGTTTTCTCTCTCTTCTTATTTGGGAAATTACCAAAATCAAGGAAGGAAAAAATATCACAAATATTCACCTCCTCCATGTTGCAATGATATCACCATTAGCTCCCTCTCTTGTGAGCATTTCAGGGCTCAACTGGCAGCAAACAATTAATAGCTACTGATATTAATAGATCTACTGTTTCTAATTAGGATCTTGAAGTTCCTCCAGGAACTAAGTTCCTGGCAATTAATTTGTTACTGTCTAATAAATCTGGGATGAAAGAAAAGCAAATATACAGAATGTTTTTGGAACTTACCTCATTGAGCTCTCCGCTGTTATCAAAATTTTGCTTCATTTATTCAGGTTCATAGACTTCCCAGTATAGAGAGTCATAGGGCTGTGATGCTGGCTCCCAGACTCAAAGGATTAAGTGTATTAGAATCTTCCAGAATGGCTAACCATTTTGACTATAAAACGTGGTTGTTTCCTTAGAATGAGTTTAACTGAACCAGCATAAGTTGTGGCAGAAGAATATTGCACAGAATGGCATAGCTAGCAATTTTTACTCTTCTGTATCTGATCCAATTCTCATTCAGAAGGAGTCCTTTCAATTAGTTTAACAGAAGATGGGTTGGACCCACAGGGCAGATCCAAATCGAAATGAAGTGCCAGGAAAATTTTTTCTACATTCTGTAAGCAGTAAATAAGCTTTTTATTTAGCATTTAAAAAATTGATCCTGAAATGACTCAAAGTGGTGGACAGATTCTTTGCTCATCTGTGGAGAAAAATTAATTCTCTTCTAGATTTCTTTCTAGGCTGATAAGAGTTACATGAAAACGAGTACGATTGTTTAGAAATCAATTTCTTTTTGTAGCAAACCCCAGCAATATAGATATGTTTTTATTGGAAAGAAAATTTATTTTCCAATTTGAAAGAAAAAAATCCAATAATTGATGAAAATGCAAATGGAAAAAGTTTAGTGATCTTTCCCTTACATAGCCATCAGTTTAAAATTAATTAGGAAACTATTTTTTTCCTATTTTGGAATAACTAACAGAAACATAAAAGAGGATAAGGCTGGTTGGAAGGGTCAGTGGACAGTGAGGTGGACTCTGACCTCATCTTTGTCTTTGACACATTTTGACACTGAGCAATAAGTAGTTTGTAACAGGCTTAGATGTCTACATTACTTGTGCCTTCAATGAGAAGTCTGAGGTACTCAACAATTTTTTGCCTTGGTCTTCTTTGGTAACTATTTATCACACAGCCTTCAAATGATTGGTTTGGAAGAAGGAGACTGAGGAATGAGCATGCTGTCTGCTGTAAGCAAAGATTGAGTTAGTAACCACCTGAGGAACCTGAACATCCACAAGTCTATGTGTGCTGATGAGATGCACCTCAGAGTCCTGAGGGAAATGGCTGATGTGGTCTGCAAGACACTCTCAATGATATTTGAAAAGCCATGGTAATCAGGTGAATTCCCCAGTGACCAAGAAAAAGGTAACATCATGCTCATTGTTAGGAAGGGTAAAAAGGATGATGCTAAGAACAGCCTAGCTGTAAGTCTCACCCCTGTGCTGGGAAAGATCATGGAGCAGATACTCCTGGACACTATATTAAGGCACATGGAAGCCATGGAGCTGTTATGGGAGAACCAGCATGGCTTCATCAAGGGCAACTCCTGCTTGATCAACTTTGCAGCCTACTGTGATGATGTCACTGCAACAGTTAACATGGGAAGACCTATTGATGTTCAGACACCGGAACAGGTTGTCCAGAGATGTTGTGGATGCCCTGTCCCTGGAGACCAGGCCAGGCTGGATGGGTCTCTGAGCCACCTGATCTAGCTGCTGATGTCTCTGTTCATTGCAGGAGAGTTGGACTGGATGACCTGTAAAGGGCCTTTCCATCTCTAAGGATGTTATGATTCTGTGATTCTATGCTTTTGGTCCCCAAGACTTTACCAAAATAGTTCCAATAATCTTTTGGCTGTCTTGCAGTAAAAGACTTTGCTGATCATTATAGCTGAATCAGTGATATTGCCTACAAATTAGAGCTGGCAATTACAAAGACTGTGTTTTCTTCTGTTGTATATATAATTAACTGTTACAGGGGAAGGAAGGAGGTGTTCTTATATCTCCTTTTCTGTCAAAACATTTTATAGGAACATAATTTATTTGTTCAGACTCTTTCACACCACATCAGATTAAGCCTCCCCTGACCACCTAATAGATCTTTTTCACCTCTAAGATTTATTTATTTGCCTATAGCAAAGGAGGAGCAAAAGAGTAAGACTGTTAAGCATTGTATTTCGATGCTGGTCATGTTTGAGCATTTTATTGCTGTGTAGTAATAACTTTTTATGAATGTTTGGAGATAACATATGTCTCATCACCTTGCTTCTGAGAGGGTGGAACTGTAAACAAAATATTTTATATGAGTGCTTGCTATAAAATTTTAAATAAATCAAGTTCTCCTCACTCTGGTTAAACATACCCTTGCCAAAGGTTGATTCTGGTGCTCCAGGACTAAGATCCCATATCACTGCCAGTTCCATAAGCTTCACACTCAGTCTTACCTCTTAGACTGTACATGAGGAGAGGTCTTAAAGCCACTAAAAGTTTCCTTGGTAAGCAAAGCTTATTAAAACAGGATCAGAAAATTCTAATATACAGCTCTTGCACAGGAGTGGGCAAAAGAGCTCTTATCTGTTTGCACTGTCTGAGTAGCCATCTGTGATCAGAATTCATTTTCTGGCCTGGCTATCAGGAAGTGCAGTGAAGCAAAGCAAATTCCATACCAAGTCAATTATAACGTTCCAGTGTAGCCAAAAGATCCGAATACAAAACTCTTTGAAGTCCAAATTCAGCGTCCCTCAGCTTTGATGACATCTTAATCAAAGCTCTAAGAATTTCACTGCATTTACTTATACTGAGTCCCCTCAGATCCTCTGTTTAATTCTGTGAAAATGGACACAAATGTATAATTCATCGCTAACAGTACAAACTCTTCTTGTTTCCTTCTTAAAAAGAAATATAAATTTTGACTCCTTTCAGCTGAAAGGATAAAGTGTTGACTTTGAGAGCTACCACATGAGCCCTAGAACCAAGACATCAGTCAGTGGATATCAGTCAGTATTCAGGATGCTTTTGCTCTGAAGGAGCCCAACAGCGGCCTGAAGAAAAATAAATAAACAAATAAAAGTGTTCCTGACTTAATTCTTTCTGCCCTGCTCTCCTATATTGTAAACTGAACTGTCAATAATGAAAGATGAAGTGCATCATTGTAACACACACATTGTCTGAGAATGAATCCTGTAGAGAAGAGGAAGGTAGGATTCCATGGCTACAATTCATAGTGAGATCAGTAGAACAATCTAACACTGATTTTTTTGTTTAGTTGTGATACGTTTTCTTTTCTTTTTTTTCTTTTTTTTTAATGAGATATCTTTTAAATTTGAAATGTTCTGCCACTGTTTCATTTTATTTTCTCTCTTGCCGGGAGCTGTATGCATCTGCTGAGAGAATCCTCCTGTCAATTTGGTCAAAAGGATTTCTGTATCCAAAGAAACATTTCTGTTGTTCCTGACTCCCACTTGGGGAATTAACAAGAGTAAGAAAATGGATTTCTATGTATGCATAATGCCATTCTTCTTATAAAAATGCATTTATGGTACACTGCTTCTAGCTCTCCAACAGCTGCAAAATATTTCAACACTGATATCCTAATATATTCTCAGAATTTTTCACCAGTTCTCAACAAGCTATGACCCAGACTGATGTTGTTATGCTTTCATCTCTGCTGGGAGCAAAGATGTAAGGCCTCTGTTCTGTCTGTTTCCACATTAAAATCCCATTCCAACACTGTCAAAAATCTAAGAAAATTATGGATAGCTGTACACTGAAAGATGGGCAATTCAAGGCCAGGGAGTATGGAGAAACATTTTTGTGAACTTCATTTTTAGCTGTGTTCCTTAATCACATCTAGAATTGTGATGTTTGTAATGTTGTAATATTGCAAATTACTTACTCATAGGAAATTCAAGACCAGGTATATCAGGGTAAGAATATGTGCATATGCTCTTTATTTAAGCCTCAGCTGTGCAATTTGGAATCCACAACATATTAAAAAAAAAAAAAAAAAAAAAAAAAAATTAGTTCAGTACAGATGGCAAAATCTGCATCTTATTTTCTTTTCTCACTAGATACCGTACCATAAAGCCAGGAAAGTTGGAATGAGGAAAAACTGAAGAGGTTCTCCCATGTTATTTCTCATGACATCCTGCATTCACTAAAGGTTTCTGAAGCCACCATGCTCTGTGCATCTAAACATACAGCCTCATGCCTGTCACAGGTAAGCTAATCTATGGGCCAATAAATCCTCTCCCTGTACATGTTATCACTGTCCTGGATAACACAGAATTATAGAATCATAGAATCACAAAGTTGGAAAGGATCTACATGATCATCTAGTCCAACAGTCCTGCCATTACCATTGCTGCTACAAGCCACTAAATCAGACCTCATAGCTGCTCATCCAGACACCTCTTGAACACTGCCAGGGATAGCAACTCCACCACCTCCCTGGGCAGGCCATTGCAGTGCCTGATCACTGTCTGAGAGAAACAGTTTTTCCTTGTGTCTAATCTAAACCTCTTCCAGTACAACATGAAGCCATTTCCTTGGGTCTTGTTTATTGCCCTGGGAGAAGTGGCCAAACCCCTCCTCATCACAGCCTCCCTTCAGGAAGTTGTAGAGTGCAATGAGGTCTCCCTTGAGCCTCCTCTTCTCCAGGCTAAACAATCCCAGCTCCCTCAGCCTCTCCTCATAAGACTTGTTCTCCAGACCCCTCACCAGTTTTGCTGCCCTTCTATGGACACACCCCAGGGCCTGAATATTTTTCTTGTATTGAGGGGCCCAAAACTGAACACAGTACTTGAGATGCGGCCTCAATAGTGCTGGGTACAGGGGGATGATTACTTCCCTGCTCCTGCTGGCCACACTATTTCTAATACAGTCCAGGATGCTTTTGGCCCTCTTGTCCACCTGGGCACACTGTTGGCTCATGTTCAGCTGAGCACCAACCAACACCCTCAGGTCCCTTTTCTCTTCACAGTCATACAGCCACTCAACCCCAAGCCTATAGTGCTGCATGGGGTTATTGTGGCCAAAGTGCAGAACCCAGCACTTAGCCTTGTTATACCTCATCCAGTTAACCTCAGCCCAGCAATCCAACCCATCCTGATCCCTCTGAAGGGCCTCGCTGCCCTCAGGCAGATCAACACCACCTCCAAACTTGGTGTCATCTGCAAACTTACTGAAGGTACACTCAATCCCCTCATCTAAGTCATCAGTGAAGAAATTAAAAAAGATGGGCCCCAGTACCAACCCCTGTGGGACACCACTTGTAACTGATCACCAACTGTGCTTAACTTTGTTAATCACTACCCACTGGACATGGCCCTCTAGCCAGTTCCTTATCCAATGGAGGGTATACCTGTCCAGGCCATGTGCAGCCAGTTTCCCCAGGAGAATACAGTGAGAGACAGTGTCAAAGGCTTTGATGAAGTCTAGGTAGACTACATCAACAGTTTTTCCCTCGCCTATTAGTCTGGTCACCCATTCATAGAAGGAGATGAGGTTGGTCAAGCATGACCTGCATTTCATGAACCCATGCTGGTTTGTCTGATCCCTTGGATACCGTGCATGTGCTGTGTGAACTCACCCAAGACAATTTGCTCCATAACTTTCCCTGGTACTGAGGTCAGTCTGACAGGCCTGTAGTTCCCTAGATCCTCCTTATGGCCCTTCTTGTAGAAGGGAGTCACATCAGCAAGCTTCCAATCCTCTGGGACCTCTCCAGTTAACCAGGAGTACTCAGCAATCACCCCCACCAGCTCCCTCAGCACCCAAGGGTGGATCCCATCTGGTCCCATGGGCTTGTGGCAGTCCAGGTGGAGGAGGATCTCTCTAACTGTCTCCACCTGAGTCACCAGGGGTGTATTCTGAGTAGCATCCCAGACTTCCAGATCAGGGTGTAAAGTGTTCTCAGGATCACTGATCTTCCCATTAAAGGCAGATGTAAAGAAGGCACTGAGGACCTCAGCCTTATCCTCAGTGGTCATATTTCCTGCTGCATCAAGTAAATGATGGAAATTCTCCTTGGTTCTTCTCTTACCACTGATATATTTGTAAAAGGATTCCTCATTCTCTTTTACTGCAGTGACCAACCTGAGTTTGATTTGGGCTTTTGCCTTCCTAACTTCCTCTCTGCATACTTTAACAACTTCCTTGTAATCTCCTCAAACAGCCTGTCCCTTCTTCCAGAGGACACATACTTTCTTTTTCTTCCGGAGTCTCAACAATTCCCGGTTCATCCACACTGGCCTTCTTCCCCTACAGCTCGCCCTACAGAATTCACGAACAACCTGTTCTCGTGCCTTTAAGATTTCCATCTTGAGGAGCACCCAGGCTTCCTGGACCCCTTTACCCTCAAGGAGCTAGTGCCTAGGGATCCCCACAACAAGTGTCCTGAATAGGTCAAATACACCCCCTTGAAGTTCAAGATAGCAGATTTGCTAGTCACCCTTCTGACATCTCTAAGAGCAGAGAATTCTACAATTTCATGATCTCTTTGCTCAGGACGTTCCCCAACCTTCACATCTCCCACCAGTCCTTCTCTGTTAGTGAAGAGCAGTTCTAGCAGGGCACCACCCCTGGTAGGCTCTCTTACTAGCAAATCAAACATCTGAGGTGTCCTGAGGACTTTTGCATTTCCCCTAGTGAATTCTTTAATTTGTCCAAAGTTTCTCTGTTTTTACTTTCACCTAATTATTATAATAAAGATAGCTGCAGTGGAAGACATGTATTCTACATTTGCGTAAGACATTTACCCCATTTCTCCCCAAAGTTTTGATTTTATGCTTCACATAATGGGCATCATCATCTCTTCATTATGCAGGTGAGCATACTTTACTGAGTGCAGAAGTACACTGGCAGCACAGCTGTGCTGGTTTATATCAACTAAAGAATTGGACCAATAAGTCCAATCATGACACAAATTTCATGAGGCTAATACAATACATGCCTTGTACAACAACAGTTCCGGTCTTCCAGCATATGCATGTATATTGCAGTTTTTCTTGTTTGCACAACAATCATAATAACTCACAGTACTTCATCAGACTTTATTACTTGATGCATTTGAAAGTATATGCAGTACGTTTTCATTAGAAACAATTGATGATTCTGTTCAGGTTTTCTATTTCCAACACCACTGCAAGGGAAAAGACAGAAAAATCAACAGAGCTTATGTCAGAAAGAAACAAAAATATCTCTACTGCTGAATAAACTATTCTTATGTGAGCTGTCTGGTAAAGCTGAAGAAGCTTATAAGCGATTGTAATGAGCAACCTTTGTTGCTAGAATTTTCTATCGAAGTCAAACAGGATTTGTGAAGCTTACAGTTTTCATACTATTCCATCCGCTGGTGGATGAACAGTGTAAATGACCTTTCAGGGAGACTAGTATGATTCTGTGACAATCACACCAGCCAGAGAACATTTCTCCTGTATATGAGTTGAGCAATATCAAGTTACCTCTAATCCTGACCTGTCATTAATCACCGCAGAGCCAGCCACAGAAAAAAAAATAAAAAAATAAAAAAAAATTACCAATTGGATAGAAAGGTCTGGAAAGAAAGAGGCTCCATTGCTTTACAGAAGCAGAAGTAAGTGCTCTGGCAGGCTGTTCAGATTTGGAAAACCCTCATTGTCTAGCCATGCTCTCACAGCAAAGAGGATCAATAGAAAAAAATCAAATGCATTATCTTTGTTTACATCCTAGGCACAACAGTGTGAAAATCCTCACCAGGCTAAGGAGCCTGACGGAGTGTGATGGATGCTCTGTTTAAATGATGCCTTTGAAAGCTTTCACAATGCTCTGGCAGAGGACTCACTGGAGAATAAATGACTTTCCTCTAAGTTACAAGAGCCTAGGTTGAGAGACAGACAGTGTGAATGTCACACTATAAATTCAATATATTCAACTGCTTCTGGTGCTAAAGCACAATTGCTAGTGGTGAAAATACATCCAAGATTGTCTTTGACCCAACAAAGTTGTGGCTAACAGAAATGAGAAAGTCATGATTTTTAAAAAAATATATATATATATTTTCTTCTACTTACAGAATATGCTTACAGTAAACAAAAAGGAATGTACTTTAGGCTTGAATTTGCTATGCTGGCAATTCATACAGAAATAATTCATAAAAATCCAACGGAAGCACTTAAGTGTACATTGAGTATTATTTTTAAGTGTGTACTGACAGTGTAGCAGTATAGATACTTGGTATATTAAAACTGTTATGAAGCCTTGGAATAAGTTGTAAAATATCTGGACATGTTAGCGCATAAACAAAACCTTTGTTTAGAGGAAGTATCTATGTTTCATGCAAAAATGTCTAATCTTATTGATAAAAAAAGTGTTTTTTCTTTGTCTAATGTAGGTACACTCAGACTTTTCTGTATATTCTCTTCCCTGAGTTAAGAATAAGGAAAACTTAGCTGGGACAGAGTAGTTGGACTGGCACAAATATGTTTTTGTCTCCATTGGATAAGTAAACTAAAACAGTGTCATTCTTCTCCAGACAGGACATAGATGCTCACATATTCAGACAACCTAATGCCAGATATAGAAAACACATCTTAAGAGACCTCAACTACTACGTGCACGTAAAAATAAATAGACTATTTAGCAGAGAAGCCATAAATCCAAAGCATTTGGCATCATATTTATGCTTCCTGGTGAGATCTCATACATCTTAAAGACTATGCTGAATAGAGAGGAAACAATGCCTTTTGCTACAGTGGGATTCCAAAGACCAGGCTCTGTGAAAGACTGGTGAGAACCTCATCAAGAAGAAGACAGCAAGTCAGACGGAATTCACTTGTGTTCAGGATTATCAAAACTCTCCAGGAGTTCTAAAGAGTTTTATTCTTATGTTTGGTTGGTTTTATTGTTGCTTTTACATTTAGGAAAATCCATATATTCAAATTCCTACAGAGATTTGCTAAAAGTAGCTCAGTGGTAGGTATAGAAAGATATAAAGGTTCTCCTAGAGAACCATAATCCATGAAATGAATATCCAGTTGCCATACCTGTCATGTATCACCCAGGTTGCTACTTTATATAACAGGAACTGGGGAGCAAAGAATGACACTGAGAACCTGTGAATATTTCAAGAAAATGGGGAATACTACCTTCAAACATGAAACAATGAATTATATCTGTGGATATACAAAGTCATTCATCACCAGTGTGAACTTATGCTCTGGTAACCTTCTAGGAAAAGGAGCAATACAATTACTTGAAATTGATTTAGTGACAAATTGCAATTTCCAAATCCAGATTTCTCTTTTCTCTTTTTGTTGGATTTTCTCTGATTTCCCGCATGAGTTTCTCTGTGTCACCACAGAAAGTTGTCAGACAGGAAACACCCCCCACCCTCCCACCCACCCCCACCCCCCCGCCTCCAAAGGAAAAAAAAAAAAAAAAAAAAAAAAGGCGAAAAAACTGTCTGCATTTTTGAAGGTTGAAAATTTGACATGATTTGACATAATTTGACATAAACAACCACGGAATATTATGTATCCAAAAAAGGAAAATTCAGCTTTTCCTTTGGACTGTTCTTATCTTACTCTCTTCTCCACAATGAGAAGTACCCTGATTAGATTGCATGATATTCATTGAACTCATACTTCCATTCTATTTTTTAAGTAATCTGTAGACTTGAACAATGGTTACTATAAAACAATGGAATTTAATTCAGCTCTTACCAACTTTGGTCAGTAAACGATTTTGTCCTGAGAAAAAGACAACGAAATAATGAGAATAAATGAGACTTTTTTTTCCTCTAATCATTTTCTACCTTGCCTGAAACCATCTAAGCAAGATTAAAAATGCTTAGTGAATTTAAGAGACCGTGAATAAACCCAAAAATCAGATTCTTTTTCAAAATATTAATCAAATTAGGTAAAAATGCATTTCACATAGAGCTCATAAACAATGGTCAGTCACTAACTACATGGGTATTAATGATCTAATCTTTGTTCAGCTCTGTATGCTGGTGTGCAAACAACTTTAATTGTACTCAGAAATTTATCTCAGTTAAGCACATGCCCTGAAGACTGGAAATGTTTTTCTAAAATTCAGGTTTTATTTAGGTCACCGGGTCAACCAGGTCCCTGATTTTAACGTCATTATTGGACCTCACTGCTCACTTTGGTGTTGAAATCAGCATCCTAAACCCTCATGGAAGTAAGCCTAAGTAGGTGATATGCTGACTCTAGCAACCTTTTATACCTTACAATTCTGATAGTTATTGAAAATAGAATTGGGCTATCTCCACTTTAATCAAGGGAGAAAGCAAGACAAGTTAGAAAGGAGTGGGAATGAGCTGTGCGATTTGTTGACTACTGCAAATCCTGCTCCATAATTATATTTCTTTCTATGGTAGTTATTTGAATTCACTTAGCAGTCAGAGCACATCATTTTTTTTTTTTAAGAAGAAATTTACAATTGAAGGTAATGGGGTGGTAATAAAATATAAATCTGCAGGCTGTTGAGGTTCTTGGGTAGTAAAGCAGACAATTATTGTTCTGAGTGTTCCACTGAAAAACAAAAATCCGTTTTCTTCGGAGGTATTTGCTCAAATCATATTAATTGGTTTGCTCAAAATTTATAGTTGTATTATTGGATTTTCTTAAATTTATTTATTTTTTAGCAGAGAGTTGAAAAGGTTCAAGCCCTAACTTATGGAAAAGAAAGAGGGGGGAAAAAAAAAAAAAAGTGTTTATCCAGAAATAGAGTTTACTCTGCCTATCTTTTGCACTCCCTGTGTTGTAATGATAGTAGTTTTAGCCAGTAAATACCTTTGAAAACTATTTTATCAAAATTTCCATGTGGGATTAATGATGAAATGAGGAGATTAAGCTTTCTGATCTTTTTTTCTTTTTTTTTTTTTTTTTTTTCTCAGTAATTGGACAGTGTAATGTCAGCAAGATACATAGTGCTTAAGATTGAGAATCCAAATGTTGTTTGAATCTGAGGTCTTTGCCTGTCAGTTTTCTCCCACCCATCATGGAGCACTTGTATGATCTTAATTTACTCTTCAGTGCCTCACCCTATTTTACTTGGACTTTCATTCAGTTTTCTGTCAAAACATGCTAAAGCCACCATAACCTGTGAAAAGGAAACACATTCCTTCAGACACCATTGGTAAATATAGTTTGTTAAAACTCATCTCTAAAAATATTTTTTCCTAACTCAGTAGTTGAGGAACATAAGCTGTGCCAAGAGTATTTCCATCCTGAGAATCCTTATGCATCACTGTTTTGGTGTATATCAATGAGTAAAACAAAAAGAATTTTTCATACGACTGCATAAAAGTGCTATATTGTCAACAGTTTTACGGAGTATGAAATTGTATGTGTCAACACTTCAGTAGTAAGAAGGGTATTGCAAAATTAAAATCAATACATACATACAACACTTGAAATGCATCATAAAAGTAGGGAGTTCATAATGGTTGCCTCTCTACACCAAGATAAAATGAACCAGAGAATAGAAGACAAGAATAGAAGATTTTTACATGCTCAATATCAGACAGCCAGAATACACATTCTTCAGTTCTCCACCAGGATCAAACACACATGCAAATAACAGAATACTCTAAGGTGGGCAATGCTCCAAACTTCCGTTTTACCAGGATGTATTTACGTACTTAACTTCAAGGAGATCTCACCTCAAATAGAAAGAACTCACTCAAATGGGTTATAATTGGAATAACACAAGCTCCTCAGTGTGCAAGGGCCCATTTCTTGTTGTGTCATGGGTGTAATTAAACTTACATAGGCAATTTTCTCATACCATTTTTCCCCATCTAACTACTACCCTCAGATAAATTGAAAATATCTTTGCTTAGGAGTTTGAAATTCAAACATGGTATAAGCTGATAAATCTTTCCCTGCTGGTGCATAAAGATGGAGAAATGGTATTCGCCCATTGTCTTTAACAGAATTAATTTTAGGATGAATCTAAAACACAGGAACTCAAATGTATTATTTGTTCATGTATGCACACATTATTGAAGCAGCTTTCTAAAATCTGTGCAGAAAAGTTCTTATGCAGAACTGCTGCGAAAAATTGCATTCACAGCTACTCTACTTCTAGTGCCAAAATAAATAACAAATATTTTCCTCACCAAAGAATTAAAAAGCAGAATTTCAAATACTCTGTATAGGGCTCCACAAATGAAACTGCTCAGTTCTGAGGCTTTCACTGATTTCTGCCTTTACATCTGGGCAGGAGCTGTTAAGGTTTGTTTAATTATTACTTACACTATAATATTGTCCACAGAGAAAAATTAATTGCAAATTGTATCCATCTTATAGGGAAAGTAATATCAGCTAGGATAAAAGCTGAAGCTTTTCCAATTAAAGCTGCTGTCAGTAAAGTGCAGAATGTGATTGCAAATGCAAAAAAGCAGTTTAACTTTAGCTCTCCTGCAAATACACCATGGATTGGGTATGTGAACACCATCTGTCCAAATACTGGCCAAACTGATCTTTTTAATAATTATATAGATTCAAACACAGTCACTGTGACACACAGTGTAATCATGCTTCATCGTTCTTTGAAGAAAAGCAAAATCTCTGTTTACCCATGGAGGGCAAAGTCATGAGTCCTTTTCTGAGTATTTATTCATCCCATTTTCAATTCACTCGTCTGAATATGCACTCAATTCAGCCTGGGTAAAAGGAAGAGCAGAATTAAACCCACAATTCTGTCAAACTGTAATCCTATGTTACTGCCCTACAAAAGGACAGGTTCTATGCTCACCTGATGCTAATTGCCTTAAACTGCACTTTTCACATCATAAATATTGCATGATTAATTTGTTAGTAAATGTATTTATTTTTAATTAATTCTCTCCTACAGAATGTTGGTATGTGCATAACTGCTCTTCTGAATAAGGGTGTTCTTTAGAGTAAAAGAACTGACTTTTTTTCTGTAGAATTCTGTTGTAATTGATGATTGCTACTTCTGTGTGTCCATTTCCAGATGGGGAATCTTGTTCCAGTGTACGTTGTGTCGATCAAGTATTTCATCTAATATTTTGAAGCATGGACCTAAAGAAGAGACAAATAAAACATGCAGCAAAATGTAGTTGTAATCATTTTTTATAGGAAAGGTTTCCACATGATCCACTATCAACACCATTCCCCTAGCAAGCAACACATCGTTAAGCATAAATCACAAACAGCAGATAAGCTTTAATTCACTAGGAGGAGCAGAGATCTCTTCCCAGAAATCTTTAAGTATTTACTGGCTGCACATCAGTTTAACATTTTAATCAAAAACTATCTGCACAATACCTAAATCATCTTACAAACTTGATGGTATAAATTCTGCAACAAAAGCAGATTAATCAGATGAAGTTTCCAGATGTGCATCTGATCCATGCATAACGCACCTGGACTGCTAGGAGAAAAATTATTGGTATCACTCTCTGACGGGGAAACAGCAACTTTGGATTAAGAAAGTATTTATTCATAATAAAATTTTGAAACAGAAAATTTAGCTGAAAAGGCCGAAGTTGCCACTAACCGATCTGCTGTCTTCATATATCTTTTAATGAGAAAACTACACAGCAGCAGCAGTAATAACCCTTCTCTTGCTGAGCCTGCAAACCCAAGAATTGTACCTGTTAAAGCATTTTGCTTTTGTATAAAATCAGGGAAAAGTAAGTACTATGATGATTATCTGCCAGGTGAGGCCATTAGACAGCTGTAAAAAGAATCTCTGTTAACTCTGGCTCTGGGGTTAACTCTAAAAAAAAAAAAAAAAAAAGAAAAGAAAGAAAGAGCAAAGAGCATCACAGTTCACTACTTACTTGTCCAATACTGTCTTGATTATGTTAATAAAATGATCCAGATATCCAGATGCAATGCTAAGTTTTTTTCACTCACAATTAAAAGCTCACAATGTAGGTGCTTAAGTACTATCACACATCTTTCTTCCCAATGCATCTCTGTTATATCCATGGACATAAAGTAACAAAAACGGCCTGGATATAACCTCCATTCCTTTGTATGATTTATATGGCTCCATTATTAATAGCTGTGTCTGAGACACAAATTATTCATTTTAAGTAATGAAACTTTACTTAGGAAAAAGGTATTTTTTCTCACATCAATGCATAGGTTGTTTGGAGGTATTTATTTCTTTCAAATGGACAGTATATAAAAGCATTTCATAAATGCCATCATCTTTCTTTTTATCCCTTTAAGATTATTTTTATATTCTTGTTTTCATGTGTGACAATTCCATTTTTCTTTTGTTGGTCATTTTTATTGCAAATAAAAATATGTTTGGGTAAATTGTACATAAAGTTGTTTATTGCTGCTTAAATTTGCTGGAAGTTCAAGAAGAACATGCCCTGCAGAAATTCTCCTTTAAAGTGGGTGAAGACCCATCATCTGATAACAACTTTTCTGCTCTGAAAGAAGCATGATTATAGTTATGGAGAAAATACTCTGGTCTCAGTCACAAGTACTAATTCATCTCATATTAAGTGGCAAACTTTTATGACTAGGGATTGGGGTTGGTTTCTGGATGTGCATCAGAACTGCACTAACATTTAAACACTTTCTGAAGAGTACTGCTCATGGGAAGGGTTTGAGCTGGGTCACTGAAATTACCAATCACTTTTGGAAACTTCAGGCAATATCTGGACTAAATATTACAGATAATTATTTGATGACCCATTACCTTCTAAATGCTTTGTTCTTCCACTGCTGAATAATAAAATTCAACAACACCAAGTAAACAAAATTACTACCTTCAAGAGCTTTTTCCATCATATGTGATTGTTTTACCGATTGAAGTCAATGTCAAAATTATCTTAGATTTAAAGGGCACAGGATTAGGTCATTAGTGTCTCCTAATCCATTTGTCCTAAACCTCCTCGAGAGAGACAAGCACTGTAACTGTAGAAGGGAAGACATTTGTTTTAATTTTGCTTATTTGAGGTAACAAAATCTGGCACCAAATGCATTTGTGTGTCTGGGTATAATTATTCTCCTTTCAAAGAACTGCTATTTCTTTCTCGCCTCAGGACCATTAAGGTGTTAAGTACAAAGACACCACTTGATGGAAGTAGGCTCCAGACAGTCTGAGATGTGAAGAATCAGCCTTGGGGAGAGTTACCACATTGGGCTGTTGATTAAACAAATGTAACTCAGTACCATATCACCAACAGGGAGTGTGAGGGAGGAGTGGGGGCAGAGGAAAAAAAAAAAAATGAGTGGAAAGAGACTGAAAATCCTACTCATCATATTTACAAAATAGGATGTTTCTGTTTCTCGATCTTTTTTTTTTTTTTCTTTTAACCTCTCTCAAGTCTGAAATTTAATATTTCTACTGAATGTAAGCACAGATTTATTTACTACTGCAGTTCATAAAGGAGTAATTGGCAAAGTGTTAGCAAGTCAGTAAGTGTGACCATAGGTTTACAGCACTGCTACCCACACCCTACCTCCCGTTTAGTCATCAGGGACAATCGGTCATCTCATCACAGAAACAGAAGCTCAAGAAAGATGCAAGATATCTTCAAACCAAATTGACCTGGATATTAAAGTGCAAATCCATTATCGCAAAGTTCTGGAAATTCACTTGGATAATAACAACAAATGTGAATCTAGCTGTAGGCTTTGAATAATGAATTTGAAATAACCAAAAGTAAAAGGTTTTCCTTTAACCTTCTTTACCTGCTTTTCACTAATTTCATGAGCCCTTATTTTTCTATATTTTTAACAATATCTTCAGGCCAACATTTGTCAAGAGGACAGAGAAGAAAGAAAAGAAAGCCAGATGTTCAGATGCTCTGGAGTTGTAAATCAGCATAATATGAATTAGACAGACACAACTGGAGCAGTCTAATGTGACTTTGCCTACTTGAACTGGATATTTGCACTGTCCTGTGCAAATTGTTTTTTATTGTCTTTTATTTAGAGTTGTAGAGGCTTGAACATGGAAGCCAGATGTGCATAATGTCTGATACATTCCATCAATCAGCTCTGGAAAGTGTCAAACAGGCTGTATAGGTCTAAATGAAAGTGTTTGAAATGTAAGGAAAATTTAAGTTTCTCAAAGGCTCTCAGTATTAAAAACAAAATCAAATAATTTGAAAATAAAAGTTTTTTATTCAATAAAGCTGTGCTGACCAGGGCTGATATGGACATTTTGTTAAGAATAATATATAGTTTTCTCAGAAGCACAGCTGAAGAGAACACAGTCATCTGTTGTGTTGGAACTTGTCTGACATCGTGTGTATGTGAGAGAGCATGAGAGAGATACATTGCAAAGGGTGATTTTTGGCTTAAATATGGCTGTTGACTTTGAAGGGCTGGTAGTAAGCAGCTGTGTCTACTCTTTTATGGGGTACTCATAAAAGACAAAGCACATATAAGTAGAGGTCACAAAGCTACTTCCAAGACCACATTAGACATTCCATTTAAAAGTTTATAACCCTGAGAAAATATATGATTTTGCCATGATTAAACTTGGTTGTACAGATGTCATACCCATAGTTCCTGTCTGAAAATATTTGAATGCACCTATCCATCTAGAATAATTTCATCAGGCCCCAAATACTGAAAGAATTTGTATTCATGGGGTATGGGTATTTTTTGCAGGATTTGTCTCTAAATCAAGGAAGTTCTTTTGATTCTTTTGATTTCAGGGGAAATTATACTATAGGAATCAATACAATAAATTTTGAAGTCACATTCAGAGAAATTAACACCTTTCTGGTTGTTCTTCATTTTATTGTTTATTGTATATTTTATTGTTTATTGTAGATCTTCAATTTGTCATTAATTGTTGTACCAGTAGTTATACCAGATACCATTTAAACTAATTTTGTACATTATATTGAGATACAATCATATCTCATTAGCTACAGCAATTCCCACATTTACATCATCAGATTATAGGTTTTTTCATGCCAGAAACATTCCTAGAAGGAAGCAAATAAGAAAATAGCCCAGGCATAGCCAGGAGCCTGTGAAAAATATCAATTGTGAGAATCGAAATAGCACATAGATCACGCAATGTCAGCATTCAATCACTGCCTTTCTAATTGATCCCAATGAGCCTCCAAAACAGTCTAAGGTCTTTGTACTTACAAAGTTCGCTTGCCAAAGGAAATAAAATGGGAATTTGTGGGAAAAGTATGGAATGGAAGAGAATGAGATCAGGATGAAAGAAGAAAGAAAACAAAAACTAAGACTGGGGGAGAGCTCTCGCACAGAAGCCAGAAATGTTGGTTCTCACTGTGATTGGCAGCAATAGATACTTTTGGCCTCAACCAACAACTGCTTGTTCTTTGTAACAGCAAGTCTGGAATAAGGAAAACAATAAATATTTTATTTATGAAATTTTATTTTCATTGATTCCTCAGGAAATCGGCTCTACAAAGTTTCCACGGGTTCATGGATGAAAATACTTATCGGTAGTTTTTCATCAAGTAAAAGTCATATTTTCTCCTTAGCACTTCACATCATTAAATCATCAGCCCATCATTACAAGGACAATGTGATGTGCTGAATGATGGAATACAGGCAGGGATCCCACGAACAAGAAGTGTATTCTCAACAGGCTGCTGGGCGAGCCAGTGAAGCAAAGACTGGCAGCATACCTGTCCTGCTGAAAGCTGATTGATAACAAGAGTAGATTATTTATAGCAAGCTTTGTGATATGACTTTTTATAGAACATTATGCATGAGAGTATGAACTCAGCTCATTATTTTTTCTCATCCTGAACCAGGACTCCACATCTGAAATGCTATTGTTAGTGCAGATAAAGAGACGATTCTAAAGAAGTAGCATCCTCTTACAAACTTGTTTCTCCCTCTGCAGGCAAGATCTTATTCCTCTTGACTTCTGAAGTCATCACTGACCAATATGATATTTTAAAATAGATAAGAACACACAGCTCTGCCAAACCAGCAAAAAAGAATGTGGTTTGACTGAGCATAAATACAAAAGCTGCTGTGTTAGCTGACATGATGGAGACATAGGGGTTGTATGAAAGGTGAATTTCTATAGCCTACGCTAAACAAACAAACAAAACAAACAAGCAAACAAAAAAAGATATTTAGGTAGTCTGACAACGTTAGGAAAGAGTGGATAACAGGTTATTCCATTTTTCTCTAATTGCTAAGATGATCTCCTGAGCTCTGTGTGAAAATACATGAAGAGATTGCTGGACCACACTGTTAAATAGCTATGACGGTTTTTCTCACAAGCTAGGCAGAAGTGAATTGGAAAAGGCCTTAAGTACCAAGGACCTGGCCAAACATGTCTGGCTAGCAGAGAGAGGAAGAAATAATACCCTTCACAAATAAATAACTGGCCCCAACCTTCTAGCTGTAACTTGACTAACCTATCAAAGCCTTTCCATTATTTCCTATGAGCATAAGATAAGATCTATAATCTGTACCATGACCTATGCAAAACTTTGCTCATAAAGTCAAATTTATGAATAACTACAATAAGCAAAGCTGATTATCTTGATTCGTATTGTCATACACAGCTAGGTTGCCATTTGAAAATGTTTGAAAAATTGAAAAAAAGGTTTGAAAAATTTAGTCTAATTTTCCATTTTTATTTATTTACTTTTACTACTACTTTTATTTATTTATTTTTACTGTTAGTCAATTGCCTATCTCCAGAAAAAAAAGAAAAAAAAAAAAGAAAAAAGAAAAAAGAAAGTGAATTAGTCAAAGTGATGAAAAAAAAAAGCAAAATAAACCTTAAATAAAATCTTATGTGCTGTGTTTCCTTTCAAACAGTTTTAGACACTTTGCATTACATGAAGATGGAGTCTTTTGCAGAAAGCAGCTCTTCCATTCATCTTTGGGTGCTTTGTTACAGAGAATTTCAGATCTGCACTCCACCTAAACTTAAAAGTAAGAAAGATCTACACGTTTTCATCTATATGTGTAGGATCTTCACACTTTGTTGCTTCTATTTTTCTTTCTTTCCCCCTTTTTGGAGAAAAAATTCCTTAATTCTTTTTAAATGCTCCCCTTGAATTTCACACTTGCTTTATTCTGTTGTCTCTACAGCCCCTGGTTCATTGTAAGATTTCAAGTGTGCTGCAGTGTTGCTATCACATCACAGGGCAGCAGGTTGAAGACCTCCACTAGCACCTAGTCCTTCTAATCTCAATTCTGTACCTTCTCTTAAAGGAGGAGCATCTCAGCAAGTCACGTATAATAATTATTCCGCATAATCCATCCTAAGACTATAGTCACTGAAACTTCACAATATTTTGGAGCGGGGGAGGTAACCTGCCATTTATTTCAAGGATTAGATTTCAAAAAGCAGTGACTACATAAAAACCTCATGTAGATATCAGCCCAAATATCTACTCGGGTATGAACTCAAGAGCTCAAAACTTTATCCCATGAAAATACCAATGTTTGAGTGGATCCATAAATACACTAGTTTTCTGTGTTTGTGTGCTATGTGGATAAAGATTGCTTTTAAATAAATGGTCCTCCAAATACACTGCTATTAGACAAAGAATATTAACAAAATTTAGGGATGACATTTTTAATATTTGTATGCACGGTGAGCTTTTGTTTTGTTATTGTTTTTAATGAGACTACAAACATACTACAAACATCTTTAAAACTTCAATTAAATTCACTCTGAGGTTTATCAGAAATTCAAGTCTCAACCCCAGTGATTCTATATAAATTCCAACTGTAGTTTAATATGAAAACAGAACAACTAAAAATAACTAAATAGGATTTTAACATAACATCAGTGCAAACATTACATCTGATGCTAGATCTTCAATACAGATTATGTTGGTAATTAAAAAAATCTATAGGTCATGAGTGATGAAAATAACTGAAAGAGTTATTTTGCTAGATACATATATATTTTAAAAATGCTTTATATAGAAATCTGGATTATACATGGCACTAATTCTAGCAGCATCGCCTCATTTTTAACATCCAGTTTAGAGCTAATGTGATATAATAAGTACATATACAAATATGAATTACTATAAATAAAAAAGACATGTTAATCTTAATTTAAATAAGTAAAGCACAACAAAGTCACAGTGTTTTTCTACAAACAGCCTTCTTTTTATACTTATTTATTTATTTTGCCAATCAAAACTGGACAATTGTGATGTTTCTTCTACCACTATATTTTACAGATAATTTATTTTCCAAGTGTTAGAACTAGGCCCCTTCAAGATCTCAAATCTGATATGTGTTATCTATAGGCATTTTTCTCAAACTATAAATATCTTAAGCATGAAGTGTTCTTTTTTGTCTATTTTCTTTTTACTTTATATTTTCATCCAGAATTCTCAGAGAATCTTTCAAAGTAGTTATTCAATCACAAATGAGAAGTTATTTTAATCTTTACTGCAGATAGATATTCTTATTGGTCTCTTTCCATGCTAGCAATGTATATATACATTTATCTCGCCTATTTCCTCAGTACTCACAGAGCATACTCATTATCTTTCTGATCATTCAAGAATATCAGAATCAAGACCTGTGTCAAATGATGACAAATCACACCAAGAAAAAAGAAAAAAAGAACTTGTAAGTGTCATTGAAATAAAGGAGTAAAGCTTTCCAGACATTTTTCAATTAAAAAGTTTATATATATATATATATGTATATGTACATAGTAGCCATTTGCCAAACTTGAAACATTTCATTTCATTTGACATGTCTACATTTTGACAGACTTTCACTTACTTCCAAGTAGGATGTGGAGGGACTTGGTTTTTTTGCCTTCCCAGTGAAACAGTCAGCACTTAAGACCTTGAAAACTTGGTAACAATGATAAATTTGTCAATTGCTGAAGTTTAGAAACTTGCAATGAAATAAACAAACAAACAAACAAATAAATAAATAAATAAATAAATAAAATGCTATTCCTGAAGTGCTGGAAGATTCAGGAAATTTCCAATTCACCAGATACTGACAAAATAAAAGTAATTTTTAAAAAATCAGATCAATTCTGAAACTGAACTATACCCAAATATATTTCTTTGGCAAACAGGAAGTCTAGATTCTCACCCCGTCCTCCTCTGAGAAGAAAAGAAATTGTAAAATAGTGCTCATTTAAAGGAGTTTTGGAAATCTTAGGGTAACTTTTGGAACTGTAGCATTAGATAGAAGCTATAGAGAAATAAATAAGAAGAATAAATAAGAAGAAAGGATTAGATGAAAGTGAAGGAGTGAATTTCATTGATTTCAGCTGAAAGATGCTTCCATAGCCCTTTGAACACACTAAAAATGCAGAAGCTCTACCAGGAGAAACATTCTATTAGATTACAAAAGAAAGAAAGGCTGCAGATAGATATAAAAAATAACAATGGTGTAAATGATGAAAGACTTGAAATATAAAGACAAAAGACAGAATGAATATGAGTATGGTAACAGTAACAAGAGCATGCCCTTGTTATGAGTTCTGAGAGAGAAGACATTGAAAAGAACAAATTTCAGGAGATGATGCATTTGTACAAAAGTAGTTCACAGTGCAGTAGCAGTAAGATAAGGAAGTTTTGTATGAGAAAGGTGAAAAACAGACATAAAGAAGGAGATTTTAATTCATTTTCAAAAACCTATGACATTATGAATAACATTGGTGTGAAGTTTCAGAAACACAGCTCTGAAGTGTACTTCAAGGTGTGAAAGAACCATCTCAAAAACAGAATGCTGCTACTTATGATCAAAGAGAAACTGTGTGAGCTAATAGTATTCTTGCAAATAAGAAAGAGATTATCAGAGCTCAGACAGTCAAAATTCTGGCCCATATTTTGCATTCAGATACACTGATCTAACCAGGAAGATACAATTGCTCACCCTTCCAGGTCACTCACCCATTGTGGTAAAAACTTGTAGAATTGAATATATGTAAAATGCTTTCAAAGTTTCAAAGTACTTATCCACATCTCTCATATGTGTTCCAGTTACATTACCCACTTTAAATATTAATATTGGAAGTGAATATGAGATATAAAATGCAGGAAAATCATCTTAATTATAAGACTTCAGAAATATTTTATGAGATAGTCCCATGAACCACTGCTGAAGCATTGGCTTCTCTGTATTTAATGAGGTTGGGTTATTTTTCTGGTGTGAGATGGGATGTGTTGTCTAAGGAAAGAAAAAAATGTCTTGCATATTTTAATTTAATGGCATCAGGCTATGGAGAAAATGATAGAGAATTGGTGGCATATTAAGTTTACACCTGACACCTGAACTTCTGCTGCTCTTTGCATGTGCTCTCATGGCCTTTTCCAGTGCTGAGTTAGAGAAGTTTTACTTCATATCTTTTACCTTGCAATTGAATTTTATTAAGTATAAAGGTAATTATAGTAATTCATCTACTGGGGGATAAAGTAGCATGTCACCAAAGCTCTTTAAATTTACATTTCCATGTGATTTCAGGCACATGCCTGTAACAGAAGCAAAAATATATGAGCAAAAAGACTATGAATCTAGTCTTTATATGTTCATATTGTTGTAGTTCCATAGAAGAAATTATAGTTTGGAGACTTGTGTAACAAAGCAGAAAAACTAATGAACTTTAGACCAGACTATACTAGAATAGTTCAATTGGAAGCTACCTTCGAAGATCATAAAATCCAGCTGTCTGACCATTTCAGGGTTAACAAGAAGTTAAAGCATATTACTGCAAATACTGAGAGTATCATCCAAGTACCACTTAAATACTGACAGGCATGAAGCATCAACCAACTCTCTAGGTTTGAGCACCCTTATAGTAAAGACATTCTTCCTTACATCTAGTCTGAACTTCCCTTGGCACACTTTGTTTCATTTCCTCTCATCCCGGTACCTTCCTCTTCATTTCCACTCTTCAAGAAGCTGTAGAGAGCAACATCACCTCTCAGCCTTCTCTTGGTCTAGACAACTCAAAAGTCTTCAGACTTTCCTTTTAGAACATTCCCTCTAGGCCCCTTATTAGCTTTGTTGCCCTCTTCTGGCTGATTTCTGGTGTCTTAACATCCCTTTCAGATCGTGGAGCCCAGAACTGAACAAAGCTTTTAAGGTGAGACAATAACAGTGTTAAATACGGTGGGAGAATCACCTCTCTTAGCCATCTGGGTATCCTGTGTTTAATGTATATCAGTATTCCTTGCTAAAGATACATCCCACTCTTATATCCAGATCAATGATAAAAACATTAAACAGGACTGGCCCTAGAACTAAGCCCTGGAGAACACTATTAGTGACAGTCTGCCAGATACATATAGCTCCATTTACTACAACACTTTGAGCTCTACCACTGATCCAGTCTATCACCCAGTGTATCATGAATCTGTTTATCTTACAGATGGACAATTTATTCAGAAGAACACCATGAGGAATAGAATCAAAAGTCTTAGTAAAATCTAGAAAGACTATGTCTCCCTCCTCCTCATCCACCAACTGGGTGACCTTATCAAAGGAGGAGATAAAATCGCCAACAGAGTAATTTCCTTCAATAAAGTCATGTTGACTATTCCTGATAATAACTTTGATTTTAATATGCCTTTTAGTATTCCCAAGGACAATCTTCCCCATAATTTCTCCAGGCACTGAGGTTAAACTAACAGCTCTGTATTTTCCTTGGGTTTTCTGTTATGCTCTTGTTTGTTCATGGTTGTACTGTTGATTACCTCCCAGCCAGCAGGGACTTCCCCAAACTTCCAAGAACTCCAGAAAATTGTCGAGAGGGGTTCAGCTTCAGTGCTCTGGTATAAATCCCATCTGGCACCATGGACTTACAAAGACTGAGTTAATACAGCCATTTTCTTACAATTTTGATGATCACGGATGGAAAGTCACTACTCCTTCATCTCTGATGTGTAGACCTCCATCTGTTGCTTCTCTTTGTTGCATGATCATACACTTCAAGTACCAATCCAATATTTTCCTTTAACATCCCTGAAGTGACCTCGAAGTGATTCTTTAACCTCTTTGAAATGGCAGGATTTTTTATTTTGAAATCTGGTTGACCATTCTGGAACTATTGTTGGCTCCAACATTTTTTGTCCATTTTGTAATGTTAACCTCTCTCATTTAAAATTCTTCTAGCTAATTTCTCCTTTATTTATAGTGGGGTTTTGTTTAGGTTTTGTTTTGTTTCATTTGATGTTTTTAGTAAGGAAAAACAAGTATAAAACTGCTGTGGAAGATTAGAGAATTAAAATCCACTCACAGAAAACTAACTGAATAATAATTACATACTTTTTTTTTTTTTCCCCACTTTTTTTTTCCACTTGTATAAAACAGAAATGCAAAATCATTCAGTTTCCCTGGAAGATACTTTATTGTATATTGTAAGCATGAAATTTCTGATTATTATGTTTGGATAGGATTTTCACATGCACTTTCTATAAATTACTGCATAAAGCTTTACCCAGCAGAAGTACATAATTAATTGTATTCAACAAGCATTCAGAAAATGTATATAGGAGTTAAAGTTTGTCTAAGTGAAAAATTGATTGTTCATCCAGAAGGTTTCACTTTTTTTCTTTGTCTTCAAAGTAAAATCTCTCAGGACAGCTGATAAAAAGAACTTGGAGTGTCTAATCTTTATACTTACAAGAACTGCAAATAAGCTGCACAAGAAGCCATAACTCACAGAGGAAAAGGAAAATGGTCCAGACATTAGGTAATGAAACAGATTCTTTAAGGGAAAAAAAAAAAAAAGCAGAAAAAAAACCCCACTTTTATTTAAGTTTGTCAGGTTTACAGAATTTCAAAACACACGATGTTTTGAACATTGCACAAATTCATTTGATTTTTTTATTTTACTAAGTCTTGTAGAAATTTTGATCTAGTCTAAAAAATTGTCATGATTGCAAGTAGAATGATGTATGTTCATTAGTGTTTTTTTCATAATGTTCTGTAGTGGGGACCATTCGTTTGTCTTCTAAAGATGACAAGCCATGTTGCAGAAAGGAAGTGAAGCCTACTTCATTTCAAGCTGAGCTTTTATCCAGCATTTCAAGTCAACGTTTTCTTTACACTTCGTCTCTCTTATTCAAAGCATTGACTTTGAATGCAAATGTGCTTTCAGTCACCAGAAGCATTTATTTTCTGAAATCCACTGAATTCATTTTCAATTGAGCACAGTATCAGCTTAGGTCCAGTCTTTCAGGGGATTCTCTCAGACTCTGTGACAAACATCTAAATTTTAGATATTCATCTCTGGAAATGGGACTCCTAATCTCCAGTGGAGACCTCAGCTCCTTATATACAGAAGTGTTCTCTGCTTAGATTCACAATCAATTACGCAGTTAACAACACCCAACAGTCAACATTGAAAGGAAGACATTGCCTGGAAGTCAGTACTATTCTCATCTTGATGGCTCAGATGAGAACCATCATTCCATAGGATGTTTTTTACACAGATGACTGTCTCAGATCATAATCAGGTCTGACACCTCCTCTTTCTGTGATAGGCTACTGATCTGAATTGTCATTCTGGAGAAGATGGCAAAGATCTAGTTTTTTCCATAGACTTCAACCTCTCTTCCTACATGAGTATTTTAGTCAAACATAGTAAGATCATACTGGGACAGTACATCCTTCTTGACATTCTAAAAACATCATCTAGAGCACTCAAGAAATTTTATCAAATTAGAAATAAGTAATAAAACATTCACTGATTAACTTCCTGTAAAAGACCAGTTGCTGGAAGTAGATCCATCATTCTTTGTTTTCATTTCTATGCAAGGAAACAAACAAACAAACAGAAAAAGAGCGTAGCCAATGAAGGTACTTTATTTTTATATATCCAAGTATATATGCCTTAAATTTGAACATTTATATTCAGGATTGGTTCCAATGCCCTGTAAATATGATACTATTATTGATTGTCTGTCAAGATCCAAATTCATACCTTTTATGAGTTTCAATGTCATAAAAAACAAATTCAGAAAATTTGCAGTATTTATCTTTCTAAAACAAAGCATTCTCTTTTTTCTGTACAGTTTGGGAAGGTATACTAGTTAAGGTTTCATTTTGCTTACATCCGTAGTATGAATTTGCTGGCATACTGAAGGCTCATCTCAAATATTTAACTCCTAGTCAAATATATCCTGCTATGAAAGCCTTTGATATGCTAATACAGCAATGTAAATTTCAGACTTGAATTCAGATTAATGTACAGTAATTACACACAAACACAGGTGAAGCTCTTTGAGTTTTACTGCCCCTATTTACAGATCAAAGACAGAGCTCAACCTTGACATCAAAGACGTGATTTAACCTTTTGAATTTTATCACAAAGAACAAACCTGAGTTACAATTAAAATCATTTTTAATTGTCAATTAAAAAATACAAACAAACACCTCACATTCAAGTCGTCAAAGGCACTTCTGCTCTGCAGAAGAGTTCAAGATGAAGCATTGTATGTGAACTATGGAGGTTTAAGGCTATTAAATAGAATAATTACATTCTGTTCTGCAAGTAGAAAAACACAGATTTTTAGTAGAGCTTACCAAAATCGCTGCTGCGAGTGTGGAGCTGAATTTACAGACTTGTATCATCAAGAGTATCCCACCAAACAAACCTGAGGATATAAAAGGTACTAATTTCAGAGAAAATAACATTCTGTTCTAATGCTGCCATAACCCTTTCTATAATTTCTTATTTTATGGGATGATCTTAAGCAGTTTTATAGATACATGTCAATATACTAAAGAGTATTTTCATATAAATCAGTTGAGATTACTGAGTGCAAACATAAGATCAGAGATTAGTTTCAATTTTCAGTTTAATAAGTAGTTTAAGAACAGTCTTCAGTTAACCTATCTTCAGTACTGGCTAAGTAGTCGAAAGAAGCAGCCTTTTATTTTTCTCCATAAATACTTCATTTAAAATGTTCAGCACTTATGTTGCACACAGTCACACACCAACAACATATTGTTTCTATTCCTCAGTCAGGTCTCAAAGGTTTTAAAAAGAAAATTAATGAATTGTCAGTAAAAAATCACTCATTTGCAGCAGGCTTTAAATACATTTGAATAAATACTTGGAAAATAAAAATCAAAATTAAAAATATTTTACCTTAATCATGAACAGCACATAATACTACAATGGAAGTACTGCTCTCTTACATGTCATTCTAGTTTTAAATACAGTACAATTTATTGTACATTCAGTGTGTTGGTGCTTTTATTCAATCAGTATGAATTCTTGCAGACTCATTCCTCCTGGCATGGGGCTTGGTACACTGTCAGTCATATTTTCCATCTCATATATACACATCAAGTCGCATGACTGGGTTGCAGACATCTGTCCAGAGACAACTGTGTTTTCCTGCAACATCTCAGGTTGGACATTAGGAAGAATTTATTCTCAGAAATAGTGGCTAGGCATTGCAACAAGCTGTCCAGAGAGGTGGTGTAGTTAGTGTTCTTGGAAGTGTTTAAGTAAGGGGTAGGTATAGTACTTAGCAATGTGGTTTAAGGGGCAACATCAACAATAAGTGGACTGTTGTACTAGATTATTTTAGAGGTCCTCGTCAGCTTTAATGCTTCTATGATTCTATGTATGTTCTGTGATCTATGGACTTTGACCTTTCCCATCCTAATCACACATAAAATATTCTGCAAGTGATCACTATGATCACTGTGATCAGTGCAACCCCCTTTCTCTGCCCTGACATAGATTTGCTCTAGTCATGCCTTTTAAGTAGGCTGAAAGAAAGATTATTATTCTTATCCAGTTTCTTTGATGAAGTGAGCTCCTTTGCATGACTATAAGTTCCTGTTTCCTACCATAGCAAACACAAGTTGTTTTCATTCTATTCAAAGCTTCTCATCTTATAGTCCATTTTCTGTTGTTCCTCAGGTGATAATGCAGTCAGTTTCCAGCACAGACCGGCAGGTGAAGTCTGTCTCTATCATTTGTTATGTGTGTCTTTGTCCTTTTACCCTCTTACATTTTTCTACATCTTTGCTGCAACTTCCCCCTGATGCCCAGAAAATCTTTCAAAAAATAATGATATATAACTCCACATGGTATAAAAACATTTGCACTGTTTTTATGCATGTTGCTCTGTCTCTGTGCACCCATGTGTTTTCTCCTGCTTCACACTGTGAAATTTCTTGATCTTTTTCTTTGTAGCAAGGTGCTTCACAGGAAGGAAACACAACTAGTGGCATCAGCAGGGTCCTGAAAAACAGCTAGGACACACTACCATATTACAATATTAACTATAAAGCATTGTAGTAACTAGTCATAATGTTTGGAGTTATTAGGGAGCTGTGTTCTATTTTCAAAACAAAAGGACTAATTTCTGCTTCCATAGCAGTTAGTGGCTTTAGATACTGTATGATAGAGTGCTTTGCTTCATCTGAGTCATTTTCTTTCCCTGCTTTGGGAATATTTCAGTCCTAATATGAGCATTTCTTCACAGCCTCATTGCTTTGCAAAAGCTGTCACTGGTTGCCAAGCAAATAGTTTTTAAATCTTTCTTTTCCAAGACAAAAATTTGTTTATTCCACCCAAGAAAAGTATAGTAAATAACATCCCAAGCTATCCAGGCAAGGCAACATTTTTACCTTTCTCATTCAGCATGGAGCAAGAAAGCTATTACATATCTCCATTCAGCTTGTGTCGAAGATATTGGTATTGCTATATTAGATGCCAAACATTATTTGTTGCTTTGACATGCAGAGTACTAACATTGGTTATGCTCTTAGTTTGTTCTAAAAGAACCATATTATCCTCTATGCACTTTTCTAGGGAGATTTGTACAGTAATAACAACTGTCATAGTCCTCATTTCTGACTACAGTCAATATCTGTGTACAGAAATACTGCAACTTAAATTTGGCAAGTCAGAAAAGATACCAAGATTATTTAGGTTTATATTTTGTAATGAAAATAATTCTTCATTAATGAAAAACTTGCTAGATGAAATACCTTCTTCTATTCAAAAGAAAGATCTTGACTTTTAAAAAACTTCAATAGGATCTTTAGGTACTCAGTCACACACATCTTATGCAGAGAGTCTTAAGCTTCAAAACTATCATTTCTTATGACCTATGAGAATTTTTGTACAATGTCTTTGCAAAAAGCAACTAGTAGGTCTAAAATAAAGTTTATTTATGAATTATAGGATAAGCTTTACATATCATCACAAAGCCCTCTTCTGACATAAGGACATCAAGACAACACTGAAAAATTGGTACCAAAACAGTGAAAACCTATGTACAATATCAATAGGAATTCACCACTGACAAATATAGGAGATCAATCAAACCTCTTGCCTATGCAGACCACTCATGACCTGGTCACTCATATCTGAAAGAAGCCCATTTTACCTTCACTATATGCTTGGTGTGTTTCCTGGAGAGTGGAATGATTAACATTGGTAATTCCAGTGCTCCCTAAGGTCAGAGCTCAACATAAAAAATATCAGTCCCCCATTTCAATTTGAGTTCTTAGAACATGCAAGAATATTTGCTGAAAGGACAGGGTTTGGTTAGCACTCTGCAGCAAACTATGGCAGTGCAAAAATTTGATACAGGATGAGCTGAAAACCTGTGAGACATTTAGACTAGCTGTATGGGCTACTCAGATACCATAGAAGCCCTCTGAGATGCTATTTAAAACTAATAACAATAATAAAATTCAACATAACAATAAAAAAATTCAAAAAGTCTTCTTTCCAAAGAGGAACACAGTTACTGGAACTAGAAATAATTATTCAGTTGTAGTGGTTAACAGGCAATGGAAGAAAATATATGTCAATAGGCACAGAGTACTGGGAAAATCTTTTTCCTTAAAGTTGGGATTTTCTGCAGAAGAAATGCCAAGGACTCCTTTGTGATAGGTTTTACAATTATTTCTGTCTAGGAAGTGGTGTAGCACTTGATCAATCTGAATAGGAAACTATCCACTGTGTTAAGGGAGATCAAGCCATGAAAACAAGTACGTGTCTGACTGTTTTTAGCACAATTCTTTTTTGATTCATTTATTTTTAATGTAAAACATGCATGTTATTAATGTCAATTTTCTGATCCAGCTGATTTGAAATGTTGATGTTATCAGGATCGTGCTAATAAAAACAACTTATTAGTAGTGCATACTTGTGAAAAGTAACCTACTTTGACAGGTGTATCATAAGAACATATCAGATTTTCCACAAAGGCTTCTAAAATACAGAGCTCATTCCCTATGAGATTGCAGAAGAATATGGTCATTTGAGAACAGCATTTATAATAAAGCTGAGTTTGTTTGTTTCTTTTGTTGAAATCTTCTAAAAAAAGAAGACAACAAATCCAATCTGATTTAAAATAAAAAGTAAAAATCTAATGAGTTTGCATGAAAAATCTCTTCAAAGATACAGGATTACAGGTCATGTATCAACTTTGCTTTCAGGTTTTAGGTTACAGTGTCTGTGATTTTTATTTGCCGAATGCAGGTTGCATAAAATGTAAAACTTACCAACAAGAAGAACCAACCGTAGTTACAAAAATGGTATCACCCCACCAATCATGTAAAGTGTCTCCATCACAACATACAATAACTCTACTGAACCAGAAAGGAGACTGCTAGTTATCTCTACAAAAATGGCTGCACACAAGTAAGTTTGACAATGTAAAGTGAATCCTGAGAGCATGCTATGTTAGACCATATATGAAATCAGCCAGCTTAGAGTCAATAGAAACATAGCTCTGGTAACAATCCAAATCCTAAATCAATTGCTCAGTGATTAATATCACTTAACATATGTCCCTCTTCACTCCTAGATGAATGTGAACCAGGTTACCTTTCTACTTCTGTTTATAGGACAGTTCTACTAACAGCTGTAGCACGTAGGTTAACAACATGTTACCCTGTTCACTCCTAATCCATCTCCACCATTTTTTGATGGCTCTAGGAAAACACCTTTTAACTCACCTGTGAACTAATCTGTGTTTTGAAATTGAAGGGAGGAAGAAGATTTAGGTTGGATATCAGGGGGAAGTTCTTTACCATGAGAGTGGTGAGGTGGTGGAACAGGCTTCCCAGAAAGGTTGTGGATGCCCTGTTCCTGGAAGTGTTCAAGGCCAGGTTGGATGGGGCCCTGGGCAGGATGGTCTAGTATTAATTGAGGAGGTTGGTGGCCCTGCCTATGGCGGGGAAGGGGTGGGAGGTTGGGGGGGGGGCTGGAAATTCATGATCCTTGAGGTCCCTTCTAACCCAAGAAATTCTATGATTCTATGATTCCATGATTCTGTAATTCTACATTCAATACATCCTACAAAAACACTTTGACCAAAGCAAATGCAATGTCATTTGACTTAAGCTAGGAGATTCAATTGGTATGATGTAAGATGTATAATGTTAATCAGGTGTCCATGTTGCTATCATGCATGGCTCTCTGGGAGATTAAGCACTTATGCCTATGAAATGCAGAAGACTGGATTCAGTCCAACATCTCTCAGCAGAGCAGTGAGAAGACAGAACAAAGAATCTTTCTGAATCTTTACACATATAGGTTCTGGTGAAGTTTAACACATTTAAAACAAAGAAACAAACATAGAGCAATAACAACAACAACAATAATAAACAGAAAAATAAATGGAAGAAAAGACACCTCACTACATTTCCTAGTATGCTTCTAGTTTCTCATGTAACTCTTCAGCAGTTTCAACCTCTTTTTTTTAGAATTTCACCTCAGTTTTAATCTGTAAAAATAGCACTAAATCATTTTCTTCACTGGGGGATGTTGACACTTCTAAAGCAGACAGAAAGCATTAAAATACTTAGATAAAAGTGGCAGAGACATGCAAATTACTCTTAGCAGAATAGTTTCCCTTTTTGGCTCCCTTCTTGTCTTTGCTTCTGCCATTGTTTTCTGTTTTCTTCACCAGAATGAAACTATGCAGCATATGAAATCTTCCCTCACAGGTTGCATCTTGTGAATATGGAGTGCTTGATTTGTTTGTTTATTCACTTGGGCAGAATGCTTTTGATGGAAATCAAGTCCAGGCTTTTCCTCCTTGACATGGTGGCTCTGCAGTGCATTTTTTAGTGTCTTTGTCATGCAAGAAACGTGGACTTGAAAAGAGCTGCCATTGGTCTGATTGAATTGTCTGCAATGGAGTTAAAATGTGTCCTGAGCTGATTAGGCCAGCCAGTGTCAATGACAGAGTAAGAGCAAAAGATTTAGCATAAGAGAAATTGCAAGGTTTATCTAGGAGAAGTGGAGTGCTCAGCATTATTTGCTTTTAGGCAACAAATATTTTGCTGTAAGACTGCTGAGCACATCATACATTTACTGTTGTACTATGCTGGGGCATGCACATGTATTTTTCATGCTGCATGCTCTGACTTACTTGCAGTGTTTGTAATAACCTGAACTTTCAGGCTAGATTGAAACAAAGCCACAAGATTGACAGTGAGAAAGCCCATCAAAAGAATAGCTCATGGAGCAATTCCGGAATAGGTTCTGTCCTCACAGAGGTCACCAGTGTCAAATGACAAACCCTCAGAGCATCACTTGGGCACGACATACTAAGACACTATAACAGCAAAGAAAACCATATTTGTGCTATAATGCAATTGTAGCTAAGACAGATGTCCCTGAGTCTGCAGAATTTGCTCAAAACTATAATTCTTAGCAGAAGGCAGACACAACGAGCATTATCACTGTCCAACTTCAGATTTCAATAGTCAAAGTCCTCTGTGTCTTTTGAACCATGCTCTGGAGGACAATACTGTCGACTCTAGAGAGACTGTAGAATCCTAGAATCACAGAACATTTTGGGTTGGGAAAGACTTTAAAGCCCATCCTGTTCCAACTTCCCTTCTGTGGGCTGGTTGTCACCCATCAGATCAGACTGCCCAGGACTCCATACAGCCATGGGGCATCCACAGCTTCTCTGAGATCATGGGATATTTTTGGAAACATTTTGCTAGGATGGAAATTTTTAATGGCTTTGGTATCCAGAAACTGAATATCAGTAATGTACCTCAAAAATATATGTTTTTAATATCTCATAGTTAAGACAACCATTGGCAGTTCCCCTTCCACTGCAGGAACAGGAAACAAAAGATGTGTGGGACAGCACACTGTCACAGCCACAAAACAACCAACACTGGGGCAATGACATCTTTAGGCCACCCAGCATGCTGGTTTCTCTTCTCTTTATTACCTCCTTCCTGAGTCTTTTTTACACATGGATGCAAAGGAAATTCCATTTCCTCAAGACAGACAAGGAAGGTGGCTGAATGCATCACTTATCTACCAATGAGAAAGAGTGTTGAAAGTGTTAGTCATGAAGCTTGTTGCTGCAGTTTGGTGCCAATTGCCAGTAAATGACAGAGGCATGGACACTTACAGTCACTCCTTGCAGCTGTGAGAATTCTACTTGTGGTCTGTGACCACCCAATATCATTTTATGATATTGTAGGAAAGAAAGAGGGCAGAGAGTCATAAAGATGAGATGGCTGTGATGGAGAAAAAAAACACATTTCCAGGTGTAAGAACACTGTCAACTCAGATTTCTTCAGCCCTTGCTCTCATTTTGTCTTAAGAAACACTCCACTGTACATAGAATAATAAAATCATAGTATGGCTTAGGTTGGAAGGGACCTAAAAGGTCATTGAGCTCCAAGCTCCTGCTGTGAACAGGGTTGCCCAGGTTGTAAATGTGGTACACTGAAGCTGGAAGATGCTTTTGATCAATAATCATGTACTTTTTTCCATTAAGTAGTGACCTCCTCTGTCATAGGTTGTATTATTTGTTGTTATTGCAAAAATAATCTGAAAGGTAACACACATCTCTTCCTTTAATCATACACCATTTCTTGTTCTTATTTTTTTCAGGACTCAAATTTCGTAATACTTAGGGAAGAAAAAAATGATATTTCAGACCAAATCTGATAGAAACATGAATTCCTTCTTAGTACCATTTTATTACTGCAAGGATTGAAAAGAATAGTGTTTTCGATCCTGCCTTTATCTTGTGACACAATCTAGGTTGTGCTTTTAGTGCTGGATTGTCAGCTCAAAGTTTTGCATCCTCTAGTGTAGGACAGGTCTACCTGGAGTAGCTGTTGCTTCTTGTTTGCATATCGTTTTCAGTACCGTGAGGCACTGCCTCTTTCTGCTTAGGTGCGACACACTGAGCAGGGTGGAATACTTATCAAAATCACTTCAAAAGGATGTACAGATTTGACCTATTTAGAAAATTAATATATCTGTGTTCAAAAACGTTTGCGGGAACACATGAACACAACCTATCTTATCACAACATTCATGGCTTTTAGTACAAACAGAACATGTAATTTCTAATTACAACATTCACAATTAATGTTACGTGCAACTGTGACTTATTTTTAATACTACTGCATTGAAACACAGCAAAGAAGACAGCATGCTTTACTTCTGCATGCACTGAATGAAAAGACTACAACTGGCAGACAGGCTGAACACTGAATTTCATTATTTACAGTGTAAATTTATAATGTCCTGCATAGTTTACAGTCTATGTGGACAGGACAGACCAAGGATAGGAGAATAACTGTCACAGAAAGGTGAAATATGTTGTGAAAAGTGATGTGTAAGGTGAGTGATTAAGCCAGAAATAGAACTCAAATGATGATTTGCTTGAAGAAAGGCACTGACAGAGCCTATAAGTCCTGCTTCTTCCAGTTCCTTTTAGTTCCATACAGCAACATCCAATAACATCCTCCCTTCACCCCAAATTCAAATGAAAATCTTACGCACCCCAAAATTAGTCTGCTGTTATTTGTATATTATGCCCGACATGTAAGCCCACATCAGCATCTTTCTTTGAGAGTTGCAGAGTTTGGAAAGATCATCAAGTCCAACTCTCCTGCCAAAGCTGGCATTCTATAGTAGGTTGCACAGGTGAACAGACGGGTCTTGAATAATCTCCGTAGAGGGAGACTCCACAATCTCTCTGGGCCACCTGTTTCATTGCTCTCTAAGCATTATCATAAAGTTCTTCCACATCTTTGTATGGAGCTTCCAATATTCAACTTTTAGGCCATTATTCCTTGTCTCATATCTTCATTTCCGTAATATGGGCTATAAAGTACGTGTTGATCCATTTCCCTAAGAGCCTGAATGAATTTATTAAGGATGATACTTGCATCAGAGTGTTTTATTAAGACATTAGGTTTGCTCCCCAGTACCTGACCTACCTTGTGAAAACTGCATGGCACTGCCACTACACAGCACATATCCTAAATAACAACAATGAAATGTGCTGGAAATTAAGAGTGACAGAATAATTTAGTAGCAATGTGGGATGTGATTAACTGTAATGAAATGACACTGACTAAAATGAAATTCTGAATTGAATGATTTTCTAATAACAGAAAGAATATTTGAATGCAGAGCAAATCCTTCATACGAAATGCTTTACTTTTTGAACTATTTCCATGTAATCACCCAAGTGGAAGCTGGGGCAAGAACAGAAGTTGCAGAAAATAAGTGTTTGGTAGTGTGAACATAGCTGGTATGTACCATGGTGAGTATGAATGTCTTTAAAAAATTGTTTTAACAAGTAACTAATGTGTTTAAAAATGTGGTGCCTTTTCATTTTACAGCCACACCATTTATAAACGTCGTGGCAATGTCCACTTAATGAGGCTGAATGGGGAAAAAAATGAGAACTGACAAATGCAGCAAACTAAAACTGCTCAGATAGATAGATTCCAAGAAGCACTACCTACTTCTATTTTCAAATATGAGCCCTCAATAATCATGGGTGCAAAGCAACAAAAATGAATGGGGTGGTGATCGGCAAAAATGAGGAGTATCCAGTGCCTCTTATGGCTGACGATGTAAGATTTTAAAGAGATATGACTAGTTAGTTTCATTCCAAGACCAAAAGTAAATGAAGGAAATTGAAACTCCAACTTCTAGATTTAAATTTGGAAACATTAGAGATGCTTCATTAATTGACAGGTTGGGCTGTAGGATGTCTGACCTTACATGACTGGAGAGACAGCTGAGAGAAAGATTTCACCCTGGAGAAATGCATCTTAGGAGTAAGGACAGCAAAGCTGCTTGGGGAAAGGCTCCAAATGATGTCAATCACTAGTTCAGAACAAATACGGTCAAGCAAAAGGTCGGAGACAAAGTAATAAGCAGAAGAAGCCTGTCAGAGGACAGAAACTAATGCCCAGCTTATTTCTAATGGAATGCAATGCAGAGAGAGAACGAAAATGCCTGGTTGGAAGGGAGCCATGTGGAGGGAACAGACCACAGCAACCTGGCCAAAGGAAGCAGAATATGTCACAGTTCAAAATGAAAAATACCTGTGGAAGAGAAGGATGTCATCAGTGTGTGATAGGGTGCTGTGGTGTATGAGATGAGTGGCAAGTTTACTCAGGCTAAGAATAAAAATGAGAGCAACATCAGAGATAGAAGTACAGAAATATCACTTGGGAGAAATAGCACTTGGAAAATAGTTTTTAATAGTTGGGAAATAGTTGGGAAATAGTTTTTAATTATCTAATGAAAGCTTTCAGGGGAACAAGTCCCCCTCTATTCAGCTCTTGTGAGGTCCCTACTGCATCCAGTCCTGGGACCCCCAGACCCAGAAAGACATGGAGCTCTTGGAGCATGTCCAGAGGAGGACCACTAAGATGATCAGAGGGCTGGAGCACCTCTCCTACGAGGAAAGGTTGAGGGAACTGGGCTTGTTTAGCTTGGAGAAGAGAAAGCTCTGGGGAGATCTCATTGCGGCCTCCCAGTACTTGAAGGGAGCATATAAACAGGAGAGGGAATGGCTCTTTACAGGGGTGGATAGTGATAGGACAAGAGGGATGATGGTTTTAAACTGAGACAGGGGAGTTTTAGGTTAGAAATTAGGAGGAAGTTTTTCACACAGAGGGTGATGATGTACTGGAACAGGTTGCCTGCAGTGTTTAAGGCACGGACTCAGATGTGAATGATCCAAATTGTTTATTACAAGTTCTCACATCCCTTATATACGTTCACAAGTTTTTGTTTTCTAACTTTCCCATCCGCCCTTACAACTTTCCCAACCACCTTTACATGTCAACAAAGCATTCTACAAAACACTTTTCAACTGTCCATGCAGGCACATATCCAATCAGAGTTTGAGTCCTTTCTTCACCTTCCAGAGGTGTCCTTGGTTCTCATGCTGTTTATCTTGCTCCACAGCTGCTGCTCTGAACAGCTTTTCTTGTATTCCCACAGTTCCCCAAGGAGGTTGTGTATGCTCCATCCTTGGAGGCATTCAAGGCCTAAAGATCATTGCCTCCAACCACCGGCTCCACACAAGACCACCCAAAATCTAAACCCTATTTCTGAGAGCATTGTCCTGACAATTCTTTAACACTGGAAGCTCAAGATGGTGCCCACTGCCCTGTGCAGGCTGTTCTATGCCCACTGCCCTCTGGTGCAGACCCTTTCCCTCACCGCCATCTGCCCCTCCCCTGACAGCTCCATGCCCTTCCCTTGGCTCTGTCGATGCCACAGAGAGCAGAGCTCAGTGCTGCCCTTCCACTCCCTGTGAGGAGATGCAGCATCCATGAAACCTCCCTTCAGCTCCTCTCCTCTGGGCTGAGCACACCAGGGGAACTCATCTGCTCTTCATACTGCCCTCCAGACCCTTCACCATCTTTTTAGCCCTTTTTAGCTGACTTTGGCATATTGAGGCTGATCTGATCGATTTTGAAATCTTAATGACCATTGAAAGTTGCTGAATTTGTGAGAACAGTGCTAAACCAAAAACTTTTTTCTCTAGAAAGCTAGAAAAGAAGTGTTAGAATGAGTCTGAAGACGAGGGAGAATGTAGGAGGAGGTTTAGCAGAAGAGAAAAGAAAAGAAAAGAAAAGAAAAGAAAAGAAAAGAAAAGAAAAGAAAAGAAAAGAAAAGAAAAGAAAAGAAAAGAAAAGAAAAGAAAAGAAAAGAAAAGAAAAGAAAAGAAAAGAAAAGAAAAGAAAAGAAAAGAAAAGAAAAGCACAGAAAAGAAAAGCACAGAAAATTGGAAAAAATAATTAAAAGTAAAAAATAAAATCAAATGTGATTATGAAATTTAATGTACTTTCTTTAGACATAAAACATACTTAGAGGGGCACATGGATCTTCATCTGCTATAGATTGCCTTTATTAAACTGAAGAAGCAAACCAATGCTATTGTCAAGTAGAAACTGCAAAAAGAGAGAAAGAACAAAGAAGGATGAAAGTATTTAATGATGAAACAGGTTTAGCTTAAACCTAAAAATGTCAGTACTCTGTGTTAATTAAATCTTTAAAAGTAATTTGTTTTTAAAGACAATATTAATTAGAGAGTCCTCGTGAAAGAAGACACAAAGAGTCGTACCTCAAATGATAGAGATTTTCATTTTACAGCTGATTCTCAGATCTTACTGACACAATGAAACTCAAGGAAAAACATTCTCAAAAAAACAGATTCACTCAGCAGATATAATTGTAAACAGGGCCACAGTATCTCAAAGCATATACACAAAATTGGAGCAGAGGGAGAATGGGAAACATGGAAAAAGGAACTGCCACCAAACTCCTTCATGTCCATCAATCTGACTTTCAAGAAGTTAGGATTCAGGATCAGGATTGTTCACTTGCCACAGGCAATGCCAACATAACTGCTGCTGTGTGATCCTCTCTACAACAATTGCATTTTGAACTTTCTCTTATTGTTGTTTTTACATTTTCCTATTTTGCCTTGCATAAATAGTTCTATCTGGAAGCTTACTCAGTCACAAGATCCTTCCCACTAATACATAATAATACTATTTGCTGCCTTGTATTTTTTTCCTACACAAGATTTTTTGGCTACATGTGGTGATATCCTAGACTTACTGCATTAGTAAATATCATCGCATGGAACATCACCACGTTTGCTTGTCCACAGACTTTACTATGTCTGACACCTTGAGTGGAATAGCTGTTGTAGGTGAGAGTTTTTACCATCTTTGCCTTTTAGGAATACTTCACAAACCTCTTGGGCATTTTGGTCCATCTACTACAAGAGGACACTGTTAGTATAAATTATTTTATGAAAACAGGTTTTAATCAAGCAATATTTCCCCACAACATTTCATGTAAAAACAACACCAAATTTCTGATTTATTTCAACCTATATTGTTTCCCTTCTATTGACTGAATGGCTGGTTGGTTGATGCAGATAAATTTTGAAGAAACTTGTTATTTGTCCTCTTTTTCCTCTTTAGGTTTTTTTCAGGTTGTTATAAACTACTTAATGATATTACTACTACTTACAACAGAGCAGAGTCTTTCTTATCACTTTCAGTATATTTCACTAAATCATGTGCCATTTAGACATCTCTTCTAAACCCAGAGGGATCACAGACTCACCAAGGATGGAAAAGACCTAAAAGATCATCCAGTCCAAATGCTCACCTATTACCAATAGCTCCCAGGATGCGTATTCCGACACCATTCTTGGCAATCCATTGCAATGCTTGATCGAACAGACCTCAGATTTTATGTTAAACAAAAGTTGTCAAAAATCTTGGGAATTGTGCAGTGTTGATTCTTATGTGAAATCGGTTTTAATCAACACATTGCAGAAAATCTGTAATGATATGACTGGCAGACCTTTAATGTGGCAAAGCAGATGGGTGTCACTGAAATAAATTTTTGCTGAGGTGGAAAGTAAGATGCTTACAATTGGCTTCCTTATTTTATATATTTATTTACTGCATTTTCATATTCCTGTTGTTTCATAGCTCTAATTTCACACTTGACTCCACTGGCTTTGTGCTCTGTCTGTAACTTGAAATTTCAGTAATCTGTTTTTCTACTTCCTTGGGTACCAATAAAACCTCCATCTGTGTTAAGAAATTAATATTGATGTGCAGATTGAGTATAAAAATGTACCTAGACCAGCTTCAAACAAGTCCTGGTGATTTCATTAAATCTTTTTAATAGCCGCTGTCAGAGGGAACTCTGTGTTCTCAGTGAAAATGAGTCACTGTATTTCTTCCAAATCATTATTTGCTAGTTTTGTTGTTGCTGCTGTTGTTGTTTTTAAAGCAAAACAGCCCCAAATTAAAATAATAGACAATTAGTTTGCCTACAGTCAAATTAATTAACATTTATCATCTAAGATCCCTTATGGGACATGCAGCTCATGTAGCATGTCTTACTTTAAAACAAGAAATTCCACTTTGTATGTTACTTTTAACAATTGTCCTATTACAAGAGATTTGTACATTAACTGGTTAAATCATTGCTTTTAAACGTTTTATCTCAGAGTGGGAAAAGAATTATTCTGGTCCAAGGACATTTATGGCTCATTTTTTACCTTATTATGAATATTAACAGAACTTTGATTACAGTAACCAAACATTACAAACACAGTAACAGGGTTGGCATAAAATGCAATCTGGAAAACTCTCATGATTTATTCAGAGTGCTTTCCCTAATATGTGTGCCTGATCAGGATATAAATTCAGATTGCTTCCTTTCCATTTCAGGTTGGGAAATATGTATTATAGATTCCAGTACATAATTGAATATGTAATATTTCAAACTGCAGGTTAGGAAGGAAATTCAAAAAGTTTCCTCTGAAGTCTTCAGAATAACTTAAATGTATCATTTTTCTTGCTATGAATGGGAAAGCTCTCTCTTAGCTAGGATGGTATGCATAGCTTATGAAATGAGGCAAGGTGTGGATTTATACATACAACAGCTTCCTGAAATCACTCTTTTATCCTGGAACAAGCCATGTGGCTCTCTGTACAAAGAAAGTGTGAGGTAGCTCAGAGTCTTTAATATGAAGTAAAGTAAAGCACCTGAATTTATTCATGACAACTTGTTGGGGTTGCTATTGTCAAGTGGACAAGTAGAAACTGAATACATTTTTTATCCTTTTCTCTATATTACCTCTATTGCAGGTGTTTATTTGAATAAAGCTGAATAATGCGTAGCCCTTAATATCCATTGTGCTGAATGTATGACTACAAGAAAAACTGTCACATCTAATTTTATTCATGTGCAGGTGAGCCATCCAGTCTAAACCAGTCCTTGCATCATATAGGTGAGACCTATTATACTATCACAAAAAAAGACCACCTCTTTTAATATCTTATTTTTTCCACTGCTCACAACAGAATAATATGGATAGAGGAAACTTGTGGTAACATTTCCTCAGAATATTTTCCCAATGATTTCTGTCTCAGTGACTGATCTCCTCATATTTGCATCCTGCATGTGTTTCTCTTCCAGGACTACATCCAATATGTCAGCAAACCCACATTAACTTTTAATGTCCCAAATATCTCACAGTACAGAATTCCAATTCATGACCACCTACTGTGTGAAGAATTTAAATGTCTGTGGTTTAGAGGTCAAAGATATGTGGAGAACTGCTGAGAAAACTCTTTTCCTGGCCTGACCAGCTTAGGTCGTCCACCAGTGAAAGCCAATCCACAACTCCATCCAACATACACATAATCTTGATCTGAACTTCCCCTAGATCTCTTACATCAGTTCTGAGGCAGAAAGGAAAACAACAGAAAAGACAGAGATGAGCAGTGAGTGCATTAATACAGTGAACAACTGACCCATCTGTCTATCAAGATATTACCCATATCATCATTTTCAAAGCATGTGATACTACTGGGCTCTGATCTACACTCTCACAAAGCACATTATTGTAATATAAGCAGTAATAATGAAATTCAACAGTTTTTATGATACACACTTTGTTGTGATACTGAATTTATGTCTGTAAACGTCCATAAAAATGTTAGATAGACATAATGAAAAGCACATCCATTTTAATTAACATATATTACAAGTGGTTAGGCCATGTTTACAAGCACTTTTCTAAGTTTCAAGTAATTATGTTAGAGAAACTTCTACTTCTAAAGGCATTATTTTTATTTGTTATTCTTAGGTATACATTTAGTAAATGACTCTGCAAAGAAATTTTGCATTCACCTTTCCAGTACAGGACCTGGTTATTCCTGAGTGACCTCTGCAGAAGTATAAAAAAAATTCACAAGCGTTATTGTATTGACAGTGCATTAAATCCAAGGGCAAGCCTGAAGGTTTCATAGCTTGTAAGAGCATAAGAAATTTGCACTGTTTATATGCATGAGTGCACCTGGCTTCTCTTAGACCTCTGCAAGTTTTCCTTGTGAATTGGGATGATAGTAAGAAGCATAAAGCTGATACACAAAACCCACCAGTTCATTCATGAGTGTGCATAAATCCTCTGAAGTTAAAGTGAAGTGATTAAAGTTGATGAATCCAAGCATTACCATGAAAATCTGAAGCATATGCATACTGATAAACATGGCAGCTGTAATAAAAATGTAAGTAGAATATTGGAAAGGAAAAAGATGGAAGCACTGGAACCTTTATATATTTCTGAACAAGAATATTTCTATCCTTTTTAAAGGTTGCTCAAGGGTATATTTTAAACTGTATTTTCTGTATTTTTGAAAAGAGTGAAGAATACATGGACTGGGAGATTACTTCTCATCATTCTAAGGAAGAGATGAACCAGTAATTAGGAAAGCTGTCCACAGAGGGTGAAATTGTGGTTCAAAGGACCTATGTTATATAGTTTATAGTAAAAAGAAAGACAAGAAACTATATTTAAAAGTGTTTGTACCTTACCAGGACAAATAAAATACACACATCATCTATGTTCATCCTTATTCCATGTGAATAATATATATATATATATATATATTATCATATAGCTATATGTATATCATAGAAGTATAGATTCATACAATGTTTTAGGTTGGAAGCAACCCTAAAAATCATCAATTTCAAACACACTACCATTTCAGGGTTGCTAAATCAGATGGGTCTACACACACATGCATATATATATACATATATTCGTATCTATGTAAAGTTTTAAATTCAAACATAATTTTCTCTATGAGGTCTCATCAGTGTGAAACACTGCACAGTCTTCTGCTAACTTGAGATTGACCAGACCACAGGAAACTTGTTTTTTAATTAGACAAGAAAGAATGTTAGCCAAAAATAGACTTGGTGATTTCACTGCTACCTTTCAATATAGCAGGAGCATGTCCAAGAATAACTGGATGCCTGGAAGGAGATATTTTAACTGCTACTATTCAATAGTTGTAAACACATCCATCCCAGTACTTTTCTTTCACCATGTTATTTCCACTATAGCATTTGTTGTTTAATACAATGGAGAAGATTAAGTGCTTTGGTAGTGCTACTAGGCTTTTTTTGTCTGGACTGGTTTAGTTTATTTAAATGGTGTTTACAATCCAGGAAAGAAAACATTTAGCCCAAAAGTAAGACTTTTAGATAACACTTGTACAGGAGATTTGAGGTGGCAGGAAACAAGCCTTGATATCTATTTATTTCTGTTTATCTGGACTTTAATAGAACATACACTGCATTATTGCAATCCAGATGAAAATTCTAGGAGTCACCACAAGCCCTCAGTAATGAATCAAGGCTTGCTTTGTTCATGCTGTCAGAAAGGGTCAACATTGAATCTGAAAAGTGAGAGTTCAGATCAGCTGTTGGTTTTCTTCCCCTCTCTAAGAAACACTGGAGAAGTAAGTCAGACAAAGCAGACACCATCTCAGCATATTTTACTTCCCATTTAGCCCTGTCTTCAGTCACCTTAGTTTATATGATCAAACTTGAAATTCAAGGTAGAATTAAATTTTCCATATTTAACAAAGGCAGTGGGTAAGTTTGTCAATAGGTACATTTAGGAGCTGTCATGACAATACAAAATTATCTGTCACAAGCACTTTATTCACTTGTGTATTTGCTTAAAATGTCTTACTTAGATCTTTTTTTTTCACTAGGAGGTACAAAAGATATTACTGGCAGTCTTCAGCTCATCATCAGCGTGTCTTCAATTTCTCATTTCCAAATTTATCTTTTATGGAATTTATTCTGAGATCATACATTTTTTCTTGTTTTTAATTTAAAAAAGCAGGTAATTCTGCCTGCCTTTCATAATTGGATTATTTTAGCATCCCATCTGAGAGATTTTATTTTCCAGAGAGTAAAGTGTTTAATTTACGCGTAGCACAATTTAATTTCTTATAAATCCTTGAGGATCTTAGTGCTTTTATGAATCTCATCTAGAGTAGATATATCAATCAGTATGGCATCACTAACTAGACTGATATTTTTAAAAAATTATTAGCAGTCAGGGAAATCAAATGCTCTCTAGCTATCTTTTTAAGGGCACCCCATTTTCTATTAGGAGTATCATTAGGTTTATTAAATGGCTTCTCCAAACTTTTGATGTAAAGAATTTCCTTCATTAAGAAAGGGTTAGAGTGTCCTTTATCAGGGGAAGCACAGTATTGTAGATGATATGTTAAATATTGCATGTGATCTAACCATGTTCAATGGCTACAACTTTCCTTGGCTTAAAGTAAATCTTTTTCTATAACTCAGAAATATGAAGTTCTTAGGTAAACATTAGCAGATTGATTCATTAGTATTTCAAAGGAGTTATTTCAGCAAAAGATTGACATGTAGAAAGGGTGCCTTTACAGAAAGTGTACAGTACAGTAAACAAAATCTCATCACTAAGAAAATTTACAATAAATTTCAATAAAGATAGTTTTGACTGGCTGAGTTTCATACTGAATAGACAAGCAAAACCACTTATACAGAGGTAGCTTTTCTAAACTCTAGAAGAAAGAATATTCCTGAATTATTATTTAGAAATTTCCTTGTTTGTCTAATGAATTCTTAACATAAAAAGTATAACCATTTTCCCTGTTAAATGCAGGAAATTTGGACTAGGTGACTTTTAAGATCCCTTCCAACTCAAATGATTTCCAATTAGCATGTCGAAGTCCTTTACAGGATCTCACCCAAAATCATGATTAGCTCTGCATTGTACAGGAACATCCCACTCAGACAGAAGTGAATTAAGCTGAATTTTAAAACTCAGGAGAAATATTTGTGTTACTGAATTAGCAGTCTTCTCCTCAAGGTCATAATTCGTCAGTGAGATTTACCTCAGTATCTTTAGCAACTGGTAACGTAGATCTGTCCACTGGAGATAGTCACTCTGGGATCCTCCAGGAGAGAATCAAAATGCTATAAAAACATGATTCACTTGAACCATTTTACACATTCTTGTTTTGGTAAGTGAAAACACTTTCTAGAATTGCTTATTTTTTTCCCCCATTGACTATAAAGTAGTTCTATAAATTTTAGTTCTTGCAAGCTGAATAAACATCTAACAACAGAAGCCTACTTTGTCCTATGGGATATAAAAGAGCAGAAGCATCTCCTTTGCATTCTCATATAATGTTTGCTTGATAGTAGAACAGTTTTGCAATACTATTTGCATAAATTCATATCTCATATTCTTGCTGGTAGGCTTATAATTTGCAGAAATGAGTTAGGATATTCTCAGCAGACAACTCCAAGAAAAGACTTTATGGACATCTGTGTTCCAAATCAAAGAAAGGGAAAAAAAAGTATTACTACAACAGAAATGCTACAACAGAAATGCAAAGTATATATTTTACATTTCCAGTAACGTCACTGGAAGTGGGAAAGGAACCCTGGAAAGCCAAATTCAAAATCCTTGTGTACCTTATCTTAGTTAAATAATTATACTGGATATTTGAGCTACTTTCCATTAAATATTGAAATAAATATAATGAATAAAAGTTACAGTAGATGTAAAGTAGGAATTCAGAGTAGATGTAAGTCTTAGGCTAAGTATACGAACAATAAAGAATCTTTCTCAATATGTAATGGAAGCAGAACGAGGTAAGTATTAGCAGTACCTGGTTTTTCTAACAGAAACCAGGTACTCCCAAAGAAAGGTGTTTCTCTGTATTAAGTGATTTTTCCATTTAGTTCCTAATGTTCCCCATCAAACCATAACTTTTAAATGAATTCATTTTCACTGACTTTGATTTCTGTACGCTGAAGTTTTTGTTTTAATTTTGCTTCTCTCTGGAACACCAAATTTGCTATTCTTCCATCAGTCGACAATAAACAGCTTTGAAGCAATTGCACAACAAAGACAGACCATCGAAAGGAAGCATCTTAAATGCAAAAGTTCTGCAAAGAATGATCTCTGATAATAGAAACAAGCACTGGAGGCAATTAAAAACTGAAAGCATTTGGGAAAAAGCAAATTAACTGAGCTTCTAGAGTGAACAGACGTGATCTTTGGAGTTTAGAAATATGATTTCCCCCTTCTCACTCCCTAATGAAACACAGAGGCGGGGCACCATAGCCCAGTATTTTCCATATCTTTTGTTCTGAGCTTTATATCAAAGTTATTGAAGGGTCTTATGCACAATAATATTAATAATAGTAATAATAAAAATAAGAATAGAATAGAGCATTCTGAACACTCTTGACATGAATAGGAGTCAAAAAAAAAAAAGTACCTTTGGATCATTTTCATTAATTCAAAATGGAATCTAGTGATAAGAAAGAGTGTACAAAAGTGGAGAATGACATTAACTTAGTGAAAATATTTTCACTAGCTGCTCAACTATAATCTTCTTAACAAATGTTTTCATCAAGTGAAGTGTTTAGCTGACTCATCTTTTGCAAGCATGATAGCAAATGCTGACCTTGAGGACATATTTGAAGCCAAGGAGAAAATGGAATGGAACTGTTTAACCTGGAGGTAGAGATTGTTTCTATTCCTGCCTTCAGTCAAGCCTGAGAAATTCAGTATGTAGTACAAGGTCAGAGCAAAAGGTCATGTTAATTCTCAGACCAAAAGTTAGAAGTTGTGAAAACTAGGCGAGGTCAGGGTTATATGTTCAGTAATGTATGGCTTTGGTTGAAAGGGATATCAAAAATCATCTAGTTCCACCCTATAGCAGAGTTGGAACTAGATTATCTTTAAGGTCTTTTTCAGGTCAAGCCATTGTAAGATTCTATCATTTTGTGATTCAGTTCTATGATTTTATGATACAACCCTCTGTATGGTTCATTCTCAAAGTACCACACAACAAATTGTGTAATCCTAAAATGCTCTTCCCAGCACCCAACAATACATCTCACTACAGTCACACCCCTACACACTTTATAAAGTGCCCTTCCATTGACCCACAGAGCTGACTGTCACTTCTGGCCCACTGCTCCCATGAGAGAGACCTGGTGGGATGATATCTATGAAAGGGTTATTCGGGTTTTCCTACATGCTCTCTGTGCTCTTTCATGTGTGCGGATATGTGCCTTTCATCTAGTACCTTACAATATGTTTTTTTGCAAGGGAGAGCTAGAAGTGCATAATTTATTATCCAAACTTCTGCAGGCTTTTCCTAAATAACACATAAAATCTAAGGGCTAGATCCCAAGCTAATACAAATTAGAGCAGCTCTCCTCTGGCCTTTAATAATTTCAGCATATCATCACTTTAAATGTGCCTGTTTCATCAGCTTTGCCACATTATTAAACTTTCATTTTTTATTCCATTTTTCAGGCATTAGACATGGCTACATGGTAATATTGTCAATATATATAAAACAGTGTGAGAGTTATTTCTTCTTTACTCATTAAAAACTTTCTAAAACACTGCAATTCTACATTAATGTTAGGTTAGATACATTATATTGTAATGCAGCATCCATAAGGTTTTTTGCAGGTTTTTAAATATTTTTCCCCATTATTTCACAATAAAGAATACACTTATGTTTCATATTTCCACGAGATCACAAAAGACAGAGTAAAAGACATGCTTTTTATGAAAAGACAATAAAATGTGTCTGGAAAGCTTTAATCTTTACTATTTTATTTTTGTCATTTTTCTCTTCTTTTCCTTTTTACCTTCAATTTACCAACAGTTCAATGCATTACTTCTGAAGATGACATTTCTTTCTTCCCCAACACACAAATCTGAAGCACTAACATAAATTTATTTTTCTCCTTGTCTTGAATTCACTTGCAACTTTGCTGTCTAAGAGTTGTGCCTCCCTCACTGCTGATGATTTTGTGGTATTGCTTTGCATATGGCTTTGTTCTAACACATTAGATAAGAAAACCTGGAGTCTAAATGCCTAAGTAACAAATTTTAACTGTCCTTCAGTTAAGATGCTTCCTGAAGACTGTTCTCCATTTTGTGATTTGTAGATGTTGTGGGTTTGGTTTTTTTTTCCCCACTCCTATTACATTGCTCTCTAGAAATGCTGACAAAGGTTGGCTGCATGAGTTCACCCCATGTCAGCTTTTCATACTCTTCCAAGCTGAAATGTTTCTGTTGTCATTACCAAGAAAGATTCAACATTTGTAAATGCATACTCTACACACTATTATGCTTTCAGCAGCCAAAACACTTCTTTTGTCATGTTGTCATATTTCTCAAGCCTACTGGGAAATAACACTCTTTGTGTGTAAGACCCAACTTCACATGCGCTCAACATGGGCTGCAGTGAGAAGGGCTTCTCAGACCCCAGAACGTTCATGGCTGCTGAAAACTGACTTCGCTGGTGAACCTGCAGCATAAATACTGTGTTCAGTTTGTGGCCCCTCACCACAAGAAACAAAAAATCGAGGTGTGGAGTATGTGCAGAGAAGAGCAATGAATCTCTGAGGGGTCTAGAGCACAAGTCTTATGGGGAGTGGCCATGGAACCTAGAATTGTTCAATCAGGAGAAGAGGAGGCTCAGGGGAGATTTAATTGCTCTTTACAATTCCTTGAAAGGAGGCTGTGGCATGTTGGGGGTTGGCTTCGTCTCCCAGCTAACAGACACAGCATAAGAGTAATGGAGAGGTAGAGTAGGAGAGGTTCACTTTGGATATTAGGAGGAATTTCAACACAGGAAGAGTGGTGATGCATTGGAACAGGATACCCAGGGAGGTGGTTGAGTCACCATCCCTGGAGGTGTTCAATAAATGCGTAGATGTGGCACTGAGGGACATGGTTTAGTGAGCATGGTAGGCGTGGGTTGATGTTTGGACTAGTGATATTTTCCAACTTTAATGATTCTCTGATTCTAAGATATACATTTTATGAAATGTGGGTGAGCTGTGTAATTTCTTGAATTGGTCTTACGTGGCAAAGTTTTGGTAGTGGAGGGAAGCACAGGGTGTTACGTTTGTGCCCTCTGTGAGCAATGTCCAGGACTGCTCCACATCAAATCAGAGCAGCTCCAGCTGTTCCAACAGGGACCCACTGCCAGACAAGAGGAAGGAAATGAATAGGAGACTTTAACTTTGTAATAGATAAATAAATAAAATAAATAAAAAGGGTAACGTAAGAAGTAAGTGAAGAGAAAGGAATACTGAATACTCAGATACAGGAACACATTGTCTTTTTTGAAATAATCTTTGAAAACTGAAGAAATGGAATATGTGGACAGAAGTGTATCCCAGTTGACTCTTAGAAGTGATCTTAATATGAATGTTGTATCTATTTGTGATGTGGTAGCAGGCAAGAACATCACTGAGAATCAGTTACTGTCTGATGCTATAAATAATGCAGATAAAGTAACAAAACCGTTAGAGATGCCACAGATAGCTGCAGGCTGGCAAAGTAGACCAAGAGAATAGAACAAATGAAACTAAGAGACTTGAGCAGGAAAGCAGCAGTCACAACTGCTTCTGCATCGAGTGACTCAGAGGGAAATTCTATTCATTCTAGGAGAACTTTCACAGGAAGTTGTATAATTGGATGTTGTGTTTCCTTATCCTACTTATTTCTTACAGTCTAGCTTCCCTTCTCTTTCCTTTTTTAGAGCTGCAGACCATTTGTTAATTAATGGTAGAATTTCTATTTAACTTATGAATTTCTGAATCATATCTGAAAATAGTAAAAACTTTGGATTACTTTGTAACAAGCCAGCTGAATTCCCAAGTAAATAGTGCTTGCCATCTCTGACAGAGGTATTTGACTACTCATTTGAGTTCTTACTGTGCTACAAGGCACTCTTCATTTTCAAGGGGAGTATTGAATTATTATTTTTTTAAAGTATTTCTCTGCTCCTGAAGGAATGGAAGCATATGAGACATCAGGCATTTTCAGCTCCTTATGAAGATTCCTATACTTACATATATCTTAAGTTGGAAAATATTTGCACAAGTCTGATTTCTGTGGAAATAGGATGAAATATTTACAGGTTTTACGGAATACTGCTTTTAATTTAAGATCATTTCTTTTCATTTTCAAATGCCACAATCATGGGAGCAAAAACTATCCCCTTTGGACACCACAGACTGAAATCTTTTATCCACCCATGTACTTAGCCATTAAAAGCAGTAAATTAAAATTGGGGCAGAGTTTTACAAGAGGGAGATACTGCTTCCACTGTCACCTAACATACCATTTAAACCAACTAATTCTTGCCAATGCTCATGATATTGCCTCTGAGCAACTGATCCCCATGTCTAAATTTACAGCCTGGCACATTAACCTTAGACCTCATTTTACCTCAGAGAATCTTCTTCATTTCCTCTAGAAAGTATGGAAACCTTTTAAGGCCACTCACTCTTGTAATGTCACTTTGCTTTATGATGATGAATGCATGAAAACTGTTTATACTGTGCAGATTTAAATAGCTTTTCCAGGTGGTTTCATTGAAAACTCATGGAGATCAATGTCATTTCTTTATGAAAGCACATTAAGGCAAATTCTTGGTTGATGTTTGAATGTTTGAATGTCTGAAAGTGACTGTTTGAATGTCAAGGTTTACTGAATGTAGATCTAGTCAAGTATCCTTCATTTCTATTAATATGAAAAAATAATAATAAAAGAATGACATATAGTCATGGAATAATAGAATCACAGAATGGTTTTGGTTGCAAGGGACCTTCAGGATCATCCAGTTCCAACCCCTCTACTATAGACATGTACACCTTGCTCTACACCAGGTTGCTCAAAGACTCTAGCTAAGTATTTACAGACTAGGATTGTTTATCATCTTGAATCTGGAGCAACTGTATGACTTAGGAATTCAAACACACAAGTCTGCAATTTCCTGGCAGCTGAAACATGGCTTCCAGTTAAGGTTCTTTGGTATCATAATGTTGAACAAAGCTCTCATACGTCTAGCCTTCATACTTGATGATTAAAGCAGTGTAATACATTTTCAGTATATAATGTGATGTAAACAGAAATGCAAGTTTGGTATGAAATTATGTGACAGAAAAAATCCTGTGATGAACAAAGTGCTATATGTTTCTTAAGGTCTGAAGTGGCACATTTGCAAAGGATCAGATTGTGATCTTGTCCAGACAGTGATACAATAAATGTTTTCTTCATTATCTGAAAGGCAGAAAGTATGATGTGTTTTCTCTATTCAATTGGGAACAAACATTTTTACAAAATATTCAGTACCATCAAAAACATGCAGTGTCTAGGTTACCAAGCACAGAGATACTTAACTCACATTTATATGAAGTTGCATCCATAGTACACAGACTTTCCTAATTGCCTCCCTAAGCTCAAGATGTATGTTGCAGAAGAATATAACCTGTGAGACTACAGGAGTCAAACAGAGCATCACAGTAAGGCTGTGGTGTTTTTCCTATACATTCACTCCCCTAAATTTTAACCTTGGTGGTAGAGCATTTTAACATCTTCCAAAAAATCTCAGTATATACCTTATTTTTGGGTCTGCAGTTTGGAAGCATGCACTGAAATATGAAGATCATAGAATCATAGAGTCATAGAATCATAGAATCATAGAATCATAGAATCATAGAATCATAGAATCATAGAATCATAGAATCATAGAATCATAGAATCATAGAATCATAGAATCATAGAATGGCCTGGGTTGAAAAGGACCATAATTATCAGCTAGTTTCAACCCCCCTGCTGTGTGCAGACCAGGCTGCCAAGAGTCACATCCAGCCTGACCTTGAATGCCTCCAGGAATGGGGCATCCACAACCTACTTGGACAACATGTTCCAGTGAAGATGCCATCCCCCAGAAGGTAGAAATAATCATCTGACCTATTCAATGAAGCAGTCCCCATTTTAGAAGAAAGATTTGATTAGAAATGCTGATATTTTTCATCAAAGCAAATTCCCTTAGAAGTCAAGGGAAATTCTGCAGGTGAAGAACTAAATTAACAAGCAAAACCAACCAAACAACAAAGATCACAGGTTATGTCCCCTCGTGCTTATGATGTGATGTATGTGCTACGTTTTTACCAAATGATGCACTTAATGGATTCTTTGATTCAACACTGTATGTGTCTTATTTCAGGTATTTTAAGAAGCAATCTGTGTAATGTTACCATAATGAACTTGCACTGCAAAAACACCATGTCTCTGCCAAGATTTTGAAGAGGAAAGCACTGTGCTACACTTTTACTGACTTGTACTGAGTTTGTACATTGGAAACTCAGAGATGTGTTTTCCCAGTTATTTTAGAAAAAGAACAAAAGCTTTGATTTGTAAATACTTGTAACAAAAGGGAAAACACTGTTTTCATGTTCTTACTGTATTGTACAAAATCTGTTTTTCTTGTAATTGTTCACATTTTGTTCATCAATTTATTGAAGAAAATGTGACTACCTGTTGGAAAAACTTTCTGGAAAACCAAAAGCTTGTGTACAGTGTGCCCTCACAGCCCAGAAATCCAACTGAATCCTGGACGGCATCAGAAGAAGCTGGGCCAGCAGGGCAAGGGAGGTGATTCTGCCCCTCTGCTTTCAACAGGTTGCCCATAGGTGGTAGATGCCCCATCCCTGAAAACCTTCAAGTTCAGGCTTGATGCGACTCAGCACTTAGTCTGTCAGTGGATGTCCCTGTTCATTGTGGGGGAGATGGATCAGATGACCTTTAAAAGTCCCTTCCAAATCTAAAGATTATGTGATTCTGTTCTGTGACTTTTAGATAGACATATTTTTTTTTTACTTTAACTCAAGGTGCTGTCAAAACAAAATATTACAAAGTTACCGATTTTTTTTTTAAATATATAGTAATATTACTGTTTTTCAATGCTCAAATAAATTCATTTACTTTAAAAATATTATTATTAGGTAATATTTTGATACCAGCTTTAATTTGTTAATTTTAAAATGCCATAAAATGGAAAAAAAAATAAAAAATAAAAAAAAACACAACAATTTGTAAAATCAAAAGTATTTTCACAAAGCATTCTAGAAATAATAAACTCTTTCACCAGTGATATGAAAATATGTCATCCAGCTCAGACAAATAAGATTATTATTAACTGAAATAATTGAATTGGAACAGACAGTGAATTGGAATTCAAGTTAGCCAACAGAGATGTGGAAGATCTGGATTTGTATTTGGATTTTTCATGTGGCCAGATAACACTTCTAGAGACAGTTCTCCCAGTTTCCTCCATCTTCAAAGAACTGCCAATGATGCTGACTTCATTTTAAAGCACTTCCAATTTTTCAGGTTATATGTGCTCTACAGAACTGAAGTCTGAGGTTGTTCACATTAGGGTCAAATTCCAGGACTTTAGGACACCACTGAAGTCACTCACATTAATTCGTAGAGTTATTCATTCAATATGCGGAAGAGATATCAGAATCTGTCACGTGGCAACACAAGGGAATGAAATAGATATACCACTTCTTTCCTACAACTGGTTAAAATATTTTAATAGCAATATCTATACACAACGTTCCTTTAGAGAATTTGAAGAGGAGCCCATTGAAATTCTTCTCAAGTTACTACTGAGAGTTTTATCCACTTTTGTCTATTATATCTTCATGAGAAGATTTAAATAAAATGGCTGACTAGAATAAAAAGTTTCTCCGAATACACTGACATTTCATAACTGTGACTTATTCTAAAATCAAGACAGCGGACAGAGAACTGAAAAGAAGTTAGAAATTGTAGTATTTATTCTATCCATGAATCAGGAGACAGATTAATAAATAAATAAATAAAAGCCTTTAATTAGTATCAGTTAATTATGAACTTTGTTAAAGCTTGGTGATATTAAATAAAGTATACTTGGTCTTCTTCTAAGGCTAATGAAAAATAAAATCAATTGCCACTGAAATACAGTAAGGAAAATGAAGTATGATGAGAACCTAATAGATCTTCAGGATGTCTTTGAGCAAGTATTTATAAAAAAATGCACTGTTCTCCCAGTAGTTCTGGAAGGAGGACATGTATTTAGACTAGCAGATGAGAAACTAGCTATCTTTCAGTTGGGAGAGTATTTCAATGCTTTTCAAATCCATGGTCAAAAATACCAAAGAAGGATTATACTGAGCAAGCTCAAGGAGCTTAATTAACATAAGTTATGAAGAATCGAGAAAATATGCTCTTTTTATAGAAAAATGTGACGACTTTGGAACGTGAAAAATTTGATAGTCTAAGATAAGATACTAATACTACTATCATAAGCAGCTAATCAATTACTGCCATCTACAGAGCTAACCTCACAAAACTGCACTCATGAGAAAGTTTTATAAATGTATTATCATGAGGTTACTGTACAGGTCAGATCTCGTTCCTTCAAATAAAAGCGGGAATCTTAACCACTGACTTTGGAAAATACAAAAACGTCCTGCCAAATTTATGATGCATTCCTCTGTCCCCGTACAAGAGAGTTCACCTGCTGTATTATTATTTTAAATTCCAGAAATCCTCAAAGAAAGGTAAAAGAAAGTTTCATGTTTATATTTACATGTTTCATGTTTCTTGGATTTGGTTTTTTTTTTTTTTTTAAATCTTAACTTTCATTTTTTAAGTAGAAAATACTGAGGGAGTTACACATGCAAGACATCTCTGTCAAAATACCCACATACTACCTGTGAATTCTGCTTGAATTTTCAGAGTGTCTGGAGCAACACCTCTATTCACTGTGTGAGGATGAAGTAGTGGTGACATCAGTGTTTAGTGGATTTTTACAGTCCACTAAAACATGCAAGAAAGGCTCTAAATGATCTGAACCTGCATATGTATGTTTTAAGTGAAATTGTTTGGGGAGGGCAGGGACTAAATCTAACTAACTTGCAGATGATGCAGAAATAAAATTGTATAATAAAACCTATGCAAACTGAAAGATTGAATGTAGAGAGACAACGTCATCATTTTCATTTTCTTCAAAGAAGAATATTCAAATATTTGGTAATGTGATTCCCATCAATATTAAATGCCTACAGTATATTTCCCCAGATGTTTGTACTGTGTTGAAATAAATGGCATTGAAATGTAACCACATTTGGAGTGGAGCTGTCCTGATAAAATTACACAGAACAATGGCATTTTCTACTCAGAAGTGGAGTTGAAGAACATGTTATATATCAACTACAACCTTTGACTAAGTCAAGGTTGGGAAATATGTCATGTAACTTCCAAAGCAGACATTTACTTAGGTTGTTGGATCTAATGCTGCTGAAAAGCACTTTGTCAATTTTAGTTGCAGAGTAAAGTATTCTTGTACTGTCCCGTTTAGCTGGGAAAATGTACTTCAATGCAAAAGAAAGGCAAGAGCAGCTGCCATTTCAGTGAGGGTGAGCTGAGCTTCACAGTATCACCTGACAACACAGCAGAGCAGCATACTTCACTGAACTGAGAGGTAGAAAAAACAAGGAGATAAAGGACTACAGTCCACCTAACTTACAGTTTTAAATTTACATGCAAAACTTTGCATTACTAAACAATACTATTATTTAGAATCATACTATCATAGAATCATAGAATCACAAGGTTGGAAAGGACCTACAAGATCATCTAGTCCAACCATCATCCCATCATCATAGCCAAACTAACTACTAAACCAGATCTTGTAGCTCCTCATCCAGACACCTCTTGAACTCTGCCAGGGATGGCAAATTCAGCACCTCCCTGGGCAGCTATCCCAGTGCCCGACCACTCTCTGAGATAGAATGAGAGTGAGTTCCCAAGAGTGAGCAGTTATTTGCACACTGAGGCATTATGAAAAATATATATACCAGCACCACCTAGTGACGTCTGCCAAACCACTGGTGCCTTGATACTCAGGACCCAGAAGAAAACTCCTGGTTCTATGCATATCTGCTCCAGCAAAGCCATGAATAGTACTAGATTATCTTGAGATGTCTTTGAATTTCATATCGTAACAACTTCTGTACAACACACATTTGTTTTCAGTGAAGATATTTCATAGAAATACAGGCAAAAATATCTGAATTAACTGAAACGTGATTGATGGGTTGATTATACAGCTTAGAATGGTATAGCATTGTATCCAACAATATAAAATAGTTGGCTATGTATCTCTAAGGATTTTTTCTTGGAATATGATTACTGAAATATTTATTCATGTGTTGTTCATTAGCAAAAGCCACTGAAAGTTGTTTGAGGCTTATGATGTCCTTGAACATTCATTCTGATCAATAATGAAATTTTGGACCTTTACGTTGATTCACCTGACATTACTTCTACAGTCACAGCTGTGATATTATATAGGGCAATCTTAATTTATTTTTATTCAGTAGTGGTGTTATATGAAAACAGAAGCCAGCCTCTATTTGCTCAGGCAGAAAAATATGAAGTATTTAAAAACACTGGCTCATCACAAACAGGGACATCGTATTTCACATTTCAGAAGGCTCAGTGAGCATGCCGCCAACATGAGAGGTGAAATATGTAAATCGGACCAGATACATCAATGTGGCCATTGCAGCAAAAATCTTCTGAGGACATAGGGATGCCAGTGTGGTAGAGACAAATATTCAAATATAAGAACTTTACCTTAGGTATGAAAGAATACGACAAGTGAAAGAACTCTGCCACAACAGATGAAATACAAAGATTTCCATGACAGCACCATGAGGAAACAGCTAGCCCAAACACAAAACTTAACAAGACTACAGCAACATAGAAGAGAAAATAATAACATTTTTTTAAAAAAACAGTAATTGGCCAAAGTCTTGTTTTCTTTAGACAGCAGTTATTTCAAAGTAGATTGAAGAGATCAATGAGCTCTTGGCAGGCCTGGAATATGGACACTGAAAATTCACATCCAGCCACAAAGTAAGTTATACTAGTCAGCAGAGATTACCATAATTTCTTTGAATATATGGCTACTGAAAGCACACACAGGTACTAAAGTAATTAGTAAAAATAAAATAAAATAAAATAAAATAAAATAAAATAAAATAAAATAAAATAAAATAAAATAAAATAAAATAAAATAAAATAAAAGGCTCTAATATATTAATCTACACTCTTTGAATTCACACAAAACTGCCTACTTCATTGAAGATCCTTCTGTCTTCCACTGCAAAGAATTCAAAATTCAAGAAATTCAAAATTCTTTCTATAGCAATTTTGGTTTTGATTTTCTGCTCTTGTTGAACTCAAGGATGTACTGTACTGATCTGCTTTTGTAGAAGAGTACAGATGCTGTTATACATATATTAATATTAGTTTTTTTAAGTTTTGGTTCTTAAAAACCTCACAACTGCACCATAGCATAAACATAATTTCTACTGAAATGTAATGAAGGAAGCTTTATAATGTTTTATCACTGACAATAAGCCTCCTCTTTCTGTCCAAATATCCACTGTCTCTTACTGTCTAGAGTTCCTGTCATACATTAATGTTTTCCCAAAATTCATACTCCAGTTGATTGGGGTACTGGTTATGTGCTTAGTGTGTATAATCTTTGTGGATCACAGAATCACAGAATTATCAAGGTTGGAAAAGACCTAGAAGATCATCTAGTCCAACCTTTACCAATACTTCCCGGCTAAATCATATTCCTCAACACCACATCCAAATGTTTCTTGAACACTCCCATGGTTGGTGACTCCACCACCTCCCTGGGCAGTGCATTACAATGCCTGACTACCCTTTCCGAGAAGTAATACTTCTTAATGTGCAGCCTGAATCTCCCCTGGCACAGCTTAAAACCATTCCCTCTAGTTCTATCACTGATACACAAGAGAAGAGGCCAACCCCCAGCTCACTACAACCTCCCTTCAGGAAGTTATAGAGAGCAATAAGGTCTCCCCTGAGCCTCCTCTTCTCCAGGCTGAACAATCCCAGCTCTCTCAGCCGCTCCTCATAAGGCCTGTGCTCCAGACCCCTCACCAGCTTCGTAGCCCTCCTCTGAACACGTTCCAGGGCCTCAATGTCTTTCTTGCAGTGAGGGGCCCAAAACTGAACACAGTACTCGAGGTGCGGCCTCACCAGTGCCGAGTACAGGGGGACAATTACCAGTCTTACATCACAAACATCTTTCCAAATGCTGCAAGATATCCACCACATGATTTACACTGAAGGAAAGAAAAAAAAACAATGTCAGGAACTGCAGCTACATTCATCTGTAAAGTCATATCCATCGATGATTTCTTCTTTTTATCTCATGCTTATTGTTCTATTTAATATAGTGCCTGACTTCTATTACATAAACCATGAGAACTGATAACACCAACACAGACACATCAAATGAAGTATGTGGATTAGATGAAATGACAAGTCTGTGCTTTTGCTATATATTTCTCAAAGGGTGACTGAGAAGTAAGATGAGAAACTCCAGGTAGTTCCAGAATTGACCCCTTTTTAAAGATAAACATGAGGAGTCATAAGAACAAAAGGAGCAGTAACCATTGGGATATTTTTGCATATTACACTTTGATACCACCATTACAAACTGTGATGTTGTTGCCTGCTAGCATTCCCTTTATTAATAGTGGTTTAAAATCACAGACTTTTCTTTGTAAAACAATCCACGTGGTCATTAAGATGATAAAAACTCATCTATATTTGATACCTATGTAAATATTCAAAACACCACAATACAAATGTCAAAGTTATCCTGCTGATATTTTTAGCTCCATGAACAATCAGCACTGACAGATACATTCCTGTGGAGGACAAATCAGACCATGTAAATTAACTAGCTATGATAAAACCTAAATGTAGGTGAAAATGAACATCTACCTCTATCCACTGGAAAATGCTAAATCCATATGAAAGGTAAGACTTTCTAGATAAAATAAAGCTCTAAAGCAAATACTTGAGACCAGTCTTTGAAGAATAGGAACAGTGATATAAGAGTCTGAAAGCTTCATCTACTCTTTATACATATGTTCATATAAATAGACATGTACCCATGAGTCCCTGGTCTGTCCTGAGGAATACCAAAGAACAAGACTATAACCCACTGTTCACCTTATCTAGGTTTGAGTCTGTTCAGTTCACCCAACGAAGGGAGCATATATAGAGGACAAATACTGTGCATACCCTAACCTTTTCTCTCATATGCAATAAGCATAATATTTTATTATTATTTCACCCTTGCACTCATGTCTATGCATCATTTCTCCACAAATACCTCCATCAAATGAGAAGCAAAAAGCTTTCTGGGGAAGAGTGTCACTAAATAACTAATATTATTTACTATGCTTTCAGTCACTTTTAAATATAGATGAATGAGCAAGGTGGACTTGTGGTCTGGTCCTGTAGACATACTCTCAGTATTACACCATCTCTGAGTCTCTTGCCCTTTTTTTTGCATGAGGGAAGTCAAAGAATTACATCTCCACCTATATGCCGAGGAAAGGAGAGGAGCTTCAGAATTTTTAACTTCTTTTTCATTCTTTCTGTGGAAGTAACTCGAAACCAGATGGGATCATAAAGATAAAAGAATTCCCATTAAGTATCAGCACAGATGCTATTAGTATGCTAATGGACAGATGTTTTCTTAAAGAAAAGATAAAAGATATAAAAGGTCTCAGGAGAATAAATAGACCCTTTTTTTCTTCTTCTTCTTTTCCTGTGCAAAATTGAACACAGAAATGACCAGTGTGAAATAACAATTCAGCAAAGAAAGAAGTTTATGGAGTCATTTTAGAAGTCTTGGGAACACTGAGTCAGGGATTACAGAAAAAAGTTGTTATTAAAAGTTTCCTTAATAGCCCTATATTTTATGGTGTTCCTGAGTGAAGAAGAGATGTTAGTTAGATAATGGTTTTTCACAATATAACTACATTCAAAAATTACAGTCAGTAAAGTAGTTTCCAAAAAATAAAGTGCACAATACTTCATGTATGTTCAATCAGCAGAGAACAAATTTGGTCACTAATATCTTAAAACAGCTTTTAATTTACAAATAACAGTAAAATATACCTTTATAACAGACATTTCTTAAAACCACAAGTGAATTTATTTATTTTAATCCAGATATATGTCAAAAAGCCATTACCATGTCTATATCTCAAACACCGAAATGCTGACTGATCTTTCTGTTTGTTTTTAATTAAAACCACTCAAGTCTGAATTTGGAAAAAGCAAAGTCTTATTACCTTGAATTCCCTGAAAGGAACTTCCTATATATGAGGTGATAACTGTACCAAGGTGAAGACACTCAGAAGATTTATAGGTTATTGAGCATAGCATTATTACTCTGTATGAAAGAAAGGGTGCTTTTTTTTCTCCTTGAGAAAGCAAGAAGCACCTTGTAACTGTGTGTCTGATGTCATGCATCTGCTTGGCTTTGATTCTGATTCTACAGATGCAGAATGCACATTTTTGTTTCATTTTACCCACAAGCGTAAAGACCACGTGCTAAGTCATTAGCATGATCACTGCAACGACTACACAGTGATAATCTATTGATATGTATTAAAAGCCCATCAATAAAAGCACTGCTCTGAAAGTAATGCCTTCTATTTTATGATGTTGGCCCGTGGTATCAGAGGCAGATGTTGGTGGTATGCAGGTAGAGTTTGAACCCTCCTAGCAATATTCCATTACATTTTGTTGTTCCGATGTGACAGATAGCAGGAGTGGAGCAGTCTGACAAATGGCATCTGACATGGGAGTATGTTATGAAGCAAATTTGTGTCACTGAATTCCTTCATTAAATAAATAAATAAATAAAAACTTTTTTAAAAAGGCACCTGTTTATATTCATCAACACTTGATGAATGTTTATGGAGACCAAACAGTGGCCATCAGCACAGTTAAGCAGTGGGTGATGTGTTTCATTGGTGGCAACAGCGAAGTGAAAGACAAGAAATATTCTGGACAGCTATGCAGGTATTTATAAGCACAGAATGAATGTTCTTGTTCATCACTGGCAAAAATGTACAGCTAATAGTGATGACTGTATTGAAAAGTAGTGTTTTATAAGTGAGAATTTGCTCTAGCAAATAGTGCTACTGTGCTCCTTGTAGTGATTGTAGTTTCCATGGAAATAAATAGGAGACATCACTTCTGGAGCAAACTATATAGTTCAGCAAAAGTGAAAACTGCACAGTAATCTACTAATCTTTGTAGGTTCTATGAACTGATGGACAGGATTCTCAAGTTAAGGAAGTATACATGGGATGATCCCAAGGAATTCATAAGTACACATTACAGCTTTGTTCAGAAAGTACAAGGTGCATCTTTTATGCTGATATTCAGCCACTGATTTTGCAACACATTTAAGTCATTAACAATGATATAATTTCTCTTTTTTTTTTTTTTTTTTTTTATGTACTCGCTTTGTCTTACTGAATATAAGTCTAGGTAGTTTATTTGAATGTGATCAAAAATGTAAGACTGGATCTCAGCAGATCTTACTGGACAAACTGGATAAAAATAGCATGGTCAGAATCATTTATTCAATAAGCTAAAATGATGTCATTTGGAAAATTCCTTTGACTTCATTTTTCAACTTCGAGACAAGAGGAAAGAAAGGAATGAAAAATCTGATAAAAATTTTCTGATAGTATTTTTTTCTGTTGTATTCTGTTGAATTTACAGCCTGGGCTTATGACCCTGCATTAGTTGATCAGATGGAGAATCAGGCAGCTACATTGTGCCATTCACTGTAAACATGGTGGGCAGAGTTACAGAAGTAGTCTCCTGATATAGAGCTACCAGTGACTTCAGACTTGATCTTTCTGCTGGATAACTCATGAAAGACAATAGAAGTTAAGGAGAGGGAGTGAACTATGGAAGAAAAAGAAAAGGGGCACACTGAAGATCTTTTAAAGTTATCCAGTCAAGATTAAAGAAAAAATAAATAAATAAATAAATAATCTATCTTGAATAACAATATCATCAGTAGAATTAGAGAATTTCTTTTTATAAAGGAGATCTTTGTCTGCTTCAGTTTTTATACTAATTCCCATGAGGATGGTATCTTAACACAACAGGGAACAGTAAAAAGTTGGAAGAAACTCACATAATTCTGTGAAACTTAGAGGTATATTTCATGAATGAAAATGGACAGAACACAGGGTGGTGAAATAGCTCAGCTTGAAGGAAGAACAAAAACAGTGGCTCAGCATCAGTTTATCTTTATTTACTGACACTACTCACAGGCAGAAATCAAGGGAAGGCAAGGCTTCCTTGGAAAGATAAAAGGAGCTGCTGATGGTAGGGAATGATCAATAAAAGGATATCCTCATCAGCCCTGAGAAAAAAGGATTTGAACTGGCACATGTCAATGTGTACCAACACATACCAGTTCAGTGCAAAGAAACTACTAGAGGGAGTATGAAAAATGCATCGAGATCTCTCTTTGCTAATTCCTAAAGATGTACAATATCACTTCTCAAGTGAGTTCATTTTAAGCAAGAAAATCCTAACAGCTGAAAATTCAATGCTGTTGTCAGTGGCGTGATAGCACAAGTAGAAATTTCTGATTTACCACCAGTGAGCATTGTGAGTGTAATAAAAAGTAGGAAATGAGATAGGAGCTTTATCTAATACCAGATGTTGTCACATCGGTCAGGAAGCTGCAGCCTACTGGAAAACACATCGACCACCTCAGTTCCAAGAGCACATGCAGTAGTAATAAGTCTGTAAAAATAAGTCCTGTGAGATAGTAGTGGAAGCAGTTGAGATACTTAACTCAGGAAAGAGTGTGGAGCATGCATCAGTAGTCTTCAAATACATGAAGGTTGTGTTGTATGTGTAGGGTAGCTGGGACAAATGATGGTAATGTGTTTCAGCTACAGAAACTTAGAGTAAAATTAAAAAAGAATTCAAACAATAACAAGGTTGATTGTAAAGACTTTTTAAAACTCCATTTCCTAGATAGAGAGCTGGGTCGCAAAGAGAAGAAGGTTGCCTATTCTGTTGTAACCATTGCAATAGACTAGTGACTAAAAAGCAGATAAGGTCAATACAGACAACCAGGCCTTTCCAAAGAGCCATTTAAATCTTCAAATTTGCAACTGTGTTTCCTAGAAAGGAAGGAGCAAATGGTTTGATTTCTATTCCTAATATTGGCCATTTTATCTAAACTCAATTAAATGCAAAGTACACAAATAAATAAAAGCCAAATACAGGATTTTCATCATTTTCCATTCAATCTTGCTTGATCTTTGTCCTGTGATCTTTGCATTCTTTACTCAGCAGCCGCCCAGCTTACACTGAAAGCATCAAAATCTTCCTTTTGGCTTGCTCTTCCTTTGCAATCTGCTAATCTAGTGACTGGGACATTCTCCTGAAGAAATGGCTTTAATTCCAATTGATCTCATGAATAATGGGTATCTGAGCCCATTTCTCACATTTTTTTTCCTAGGAACTATAACCCAGAGCTGCCAATAGGAATGATCTGGGCAGCACACTACCAGATTTACTAACAAATGGCTGCTGAACTTGGAACAGGGGAAACCTGCTGCTTCTGGACCTGACCATATTGACAGGTCCTCTCTAACAAGTAGATGTTATGCAAATCGAGGTCGCTTTTAACAACCCTTTCCCTCATGATGCATTTTTGAATGAAAATGACTATGTATTCAACCTCAGTGCTTCTCCAGAGATATTATGCATGGTCTAAGCACATGAGATAAAACACGACTTTTGGGGACCCACTCTCTCTGATGTGTGTTAAAATTTGGCATCCATGTTGCTCACAATAGAACATCTAGGATCATGTCTGTGTTTCTCTCTTTAGACAGTGAATTACCACTAAATGATCTGGTCCTGTCTGTAAGCACTCATCAGCATTAGATGATGTATAATTAAATTAGATGACACTGAGGCAAACATAATGACACGCAATGCTCACACCTCAACCCTACACCACATATTTGAGCCTCAACTGTGAAGCCAAGCTTTAGCTGTAAAGCTAAGCAGATCTATTCTAATCTTCTATCTTCTAAACACTAACAACATAGAGTTGTGTAGAAGCACCATGCACTTCTGACAGATAATTAGCCAGGGGGCAGTTGCTGCTGGATCTCCTACTAAAATATAGATAAGTGTCTTTGCATCAGATAAATAGTATGTTATACTCCAAATTATGTTCAGGTACATATTTCAGATGGTTTCACTGTGATTTAGATAGCTGAAATTCAATAAGCAATGTGAACTTTGAGATCAGCGTGTTACTTACAGTGTCCAGATGAAATGGTATAAATTTGCTATTAAAAAACAAAACAAAACAAAACAAAACAAAACAAAAACATTTTAAGGTGGAGCTCACAGCTGTTTTTGAATTCTTTTGGAAAATAAAATATTTTAAGAAAAGATCATTCAGCTTTCAATATGATATATGTTTTTATAAGAAGTATAAGAATTTATTTTTTATTCAAAAAGATGCCCCGAATATTTTATGACAGGGTACTTGTGGGAAGTCTGGAGTACAGAGACAACAGATATAAAGCCCTAGTAAACTCATATTCATATTGTACCAGTGTCCAAGTCTCTGAATTGTAAACATTCATTTTTGCAAATGTCCTTGTCTTTTAGCAAAAATGACTCAAAATAAATTATTCTATTCAGAGGTAAATGACAAATTAATTTAAATCAGCTCAACTTGCTTGCATTCTATTTTTGTAGTACTCCCAGGACATGGTGGAGGTAGTTAAAACATATTTCAACCGTATCTAAACTAGTAAAAGAAAGCATATCCTTGTTAGATATTGGCACGTTTTATGTCTTATGTGTATATGTGTTCCAGTTGACATCAAAGACTCAAACATCCTACAGCATTTGAAATATAGTTATTAAACCTTTTATTTTCCAGTGTAGAGTAGGCTTTTTCTGTAAGATTTTTTTTATGTGTTTGTTGAAGAGTAGTACTCTAAAATGTTGAAAGTTAAATAATCACAAAGATGTATTTTGTGAAGTATGAATGATACTTCACTGTCATGGCTTTGTGCTGTTGCAATATTGACAGCAACAGCACAAAACTATGACATTCACTTTAACTAAAGATTTATTTTTTACCTATATAGAGAGAATCTGTTTATAAAGATAGGCAAATCTTGAATAGAATGATGCTTATTCTGAAATTCTGGTTGAAACACTTGTATTCACACAAAAGGTCAGACAAATTATATACTATTAAAATCTCACAGAACTGTGTAAGCTTTAAATCGTCCTGGCTTCAACATTCTTGCGTTCAAGAAACATTTAGATGTTGTACTAAGGTACATGATTTAGTGGGGAAATTTGTGATAGGTAGACAGATGGGCCATTTGGACTTAGAGGTCTTTTGCAACCTTGGTGATTCTACAATTGAATGATTCTTGCACAGAGAAGTCTTGTTAGTCCTGCTGCTCATCTCAGATGATGTACTTTACAATGTTAACTGCAAGAGAAGACACTAAAAATAAAAAAAAAATGCATGAAAAGTAGCAATATAAAAAGGATTTATGGACATTTTTCTTAACATGTTCTGGAAGGTGAAATTAAAAGGTGATTGTTTTACAAAAAAAAAGTAAAAAGATTTTTCTTCTTTCTAAAAAAGGATTTGAAAACAAAGATCCCACTGGTAAACTGGAGAAAGGAGGAAGTTTTTCACACAGAGGGTGGTGAAGCACTGGAACAGGTTGCCCAAGGAGGTTGTGGATACCCCATCCCTGGAGGCATTCAAGGCCTGGCTGTATATGGCTCTGGGCAGCCTGGTCTGGTGCCTGGCAACCCTGCACATAGAAAGGGGATTGAAACTAAATGATCACTGTAGTCCTTTTCAACCCGAAGCATTCTATGATGATTCTATGATGATCAAACTGGAGCTATTACATCAAATTTGATTTATGTATGCATATGACTTAGATGAAAACATTCATATTTCAGAGTGTATTGACATCACAGTAGATGATTCCATTTACCAAGTAGTATGGGACAGTCAGTCAAAAAGAAGAATATTAAAACTTTGTAATACTGAAGAGAAAGTAGAAAGCTGTCAGGAAGAGCCCAGAACTGCAAGGCCCTGAGAATCATTGGGAATCTGGAAACCTCTCCATGAGGTACAGGAGTAATGTATGTTAAAATAACCTTCCAAACTGAGATTTGTTATCTTTCACAATTTAGCTATCCATAGCACCAGAGAACTAACTCCCTAATCAGAAATTTTGTTCATGTTAATCTATGAGATTCTCTCTTGACAGGACAATTCAGCATGTCTGTGTTGAAAACACTTAGGGATATCCTTGATCTTAAGAATATACCTAAGCCTTCATAAAAAGACGGATTTAGATGTGTGCATAACTCATTGTTATACTAATATGTACTTTGTGAACCACAAGACATATCTAACATGGATTGGGTCAATAGATTGATTGAATGGGTCTATGTTGATTGAAATGGTTTGTAGGTCAGGTTCTAGATGCATCATGATTTTTTCTTTTCACTATTTATAGTCACTATAGTACATTTTCTTTTTGACAAATGTGTTTTATGTGCTTCTCTTTTGAATGATTACTTTAATTCAGAATAACCTCCTATGGTCTCTTTTTGCTGTCAAAGTCTCTCAGTACACCAGCACTGGGCTGAAAATGTTAAATTTCAATCAAGAAATTGAAACATATTATCAGTTTGGGATGAAGCTGATTTTCAGCAGTAACCAGAATTTACTGCTGCAGGTACAGATTGGATATTTTATTATATTACTCTATTTAAACCAGTGTGGTTAACATGATGGAAGAGGCTTAGAAGTGCTTGACTTTATAAGGTAGATGCTCACTGTATACTTTGCTATGTATTTACATATGCACTAATCTATAATGTATCTGTGATAAAAAGTGTTTTTATGAGGGCTACGAACACTGAAAAGTAGTTTTTATTCTAATAGTAACTTGAAACAAACAAACAAGCCCCTATTCACTAATTATATTTCCATATCCCCTACATTTTCATAGTGGAAATCAACAGTAAATCCAAAGAAAAAGAAAAGGTCTATGGCCAAAGTTCTTAAAGTTACTGGACCATTTTCCCTCCTGAACTGGTTTCGGGTGAAGTTCTCAGTGCTGAATGTGCAATTGAATTCTGCACTGCAGAGAAACAATTTGCATCCATGGACAGATTGAAAAAGAATGTTTTGGCATGAGTTTCTAATTAGTTTTCCTTGGGTCAAATTTGTTTTCAGTTGCACTGCTCATCAATTTCACTATTCTCAATTTATACTGGAGAAAGTGAAAGAGGAAATCTGCCCTCTTAATTCTGTCCTCATTTTCATACTTTATTGACAAATAACCTGCAAGAATCTAGACATTATCGAGCTTCCCCTGCCTTTGATTTCCCAAGTTTTATTAGTAGCACTTTTTTGTAGGAGTAGATTTGATTTCTTTCAGCATAAATCTACCACTCTGAAATTCAAGGAGAGATGGAAATCCCCTCAGAAGCAGTTTCTAGTTGTTCTTCCATGATGCTGAGTTCCCACAGAGGTTTGAGAACATATTTTCATCTTAGCCTTGCAACTCTACATCTCCTTGGAGTTGAGAAAGATAGCAGGCTTCCACTAGACCTCTGCAACACTGAAACTTGCAGTGTGATTTAAGAACAGTTTTCATTTTAGGCCTGCAGACTTAATACTCACAGGAATTAGGAAATATGGCAGGCCTAGCACTACGCCTACAGCTCCAGCTCCCAGTTATTTATATTTTGCTTGTTTGTTTTACAGAAGCTTTTAATTTCTTCTTTTAGTGCAGTTAAGATTTAAAAAATATAAAGCATACAAACTTCCATTAAATGCTTGTATATTCATAATTAGCCTAGTGATGGAATTAGAGCTACCACTCTAATTCTAAGGCTTGGAGACTTAAAGGCCATCAGAATAGAAAATAAAAAATCATTCTTGAAAATGTAATGTGGTAAGTAGATCATGTCACCCACAGGCAAGTAAAGGAATGAGTAAGAATTGTCACTGGTGTGAAACTTGATGTGTCTACAAATAAAAGGAAAAACACAAGTCAGAAAGAGTCAGAGGAAGAAAGCACTATGATTTCTACATATTTAGGATGTGATAAAATCTTGAGCTGAACAGTGCTTTATAATTGAATGCAGTGAGCAAAATATTCATTGCTCTAGTTCAGTTCAAGTAGAAACACAAGAATGTGTTTGGCTTTATCTTCAACTAAAGCAGAGAAATCAGACACTTCATAGAACACAGGAGGAAAGGCCAGATTAGAAAGTAAAATTGACCACCAACTGTAGGCCCATGAAACTCCAAGAATCCCAGGCACAGTAGCACTGAAATTAGAGCTTTAGGTCTGCAACATATTTTTGGATGTTTGCTCGTGCACCCTACACTCGAGTTTCAACTAGAGCTCAAACAAAGGAGACAAGAAGAGTTCATTAGTGATCTTGACAGCCACCATACTAGAAGGTCTACCCCTGAGATCTTTTGTCTTCAACCTCCATACAATAATTTTCTGTTAACCATTCATTGATAACACTTTTGTTTGAAGCACTTACTATTAGCCATGGCTTCAAAGCACAGAGGAATTTATATGTCAACAAAGAGACGTGGAGAACAACTTCACTCAAGTATTTTCTGACCCTGCATTTGGGTTGTAGTTAAACAAGAATATTTTATTTGCCTTCACATGCACAATACATGTCTATATCCTTGAACCTGCAGTAGAAGATTTACAGATTGGAAGGCACCTTTGGAGGTGACAAGGACATACAACCCACAGCACTTCTGAGAAATCTCATACAAAATCTGACTACTCTCACTGTTGAGAATGCCTTCGTAATCTAATCTGAATTTTCTATCTGTTGCCTGTATAGAATTCTGATTCTATCTTCCCCCCGAAAAAAACCTCTCATTATGAAGCTGAAGACAGCAAAGAAACATTCCATCCTCATTCTCTTCTCTGTACTGACTGAATCTAAGTCCCTTTGTCTCCTCTCACATGCCATATATTTTCATCTCTGAACTATCTTGTTTGTCATTCTTCTGGATTCCCTCTAGTTTGTCAGCATCTTTCCTGTATTTCTGAGCCCCAAATAATACACAAGGTATGTCCAACCCATGGTACATGGGCCACATGCAGTCTGGGATGGTTTGCAATGCTGCCCTTCCCCTGCCCTGTCCTATGCAAGATGCAGCTCTTCACTGCAGAGTGGTCCCAGCCATGCACCCATTGCTCAACAATTATCAAATTGACTGAAACCAGGGCACAGAGAGGGCAGTACTGTGCAGTGCTGACTCAAGCAATGACAAATAATTGCATTTATTTTGATACACTGGCTAAACACAGTGCTCTGAACAGTGAAGAATATGCAGCTGTGCTTTTCATTTTGATAAAGGAATTTGAGAAGAGGTTTCAAGATTGCAAAAAAAAAAATAAAATTAAAAATCATCAATTGATGTTTGTAACACCATTTTTAGTTTATACATATACCTTGTCTGCACATTTTCAAATGGAATATATAGAGTTGCAAACAGATACTCAAAAATTTGATCATATTTCTTTACTTTCAAAAGACTTATTTTACCAGAGAAAAATATCCATGGCTTCACAGCCCCGCATTACTCGTGTCATTGCTTTTTGGCAGTATGCACATTTATGAAGAACTGTCAAGGATGAAGTACAAGAAAAGTAAAATTTCATCAAAAATCTCTGATGAACACTTTGAGAGCTCACTAAGAATTGCAGTCACTTCCATTGAACAAGACCAATGCATTAGTTTCAAAAATACAGGGTCAAATATCCCACTAGTTTTATGGTTTTGTTCCTCTCTCATTTTTAACGTTTTAAGAAAGATGTTATTAAAATGTTTTATTACATATATAGTAGTAATATTGTATGTTTTATGAAGACTGTTCTGAATATAATGCCTTCTCTTTTATTATGTTGGCCTATGTGGTCAGAAGTGCATGTTGGTGGTATGGCAGTCTAGGTTGAACCTTCCCAAAATATTCCATTATATTTTGTTGTGTTGCAACAGGTGACAGAAGAGGGGCAGTTGGGCAATATGATGCCTGACATGGAAATGTCTGAAGCAAAAGTGTGCCATTCAGTTCCTCCATGCATAAGAAATGGCACACAGTGATATTCACTGATGCTTACTGAATGTTTATGGAGACTGAGTAATGGATATGAGCACAGTGGGGTGGTGGTTGTTGCATTTCAGCTGTGGCAATAGTGAGTCACCTCCATTGGTGCAGATTCCTGTGAGCTCAGCATGAAAGCTCTTGTTCATTGCTAACAAAAGTGCATTGCTAATGGTAGTGACTGTGTTGAAAAGTAATGTTTTGTAATTAAGAATCTGCACAATCAAATGGTGTTGTGATTTTTGTATCTCTTGTAGTTACCCCGGAAATAAACAAGATACTTTCAGAGTAACTGATATACATGCAGGACAAGGCAATTCCTCTTTACTCAGTACTGCCCAGGCAAGCCAAAAGGTTGGACACCCATACCAGACAAAATGTTCTACATATATTCTTTCCAATGACATATTAAGGACTAATGACTTCTCTCAACCTGCTGTCTATGTTCGTACTATTGCATTCTGGTATGTACTTTGCCCTCATGGCTGCAAAGGCATAGTATGGAACAAGTTGGATTCCTTTCAACCTGTTGAGTGCTGGAAGCCCACTGCTTGTGTTTTGGCATAGGTTTATTCTATTTTATAACTTTTTTCTATTTTTTCTTTTTTTCCCTTTTTTTCCTTTTTTTTTTTTTTTTTTTTTTGTTGTTGTTGTTAAAATTTCCACCATTTGTTGACACTCCTTTCTCTAGAACACTGACCAAGCTAAAATCAAGTAAATGGTATTCACTGATTTCCTGTCTTCTGCACAGTCAACTATTACATTATAAAAGGCATAACCAGCCTTTGGTCAAGCCATGCTGAATGTCCACTGTCACTGTGTTGTCCTTTACATTCCTGGATCATCCTGGAAGATTTGGTCAATAACCTTCCCAAGGGCTAAAGTGAGACTCATTTCCCAGATCTTTCTTTTTGTCTTTTTTGATTATTGGTATCACATTTACCTTTTTCCAGTTTTTATAAATCTGCTTTGACTACTTTAACCACTACAAGATGATAGAAAGTGACCTTGAAATGACACTGGTCTGCTCCCTCAGCATTCTTGGATGCACCACATCTGATTCAATTATCTGATTAATTTGAAGTCCTGAACTAGGATAGGCAGACTAATATCAGGTTGACATTTTCCTCAGCAGACCCACATCTATAAATTTAGCATATGACCTCAGCCTTCACCACATTGCTCTTCCTGAGATGTATCTATTCCACCCTATTAATATGTTTCAATTTCTGTTCTAGTTGTTTACATTTCTTCAAAATTGCCATTACCTGACCACTTGTTTAGAGGTAGGATTACTTACCAGGCTTCAGAAATGTGCAACTCATCTAAAAATGGGACTGGAAATTTCTGTATTCCCTCTCCACATTATACCAAAGCTGCTCACTTGCAAATAAGATAAACCACAGCAAAAAGTCTTTCCCCTTCCTAGTAATGTGACTATGCCCTTTATTGTCCTCTGAGGCCCAAAAACACCATCTAATATGCAGTTCACTGAGCCATTAAACTTCACAATTAGTGAGGCTCTGATTCTTTCCTTCCTTTATTTTAACTGTTAATGCCACTCCACAAATACTCTTGCATTGGAGCTAAGTTTATTCACTCAACTGAAAAATCAATGTGTTCTTATCTAATTGACAAGCGTAATTTGAGCAATCATATATATCTAGTAATATCCTTTTTCATATAGTACTTTCCACACCTGAATCTCAGCTTCCTCCAGAAAAAAATTAGTATCATCTTTACCTTTCAGATAGTTAACATGAGCCACAGATGCATAATCAAGTATGCCAACAGGCCAGAAGAAAAGTGAGAATGGTAGCACAACTCAACTAAATACTCCACTCTTATGGTACGTAAGAGGTTTTGATTTATAATCCAGATACTGTGAAGCTGATGGATTTCAGTCTTCTACATCAATTACTTAAACTGACATTTGAAAGCTATTTGGAACAGAGTGTCTCTATTTCTACCATTTCCAAAGCACTTAGATAATCATTGGGCATTATACAATGAACTGGATGCAATAAGAGTAATAATCAACTTCCTTGAGAGTTGTACTTCTATTACCAGTAACCACCAAAATGGAACAAAACATTAACCAATGAATTGTTACTTTAACTACACTAGTCAAAAAAATATCAGTTATTCCCATGATTGAAAGCTTTCCTTTTCTGTTAGATTTGGGAACATACAAAACAAATTAACTTTAATTTATACTACATTGTACATTATACTGCAGAAACACATCCTGTCATTTTCCACTGGAGTCAACTATACGGGTAGGTAAACAACACACCAAGAAAACTCACAGATTTTAAAATGAGCAATGGCTATATGAAATCCACACCTTTCCTGCAATTGAAAAGTCATGTACCAGAAGAGCAACACACAGCATTGTCTACCTAGAATTTTAGGACAGGTTAAGAAGAACTGAAAGAGATAAGCCAATAAAATATTATCAGGACCTGCTCTAGGCAGACATATGAAGTGGTTTTACGAGATGTTTGCAAAGCCTAGGAACAAGAATGAACTGAAATCTACCAGCAGAGAAAGCTGAGAAATAAAATAAAAGGTATTGAAATTGAAAGATTTGTGCTACATTATTAATTGTATTACAACAGAATTATTAAGTTTTCAAGAATAAAAAATAAAGTTTCATCCATGCTGCCTTCTCACTTGCTTGTATGGCAATACAAATTTCTTTTTTGCACATTTCATTCAGTCTCAGCTATATTTGCACCTCCTGCGGTTCAAATCTGCTTAAGACCATTGATTCTGTATATACATATTAAATACATTCCATGCCTTGTTTTATTCAAAATGTTTCTAAGAAAAATAATCTTAACATTTTCTAGCTAAATAGTCTGGAAATAATAAATTAGGGCGTGTATATATATATATATATATATATTTGTGTGTGTACAAAAACTGAGGACGTCTGAATGCTTTTCCTGAAGATATGGAGAGCTTTATGGTGTCTTTTTTTTTTCCATTTTTTCATTTTATTTACTATCTCATGAGCAGGAATTTGACAGCTATGAAAACACATTCTACAAATTAGATGTATTAAAGGCCACTCACTGGCTGCCCTGCCTGTCTCTTTATTTGACTTTTCATTCCCACTTATCTCATAATAACAGAGTATGTGAATTACTTTTGGAAGAGTTTATTGTGGAAGGTAATGAGACTATAAATCTGCAAGCTGTTTGCTAAGTTCCCTGGATGAAAAGGACTCAAACAACTGTCACTCTGACTATGCCACAGAAAAATGCCAAACCTTTGTTTTTCAGATTATGTACCTGATTGTGCCATAGATACTTGCAAATTTTATGTTACAGAATCACAGAATTATCAAGGTTGGAAAAGACCTAGAAGGTCATCCAGTCCAACCATCACCAATACTTCCCAGCTAAATCATATCCCTCAATACAACATCCAAAAATGTTAATGGCTATACACCTGCAAATTATATACGAAAATTTTAATGAGAAAACTTAATGATAAATTATGTCCAATTCTTACTTAATTTGTATGCATTTAATTCTTCTTTTAAATAAAGCTGCCTTTGATGAGACATAGGTAAAAGCTGGACTTAATAACCATTGATTGTACAGAGGTTCTCCAAATGTAATGCCTCCTATTTATTTCCATGGAAACTACAATAAATACTAAGAGCATAATAGACCATTTGATTGAGCAACAAAACACAGTTTCTGAAACAGTGCGAAGATATCATAGAGGTCATAAGCCCACAGGGACCCAATTCATTTAAGAATGAGATTTCAATCTGAGGTGCTGTCACATACATGAAAGATCTTCTTAATTTCACCTTCAAAAACACTTCAACTAAAGACCTGTCTAAGTCAGAAAGAAGGAAAGAATTGTATATTTCTTCTCTGACCTCATTTGCCCTCCTTGTCTTTGGCCTGACAACACAACCAGGCTTCCAGTAAGGTGTCAATTCACTTTCACTGAAGAGGCCAAGGACTGAAAACAAAATCCTGACTAACTTCCCACATTTGGTTGTCCCTTCCAGATTTGTGCTGTGACACAATGAATAGAAGGATGAAGATCTTCTACTGTCTTAGTGTATCTTTCTCTGCAGATAAAGAAATAATCTTGCTTTTCTGCACTAGTGTACTGAATTGAATCCAGAGTAGTGTAAAACAAAGTTCTGAATACAACATTTCAAAGAATACTTCTTCTCCCACAGTCTACGCACACATGTAGAATTCTGAAAGGCATATATTTGATCTTAAAATACAACTCAAATACATAACCCACAGAAGGAAGAACATGATCTGATTTGAGGTGATTAATCAGTTGCATACACTTCACGGAGTGTAGCACAATCAGTGATAAAAGGAGGATGGGGAAAGAAGAGGGACCTCCTGTCTTCATCTGTTTCCAGTTAAAGAAAGCATATCTATTAATTATGTCTACTGTTTTAGTCATCACACAGACAAAACAGAATATTATCACTGAAACTTGTTTTCAGCTTTCTTCCTCTATACATTCAATACCACACCTCAGTGTTATGTCAGTAGATTCTAAACTAATTAAAATGAGTTGTTTAAAACCAGATAAAGTAAATCTGCACTTAATAAATAGTCTTTACGGCTGCTGCTAGTGACACTGACATACCTATTCTCAGGGTTTTATAGTATTATCACACATAAGCATTTTTGATTTAGCAGAGGGTTGTTAGACTTAGGGTGCTATGGTAGTAAGGCTGTGGTTGGTCTTTTCCAACCTGGGTAATTCTATGATTCTATGATTTTATCATTTTTGAAAAGACATACGCAGCATTGAATCAAAATACTTTAAAAATATCCATAGACATCCAGTAGGAACATTTAACAATTATGCTTCTCTTCTTTACAGTCTCAGCAATCCACGATGTTAGTTTAATTTACAAGAATAAAAAGTTAGATTGTAGGCTACTTAATGGTTGTGTCAATGCACACAAACGAACATGGCAATATTTGAAGTGAACAGTGTATGACATACCAGCCACCAGAGGCACATACAAGTACAAGGAGAAACAATTTGTTCCTGGAAGAGCAACATGGTTTAACTGATCCCTTTTCTGTATCCTTTCCATATTGCGGGACTACTCAGAATGGATCACAAGGTTACATGTATCATGAAGAGCTAACACATGGTACAACCTCAGTTTTAGTTGTAATTCCTAACAAAGGCCTCCAGACATAATCTGAATATTAGCGTTTAATAAAGTTTAACACTGATCAAAAGTCAAAAGGGATGCAATACATAGTGAATGGCTATTTTGAGGTCTATAGAGGAAGGTGACCTTCTGCTTGGATATGTATTGCTGTAGATAGAAATGTCCATGCAATTCATGACTTTCTGCTTTCAGACATTTTTTTCATCTTCCTCCGAGATTCCACATGTAACCAAATGGCAAAAAACAAACAAACAAGTATTCTTTGCACTCAACTGTATGCGCAGGAATATTTCAGTCACTTGGAAAATTATAATAGTTATATATCCAGCTAAAGTAAAAAATACATTTTTCTATGATTGCTTTGACCCATTTCTGCTAATTAGGCTCTGGATTTACAGCTGGATTCCCAGATGGTAAGAATCAAAGATACCAAGAGAAAGCAAAAAATAGATAAAAATCAAAACTATCAAATTTGGTAACAAAGTTCAAAATTATCATTAGTCACATTTTTTCTCATATTATCCTAGAATAATATGGTGAAATTCTTATATTTTAGCTTTTACTCAAATGAAATGGAGATGCGATGATATTTGTATTATATGGAAGCTCATTCTTTCCTGCTACAGCAACTTTTGCTTAAATCTTTGATAGAAAAACTGAAGGAACAACAGCAACCATAGTACTCTTGGAAGCTGTTGTGACATTTCTTTCTTTCTTGATGAACAGCTGTTATAGCACTTTACGCCATTAAAATTGTTCATTTATTTTCTTAAATGCTGAAAGCAATTTTTGCAAGGAATTAATTGCCTCTCTAAAAGCTTTAATGATTTTTACTTATTTTACATTTCAGAAATAATTTCACCACCAATAGATTAAAGGCCAGTTCTTATAGTATCAAAATTATACATTGACAATGATAGGTCAGTAAAATTCTGCTTATCCAGCAAGATGAATTTCATTGCAATAGCTCTAATTCCTGTTAAAGGCCTGCTCCTCTGCAGGCAGGAGAGTAATCAAGTTGGGACTGGGGAGGCAGAAGGGGGAGAAATCTAACCCTGCCATCTCACTGACGAAATTTACCTTTGTGAAGAGGAAGGACAGGATGTTCGGCACAGTTTTTGTTAAGGGATGAACCCATGAACAGTTCATTAGCTGTGTTCTGCCACAATATATACCTGCTCTGAAAATGCTAGGGTTTGCTTTTCTGGGTCAAATAGAATCACGGTTTTGACCAGCTCTATTTTAGAAGAAACTTCTGTCTCATGCTTGAAGGAGTGTAATGATAAACTCTCTCTCCATTCAGCACAGTTCTTGGCAAGTTCACAGCAGTCCTCAAGGTCTTTATTTTTAATTATCTGAGCTGCAGCTAATGTTTCCCTAGGAACCAAGCTGGAAGAAACACCTGAGAACTGAAATAAAATATAGATAAACTAAAAGAAAAACTCATATATTGTTCTATAATTATTTGAATTGCAGTACTGAAGGACTTAGAAATTAATATTAAGAGTTAATAACCTCTTGTGAAAGGTGCTTTTTGAACATATTTTCTGCTTCCAAATGCATTGTAAAAGACACAAGATGGATTCAGACAGAAAGACATGCTGGGAAAAGCATCTCAGCAGCAGGGATACTGTCCTACTGACATCAATGATAGGACTATGAAGTAGTCAGGATTTTAGTAGACACAATAGTAAATAAATTCATTTACAGAAAAAAATTAAACGGGAGCAAAAGATTAGCTTTGAAACACCACCTTTCTCAAGCATGATGTATTTATTAATAGGTAATAAACTGGAGATGAAGAATAGCATTATAGAGAAAAAAATGAGACATTAATTCAGTCTTAAAAACCAAACACAGAACTGCAGAATCACAGAAGGGCCCTCAAAGGATCATCGAGTCCAATCCCCTTGCTAAAGTAGGTACCCTACAATAGGTCACACAGGTAGGCATCTGAATGGGCCTTGAATATCTCCAGTGGAGACTCCACAGCCTGTCTGAGCAACCTGTTCCAGTGCTCCATCACCTTTACTGTATAGAAGAGCATCTGCATGTTGGTGCACCCAGGTCCTTCTCCACAGGGCTGCCCTCCAAGCAGGTCATCCCCTAACCTGTACTGATGCATGTGATTATTACTCCCCAGGTGCAAGTCTCCACACTTGCTCTTGTTCAACTTCATCAGATTCCTCCCTGTCCAACTCTCCAGTCTATCCAGGTCTTGTTGAATGGTAGCACAGCCTTCTGGTTTGTCAGCTACTCCTCCAAGCTTTGCATTAACAAACTTGCTGAGGGTGGACTCTATCCCTTCACCCAGGTCACTGATGAAGATGTTGAACAAGACTGGACCCAACACCGACCCCTGGGGGACATTGCTAGTTACAGGCCTCCAACAAGACTCTGCACTGGAAATGACAAACTTCTGAGCTCTACCAGTCAGCAAGTTCTCAGTCTATTTAACTATCCATTCATCGTTCCCATAGTTCCTAATTTTCATAGCAAGGATGTTGTGGGAGACAATGTCAAGCACCTTGCTGAAGTCAAGGTATACAACATCCCCTCATCTACCCAGCCAGTGATGACAAATCAGAGAAGATTAGCAAGAACAGCTATTGCTCGTGAGGAGATCTGTGCAGGAGTAGGTCTGAAGTCCAGGATTAAAGGTTGTAGTTTAAAGAACTCAAGGCTTTTGCAACAAAAGCTATTGTGAACTGATTTCTGGCACAGAAAATATCCTCTCCTAAAAATAAATAAATAAATAAGAGTAGATTCACAAGGTTTACTGGAAACAGCTAGGAGAGAAGGATTAAATTCTAATGGCAAGTTCCACTAGGCATTCTGTGTAATCTTTCCTATAATTTTCATGTATTATTTTGTAATCAGCTGCCTTGTCTTAAATATATCTTCAGGATTTCAATGTACTACATTTACAAAGTCCACTTGTCAGTAACAGTTTGTAGAAAGGAAGAACTTCTATTCATAAATACATTCAGACTGAACAGTGAGAAATGGGGAGTAAAGTTCGATTTACCTTGAAGAGATCCAGACATATCTCCCAAGATGTATAAGACACACCTAAATTTGAAATACAGTCAACAGAGATCTGTACAGTCCTGGAATCTACAGACCATACCAGTTAACATGTATGGGACTTATTTCCTTGCCTTTAGGCACTCTGGATGGTCTAAATCTCTTTAGACTACCAGTACTGGAATAGTAAGATACTTCAGCAGTCTGGGAAATATTGCATAGGAACTATGGTAGGCGCAAATCCCTGGGGATCTGGATAGTTCTTGAGCTCAATTACACATCTGAGGTGTTTGCTTGAATGAAAATCATAGACTCATATAATGATAGAATCATAGAATGGCTTAGCTTGGAAGGGACCTCAAAGATCATCACGTTCTTACATCCATGCTGCAGGTGAGTTGCTAGCCACAAGATCAAGTACAAGATCAGGTTGCCCAGAGCCCCATCAAAACTGGCCTTGAGCACCTCCTGGTGCAGAGCATTCACAGCTTCTCTGAAGAACCTGTTCCAGCACTTCACCACCTTTTCAGTGAAAAAGTAGTATCTCTCAAAGTGTAACAACAGTCTGGTAATAGTGACCTCACTGGAAAAAAAAAAAAAAATAGAAAAAAAAAATGCTGCCCTCCTTGAATTTCTTCTGTTTTTTTCTTTCCACCTTCAGCTGGACAAGGGTGAGCATTTAACAAATTCAGATTCGCAGTGTTAAAAGCAAAGCTATGAAATCAGTTCAGGAAAATTATTTCTATACAATTACATTCTGTGCAGTCACTTGTGAAAGAGTAAAGTCAGCTAAAAGCAGAGAAATTGATATGTCACCATCTACTGATAGTGGCCTAAAAGAAGGTAAAGGACAAAAATCAGCTTTATGTAAATGCTACCATTATCATCCCAGATATAAAGTGAAACGAACATAACTTCATATTTGTTTTTTATTTTATATTTATACTGAGTAAATACTTTTGTACCACACGGTCCAGAAACTGCAGCTAAAAATGACAAAAAATTGGGTAGTATCTTCAAATCAAATACCTACTGATTATTCAGTTCATAAAGAATTATTAATTAGTATAGCTACACACAAAACTCATACTTCTTTCCATCTCACTGAACTTAATATCAAAGCAATTAGATCACAGCTTACTCTTTTTTGTTAATTTTTTCAGTGATGAAATATTTAATTTATACCTCCCAAATGATGTATAGTTTATATCTCCAGGATACTTTGACTTCTTTTCTCACCTTGAAGAGTATATTACTTTGTAAGTCTCTGCTTGAAACAAAAGGGAATATAGGGCAGACTTATTGCTATACACATCACAACTATGCCCATTAATGTACGATATTATGTAATAATTTTGGCAGTCAGCATTCTGAAAACATTGTTCTCCAGAGGGGTGAAATTCACCCCCATGTGAAACAGCAGAGCAAGGTCTGACTGTGATTTTACTCCTATTTTATGACACTCATTTTCTCTGATAGTCTAATATTCCAGACAAGTATTCTCTTTTATCCTATAAAAAAGGTGTAGCTACTAAAACTTCATCACATTCATCTGTAAAATTTAGATCTAGTTGTCTATTTGAGAACAAGGCAAGAAAAAACTATAACAGTATTCTTAACAGCTGTTTGCCTAAATCATTCTTTAAATTCCCAAATGATGCAGATTCTGCAACTTCTAATAACAGTTCATGAATACCTCTGCAGGAGCAGTCTGGTGGGATGGAACAGTTCTCAGAGAGCTGTGAACTGTGGGAAGCTCACCTGGGATCAGTTGGGGAAAGACAGCACCTTGTGGGACAGAGCCACACAGAGCAGAGAGTGACCATCAAGGAGCAGCCGAGATAAAGCATTATGGACTGACCTCAACCTCCATTAACCATTCTTTCATGCTGCTCATGGGGTGGAGGCATGAGAGGATGGGTGAGGGAAAGGTGTTTGTAGTTTGATTTTAGTTCTCACTGCTCCACACTGTTAGCTGTGAGCTAACACTTAATATCTCATAATAATATAATAGTGAGCTATTACACTTAATATCCTTTACTCAAAGTCTCTTTTACCTGTGAAAATAATCACTGAGTGATCTCTCTGACTTTGTGTCAACCCTTTATCCCTTTTCCATCTCATTTTCTCCCCTCTTCCTTTGAGGAGAGGAAGTGAGTGAATAGTTGTGCTGGAGTTTAGCTTCCCATCAGAGTGAAATAACTGTAGGATCCTTAAAGTCCATTCCAAACAAAGACATTCTATGATTCTGAGATTAGTCCAGTTATTACTATTAGAATCACAGAATGTTTGGGGTTAAGAAAGACCTCTGGGTGCATCTGGTGCTACCCCAGATCCAGCAGGGACACCAAGAGCAGGGTGATCTGGACCATGTCCAGGCAGCTTTTGGAAATCTTCCAGGAGGAGACTCCACAACCTCTCTGCACAATCTGTGACAGTGCTCAGTCACCTGCACAGTACAGGAGTGCCCTTGATGTTCAGGGATAGCATCTTGTTTCCCATTTTCTACTCATTGTCTCTTGAAGACGCTGCTGGAAAGAACATGTTCTCAACTTCTTTGTACCCTCCTATTTTACAAGCCCCCTGAGACTCCTCCAGGCTGAAAAGATCCAACCCTCTCTGCTTCTCCTAATAGGAGAGATGCTGTGGTTAACTGATGACTGTGCTCAGGTTTTCTTGTGCCCTAGAACTGGACATCATTCTCCAGTTATGACCTTACCAATGCCAAGTAGAGAAGAAGCATTTAACTTCATTAACACATAATTCAAGGTGAGATACATTATATAAGATGATATTTTTCTCTAAAGCTTTTTTTTTAACAATACTCCTCTACTTTATTATATTTCAGGAGAAAAAAAAGAAAAAAAAAATTAAAAAAAAAAAAATCCGTTCTTGAATTGTAAATTTAATAACTGTATTCCCCTGTTTGTAATCCAAGTCAGTTAACAAAAATGTTGAAAAATACTGAAAAAAACCCAACCACCTTAGGAACCAGATAAGGTTCTATTCTATTCAAGAAGTTAATTTCAGCTGCTTTTATCTGTTCACCTTAGTAGTTATATCTCTTCTATGTTGCTCTAACACGATACCAATAATATAGCGTGAAGCAGTATCTATATCTATAATGTAAAATGATACTTTAGATTGCACCTGTATGTAGATCTTAATTTCTCACTGCTACTTATTCTGAGACTGTCACTATCAGATGGCTGTGCATTGGCATCTGGCCTATAGGATGACAAAACTTCTGTAAAGTGCAAAAAATAATTTCTTTGTGTGCAGGCAATAAATATTCCTAATAGCCATTAGATTTATTTGAATATGGATCAAGGAATAAATGATAATGTCAGTTTCAAATCATACTAACTACTTTAATTAACGCTTCCCCTTCTCACAAATCTGACACAGACATTCTGGTCTTGAACTGTAATGTATATGTGCAGAGGTGATACAACTGATCACCACTAAAAGTGAAATTTATATAAATTTTGTGCACCTGTTACTAAGTAGGTGGCATTAATTTGTCAGAAACATCTGAAATGTCCTTTTAAAAGCCAATCAAATAACCTTTTGATATGTACATTTAATTAGAAGCTGAAAAATTTGATCCTTAAACCATTGTCTGGAGCATATTGCATGCAGGGATTGAAATTTATTTGATAGGCTGCTCAATGTGTAGCTTCACTTCAAGGAACAAATCTACTGCACAGATAATTGGTGCCCTGCAGCTTTCCCCACTGAAAATCAATTGAATTTCCATTACATTTCAATTGTCTTGCAGTGGGAAACCTACAGGGTTTTGTTGGTTGGTGTTTTTTTATTACCTTCTGCACTAGAGAATAAAAGTTTTTAATGCTTTTCCCTAGGTAATCTACTGGCAACATAAGAAAATAATCAATTCAAACAATCTGCTCTCCATGAAACTCTCTTCCCAAAAGTACAAGTAATCTCCTCCTATATTGTACTAATTTTCTCATACTTCTAAACCTGATGTCAGTCACCAGGATCTGAAATTATTTTTGCAATTGCTCTTCAACTACCACTTCATCTGCAAATGTTTTTACAGAATCAGAGAATGGCTGAAGTTGAAAGGGAGCAGAGTGAACAGCACCACATCCAGGTGGCTTTTGAAGATCTCCAAGAAGCAAGCTCCATAGCTTCTCTGGTCATCCTGTGCCAGTGCTGTTACAAAGCAGTAAAGAAGTGTTTCCTGATGTTCAGACAGAATTTCTTATGCTTCAGGTTGTGCTTATTTCCTTTGTCCTGGCACTGGACACCAATGGAAAGAGCCTGGCTCCCTCCTCTTTATGTCCTCCTTTAGAAATAAGCCTTTTTTTCAGTCTGAACAGTCTCAGCTTATTCTGCCTCTGCTCATAGGAGAGGTTCTCCAGGCCCTTGATCACCTTTGCAGCCCTTCCTTGGACTCTCTTCAGTATGCCCATGTGTCTCTTACAGGGCTCACTGCTGACTTCTGTTCAACTTCATGTACACCTGGACACCCAACTCCTTTCTGAAAAGCTGCTTTCTAGCTGGATGTGCTCCTCCTGCTAAGAGGGCTAATGGTATCTTTGTCTGTATTAGGCAAAGTATTGTCAGCAGATGGACAGAAGTGATCTTTCCCCTCTACTATTGATAAGGTTGCACCTAGACTCCTGTGTTCAGTTCTGGGCCCACCAATATGAGAGTAATCTGGACATACTGGTGAGAGTCCAGTAGAGGGACACTAAGATGATCAAAGGACTTGGAGAAGTCTCCTCTGCTTGCTCTGATATTGCTACGTGAGTTCAATAAGTTAGGGGAAAAAGGAAAGCATTATTTCAAGCTCTAGGAAGGTGCCAGAGCAGAAGATTCACATACAAAAAGAAGTATATAAACTTGAACAGAAAATACAAAAAATGTGGTTCTGAAACTAAGTTTATTTTTGATGTTTACTTATTCAACATAGACTGTATCCATAAATTATTTCGATTTCTATTAAATTCTTAACATTAGCCTTTTTCTAAAAAAAGCATATATATTTTTTTTAACTTGGTCACTGATTGAGTTTATTATTTGATTTGTCACTGAATGTTGATATTTTAGGAGAATATTGACTTGTGTTATTTACAATCTCTAAACAGTTTTTACATTTCAAGAAATGCAGAGTTGAGAAGCTAAAGATCTTCTCAGCCTTTCAATGAAATTCTGATCAAAAGTATTTCAGTTCAAACATCTGTCAACCTATTCTTGCTATTCAATATGAAGTGACACTGCCTGTGACTCTAAAAACTTTATATTTTCACATTGAAAGCTGTTCTAAATGATCTTCCCCCCCCCCCCCCCCCCCCCCATGTAATGCTGAATATTTTGAACAAACTTTTGCTTCCACAAACATCAGATACGTGCCAAAATCCAAATTTAATTCACATAGTGTAACCAATGACATACTAATGGATGGTACATTAATATAGCTATAGAAACAACATTACATTAATTAGAACTTTGTAAATGCTGCAATTAAGATATTCAGTGACAGCTGCCTTTCGTGTCCCTTAGCTTCACCAAGAAATCTCTCAGCACTACTTACTTTGGAATCATCAGCTGTGCGGATGCAGGAAGAGCCATCTGTTGGCATTTTTTAAATGTTAACTGACAGAGGTTCCAAACAATCACTTCTAACAGTAAAAAATCTAAAATCTAAAGTACCGTTACTTTAAAAAATTCTGAATCTGACTTTGACAAAATTTATGTCATTAGTTCTCAAAACCTGTATGCATCTTTGGATTCAGATCTGAGCAATTAACTCTCTTAGCTGTATAGTTCCCAACTAGGATAAGAATAATGTTATTGTTTTGCCATAGGCAGATAAGGTACTTTAATGTTTCATCCTTGGTCACATCACAGAAAGGGTAGTTAAGCACTGGAATAGGCTCCCCAGGGAGGTGGTTGAGCCACCGTCCCTGGCTGTATTTAAGAGCCACTTGGATGCGGTGCTCAGAGATATGATTTAACAGAGGGTTGTTAGAGTTAGGGTATTATGGTTAGGCTGTGGTTGGACTTGACGATCTTTGAAGTCTTTTCCAACCTGGGTAATTCTATGTTTCTATGATATAAGGGAAGCATTTTACCCATAGGAGATACAGGCATCTACTGTATGTATACAAAGTTACTCTGTGGATGCTTGTTCTTCCATTTTATCAAGATTTCTATTTCCTTACATGTGGGACTTCCATGGGTTAAATTCAGAGATCATTTGGATATCAGTCTTATACTGTATGTCTTTCTTCTTATAATTTTAATATCTCCTTAACCAGACTGTTCTTTTGCTTAGTAAAATGGGAAATGCAGAAAGTTACCAACACCTTTGCGTGCTATAATTTTTGCTTTCATATTCTGATTTCTTGATTAAATCAATGGACTTGCTTTTCAGCACAGTCCGTGTCCCCTCAAATGTTGTAGTGAACCTCCTCTAGCAGGGTGTTGGACTTGATGACCTCAAGATGTCCCTTTCAACTCTTATGATTCTGTGAAATCTAGCATTTTTACTCTATGCATTTATTGCCACCATACAAAACCATTTCCTTGTGAGTAACATTTCTTCTTCCTCGATGTTTACACTTTCCAAACAATCTGTTGCTGCTATGAGACCTGAAGAAATAATGAATTCAGTGAATTACACATTTTTCCCTGTGTCAGCAAGCAGATGGCAAAATTCTCAAACTCATTCATCATTTGAAATTATACTGGAAGAGGCTTCACTTTTGCTGTGTAGGTGCTATATGAATGACAGACATTCTGTGTATCCACATTTTCAAGTAAGTTGAAGCCACATTTAACTCCCATGTTTCAGTTCACTAGTCATTGACATCAGTGCTCTCCTGAAATCTTCTGCAAAGTAAACTAGCTCTCCCCTAAGTAAAATTATGGTAGTTTTGTAATAGTTTATTGCAAGGGCAACTTGCAAAGGCCAGATATGGTCAAGACAGCATGTGATTTCCCACACCCTACATAGTTCTCGATCACTACAAAACCAGGCTTTGCCTGCCAGCTCTTTTAACCAAAGTGCTGTAAACTGGCATCCGAGACAAAGCACTCAGAACGATGCAAGATAAAACAGTGCTCTGGTGGACTGCAGCTCAGCTCTTGTGCCTTTTCAGACACAGTAATGAAAACCAAAATGGCAAACAAAGTATTTATATACCTGTCATGGTATTGTAATTTTGCTATCAGTATTCCACATCATAACATCATGTAAAGTATGGATACTTCTACTGAATGTGCAGTCCACAGAAGACTACATATCCCAGAGAACAACAGGGGTAATGATAAGTCACGGGACCAGGACGCTATATAATCTTGTTCCCAGGCTGGAGTGCCCTTCTTCTTCTCTCGAACTTCTCGGAGAGTGGGAAGCGTTCCAGCCATGTCGTCTAGAGTTCACAGTAGGCCTCTCGGTTTTCGGGGACTCTCTCTCACAGTTTCGTTCGATTTGTTAGCCTCAATTATATTATATTGTGTTATCTTGTATTTCAATATCATATTTAGTAAAATAAGTTTTTCCTCCATAGATTGCCACTGTTTTTATCCCATTCCCCTTTTCCCCCTCCTTTCTGGGCCCCGGGGGGCCCTACGGGGTGGCTTCCCCTGTCACGGACATAGGTAAATCTAAGTAACCCGTGACAATACCAATATATTTATATACCAAACAAAAATAAAATAAAATAAAATATAAAATAAAATAAAATAAAATAAAATAAAATAAAATAAAATAAAATAAAATAAAATAAAATAAAATAAAATAAAATAAAATAAAATAAAAAGATTTAAGGCAGTGTTACTTAGGGCATACATGGCTGCGATCCTCTTAAGTTTACCGTTTCAAGCAGAGTGGATAAAACTCTTTGCACCTCTTCACCTTGAGTGAAATCATTTTATATTGTAGCCAGTAAGCCTCAAAAACAAGAATCTTTTCCCTCATTCAGGGAAACATTCTGTTTAATTTGACAGTGTGCCTCCTCAGGTGGAACAAGAGCAACTTCCCCAGCTCTTCCACTGACAGTAAGTAGTAGGGACATGAATGAAAGCCTGGATAGTGGTCTAAGTGATGATTTAGATTTCCACACTGAGAATGTGATGCTATGGTGTTTATAGTAATCCCTGATTTCTAGCAGCCCGGGCACTCTAGCAAAAATTTTTTTAAAGAGACTAGTTGCTAGAACTGAGGTGAGATCAATACTTTCCTGGGCCTATATTTTCAGCCTTGTCTCCTGTACAATAAACTCAAACCATAAATTGTGAGATGGTGAGATTCTGGGGAAAAAAAAAAAAAAAAAAAAATTAAGAAATTTCTTCATCATGGAACAGATGTGTGGTAAGGACCCACTGGACAAGGATGCAGTACATCCTGCATCCTTTCAGAAACAAAACAAATCAAAAAACAAACAGTAATTAGATTATTTGCTAAAATACTTCTTTCTCTTACTTTAAACTACCCTTCATGCTCTATGCCATTTTTTAGTGCAATCCCTTAAGAAGAAGAAAATGCAAGCTTAGTTCTTTTCTTTCACTGAGGAGTTTGAAACAAGTGAACTTACTCCTATAGAAGTTGCAGATCTGTTGTAGATCACATAGGAGTTCGACTATTCATAAATATTTCTTTGTACAATGACCTTCTACCATAAAACATGGAAATCTTTGCTTAAAAAATAAATAAATAGATAAAATAAAATAAAATAAAATAAATAAAATAAAATAAAATAAAATAAAATAAAATAAAATAAAATAAAATAAAATAATATTAGAACTTGGTCAAAATATAAACCCTACTTTAAATATGGGGCATTTTTCTTTGGCCTGATGAATCCTATAAAACAGTAGAGAGTGGAACTGCTTCTCATATGTATCCATAATCCCTCTCTGCTGATTTATATAGCCTCCTATTGCCACAAGTGAAGCTGAGTTGAGAAAGAAAGCATTCTTTCTCAGTTTGTAGTCTACGTTCTGTACCTGAGCTGGCTCTAATGTGATTAAGAGTAATATTTAATGACAATTATCAGAGCTTGTGGTTGAGCATGAATATATCAACTGCAAAACCTCCAGTTCTGATTATGAGCAAATTAATTGAATCCTTCTCTTTTCCATTAACATCTAATGTATCAATAGCATTGCATTTGAACTACAGAGCAATGAAAAATGTTTTAATTGCCCCAATGATCACTTTTGAAGTTACAGATTTAAAAATTCATTTTTAAAAAAATCCTAGAAATAAATCCTCTAACCTTTGTCATGTATCACTTGTTAGCAGCACTACAAATACACACAAAAGACATCATCAAATTACTTGCCTTTGCATCAAAATAGTAAATCAATAAACCACTCTGTTAAAAAGGAGAAAATTCTTCAGTAAAATTTATGTCAAAGAGTCAGCAATGTTTCCATCAAAACAAGCAGTGAAATGAACGTAACAAATATAATATAAATTTTATAAGCTTCCATTTACAACTGATTTATTCATGTTTCAAAACGGAATTTGGCTATATAACTATATTATATTCTAAAAGGTATTGGTAAATCAACAACTCACAGCAGTAATAAAAGCAAAGTTTTTATCTATTTGAGAAACTTTTCCCATATGTTTTAACATAGCTTTTAAACTTTTGTTTTTTAGACTTTCTGTTCATCTGCATTCTAAGTATCAGAAAAAGAAAATCAATGTCATTAATAAAAAATGTTTGCTGTTTATTTTTTTCCTGGTCAATAGCATAACAAGGAGAGAGGAGTGTAATTTAATGGGAAAAGTCAGTACCCAATCAATTAAAGGAATTCAGGAAAGTCTGAGCATAAGTGTAAACACTAACACAATCTAATCATTAGATGTTGACTTGGTTGAGTATTTTTCAGCAGGATGGTTTGGGATTTAAGCTTGGAAAGCTTTATAAACAGCAGGGAAGGGAAAAAAAAAAAAAAAGAAAAAGAAAAAAAGAAAAGAAAAAAAAGTTGAAATCATCTTTCTACTGAGAAATTCTTCCATACAGAAGAAAGAAATACTCGTATAATTAGGTTTTCGGATTCTATATTTTCATACATATTAATGGTGTTCTTATAGGTCTAAATCTCCCCACCTTGTTTCTTTGCAGAAACTGGCTATCTCGGAAATAAATCTGAAAATAATATTCTCTTCTAATTGTTCTCTTCCACGTTTGTTCCTCAGAGGAAACCTGAGGACATTAGTACTGATGAAAGAGATTAAATGTGTTCAGTTTGACTTTGCATAGCAACTGTTAGGGATTCCAGGTTTTACTGTCGGTATTAAACATATTCCAATGAAACAAGAAGGTGACAGATCATTGTCCTTGAGGGATTAACAGATACTTTCAGAATAATTATCCTTCCAATTCACAAGGGTGAAGGAAAAAAGCATCTTTTAATCAAATAAGAAGAACATGATTAGTTATTTAATAGTGTTCTCTGTTGATTTAGGACAGACTGCAATCTGTAATAATAAAAGAATACAATGTGAAATGTACCCAATATCAGTGTAATCCAGAATCCTTGTTTTGACTGCAGCCAGAGAACAACCTAACATAGAGAGCTGTTTGTCCCAGGAAAGCTGCATTTAATCCCTTGTTCCTCAGCTCAGTGATACTTGCATAACCCTACCCAATCACATCCTTCCCCAGGGGAAGAGCTTAGAGAGCATATAGGTTTTACAGCTCTTATGCTCCAACATATAAGACGAAAGGATATGGAGCATGGCAAGCTGCATTCTGGTTTCACTGTCATTGAGATTAAAAACTTTTCAGGTACAAATGCACTTAGCCATATACAGTGCCCCATATAACAGGGATGGAATAATAGGAACAAGCGGGTGCTACTAAAATGGTAACTAAAAAGGAGAAGTAAACATTTGTGATATCTCTGAACATATTATACCTTATAAAATAAACTATTGAAGTCCGGGAGGTAAAAACATCACTTAGATCTGGTTAAAGATCTGAAAATTAAATAATAATAATAATAATAATAATAATAAATAAAAATAAAAAAATAAAGAAATTTAAATACCCAACAAATGCTATTCCAGGAACAGAGAACTATTCTATTTCACTGTGGTTTTGGTTATTATTTTTACATTTTATGTGACAGAAGAATGCTTTTCTATTGCCTTCCCTTTAGATAGGCCATAAGTCAAAAAGATATTTTTTATTAACATTTCACTTTATTTCTGCATAGCTGATGCTCTGAGAAAATGTTTCACAATCCTCCATACAATGGAAAAGCCTTCTATTAGAAAATGTCATCAGCTTTACTTAATTGACACAGAACTGTTCTGTACAGCTCTGCTAGACTGAATTAAACCCTTACTTACTGCACATTTTTATATTACACAGAATCACAGAATTGTAGGGGTTGGAAGGGACCTCTAGAGATCATCGAGTCCAACCCCCCTGCCAAAGCAGGCTCCCTACACCATGTCACACAGGATTTTGCTTCTTTCCGTTAGTTTGTTTTAATTCTTTAACTACAATGGGGAACATTTATGAGGAAAATCGGTAATTTTTATTATTTTCTTTTTTTTCTAAATTGCTTGATGCATTCTCTGATTTTGAATTCATTGATTTACTTTACACTTTTTTCTCTTTCTGAAATTCTGTTCTATAGCAAAAGTGACAAGAAAGAAATAGTGCACTTTTTCCTCAAGGCAGTTGTTATATACTTCTCAATAAGACTGGGTCATAGCTTTCAACAGATTTCAGCTCCTTTCATCACAGAGTAAAGAAAATCAAACTGTTTGAGTTTTCAATAGTAAATGAAGCATTCACATGAATACTCAAAATGACAGTTAGTGCAACAATTACCATTCAACTTAATTATGGTTGTCAAATAGTTAATACAAATCCAAAGGCCTTTAGGTCGAAAATCATTAACTCTTACTCCAGGCAGCTCAAAATTATATGAATATGCAGATTACTTTGTAAGCTAAAGATTTCTTTTACAATTCAGGAAATGAATAGTGTATAGGAAGCTATGTGTCGTGCTGTACTAGGGTGAGATGGGGAGGAACATTTGCTTACTCTTAATTTAAGACAGCCCCAGATCAGCTTTAAATCCCCACCACCAGCTGGGAGAAGAAGAAAAATTACGTACAGTTACTTTTGATTCTCATTTTAAAGATACACTAATTGTAGCTAATGCCTAAAATAAAGTGTTTACCCAATTAACTGGGTCACCAATCCAATAAAGGAGAAAGCAGAACCCATCCATTGTCGTGCTGAAGGGTTCAGCGAGTTCATGGCTCACATTTATACACTAGCATCTAACCACATTTAAAACTTTTGATCTTCATTTCTTTAGAGCTCAATTACCATCACTAAAGATGTGTTAAGTCTGGTCTTAAATATATATTGGAATAAATGTATAATGATTGTGAGGTCTCTAGACACTATGATAATGAAAGCCATAAAAATATGGAGTCCACATAAGTGACTCTTTGCTATTTTCTCTCCTAACAGAACTTCATTAATAAATATTAATGTTATTTTAATACTTAAACATGTTCCACCATGTATTTCACATACTTTTTACTTTGGCACCTAAGCTTCCTAAGAGAAATTACAATGAATTTCAGAAGACTTCCTCAGCCTATCCTCTCAGACCAAACAAACTATCATTATTTCCTATTTTACTCTTCCTTACCCTGTTTTGGTAATAGTCATCTACATCATTCTGAGTACGGGTGAGTGATAGGTGGTTCTCTCATTTAAAGGAGTGCAGTTATCTGAATGATATTTTATAATTATGTCTCTCACTGAGAAGCAAGCAGCAAAATAGAAAAATCCTATTTTTTATGTATTCCTATAAAACTAACAACCTACTCCTTAGAATTTATAGATACTATTGATTTCTGGAAGCAGCTTTCTCTAAACAACTCTTAAGGCTTTATAGAATGACCTGAAAACTATTTTTTTTCTCATCAATTACTTAGTTTCTAACAGTTTGAAAATTTTACTGCCTCTGTTTCTGAAGTATTATAAAAAATGCAGAGCCCCATTTCCATCTTGGCATGAGTATGTAAATAAATAAGATAAATGTGTGCTTAGAAAATACTTTATTTGTGTTCATTATGTTACAGATATTTTTAACAAACATTTATTTATTTGAATAAGTAATTATGATAGCCCAGCTGTTCAGTGATTTAACTGAGAGTTTAATGGAGGAATAATTTTACAATAGTTTATTTCAAACACATAAAAATTCTACTGTAACAGTCCTTTGTTATTGAGCATTTCTGAATCTCTCAATTCATTATAATTCCTATTGACACAGGTAGTCTACTATAAATCTACAGAAGACTGTTAAATCTTTCATATATTGATAGCATGAGATATATATTGCATACAAGCATATCTCGTAGGCTATAACAATATGAACTTTGGTAGACATTTGCTTCACTTCCAATAACTGGAAGTAAACACCTTCCTGCTGCAACTGTACAAATAAATAACACAGGAAAATACATAGAAATTAAACTTGGGAGATGGGTAGTAACACTACTGAACTGCAGGAAGGCTTCCTCTGCCTCCTTGAAAAGGAAAGATGCATTCTTCCATGACTCCCTGAAAAATAATTCACAGCTACGTATTGTTGTAAAGTACTGAAGAATAAGAATACAGGGTTTTAAGCCAGCATATACAGAAGGCACAAGGAAAATGTATCCAGAGATCTCAGCACAGAACAAAATAAATAAAAATCTGACTTGAGATCGAGGATGAGGACATACAGTCACAGGAAATTTGGCCAGAAAGTCCTGAATACAAAATAAAAGAAGCACAATGGCAAAGAATAACAGCCAAGTAACAGAAATTAGCAGGCAATTTATATGAACACAGAAAAAAACCTTTTTCATGATGAGAACTGATTATTTTATACAGGTCTTGAAAATATCAAGTGTCAGCAGTGAAGTAGATCAAATTGATACTGATATCACATAGCCTTTGCAATTAACTTAAGTAGATCAACAGGTTGCAAACAGTTTTTGTCTTCTAAGCACCCAGCTTTCTGGACAAAGCAGTATCTGCTTATCTAAAACAGATAATAAAATTTTTGAATAGATTTTATTGGATTTGCAAAATTACCTGAGCATACTAATAGCATTAGGAATTCTGGCCAAGGACTCTTTTCTATCTCTTCAATTTAGGGATAAGAATGTCATGTGGGACCACACCCACTCACTCCAGTCTGGTTGGCTTAATTTACTGAGCTTCACTCATTCTGTAAATGATCTAAAGAAAATGAGTACAAGCAGGACGCACAATACCAAGCTGAAGCAGGACGAATTATTTTCAGGACAAAGCTGAAAGCAGAGGTAATGAAGTATCTAATGTGAAAACACAGTTCATGGGAGATGTCAAATGTAAGCAGCCTGGATGGGCTTCTAAAGTGTCTCCAAGACTGAGGATGCATTTCATTTTTATTAATATTTTACTTTATTTGTTAGAAAAAAAATGTCATTTAAAAAAGATGCACAGAATCAAATCAGTAGTTATAAAGAATATACAGGTGAACAAGAGACTGAATGAAATACCCAGAACCTTAAGGCAGAGCTGGATGCATCTGGGGAATTCTATGACTGAACCTGCTCAAAAAAAATAAAAAAATAATAAAATAAAATAAAATAAAATAAAATAAAATAAAATAAAATAAAATAAAATAAAATAAAATTAAAAAAAAAAAAGCACTATACCTATTTGTTTGTCTAGAATAATCATTAATGCTAAATACTTCAGAAAACACAGAAAACAAAGTTTATAGTAGTAGCTCACAGGTTGCCTAGAACTAATGCAACCTGGCCTCTGATAGTGAGCATCAGAGAATCAAAAAACAGCAATTTTTTACCTTGAAGAAGGGGTGCAATAAAATATCTGGAAGAATGTGATCCAAAATCCTAAAATCACCTGAAGTTTGTGACTTTCCCCAGGACTAGTAGCTAAGTACTAGGATTTAACTTCAAGGGTAGATTCATCATGAGGGAAGGTAACTAATGGTCCGTAGCACCTCTTTCATTATATATTCATATATAGTATAGTGCATAACTTCTATCAGAGCACTCACCATACAATCTTCCTGTCCCTATTACAGAGACAGCCTTCCTATGCACGTCCAAAATTATTAATTAACTGTTTTCAGGTGTCTCTACTGAAATCTATTTGTTCCTTTTCAGGGCAACAAAAGGATATGAGAAAAGTTATTCTTTTAGGTCTGAATATAGTCAGATAGAATAGATATCCATAGATTTCACTTTGATTGTTTGACTATAGTGCTAAAAACAGTCTCATTTCAGGGAGATTTTACTCAACTGAATTATTTTTAGCTTTACAAAACAAACAAAAAACTACACACACACACACACACACACACACAAACTACTCACTCATATGAGTATTGAGAAAAATAAAATTTAAGTAATTAAATATTTAAGGAAGCATCTTTTCACAGAATCATAGAATCATGAAATTGTAGGGGTTGGAAGGGACCTCTGGAGACCATCTAGTTCAACCCCTCTGCTAAAGTCTGTTCTCCAGTATATTTTACAAATGCATATAAGAAGGTATTAAATATCTCCAGAGAAGGAAATATTTTCCTTTCAACATAAGGAAATATGAAAGGAAATATTTCCTTTCAACATAAGCCCAAGCCTTGTCCTTGCACTTACAAGCTTAGACTTTCCTCTTTTTTTCTGTGGGTTGCACTTGACAATTCTCAATCACATTGGAAATGTAGAGGCTTGGGCAGGACAGAATAATTAAGTGCATAATGGTTTCTTTCTACTGATCCCTAGTTCTCCCCAACTTTCCTCTACTCTGTCTTATGCTGTCATGGTTTTCCTCTGCTTCTCAGAGTTCCATTCCCAGCATGGGTTACCCAAGGCTACTGTTCCTCAGAGCTGCTCCTGCCTGGGAATGCCTGAAGGCTTCTCCACCACACCAAAATTTTGTCTTCCTGTAGACTGAGTTCTGTTTTAACAACTGCTTGGCATGGATTCTTTCATAGCAAGAGCATCCAAACTCTGTCATTTAGAGATTAATGATAACTAAAAACTGCAACCTAAACCTTGTTTCTTTCACCCAAGTAACAATAAAAATGAGTCTGAGCATAAATATAATAGTAATCCAAGGCTGAAATGGATGCAAAACATTATGGCAAGCCTTTCATCTTCTCAAAAAACATCAGAACCCACAAGAAGGTATGTAAGAAGCTAAACAAGAAGCTACTCTTCTCATACACATCATTCTGTGCCTGGTTACTCTGTTACTTCATATAATTTGACAATGAATGGACATATTTCACATGATGTGCCTACTCAGATGGAAGGATGAAGTGCTACCAGTTCTTCCAGTCTCAATATGTCTTTAGGAAACTTAAAAGACTGAGTGCTACAGACAAATTACAGCTTCTGTGAATGTTTTATTATTTATATTCAAGTACAACATTCCAAATAAGGGGCAACACTATTGTTTGTCTATTTTCATGCTAGTGCGATTCACCAGGATCAATTTCATTTTCACTCAGTTTTTATTTTTGCTGGAGTATTTCACTGAATTCAGAAGGAATGGAATCTCACATGGGTAAGAAAGGAAATTTATAACTTTGGGTTTCTACATCAGATGATTTGCAGTACTGAGGAGGTAGAAAAGTAGAGAGAAATCTGCTCTGGGAAAACTCCTAGGAGGCCTAGTGTAAGAGTGATTGAGTCACACTGTGTGGTTCTACATAGTGGGATGTTAGCAGATCTAACTCCCTAACCTAATCTATTAAATTCCTAGAACACTGGAAATAAATAAGGAACTCTGACACACTCACAACTTCAGATAACCAGAAGCTGAGCAGAAGACTGCCACTGGAGACTGAGTACATCGCTGATAGATTTTGAAATACAGAGAAATTTCAAAATGCAGACGCCGACTAAAAATTCTTTAAAGAGAAGGTAGATTCTTAGCAGTCTTTCGTTCTTCTGGGAATTGGAGTGAGTCAATAAAATTCATTTATAATTCAGGTTCCTTGAGTACGAGTCATATTTTCTCTTACTCTACCAATTTTTTGCTCAATTTTTAATAACTCATTGGACTTTGATCAATTTCAAGGTCATTTCTCCCAAATGGTCTGAACATTTTACAACCAGCTTTCCTGGGTGTCATTATATTTGGCCTCAGAAAAAACAGTTTCTCAGTTAGCATGTGAAATGCTAAGTATCATCCAAATATTCAGGGTCTCGTGCAATCAGAATGATTTGTGTCAGGTCAAATTGTTCTCCCAGAGAGAGAACCATTAGAAAAGGTCGTGATCATGTGACTTTTCTAACTCCTGGAACTTCTGAGCCACATTCCTCTATAGTTTCTGTGACATTGAGTATGAGAAAGGAAGAATGTGCAGGTTCACTTAGAATAAAGCTAGAAGACATCAAATACCACATTCAAGTGGCATCCACAAACAGTTTGAACTAAGGAGCTGATGCCATTCAGCAAGGAGTATACATGACCAGGGAACGAAAGAAAAGAGCTTTTCAGATCTTTATTCCTTCTGCTGCCGGAGAAGACTTCATGAAATTCTAAAATGAACTTCAAGTATAGTCTTAAGAGTTGTTTTCACAAAGAGGCAACTTCCTTGCAAAAGTCAACATTAAAAAATATAATAGGAACTCACAGCAGAGACTGACTCTAGTATTTTGAAAGCCTTGCACTTGCCACAGTCTGTCAGAGAAGTCCTGCACTGTGGGTATATCAGCAATAGGGCTAATCATGGTTTTGTGTGTATGAGTCCAGTGAAACCCCACATTACAACTATATCTATGCATAATCTGCCTCCTCTCTCTCAGATGAGTATGTAAAGAAAGCAAGCTAGGAATGCAGGTCAGAAGAGAGTTGTGTTATGTGTAAGCAAATTCTCATACCCAATTATCAGAAGATTAGAAACTTTAGATGCTCTTATATGTGGACATTTAACTCAGTCAAGACATGACCCAAAGGGCCCTCTTATAACAAGGACAGTGTATTTTTATTTACACAGTAGTATAGATGACAGTAAAGATAAAACAACAACTTGCATTCAGTTTTTTTGCTGTTAATACATAAATGTAAAATGGTATCTTGGGCTGCATCAAAAGTAGCACAGCCAGCAAGTTGAGGGAGGTGATCCTGCCTTTTTGCTCTGTGCTATGAGACCTCACTGTGTCCAAGCATGGAGTCCTCAACAAAGGAGAGACATGAAGCTGCTGGAGCATATCCAGAGAAGGGCAGCAAAAATTACCCAAGGGATGGAACATCTCTCCTGTGAGGACAGGCTGAGAGAGCTAGGATTGTTCAGCCTGGAGAAGAGAAGGCTCTGGGGAAACCAGATAGCTTTCTTTCAGTAACTAAAGAGGAGTCACAGAAAAGAAGGGGTTAGACTCTTCATCAGGGTCTGTTCTGATAGGACAAAGGGAAAAGGTTTCAAACTAAAAGAGGGGAGATGTAGATTGGATATATGGAAGAAATGTTTACAATAACATTAGTGAAGCACTGGCACAGGTTCCTCAGAGAGTTCCTCTCTAAGGCGGAAGCCCCATCCTTAGAGACATTCAAGGTTAGGGTGGACAAAGCTCTAAGCACCCTGATCTAGCATCACAGAATCATAGAATGGTTTATATTGCAAAAGAAATTCAATACTATCCACCTCCAAATCCCCTGCCATGGGCTGGTTGCCAGCTCAGGATGCTCAGAATCCCATCCCACCTGACCTTGAGTGCCTCCAGGGATGGGGCATCTTTGGGCATTCTGTTCAACTGCCTTATCACCTCCTGAGTAAATAATTGTTTTCCTAATGTCTAACCTAAATTTTCCCCCTCTTGGTTTAAAGCCATTCCTCATTGAACGTGTTCCTGTTCATTGCAGGGAAGTAAGACTAGATGGCCTTTAAAGGTCCCTTCCAACTCAGACAATTCTACAAAAGTTCAGTGGACAGCCACTAAATATCACAATCCCTGATCTTTATTTTCTGATTCTAAACAGTCTGATTTCATTCAGGACAAGAAATTTATTTGATACAATATCCACCTTCTGCTTTCTATGCTAGCTCACATAAAATAACCCAGCAAGTTTTCCAAGCTTTTCAGATGAGAAAGAAACAATTAACCAAAAATCCATTCTTTTTTGTGTGCTTTTCAAACATATACTCTGTATCCATGGTTACATTCTTATCAATCTTTCTCTAGTAGTATTCAACTTTCTAGTTGAATATGTCTAGTTTGACTTATTCAGAGCCGTGCTTCTCACAAGAACCAAGGAGATATGATGCATTTCCTTGAGCTTAAAAGCTCAGTGCTCTACTATTTCAAAATAAAATGCTTCAGTGAATTGTGCTTACTTTCATCTCAAGGATATGCATTCTGCATTGAAGACATGGAACAGTAAATTAATGCACAGCCATGATTTCCAGCATCTTTGCCCATTAATTAGGGTTACTGACAAATTAAATACCTTGCTAAGAAACAGTACAAAGCTCTTCTTAAAATAAATCTTTTTTTTTTTTTTCTTTTTTTTTTTTTCCCTTCACATAGTGATGCATTGCTTTATTGACTAAAATGTGTTACACTCCAAAGCCTAACTGTTTTCTTCAGGACACAAAGTTCTGGCAAACAGACAAAGAAAATTAATTCCATGTTCAGAATTTCTCTCACACTTAGTGGTTCACTTGCTCTTCAGAATATCATTTTTACACATTTTTCTTTCATTTCTCCACAATTAACCCCAGAAGAAAGAAATTAAGTTCAGTGAACTAATGAATTGAACCTCACACAATCCCATATAATCCTGAAGTTCCCCTTTGAGTGTATCAATTTTATGCTTTAACTATAGATAGATATCACTATCCCCAGCAGTGCAATAACTTAATACTTCTGCTTTTTGAAGACGGATTGTGTTAAGAAAGTGAAAGATCCAGGAAATAATTTGGTTGCTTAGCATAGAACACAGGCACCCAAATTCAGACTACAGTCAGAATTATGAGGCTGAAAATCTCTTGTGAAGGACTGCTTAACTGTAGGTGCATCCAAACTCAGAAGGAGCCTCCTGGTTTTACCTTCACATTTATATGTTTTCAGAATACTGTTTATGCACATACTCATAAATTCTTCATTACTGCTCTTGCTGACTGAGTTGCTTGTCTCCTCATACCTAAGCTAAGGATGGGGGAACAAAAGTTACTGCGTTCCAGTTTCCAGAAAATATATGATCTATAAACCACATATTGCTAGGAACAGGTAATTCAGCAGTGTGATCTGTGAGGTCCTTTTCAGCCCAAGCCATTCTATGATTCTCTAATTCTATAATTCTGTGATATGCTTTTTTTTAAATAATATATAATATTTCATGCTATCTTTCCTCTCATTAAGCAACAGTTTATTTTGCAGACTGCTACGGGGAAAATGAATGTCTTGAATGTCTCTAGGAATGGGGCATCCACAGCCTCCTTGGGGTAACCTGTTCCATGCGTCACCACCCTGTGTGTGAAAATACTCCATACCTTTTTTTTTTTTTTGAGAGAGAGCTATGGTCCTAAAAATGGTTCTAGCAATTAGAGGTAAGAATATTCAGTGACTTTTTTTCTTAGTTTTAAGCTGTTTGAATTATAGTTTTTATAAATGCCCTGACAAATTACATAAAAATTGGTCACTTAAATTATTGGCTCACCATAGTAGTATCTAAGTGATAAAATAGAATATAACTGGAATCCATAATACATCACTGTATTGAAATGTAAAAATAGTTGGTAATAACTAAAATACTTAAAAGGATATATTAATTTTTAAAATAAAAAGAATAACCATCTCTGAAACTTTATTTGTGTTATAAAACCAAGTTACACCTTATTAGTAATAAATTTTAATACTCTATGGTTATCTATAGAGTAATAAAATGATGCAGAGAAACTACACTTCTGAAAGTTACTATGGTTAATAAATATAATTTTTCTGTGAAAATCTGCGTAAAGCTAGCAAAAGAGGAAAGAGAATCTCAGTGTTCTAGTTTTTCAGCTCTTGTTGTTGCAGCATACTTTATATGTGCGTGTTTATAGATTAGTTGCACCATAAGACACAAAGTGAAGTGAGACGGGAGTCGGTTATTTCATCTGAACTAACTTACAGTTTTTACCAATAATAAAGACTGAATGTGATGTGATTATGTTTTCACAATATGTGTATTTGCTTGAAGCACATTAGTCTTCCAAACACCTGAAACAAAATTGTAAGAGTTGAGAAAGAATTTTACTTTATATCTGGCAGTGAAAATGTTCAGTTTGTTAATGTTTGATATTAATTATGAAATGGTGGATAGTCAGATTAGTTTTCATTGGCAGTATTTTGGTAATCATGAATCTTTTTGGGCATAACTTCATTTTTGCAGTAAAATAAAACCTCTTAAAGGTGTTTTCTGATAAGCACACATAAACAGTAAAGGGTGTGGGAGAGAAATCATAGTTTCATAGTTTCATAGTTTCGTGCGGGTTGGAAGGGACCTTAGAGATCATCGAGTCCAGCCCCCGGGATTCGAGCCTCTGTGCAGCAGAGCGGCACTTCTACCACTTGCGCCACAGGGGGGATTCGATCTCCGGGCCCCAGTGTTGCAAGGCGGCGTCTTTAACCACTGCGCCACCGGGACACACAATGAAATAAATATTTACAAAGGATTAAGGTCTGTAAATTATGTATCTTTCAAAGAATGTAACTTTCCTGTCAAACATCCTATTGATTTTTTTCTAGACTCTTTAACACTTCTTCATCTCTGGAGAATTCATATTAATAAAAAATAGTACATCACTAAGTTTCAGAGATAACTGACCTCTTCATTCACTGTTTCACTTCTGTACAGATATCAAGGAGAACTTGTGAAAATGCATAAAAATGTAGGAGTGACAATACCTATACTATTCTGAATACATCAGGAGTGATCAGTCTCACTGATACTCCAACCCAAGTAAAAACCTCATTATATAACCAAGAGCCATAAGATTCATAGTGCATACTTTGGGAAGGTGAAAAAAATCAGTTCTGGACAACATTTACAAATATAAGAACACTTCCAAGGGTATCATCATTACATTGCAGAATGAGTTTCAAATGGCTGTACAGTCTGGGAGATCAAGTAAAATTAACTTTTCCTATTGACCCAATATAATGCAAGAATGACTTAATTTCCCCAACTTGGCCAACAGCAGATGTTAAGGAAGAATAAGAAAAGATCAAATACACATAATACTTTTTCCAGGTCCTGGCTCCTGGGAAGAATATAAGTGGAGCTGGGAATGTGTACTAAAGAAAGAATATTATCCTCATGCCACTTAAGACTTACAGCAAAAACATGGACCGTTTCAGGCCTCAGTAGCTAATTAATAGCAGAATATTTTTAAATAGGTTAAATAGTTGTTGTACATGCTTTGGAATTCAATGAAACAGAAAAATCTAATAAGCAAAATCATGGTCTTTTATGTAAACTAATCACCAACATTTAAGCTCTCTTTGTAACATCTTCACTGCATTATTCCACAGACAATAAATTGCTCCTTTCAGTAAAGGCAATATTTCTCAACTCTTATGCACTATAAATCACGTTCTCAATCTGCCATGCCAGTTTTATTTTAAACAATTGCAGTGAAGTGAGTGCCACAATTCACATGCCATATATTACTTTAAATCAATTTAACAGCCATAATCATTGTTTTCTAGTTTCAGTTTCATATTTATGTGTCTTGTCAGCTGGGAAAACAGATATCTTGAATTCACTTGTACACCCCACGAAAAGCAGAATATTATATTTGATAAAGCTGTCAGTAGCACCTGGGGATTTTCAACATTATTTTGATTGGCCAGCACTTATAACAATTGTTAATGATTTTGATAACTGGTAATAGATCATATTTCTAAGGCCTAATAAAATGTATTTATTTATTATTGTCACGGGTTACCTAGATTTACCTGTGCCCGTGACAGGGGCCGCTGCCCTGGAAATGAAGGGAAAGAGGGGAATGGACAAAAACAGTGGCAGCAATCTAAGGAGGAAACTTATTTTACTAAATACGATATTGGAATACAAGATAACACAATATAATACAATATAATTGAGGCTAACAAATCACAGTATCTTAGTCACAATCTCATGCGGGTTGGAAGGAACCTTAGAGATCATCGAGTCCAACCCCCGGGATTCGAGCCTCCTGTGTAGCAGAGCGACACTTCTACCACTTGCGCCACAGGGGGATTCGAACCAGACACACTCTAGGCGACAGGGCTGGAACGCAGAGAGAGAGCGAGAGAAGAAGAAAGCGTTCCAGCCTGGGAGCAAGATTATATATGTCCTCCTCCAGTGACTTATCTCTGGCCGCAACATCCTCTGGGATGTGTAATTCTCCTCCGAGAGCTGAGTACTCGGGACGCTGCCATTCCACAGAACAAGAGCTCATGCTTCCACCTTCCACACTTCCACATACCCTTAATTACACTTCCACATAGCTTTAATTACACTTTCACATACCCTCTATTGCACTTTCACATACCCTCAATTACACTTTCTTATACCATCAAAACAGTTTGTCCCATTCAAACACCCTTAATACCATATAAATTTCCCTTAGCAATCCATATCATTCAGTTATAAACATAAACTTACTTTCTCTTTAACCCTTTTTCCTTTGTACACAATTCCACTATTTATACCCCCAGCTAATGATTCATACTGCACATGATGTTATGATGTAGAATATTGACAGCAACAGCACAAAACCATGACAATTATTACACACTGTTTACTTTGAAATACTTTGAAGTAATTGCTGTTAAAACAGATTACAGGATGCTGAATGCTTTATGATGGAATATTCTTGCTTCTTATTTTTGTTTCTCATCAGACCACAATTTTGGTTATTTTGGTATCCCTGAAAATAAAAAATAAAATTAAAACAAAATGTTTTAATTATATTAATTGCTCAGTATTATAGTTCAAAAGGCATTAATTCCCAAGCAATTTGATATGTAATACATGAAAAAAAAATGACTGGACATTCAAAACTAATGAGCAACCATGTTCAGATGGGGAAAAACAGAACAAAACAAAAGAAAACAAAACAAAAGAAAACAAAACAAAAATTAGAGGGGAACTTACCAATTTTTATAAAGATCTAAAGATTAGAGGTACCAACTGTTGTACTACTTCAGTTGAAAAGTTGCTCCTTGAAGTCTGCATTTTTTCTTCTTTTGACTACAGATCACCCTAACACATTGTTTACAAATTTACAACTCAAACTTCCATCATGAAAATGATGAGTGACCAAATACTGTCACAGTTCTTCAGGAAGAACATGTGTATTAAAAATGCAACATCCAACATCAGTAATGGAATTCCCAGTCCTTGGAAATCCTCTTAGAAATATAGCAAAGTTTAAGTCCCAAAGAAATAAAACTTATTCCTAATGGAGTATCAATATTCACCTATATTTTTCTTTCATTTGTATATAAAGAAATTTTATCTTTAATGAGTATTCAAACTGACGATGAATTGACAGTTTCCTGTGATAATGTCTTCCCATGACTATTTATTCCCATTGTCATCATATATTTTCCTTCAGTGTGAAAATTTGTAGCCCTATCTTTCAGTCACTGGAACTGAAAGATTGCTCAAATCACCCCTAAAATTTTGTAAATTGTAATGCAATACTTGGTACATTCACAGTACATCATACACATTTAAATTGTTTGTGTTAATCCTATCTCAGTTTTCCTTTATTTTGAGCTCTGATATGTCTGTAAAAGTCTATGAGCAAAATTCGACGTCATCTTCCAGTATCAGTCTCACAAATATGCCATATAAAAGCAATATGACCTACAACATGGTGCTCCTGGTTTTATAACAGGAATTCATTTCTTTCTGACAGTTTGTATCCTGACTTTTGGTGTATCAGTTCTCTGAAAAATAAAGGAAAATTTTCCTCCCTGAAGCAGCACTGAAGAACAGAATAGACATCCCAGGGCACTTGGCTTCTTGACTTTGTGGTGAAAGTGGGCAGAGACATAACAGGGCCTTATTTCATAAGGCACCCATAAGAGTGGAGTACTATCCCAGTGTAACTGAAAATCTTGTCATACTTTTTTCCAGTTCATTCTTTATAAAAAACAGGTGTTTGAAGGAGAAAGTTCAAAGGTAGAATCAGATATTCTGTAGAGCAGGAAAAAGGTTAGCAGGTAGATAAGGTGACTTTTAGTTGATTGCTGGAATGATCTTGTAAATTACCAGCATAAAGTTAAAAAAAAAAAAAAAAAAAAGTGCGCAACCTTGAGAGCAAGGAACATTGTCACATCTCTCCTAAGCAAATGTATTGTGGACTGTCTAGTCCATCACCTTTTTCAAAGCAAGATCAGCTAGAGAAGGCTGCGCTTGAATGTGTCTAATTTTGGAGATCACAGCTTGTCTTTTCGAGTGCTTGATTGCCCTTTCTATAAATTAACCAAATAAAAGAAAATGGTTTTCTGATCTTTAAATGGGATTTTACGTATTCCCATTTATGAGTATCAATCACCTCTTTCCTTCCAATGACTATAGCAAAAAGACTTGGTCCACCTTAACACACCAATAAGGTCTGCCCTGAACCTTCTTCATGATCTTTCAGTCTTTTTTTGTACGGTATCTGCTCCAGTCCTGTTCTCTAATCCACCATCTCAATGATCCTAGTGATGTTAAGTATCCAGGTAGTAGCTCTTGATCCTTGTGCTGGACCTGACAGATGCCTATATGTGGTCATGTATCTGGTCCACCATGTCCTTATCAAAATGAGCCACAGCAGCTCTGAAGTCAGTGCTGAACACATAAGAAACTCTTTGACTATTTGGGAAGTGTTTTTTGAGCTTTATTGGAAAAATAAAAAATAATTTTAAAATAAAATCTTAAAATTGTGGAACTGGTTTATTCATCCACCAGATATTCAGTGTTATTTTGTATAGCAGTTGGCATGAGAATCCCCAGCATCTACTGCTTACTCAAAACCCCCCTAACCTCTGTTTTTATTGCTGAGTATAACATTATATAGCATGGAATATATCTTTTTACATTGTGTGTCAGTTGCCCTGGCTGTGTCCCTACTGCTGCAGCTTTCTCTTAGGGAAGCAGTGAGAAACAGACAAGGCCTTGAGACTGTACAAACGTGGTTCAACAAAAATTAAAACACTGTGTTATCAACACTGCTTCCAACATAAATCTAAAATAAATCATGAATTAACTCCATCCCACACAGATACAATACAGGGAGCCTCTGAATTTTGACAAGTCTCAGGAGCTCAAACAGATGTTTTTGAAAGACTATTATTTTTGGATAGTCACTTTAAAACTACTTTTCAGTAAATTAATTCTTGATTTCTCTTAATTAGTTCCTCTGAAGATACCTCAAATTTTAGAACAGAATTTAAAAAAGCAGCCTGTACAACATTGTCAAAAATCTTTTCAAAAACCCGATTCTCATCTGCTAAATGCTGAGTTATGCGGACAGACTGAAAATCCAGCAAAACTTTCATATAAAAATAAAATAAAATAAACTTATAATTAAATAAAATTAAATAATTACAATAATTATATTTATTGTTAATTAAATTCATTCCTAACAAAACCATTTGGAGGCTAATATCCCACATACATCTTACTCAGGCTTAATTCTGCAATTTTGCACAAGATAAATTTCACTCATTATTGCAATTTTATCAGTGATTTCTGCTCTTAATCATTACATCAGGATGCCAAAAAGAAAAAAAAAAAGAAAAATCTTGAACATCAATTTGGTTGCAATATTGTGCTGTATTTATAAAAGACTCAGATGATCTTAGCCAGAAATTGACGATAATGGAAGGACTGGAAAAAGAAAAAAGCATATTCTGATATCCAAAGTATTAAAATATCTTAAAATATTACTAAATTCAGTTAGAAGGCCATAATCCAAGAATTCTCTTGCTAAAAGACCAGCCTTGCACATGCTGTCAAATCAAGAACTTAGAAAGCCATATCCCTCCGCAAAGACATCTCTAAAACATAGAGATAAAACATAATACACAGGCACTGTAAAAGGAAAAATGAAAAACAGAGACCCATACAAGCCTTTTGTAAAGGCTCTTTGGTTGATCTCACAAAGGTTTATGCACATTCCCTGCTCCCAGAGGACTATTCCACAGGCTGTTTTTATGTGCCCCTATCACACATCCCCACTCAGGTGTGACTTCAGTGAGGCAGATTGTCTAATTTTCAATTACAATCATTCTCTCATTCACAGAGATGAATATATACAAATATGTTCACAGTTTGCATATATTGACTGGTCCAGTAAGATCAGACACACAAAACCTTACCTCTCATCAGCTTCTAATAGTGAGGGAAAACTCCAAAGACTAGCCTAATGGAGTATATCTTGTGGGGCTTTTTGTTTTGTTTTGTTGTTGTTTTTTACTTTATCATAGTAAGAACTTTCCCCATTTTTCTTCTTCCTCTTTTATTTATTCTTTCTTATTGTTATTTTTGTTGTGGGAGCCCACAGCTCTGAACTATACATCTACTTCTTGCCAAGCTAAATCTTCAAGTTCCATTAAAAAACAGCCTGCTTAAGATAACAATAACAATTATTCATTCACATCAAAAGGTGTCATAGTTACATCAAAGTTGCATGCTCTCCTCACTGCAGTACTTAAAGAGGAGGAATCACAAACAAATCAGATCATGTCCATATAATATCTACATGCTTCTTAGAGAGAGTCTACTAGAACTCCTCCCAAACTTTTGTTCCAAATAGAACATGTCCCACATCCTAGACAAGCTGAGATTTCACCACAGTTTACCCCAGATTAACAGTTCTACCAGAAAGTATCTTGATAACTTACATATAAAAACAATTGATAAGTCTTGTTGAATTCAGAACTTTTTTGAAAATATTTTTCATCCTATTTTGTTCAAAAATACCCATAAGGGAGAAATAATTTTGGTTGTAATTTTTATAACAAAATAATATGTACACTTCTTGACCTCTTCAGGTCACAGTTAATTTATTATCACGATTAATGCAGATAGTATTGCCTTCCTTCTACGCACTCCCGAGATTTACCACATGAGGTATTTTTAAGTATAAATCCCTTAACATCTGCCTTAATTTAGTAGATAAGATCATTAACAGCCATTATATCTAATCAACATCTAATCCTTGTAGAAGGGATTCATTAGCGGATGAAAAGGGAGCAGAAGCCCACTAATGATAAATGTTTATTTTCCTTGAATAAATTTCCACAAGGGAAGAGCTGGGAACACTTTAAAAAAACTCTTCCAGAACAACACTGAGCTGCAGACTGAGCTATCACCCTCAAGCAGCTGATCATTAAGAACACAGTTCTTGCTTTTCTATCTTTTTCACAAAATGGAGAAAGAGGTTGAAGTTAACAAAGTATTGTTAGAACAATATCTTGCTTGTGGTGACATCTGTACCCACTGGAGTAAAAAATTCTTTCTTGAAAGAAAGTAAAATTATCATGCTTTCAAAGCTTTTCACTGTATGGAGAGATATTAAACAGCATATCACAGCAACAAATTTTCTGAGGTCCGTACAAGAGGAAAAGGAGTGTGACTGTTATTAAAATTATTCTCATCCTAAATCCAAAATGCAACACCATACCAGCTATTAGGAAGAAAAATAGTTATATTCCAGCCAAAACCAGAACAATTTGGAAGGCCAGAGTGATTTGAGAACATTCAGCAGCTGAAGGGGAACATAGTGATTACATGCATTTCTGCCTACAGACCTCAAAATCTTTTTGTAATATTTTTTCCTTTTGGATTAGAAAAGAAAATTGCAAGGTTTTAAACCAGTAGTCCTAATAAAATCTCTAAATAATTCAATACTTGCTGACAATTGGTTTATTTCAAGCTATTCTCCTCCTTTCTGTATTTTTTTTAAAAGGCAGATTTTGGCTGCACTCATAAATAGTAAAGCACCTCCAAATTATTTAAAAGGCTTTCAGTGTAGCATAAGAATTTGTCCACCATTCAGATTCTAATTGGAGGATGTTCATGCATTTATTTTTCATATATTTGTCATACCACTTTTGTTGATTTATACAAATGTGGAAATTAGTCCTGTGCTTTAAGCACTTGTATATGCAGCCCTTTGCTAAATCTTTGTTCATCCTTTGGTTGAACAGAGAGGATTTGAAGAGTCTGTGTTAAAAACCTATTGATCCTCAAATAATCTATGCATTTTTTTTTCATTGTTTTTTTCATGTTTAACCTCAAACATACACTTAGAGTAATTTTATTTCTAGATTTCAGTTAATTTTTGCATTAAAACTACATTGAATGAAACTCATGCATATTGTTCAAAAGTATGCATTTCTTGAAAAGTATTTATATCTCTGTGTTACATAGCAAGGCTATTCCTTTCCAACTTCTCTAATGCAAGACTAGCTGTAATTGTAGCTGTATGATGTTCTGAACCTAAGACTTAGAACTTTCAAGCTCTCTAGGCAAACTTATTAGGATGGTACTTTCAAGCAATTTGTGAGCAGGTACAATAAATATGGGAAAAGAGCACATGGTAGGAAAAAGATGAGTCATAGCTCTGCAGCAAGACATCTCCGGATATCAGCAGGACAGGAGAAAGGATTCTGAAGTACTGGCCAACCAACACTGGGCTCTTCCAATGAATTAATCCTAAACTCATGCAGTTGTTGATCACTGAACTTGTCCAACCCAAGTTTATCAAAATGTCCTAACTTTGAGAAATAATAATATTTGATTACTTTTAGAAAAATATTGTCATTCAGCCTACAAAACCTCTACAATTCTGATTAACATGATATCCAGTCAGTGGCACTAGTATTCACTACCTACATAGTAACATCTATAATAGTTGTCTATGTTCTGAATTCAAGGACAGTGCAACCATCTGGTATCTATTTTCTCATGTAAGCAGCCTGCTCCAACCTAAAAGTTCAGACTGCCTACAAATTACATCTGTCCTTATTGCAGGTTATGTCAAAACAAAATTTCTGCTCACCTTCCTGCCTGAGCTTGTCAGTGTAAGACTTTATGGGTCTGCTTGAGAATGAAGGCAAAATGTGGCACTCAGCATTGAGCATGAACAATTGGTCTTCCCAGGGGAATAAGCTAAGAGCTACAAAAGCTAATTAATGGTAGACAAGGAATGTAAGTGTTTATGTTGGCCTAAAATTGGCCTTGGTGACACTCTGAACAGAACTGTAGATGCCACATTTGGTCCCACTCCAGGTTAGATTTTTTTAAAAAATATTTGTTTTCAGCAGATTTTTAGAGTTCAACAAATTCAAATTAATATCAATCTTCAGAATTCCGTTATGAAATCCAGAAGACACACCTATTTCATATTTGCCTTTTGTATTTGTCCTTGAACATCAAGTCAGTTTACCAATACCTCTCATTTTGCATAAATTTTGTTGTTATTAAAATATAAAATCCATACAGAAGTTTCACTGATGTGAGGTTTGACATACTCTAAGAAGTCCAGTCAATCTGAGGGATATTTTATTAATTTATGTTTTCAGCTGTGATAACACTCAAGAAACAAGATGAGCAGCTCCAGAGATAGTTTTCACAGTGATGTATGCAGCTACAGATAGGACTTAACACCAAGGTCAGGAAAATTCACACAATCTGTTTGAGAACATAATGTTACAAAACTGAACTCATAAATAGACTTTGAGGGGAAAAAAATGAACAGAGATGAATAGTGAGAAGTGTGTGTTCATTTGCCACTTACCACCTACTTGATATTAACCCCTACCCAGAAAATACTGCACATGAGGTGAGTCTCCATCAGACTGATCAGATTGTTCCATTTGGAATTTAGTGTCTGCTCTTTCCCCAAGCTAGAAGCATTTACCTACACTGATTCTTGAAAGCTGAGTTAAAATCTTGTCAGTAAATGTCTATCTATATTTTTGCCACTTTTCGTATGACTGTCCTAAAGTCTAAATGCTGTTATGGGAGAATGCACAGTACATAAAAGGAGCAAGTGGAAAGAATCAGCAAGGATCACTCCAAGACAAAGTGAAAGATTCCAAAACAGAGGTCTTGAATAGACAGTAACCAATGTTTTCTTGAACATTATATCTTTGTCTGTGCAAAGATCATTAGATCATCAAAACAACCAAGCTGCCATCTCCCACATTTGGTTTGTTAGTGGGTCAGGATATCATGCCTTCTTTCCAAGACACAAAATAAGGATTCTTCAGTCTAGTGGTTTAATTCTACATATCAAAGTTTCATGAGAAGAGACAGAGACATATCCACAACATTTCGAACTCTGAAACCTGGAATGTATCAAGAGTGAAGAACAAAAACTCTTAGTATTCATCAAGGCAGGATTTCACTCTTGGTAGAATACAGTGGATATTCCGGATGGTGGATAAAACACATATGGTCACCAACTTCACTTCTGTGCATTGCGTTCTGGGGTAACTGGTAGCTAGTACACATTCTAGTACGCATTTCAGTAATGAAATGCAGCAGAGACTTCTACACATATGACAAGGAACACCCGCATCTGAACAAAGCCAATGGGGAAACCATGTGCTGCAACCTCAAAAAATAATGATGGTGGAAAAAAACCCAACAAGAACAAGTGTTAAGAGAAGACTGTAAATTTAGCGAAAATAAGCTGCAAGTCAGCATCATTTGGAGTATATTGAGAGTTTCAATCACTTTCAAGGAGTTCCTACCTCTTACCTGTTTTATTTCATTCATGTTGTATGCCTAACAGGTTAATCCGCTGTATTGTTTTTGCACCTACTTCATTGTTCCGCCGAATCAATTTCTGTCAGTAAGGTTTGTTTCACTCTCATGCCTCCAGGTCCTTACTTATACTTGGGATTTGTGCTTTTTGTTGTTATTGTTGTTTTTGCCCTGAGCAAGTTATTTTGGTTGCTGAAGCAATGCACCACTACACACAGTGCTAAAACACAGAATGCAGATGAAGGAACAGGTGCACTGCATACTGCAGTTCAAAAATTAACACAAGTTCTGTGGATACCTTTTATTTTCTGGAGAGAGAGGTGTAATTCAAGCAAAAACACTATTTTCTGCAAACAAGTCCCCAAAGCTCTGCCACCCTTAGTCTTCTGCAGCAAGTCTGATTAAGTACAGAGGGTTCACCAAAGGAGGTAGGTTAGGTTATGCCTTTAGGCACAGCCCTGAGCAAAGAGTGCAAATGAGGGATCCAAAGGCTAAGAACTGCTCTGAGAAGGTTAATTATTTCTTTCTCTCCCTCATTTACTTGCTCCATTATTTTTAGTTTTCAGACAGTGTATAGCATAAAACAGATCTATATTTTCACTGTAAAATCAAATGAGGTGGAGTTGGAGGAAATGGTTTTAATTCTGCCATTGTGGGGGAACTGTGGCTGGCCACCAGGCCCCAACCAGCCATTCTCTCACTCCCTCTCCTCAGCTGGACACAAGGAGATAGTAAGACAAAAAAGAAGAAAAAGGACCTGGGTAAAAGATGGTAAGGACAGGAATAATACCGATCAATTACAATCAACAGAGAACATTGTCAACATAGAGAAGATTAATTTAATTTGCGGCCAATTAAAATTAAAAGTGAATGTTGAGAAACAAAAGCAAAACTAGAACCTGCCTCTCTGCTATCCATCCTCTTTCTTGCAAGGCTCAGCTTCACTCCCTCCTCAACTCTTCTCCTTCCTCCACCATGAGCAATGCATGGGATGAGGAACAGAGGTTGCAGTCAGCCTGTAACATTTAATCTTTACCATTCCTGCTTTCCTACATTTTTCTCCTGCTTCATCACTAGTCCTTCCCATGGGCTGGAGTACTACAGGACCTGCTCCAGCATGGTTCTTAACCACAAGGTGAGAGCAGCTGTAAGGTGACCATGGATGGCTCCATCATGCATTTGGTTTGGCCAGCTAGCACTCTGCCAGACAATTCCAGCCCATAGCCAGGGCATCGGCCTGAGCCAAGAACCATTACCAATAGACAGTTTAATTGGAAAGAGTTCTGAAGGGAAAGAGTACTTAAAAGTATAAATAAACAACATCATGTCAGTTGGCCTCAGTTCCAGAGACAAGTCCCAGGGCACTATAATATATTAATATAAAACAGAATTATAGAATCACACAATCATAGAATTGCTTGGGTTGTAAAGGGCATTAAAGTCATCTAGTTTTAACTCCCCATCCACTAGATTGGGTTGCCTAGGGAAACTTCCAGCCATAGCTACTAACAGGTGAAAGAAGATAATGACTGAGTACACCCCTTGAATGGCTGACCATTCAAATGCATTTCATTCACATGCTTTTCATCAGTCAAAATCACCACAGCATATTTTCTGCTTTTCTCTCAGATTTCATGGGAAATATGAAAATTTGTGCTTCCTACATTCAGCTTACTCATAGAGATCTCTTCAGGATTCAGGGCCTTCCAGATTTTGTGCTTCCCTGGCTGGCTGCTCTTAAACAGGAAAAGGTAGAGCAGAAACTGGATACCTATAGCTTGTGTCATCAAGCTAACACTACTTACACTGGCATATCTAGAAAACTCACCTGAGGCCGTTGCACAGTTGAAGGTTTGGAAGCTGTCCTCCCCACACAAAACTTTCTGGTTAAAAAATGTCTCTGAGGCTGAAGAGCAGAAAGTAGGCCACGCAGGACTGCAATAAACAGCCTTTTTTCTACAGGGTTGGATGTACTTAGCAGTCCTGAATTGTTCATAGCAATCCAATTCTAGAGAGATAAATTTTGGGCCCTGGCATTACAGCATTTAACACTTTTTGAACAGGAATACATTCACTCTGTGTTTGTTCTTACCAGGATTTATAGGAATCCATGTTTAATTACTGCAGTACTGGCAGTCCTCCAACTCACATTCCACATTATCTCGCTTCCTACCATGCTGGTATTAACAGATATATTCTAATATACAAAGAAAAGAATCACAACCTCTAAAGCTTAGTTCAACTATTTTAGCATATCTTGCACCAAAATAGATGAAATTCTTTACATTCACATCATAGAAAATAAAAAACCAATGCCTGTTGCATTGGATCACAGTCCAATTGTTAGTTTGTAAATATCACCTTCGCACTGTGTTGAGAGAGCTGGTTAGCACCATGTGTTCTGACATTAATGTTAATGTCATTTTAATATTAATACATATTAATATAGATAAACTTTGCTCCTGAGACATTTGGTGATGTGTTAACTTTGCATAGTGGCCAACATAACAGCATTGCAGTGGATCAGCTTGGAGGGATCTTGCAATGAATGCAGGAAGGTTGAAAGATCTGCAGATGTACACCAAAACTATACACTACAGGCACTATACAGAGTGCAGGCAGTGCAATTTTCTGTTAGTCCTGAGCCAAAAAAAAAAAAAAACAAGAGTAACGTGCTGAAAGAAAATAACCTAATGATAATCATGATTTCTAAGGAAGACCTTCTGAATTATACCCCTTATGTGATTTGTACAGAACTAAGATGTTCTCTTCTGGTCAGAAAATTATACTTAGTTCTAAAATGACTTTTTAGATTACATTTTTTTTTTTAAATCATTTTTCTTCCAGAGAGACCTGGGTCCCATAAATTGCTCATTTTAGACATATTTGAGGACCTTATAAAAAACCATTTTCTCAGTATACTTATATATGCTAAATGTTAATCAGATCCTCAGTCTCAAGAAATGTACTTGACTATTTTAATCTTGGAAGAATTTTCTTATTCTCTTTGAGACAGAAAATTATAATTGCAGATAGATTTCAGTAACACATTGCTGTCCAGTGCTCTGTTACTCTTCCTTTCATTTAAGCTTTTGGTGGAAAGGAAATAAAAGTTACCAAACCCTAATTAAAGAAATTTACCTCCTAATATAGTCATATGCCATTCTAATTTAAAAAAAAAAAAAAAGTTTTATTCAGTAAGAGCTGATGATTTGAGGAGGTAGCAGCACCTTTTTAATCACAATACAAAGCTGCAACTGCTTAGATAACTCTTGAGTGTGCTTCTAAATTATACTTCAGTTAAAGAAGCAAGAATTGAAGGCTGACATTTTAAAACTCAAATTGTTAGATGCTTTCTTTACTAGCATTTTACTTGACTGCTTCTAATTCTGAAAAGTTGATTTATGATAGCGAAGTCTAGCACACAATAAATTTCACTTTGAGTGGATAGAGGTGCTGTCAAGTCTTATCATCTTTAGAATGAAGGCAGAAGACCCTGGCACAACTCACTTCTAATTAAATTTTACTCTCCATTGAACACTTTGCTGAAGTTCACAGTTGCTGGCAGCACAGGAGAGCCTGGGGCTGTGGTGCTGTGCTTGGTGCATTCACTGGTCTTTCTGCGTTTCTGTAAACACTCTTATATTTTATCACCTCATCAAAGCTCCAAGCTTCATTCTTAATACACTGAGTAAAACAGGCATGTTGCATGTTGCTTCTGGATCTAGATAAATGTCAAGTGCAGAGTGAACCTTTATAAATCCAAGACTTATTTGCTTTAAATTATGGATGATGACAGAAACCTTGAGGACAAGTATATCAAATTAAAGATTTACACAACTTCTCCAGCTGCTATAAATAAATGTTTTAAAACTCCAATTTGTTCTATTTTTCAAAAATAGGAGAATATGTATCTCATTGAAAGGGCAAGAAAGAAGTAAATGTACTTCCCATAGGGAAGGAATGGTAAAATAAACATTTATAAATCCTTCTACCTAGTGCTTTGTTAAAATTGAGCTCTAATCTGATGCTTATGATAAATAAATAGGAAGTTGGCTGTGATATTCTCAGCGTTCTTAATCTTCTCACTGCTATAGTGTGTTGCCATTGTCTTGTACACCTGTTTTAACTTCATGTCATATTTTATTCAGGACAGGAAATGTTGTAGCTGTGGATTTTGTGCAGCACATTGAACAAACTGACAACAAATTCCCTGGGTTATTGCAATTAACAAAACATGACAAAGAACTGTTACCCATGATAGAGAAGCTGGCATGCCCCTTTGCCCCTTCCAGTTCACAGACAAGGGTCAAGTATCCAAGAACTCTATCCTATGAAGAAGATGACTGTTCAGAATACAGAATAGGCAGTGTGTGGACAGTGAGAAGCCCTACAGAAAACAGCATAGAGGGACTTGTATGAAAAGCTTAGCATGAGCTAGTTATGTGCGCTTGCAGCCCAGAAAGACAACTGAGTACTGGGCTACATGAAAGGAAGTGTAGCAATCAGTTTGAGGGAAGCCAAAAAGATTATTAAAGGGCAAGAGCATCACTTCTACAAAGATAAGCTAAGGGAGTTGATGTTGTTTGGACTAGGGAAAGAAAGCTCCTGGGAAAGATTATACAGCAGACTTCCAGTACCTGAAGAGTATCTACAGGGAAACTGAGGAGGGTCTTTTTGTTAGTCAGAGCAGTGACAGGACAAGGGGTAACAGTTTTAAGTGATAAAGAAGAAGTGCATTATTACAAGTATGGTGAAGCAGTGAAACAGGCTCCCTGGAGCAGTGATGGCTGTCCCACATCTGCTGTTGCTCAAGGCCAGGTTGAATGGAGCTTTGGGCAACCTGATCATGTGGAAGATGTCTCTGCTCATGGCAGGGAAGTCGGAATCAGAACCATTCTACGATTCTATGAAGAGCGTACTGAAAAATTATCTTTTGTATAAAATAGCTACCCTAGACGAGCATAATCATAGAATCCTTTGAGTTGGAACAGACCCTTAAATGTAATGGTAAGAATATTTTTACGTGCTTACTAATAGGCTCCTCTCCTCCTCATCTTATATCTTTTTGTGACTGTCTTCTAAATTTTATCAACAAATACATCATTTGTTTCTACTACAAGTGTGCAATTTGCCTTACTCAGTGGAAGTGAGGCCTTAGGGCATGCTGTATATATCACTCAAGAATTTCTACATTAAAAAATTGAGATTTTTGGAGATGAGGTCTCATGAAGAAGCCACTGATTTTAGGAGTTAAAAGTTTTGTCCATCTCACTGAATGTATAAGATCAAGGGTTTCCACATGCATGAAAACAGGCTTCAGCAGCATCAACATGAAGTACTGATTTGAAAGAAAAGTAAACTGATATATTCAATGGATAAAGACTTTTTTGAGGGAAAATTAGTTTTCACTTGTTTTTTTCACTGGTGATGTAAACACAGTCTTCACACCATAGCTTCTTCTTTCCTTGCTCCCACTCTTTAAATCACAGTGCACTCCCTCTGTATATAATTAATTTAAATTCATAGAAGTAATACAAACAAGCTTCATTTTGAGTGAAGTTCTGACAGATGTTGAGGATTCTTAATTTCTATCGATGTCAATAAGACTGAAGGACAACTCAGCATTTGGCAGCAAGTACTCATCACCAACCACTCTACTGTGCCTCTGGCACTACATGTTCAAATGCATCGTCTCCAAGGATGTAATTAATGCTGGTACACAGAGTCAGGAATTGGCCCATTCACCTCCAAAGATTCATTTTGGCTGTATCAGTCACCATCCTGCCAAGTTCCAAGCTCCTTTCAAAGGAATTGGTCATGGATATCAACATATGCAACTGGTGATCTGAGGGTTGTCAGACACAATCAATGTATGGTCAGAGTTAAACCTCAGAAATGATGATATTTTTTAAAGTGCTCAGTAAGGTACGTTTATCATACATCAGCTGTTAAAAGTTTGGGTCACAGGATAAGTTCTTCACAGAGAAAACTTCATTAGTTCAAATGTCTTACTCGGACACGGAGAGAGCATGCACAAACAAAATGATATCAGAGTTTAAGATCAATAAGGGACATTTTCTCCTGTCCAAGAGTATTTGTAGGATTAGAAGAATTTCCATTCTGCAAACAAAGACCTTTTCAAAATGTCATTACAATGAGACAAGCTCTTTAACCCTAGAACAGTCTAGCAATTTAACACATCAGCTTCCACAGCCCAGGAAAAGCTATTATCTACTGAGGCATGGAGCTGATCTCTCTTTAGCCCAAAGACTTGGCAATTTGCACAAAACCTCGAGTACTGTGTCCAGTTTTGGGCCCCTCACTTCAAGAAGGACATTGAGGCCCTGGAGTGTGTTCAAAGAAGGGCAACAAAGCTGGTCTAGAGCGCAAGTCTTATGAGGAGCAACAGAAGAAGCTGGGATTGTTCAGTCCAGAGAAGAGCAGGCTAAGGGAAGACCTTATTGCTCTCTATAACTACCTAAAGGGAGGTTGTTGTGAGCTGGAGTTGGCCTCTTCACTTGTGTAACTGGTGATAGAACTAGAGGGAATGGCTTCAAACAAGGAGAGGTTCAGGCTGGCCATTAGGAAATACTACCCTGAAAGAGTGGTCAGGCACTGGAATGGGCTGCTCAGGAGGTGGTGGAATCACTGACCCCGGAGATGTTCAAGGAACATTTGGATGTTGTGTTCATGTACATGGCTTAGTGAGAACTTTTGGTGATGGGTGGATGGTTGGACTGGGTGACGCTGTGGGTCTTTTCCAACCTTGGTGATTCCATGATTCTATGAAATAACCCCTGTAGGCAAAACTGGAAGGGGAGCCTGACAGACATGCAGAGTTTCAACATGAGCCACCTGGTTAGGATTAAGACTTTGCAGAAGTCTGGAGTTTGCCTTTGCTTACAAAACTGTTAAAGTGTAAAATTTTTCATTAAGTGTAGGAAAACAGAGGTCATACATTTTTATTTTTTTTTTCCTTCTGAAGATCAAAACTTTTGAAGGAAAAAAAAATTAAAAATTCAGGGCAAATGTGAGTGTTATCAACTGCCACTGTTTCCTGTACATTAAAACATCTTGCTAAATTCAATAGTTCTTACACATATTTTTAGTCTATACATTACCGGTCCGTTGTTTAAATCATATTTACTCTCTAGACTTTTGTTTGCAGTAAGTTTTATTCAGAATACATAGTGAACAATACTATGTGGGGAAATTTTGCTACAGCAGATAGCTGATTTCATAAAGGAATTGTAACGTATCTGAAGCCTAAATAAGTGTACAGTGTTGCTAAATTTAACTCTCCAGAGATTAAATACAGATCCATTAAGTTGCTGCACGCTTTTATCCATTCTCATTTTCCTGAAAGATTTCTCATTTATTAACATGGCTAATTGTTAATTAGGAAGCGCATACAAATGTGATAAGATTTAATTCACTCAAACAAATACAATGCAAATCTTTAATGAAAGGATTTGGTTGCTCTTTTTTGTCTTTTTTCTTTGCTGTTGTTTTTTTTTCCCTCTGTTTTGATTACCTGATAAAAAAGTTTTAGTCTGGATTCACCAATCTTGTTTAACACCTGAGTTACCGTGGAGGGTTTGATCTCCAAATTCACTAATTCAAAACATAAAAACAAACAAACAAACAAAGCAAAAGCAAATAAAGAAATGAAAATAAAAACTTTACAATACTTTGCTGGAAAAATTCTAACTGAAGTCTTTCCAGTGTTCTCTGGACAAGAGAAATATATCATGAAGAAAAGTCAATACTTATGAAATTCTCAACAGGAAAAAAAAAAAAAAAAGCAAAACTGTTCTATCCTGGAAATGCTGAAAATTTACTTTTGGAAGAAAACTTTCCATTTCAAAATAATTTCATTTTAAATTAGTTTTGTTGTGTAGGCTATATCCTGACTCAGCAGCAGACATGTTGTATAGAATCTCTGTCAAGGGAAGTTAATATCAAATTTGCTCTCTGCTCCCACTGACATCTGAATATTCAGGAACATGAAAGATCAGGATGTAAAGTGGAGTAGGCAATAGCATCTTAGCATTTGAGACTCAAAGCTCCCAGCTTACATTACTAGTAAATTCAGTTTGTGAGGTGCAGCTACAGCCTAATTAATAGATTTTGAAAGCAGCATTAAAGATAAATTACCATTTTACTTAAGAGATAAAAAATCACAGTTATAACTCAGTGTACCACTTAGGCTTAAATGAATTTATGTGAAATATGAGAAGCAGCAAAATATATATATATATATGAATTTCCCATAAAATCTGAATTGTTTTGAAAGACTTCAGATTGATGGATGCAATAAAATGAAAACATCCTTTATTCCACACTGTTCAAATAAAAATTACTGATTCCTCCTGGCAGGTCTCAGATGATAGTCTAGGAGGAGGCATATATTTTCTTTGTAACAGGGATCTTGAAAAATAACGTCATGTGAAGGATTTATAGAAAAGCTTCTCATAGTCTTTCATAGATTTTGCTTTCTCATGGAAATGTTTGGGGCTTTTTGTTTGTGAAAGTTATGTTGTATTAAATTTTCCCGTACCTACTATTTAATAATTATAAAGTATATCCAAGTGCTCAGACTGTAAAAGAACAACTGCTAAATTAAGGATACAGAATTATCCCATGACTCAGTACATATCAAGCAATTCTACGACAACATTAGACATCTGCAGTTTTGTAGTACATTCTGAGAAAGAAAAGCAACAGTAAACAGTTCAATCCAAAATGGCAGTAGAGATTAGAAAAAGCAAAGGGTGAGCAGTTCTGGGCTTTGCAGTGGCGTATTTATTCCTTGTAGGCAGGTGTTGGACCCAGAAGTAGTTTTAAAATCTGTAAAGTGTGCTAATAATGCACCAAGAAGTGCAATATTTTGCTCATCATTTCTGGAGACTGAAGAAGTGTCTTTTCTTCATTGATAAAAATATAGAGAGACAGAAAATGAAGAACAGCACAAGCCAAAATTTGTGTTCAGTCTTCCATTACTTCCCCATGTGCATTCCAATATTTCAGTTTGTGTAGTCTGTTAAATGTCTATAACCAGCCAGCTTTGTTGAAAAAATAAACTGGATTTAATACGAATGCTAGAGTATAGGACTCACCACTTTCAACATGACCCTAATAACTAATGTGACTTTGAACACCATAATACAAAACATCTGTGTCCACTCCCACAGTGACCAATGAGAGCTAATTTTCTACAGGCAGGACAAATTATCATCTTCAAGGATGATAGCATTTATCTTTGTGATATATAAACATGTCTTCCCCTTTGGCCTAAGAAAAGATTCATCTAAGTAAGAGAGCAAGAACAGAGGCATTACAGCAAAGATACCCCTTGTGGAAAACCAGCTGTTACCTATTTATCTTTGTAGGGCCAATGAGCCTTTATCCAACATACAGCTGTTCCTTCCTTTCCTCCTTATTAGGTACATCTGCCTCAAGTAGATGTGTGTGATTGTTAAATGCTTTTTCTGAGCAATTAAAGTTTTATACCTGTTCCTAGTATACTCTGACAGGTAGTAGTTTAAAGACTTTGTTAATTTATCTTCACCATAAAAAAGAGACAGCCTTATTTTTATTTTCATAGGGATGAAAGAATTAAATATTCCTTGTTTTTAAGGTATCACAAATTCAGGTGAGACAGCTACGTTCTTCTCTCCCTCTGTGAATTCTTAATGCAGTAGTAACGTTGTGTGACCTCAAAATCTTTATAGGGACTGAAATTTCCCAGAGGAAAGATGTTTCTCTAAGCACATGTCACATAATTCTTCTTCTTTGCATAAGATGCCACTAACCATTTAGTGGCCAGTTAGTCTAATTACAGTGCCATTTTTCCTTTCAGGTTATAGCACTAGTTTTAGAAGCACAAAGGCAGAATTATATTTCCTACCCATTTATATGCAGTGTTTCCACACTTGCTTCTCATCCTACCCTTCAAAACATTTGAGTCAGAAGGAACATTTAGAGGTCGTCCAGTCCAACATTCCTGCAATGAACAGGGACACCTACAGCTTGATCAGGTGCTCAGAGCCCCACTCAGCCTACCTTCAGTGTCTATAAGCGTGGGGCATCTACTACATCTCTGGACAACCTATTCCAATGTCACACCAACCTTACTGTAAAAGACTTCTTCAATATATCATATCTAAATCTCCCCTCTTTTCATTTGAAACCATTTCCCTTTGTCCTATCACAACAAATCCTGCTAAAGAGTTTGTCTCCTTTCCTGTAGCTCCTCTTTAAATACTGAAAAGCCACTCTCACATTACCTCTGAACCTTCTCCAGGCTGAACAGCCCCAGCTCTCCCAGCCTGTTCTCATTAGGGAAGGTGTTCCATTCCTTGGATCATTTTTTCATCCCTCCACTGGATGCGCTCCAATAGGTCTATGACTGTCCTGTTCTGAAGACTCTACATCTGGATACAGTACTCTAGATGAGGTCTCACAGCACAAAGCAGAGGGGCAAAATCACACGCTAGCCCTGTTGGCCACACTTATTAGGATGCAGCCCAGGATACAGTTGGCTTTCTGGGCTGCAAGGGCACTTTGCTGGCTCATGTCCAGCTGTCATTCACCAGTACTCCCAAGGCCTTTTTGGCAGGGCTGTGCTCTATCTTTTCATACCCCATCTTGTACTAACAGTGGGGATTGCCATGACCCAGCCATAAGACCTTGCACTTGGATTTATTAAACTTTCTAAACTTCACCTGGGCCCACTGCTAGAGTCTATTTAGGTCCCTGTGCACGGCATCCTGTCCCTCAAATATGTCAACTGCACCCCACAGCTTGGTGTCATTTGCAAACTGCTAAGCATGCACTTGACCCCACTGTAGATGTCACTGATGAAGATACTAAAGAACACCTGTACTAATACTGAACCTTGAGGAATACCACCCTTCTACTTAAGTGTCCTTAATTCCATGCTTCTCTGCCAGGAACGCTCATATCATGTAGCCAGTTTTCTTGCAGAATCAACTAAAGACCCCATCTGAAAACTAGATTTTGCATATAAATATGCCATTGTGAGTTATGCAGAATGAAGCTGAGAATGGACCAATCAGGTAATACAACAAAGGCATCCCAAATTTCCACTTAGTGTCTTAAAAAATGACTGAAGGGTTGATGGTTAGACTAGATAATCTTAGAGGTCTTTTCCAGTCCTAATGATTCTGTGATTCATGATTTCACATTTACATAAAAGGTCTAATGTCACAAAACACAAAACCACAGACTTTTCAGTAATTTCAGCTTTGTCTTGTCTCTTGATCAGCAGCCACACAGTGTCTGAAATTTCATCCAAACTAGAATCACAGAATAACAGATTGGCTTAGGTTGGAACAAAGCTTAAAGATTAACAAGCTCCAGCCCTCTGCCATGGGCTGGTTGCTACACACCAGCTCAGACTGCCCAGGGCCCCATCCAACCTGGCAGAGAGTACCTCCAGGAGTGGGACATGGCTGTCTAGTATTTGAGAGTAAGTGCACTATAGTCAAAATTCATGTGACATGAAAGCTTCTCTCAGATTGCAAGCAGATGAGTGAGAGCAGTCCCAGAACACAGCTGAGGTTTCCATTCATTTTATGCCAGGCAAGTACATATCTGCTGTATTCTCAAGCACGGCTGCCCGTAGCCATAAACTGGAGATTGCAGGAGCACAGAAACCTACTCAGAGTTACAGCAGTGCCCATGAAATACAGTTTCCATCCAGACACTATTTCATTCTATCTGGAACAGTCTGCTTGCCTGAGTTCCCAAGAGCTGCAAGACTCCCTCTGTCTCTCACAAACTTCATTCATCTGCATATGATTCCCGTTGTACTCAGGAGGAAAAAAAGAAAAAAGAAAAAAAAAAAATAAATAGAAATGATAATTGCAAATCATTCCAATAGATAAGCAGGACAAATAAAGTAGTGTCTGCTAATTCATCTACCCCACTTCTTGGAATTATAAGGGCTTTCTCGTAGATTGAGAATAAATTAATCATGATTCTATAAACCAGAGAACACTAGTAAACTCAAAGAGAATAGCAAGTACATGACAGGAAGCAGAGCATATCATATGCAAGGATGTATTTGCTCATTAAGCACTACACATAAATATGCAGTCTCCTATTCTCAAGGATGTTAAGGATGGGTGTAGGTGGAAGGCACTAAAGAGTAACAAATAAACATTAGCTCCTATTCAACCACACAGTCTTGTAAAAATAGATACATGCAGACAGAAACAAACCAAAAATGGGGGCAGAAAGATATGCAGAGAATATTCACAAAGATTTAAATAAAGAATGTTTGGCCTTTTGGGAGTTTGAGGTTTTCTGAACTTCTCCATCTAATTGGGGAGGAATTTCAGTTGTAATTCAATTATTTAATGCAGTTTGCATTTGTTTTTCTGCAAGAATAATTGCTAGGGAGAAGGGAGAAAAAAGAGAAACTACTGGTTTTCTTCCCTCTACCACTTGTCTCTGGATGCAGTGCAGTAAGACTACTGAGGATGCCTTTTCTCTTTGGCCACATACTAAATTTTTATCATGAACTTTGTTCTTTCTGGTTATTTCCTGTCTGGTGGCTTTCAGTATTGGACTTGTTCCAGAATGCTTTTACTTAGAAACATCTGAATGACATAATCTAGGGAGACTGGCTTCTGTACTGAATTTCTTCTTATTCTCAAGAATAATCTGCTTCTTTTTACATCAGCCACTGAAGGCTGTGCACTTGGCTTCCTACAGTCTGAAACTGGTATCGTTTTAGAGTCTGATGTAGGATTGAGTGACAATCAGTTAATGAGTTTATCTCCTCCAGAGCCTTGCTCATCTCTTGAGAGCCCCAGAAGTATAATAGGTTGTAGAAGGTGGTCGTGAAATCATTTGCTGTTCTACCTTACTCTTGTGCAAATGAAAATCTCACTGTGCAGCAGTATAAAATGCTTATCAAAATATTTTCTATTCTGAAGAGCAATGCAACTTCTGGAAAATAAAAAAAGCCAAGCTCTATGCATCACTGTATAGGGTAAAGTGTGCTTTTCTTCTTGCTGATGTTAAGTAAAAGCCTTATAGTGTCTTTGGAATCTGTTTTCTCAGAATTATCATCTCTTAGAGTCCCAGAGACCACAGTGTGATAGCAGAGTTGTTAGATTAAGCTTTATAAGACATAGCTATTTCTTATTGTTTTAACATACTCTGCCTCCATTCTTTCCAATCTAGGTTTCTTTCGTTCAAAATTAAGCTTTTTAAAAGGCAGAACTGTAATGTCCATGGTGAACTTAAAAACAGCTTCAGCTTTTTGACTTCTTAAGCTCTGATGAGCAGTAACTCATCTCAGCAAGTTTCTTCAAGAGCCATCTTTTTTTTTTTTTTTTTTTTTTTTTTTTTTTATACCTCTTCCTGATATAATCTGTAGCCTTAAACAAATCTACCTGATTTGGGTGCTGTCTTCAGTTTTTTACGGGGATATCGTTGAGGGAGTTAAGAGAAAAGGAAAGGACAGGAGAGGAAAAGGAAAAACAGTTAACAGAGTACTTCTCCTGGTCTCTGGGCTCTTTCAAACATGTACGTGGTGACTGCACTCACTGGACCAACTAAGCTGCATGAAAAGCAATATAATTGTTTCAAAGAAGCTGAAAAATAATCCAAGATTTATCTTTTCAAGTGGTGTAAATAAGAAGTTTTTTTCAATCTCAGACAAGCATGCATAGTCTGAAAATCAATCAATCAAGACTGTTTCTAACACATGGATGTTAGTCTTCTGTGTTTAATTATAAGAAAATTTTCTGTTTCATCATTTAAAGGATAAATTCAATATTTTGTATCTATAATGTAATAGGTATGTTGCAGCACAGAGAAACAGAACATTTACTAAATCAGGAAATCTTTGTTTGAGATTTTATTCTATTCTTTCAAGCCTATGAAGACATTAATTTAACTCATTTCAATAGGGAAATAGCTTTTCCGTTATCATCAATAAGGCAGTACTGCCATTTACCCTAAAAATATATTTTCACAACCATTAGGAAGAAGGACTAAGCATAAAACCCACCAGTCTTCTTTGGGTTCAATGACATTTGTAACAGAGCAGAAGCATCTTGTAAGCTGTAAGGCAGAGGTGTCTTGAATGAAATACACCTTGATACTGCACTGGGTTTACATGGCAAAGTTGTGTGGCTGCAGGGTCAACCAATGTGAGCAGAGCCCAGCAATGACCCATGTCAGATCAGAGCCAGCTCCAGCTGCTCCAACAGGGACTCTCTGCTGGGCGGAGCTGAGCTGTGAGCCACTCTGTGTGCATTTGGAAGCAACATAAACACATGGACCAAAGTTACCTATATCATCCCTCACAAAAAGCTTGGCTATCCCAGAAAGAACTAAGCAAAAATACAGCCATCCTGTTCACCTTCCACCTTCCCATATCAGGAGATACATGGACCAGAGTTAGAAATATTCTTTGCTGAAAAAAATTGGGATGTTTGTGCCAGCACCTGAGAAATTTTTTTCTGGATATAATTCAAGAATTCATTCCATTGGCTACTTGGGCTAACTGCATATATTTATTCTTACACCTCTGTTACACACACTCGAAGATTTAGAAGATCATGTTGCTTGTAGCTGATTTAATTGGTATCTGGGGAATTAGGTCTGGCAAGCTGCACAACTGCTTGCCGGGTGGAAATTCTCAATTAGCAGAATGCTAATGAAGGCACAGAAGTCATGTTTTCTCATTGTCACCTTTTACCCTTTGCCCAGTTTTGGAGGATAAAACAGACCAGTTATAATTTTTGTTAGAACAGGATTAATAGCTTGAGTTCATACATTCAATGTAGGTCTGCTTTTGGCATCTCATAGAGCAGCAGTAGAGACAAATCATTTAGATACATGTCTGGTATTTCATGTGTTAAACATCTGAATTTTTTAATATATTTTAATGGGTCATTGCATTTTCACAGTTTAGTAGATTCATTTTTGCTGATTCATTGTACAAGATTCATTGTTCTTTATAAATCCAATGTTTTTTTCATTGGAATCAAAATTTTTCTTCCAACTTTGCAAAATTGGCATATATGTCTGCAGAACTCCTCATAGAATCACAGAATCATTTGAGTTGGAAGGAGCCTTTAAAGGACATCTGGTCCAGCTTTACTGCAATGAACATCATAGAATCGCCAAGGCTGGAAAAGACCTAAAAGATCGTCCAGTCCAACCATTCACCTATTACCAATAGCTCCCACTAAGCCATGTCCCTCAATACAACATGCAAACATTCCTTGGTTGATCCATCTACAGTTTGATCATATGCTCAGAGAGCTAGATCAGGTCTTTCAGTCATCTTGCAAGTCAGAATAGGACTTTTTTAATCCCTCCCCCTTTTTTTTTTCTTTTGGTATTATTTTTTTAAAGTAATGTTTTAATGTATCAATATAACGCAGATATGAAACACAAACTGAATTGTGTTAAATGCTACCACTGATTGTGGTCAAATATTATTTTCATGTAAGTGATATTTCAAGAAGCCTCTTTCCTGCCTGTCTCGGTAGAAAATTATTATCCAAGGCTATTACAATAAAATTAATTGGAAAAAGAAAAAATGATTACAAAAAGAGAACATCCTTAACTGACTGACTGTAAAGTGATGACTTATTTTTAACCTAAAAATGTTTGTCTTTGATGAACAATGTGCACAGAAGCTGATGAACAATGTTTCTCTTCTGTTTCATTTTCCAAACAAGTTTTTCAAAGAAGCTTCCTGCTGTTTTAAAGTAATGCAGAACATCAAACTAAATAATTATTAATAAAAAGTTAATAACTATTTCTGCAACTGCAGCATTATTTGTAAAGAACTCTATGGAAAAAACATAGAGAAACTTGCATAAAAGTGTAGAAGTTGTATTAGTGAAAAGGTTCAAAACAAAACAGAATCTATAGTTGCCTTCTACACATTCTTCTTAGTGAATGTTTCATGTGCCCATTAAAGGAGAGATATCTAAGAGTTAGGAACCATTAAGAGAAGATGGAAATGATTTTTTTTGTGCATGTAATAGTAATGGAAGAATTTTATTCTTATAGATTTTGGCATGAGTTTTAATTCACCTTAGGACTTTATCAAGCATTCCTACCTTTCCATTTAGAAGGCATACATTAAGCACATTTCACTTACATTATGTTTTTCAGAGGAGCAAAATAGCTGCTGTTCACATCTGTGATTGCACACCTCTACTAGGATTCACCTGAGAGTCACAGCCAAAGGAGAAATATATGTCAGAGATTTGTCTGCATCTGTCCGTGTACTAAATACCATCTCAGACTGAAATAAATACTGTTAGAGTGTGTAAATAAAACAGCAAATGCAGCAGCCTGCAGGAAAATGGAACATACTCATGTATTCTTAAAATTGGATGCTTGTGGTAAAGCACTGAACATCCACATTTAGGCTATGAGAGATGAGTACGTGGACAGCAAATGACTGAGTGCTCACAGACCAGTGGCATAGTTATCAAGTAAGTGAGCTTTACACATACAACAATACCCGAGGCCAGAACTCTCAAAATCCCTTAGCCCTGCAGCTGGAAAAAAATAAAAACTGACACAAAGGCTCCATTTCGTTCTTTTCATCACATCCCTGGACTGTCACCCTGGGCTTTTGGTTCCAGATAAAGACAGCAACTTCTGTGTACTCTTTGCACTCATTAATTTTTAGTGGAATCTCTCTGCTGGAGGCCCTGCTTTGTGTCTAGCCAAACTTCAGTCGTGAGTCAGCAGCTTTCCTGGTGATTCACTCTGCTTCTGCAGGTCAGAACACTGTTGAAATGAGAGCTAACTGTTCTACTAGCTGTTCTGTCCATCTCAAAACAAATACTATTTCATTTGCAGCAGTGAATAAGTACCATATATTTTGTTTGCATACCCTAGTCAGTATTGTGCTTACACTATTTGCAATTTCTAGCCACATTTCATCTTTGCAGTTTATCAGAACCAGAAACACAGCAGTAACATCAAGTGCTTTGTTCAGTACTGGGCTCCTCGCTGCAAGAAAGACTTTGAGACCCTGGAGTGTGTCCAGAGAAGGGCAACAAATCTGTGGAGGGTCTAGAGCACAGTTCTTTTGTGGAGCAGCTAAGGGAGGTGGAACTGTTCGGTCTGGAGAAAAAGTTGCTCAGGAGAGATCTTATGGCTCTCTACAATGCCCTGAAAGGGGGCTGTGGTGAGGTGGGGGTCAGCCTCTTCTTACAGGTTACAACAATAGGATGAGAGAGAATGGTTTCAAGTTGCATCAAGGGAGGTTAAGGTTAGATATTAAGAAAAATTTCTTCTTCAAAAGAGTGGTGATGCACTGCAACAGGCTTCCCATGGAGGTGGTGGTATCACCATCAATGTCCTAGTGGCATTTAAGAAAAATGTAGATGTGGCGCTGAGGGATATGGCTTAGTGGGCATAGTGGCAATGGGTCAATGGTTGGAGCAGATGATCTCAGAGATCTCTTCCAACCCTAATGATTCTACAGTCATAAACTGTGATTCAACCGTTTGGTCTTAGAGCTCATCCTCCCCAGCACAGTATGGCATCCTATATAATTACAACTTTCACACTGAATGAAGAAGAAAGAAGCCTATAGCCAGGGGAGCCATTTGAACAGACCTTTTAAAGCCCAACAGAATAGGGGTGCTTTTACAACCTCCATGTTTGTTGGCACTTCATTCTAATTTCTGCATGGATGAACTTGTGTTAAGTCAACTGAAGTGTGTTCTTCATGTTTGGACTACATTTTCTACTATTTCTCTGTAATGATCTTGGAAGCTCATAAAGTTTTACATGAGTTCTTGTTTTCCAGACAGAGCATAAAAATTTCTTCAGCTGGATACAGTGAGGACACAACTTTGCATTTAGACTAAAATAAGTATGCAAAATCAGTATTGGTCTTACTTAATCCTGTCTAATTAATGTGATTAGGTTTGGTGTGTACCTTCCCTGTTAATTATAAACTTTGTTCAGTTTTTATACCTTAGTTGCTTTCCTGATACTTTTAATTCAAAACTAAGTTATGAACATTTAGCACCTGATTGAAAGTCTATTGCGGCTTTCATGAGAAGTTCTTTATTAATAATCACAACGGTCCTTATCAATATTTACTCACCAAAGGGAGTAAGGGGACTTCTATACAGTAACAAATTTTTCAGAGTTGTTCATTGCTTAAGCAGTAGGGAACACATTCAGACATCCTGACACTGATGTTACAGTCCTAGTTACCTACAGTGAACAGAATATTTAACCTGAGTATTGGTGTCAGGAAATGGTTCTTGATATGTCACATAATTCCAGAATGCAGACATCCCTGCATTAGTGGAAAAGGGATGTGGGAGTGTACAGAAACATCTAACACAGTGGGCTCTTCCTTACCTTCTCCGAATGGCAAGAAAAAAGAATGATGTTTTTGAGCTATATTAAGGTTTCAGAACCTCAACAGTTCCAAAAGGGAAATTCAAAAATGAAAGAGCAATTATCCAGGTTACATGGAGTAGAAAGTCAACAGATGTGATGTATCATTGTGCTGTACACAATCAGTCTGACAGCCTTTTACCTACTGTTCAGTTTATCTTTTGATGAAGAGCAATTGCTTTCCTAGACTCTTGCAATTTCCTCCAAAAAAAGCAGGAGATTGAACAGAGAAACATCCTGGGGATTCAAAAACTTCTATGGAAAAGTCCATGCAGAGGCTTTCTGAAATCCTTGCCCTTTACTGATATGTCAAAGTTATTTAAGCTGACACAGCAGGACTCAGGACCTGTCAGCTCATGCCCTGTGTAGAACATCTTCATGAATCATGCATCTTCATAAACAGATAGCTTGTAACTCACATCCCCATGTGCACTACCAAGATATATTGGACTTGCTAGCATACTTGGTGCTTAGGGTAGATCTGGTGCCTTTCAATCATCTGCAGCAAATGCCAACAGCTACACTTCCATCCATTTCAATGACCAGCCCATAACTGGTCAGCCTAAGCTATAACTTCTGTATCTATCTTTTGATTTAATCTTTCAGAAGTTTGATCTTCCCTGTGTTTTCTCTCTGTACTGAGTGTTTGGCTCAGCACAGCAATGTGACATTTTCCTTAGTCTGTTTAATGAGGTACTGCACATCCCTCCCTTGCCGACTGCTGTAAGGATGAACAAAAGGAAATTCACTCAGTGGGCTCAGAAAGGCTGCAGTCATAAGTGAGAGTGGGCATGGGAAATGCCTCAAAACTTCCACAGATATGGAGAAAGATTAACAGCATCTGGCAGGCTAATGTATTTCAAGCACCACTTAGAAGCAACCCATAACCATTACTGAACATATGAGTGATATTTTTACAGGAAGCAATTCACCTGTTTCCTAGTTTTTGCCTTTCTGAAGAACGGAAAAGAGGTTATAAAAGTCACTATGTTGGAGTGTTCTGCTTCAGAATAAAACACCCACAAAACCACCATCCTCTTTCTATCAAATGACTCATATTGACGCAATTACATATTGACAAGTACCTTGTACATGAGATGGGCTTTCCAGATGGAATATTTAGATTGATTAAAAAACAAGCAAGAAAACAACAACAAAAAAATAACATCCTGATGGAATAACATGTTTGTCTGTTTGTCACAGGATATGTATGAGACTTGTGGAAAGCAGGCTGGAACCTACACTCAAAGGAGAGAGTCTTGTTGAAATGATACCAAGGAGTTCCATGTATCTAGCAGGAATTAGAGACTACTGAGGGAGCATCTGACTACAAAGAGGCAGATCAGGAGTACCCCATGTAAATCAACAAAAGAAAGGGGTTGTCAACCCTAGATTTTCTAAGGAAATTTCCCAGATATTTTAGTGTGTTTTTTGCTGTTTGGTTTGTTGGTTTTGTTGTCGTTGTTGTTGTTTTTGGTTTTTTGTGCAAAAGAAGTGTTGAATCTGAAAACAGTAACCATTTTAAATTTTTTTTGCATAAAAATGTAGTCATGCATTCATGGAATCATGAAATAGAATGGCTTTGCTTGGAAGGGACCACTAGAGTGATCAAGTTCCAACCCCCCAACCACAGGCAGGGCCACCAACCTCCAGATCTGGTACTAGACCAGGTTTCCCAGGGCTCCGTCAAACCTGGTCTCGAACATCTCCAGGAATTGGTCATCCACAGCCTCTCTGGGCAGCCTGTTACAACACTGAATCACTCTCTCTGTGAAGAATTTCCCCCTTACATCTAACCTAAACCTTCCTTCCTTTAGCTTTAATCCATTCCCCTTGTCATATCACTATCTCCACTTGTAAAAAGTTGATTCCCCTCCTGTTTATAATCTCCATTCAAAACATATTTCCAGAGAACAGAAACAATTGCCAGTGGACTTGGAGATTTCTTATTAAAATAAATACACCACTACTTTGCAGGTCAACTTACTCATATTTTAACTGATCAAATATTCAAGCTTTTTTAAAATTAAGTTAGCAGAACTGAGCTGCGTAGCTGAGGCATGAACATCTCAGCAGTGGTTGTCTGGGGAAGCCACTTTCAAAAGCCAGAATTGATAAATTGGTATCATACAATTTATGAAAGCACAAATAGCAAAGGCTATTGATGTCTTATATAGCCAAGAATAGATATGAATTTATATGTATGGAGATACTATTTCTGTAGTGGATGTTCCTTGTTTAATTCTCTGTAGCTCTGGAGCAGCTCAAGAGCTCCAAACATTTTTCCAAAAAAATTTCCCCTGGTTGAATTAATTTGTAAAGCAACAAACCTAACGCTTGTGTTTTTCTGCACATTTCATTCTTGATATTGACAGCAGCAAAGCAGAGAAACTAACTACATACATCCAAAACTCAACTTTATAATATATAGCCTGTATCTCCATGGTATTGAATAGGTGTCATGGTTTTGTAATTTTTGCTATTGGTATTCCACATCATAACATCATGTGAGCACAGAGAACTATGCGTCCCAGAGGACCTCACAGTCAGGGAGGAAAATACGTCACTGAAGTTATGCTTATTCTCTCTCTCACTGCCTGACAGCGGGTGTGGGTGTGCTTCCAAGCTGTGGCACCTTCAGTTTCAAAGCAGGCTTCTCTGTCTTCGGAAACCTCTCTCTCACTCTTATTTTACTTGATCTGTTAGCCTCATTTTCAATTAGATTGTATTACATTGTGTTATCTTGCATTCCGATATCATACTTAGGGCCTACTGTCCCCTGTCACAGACATCATAGATTGATCTAGATAACTCTGTGACAATAGATTACAAAGAAGATCTATATGTTGCCTAATATCCTTATAATGATCTCCTTGATTTAAAACTCAGTGTAAATATGGGCATGTGATTATATATTAGAAAGAAAATGGTGAAAATCTGCAGAAGAACTTGAAATAAAAAGGATGAGTACAGTTTTTTCATAGTACAGAATTATAGAATCATTGAATTATAGAGTCATAGAAACACAGATTTGTAGAAGGCTTGAGTTGCAAGGGACCTTGAAGATCAAATTTCAACCCCCTGACATGGGCTGGTTGCGACTCACTAGATCAAGTTACCCAGAGTCACATCCAAAATGGTCTTAAAGGTCTCCAAGGGTAGGGTATGCTTGTCCCATGTCTTTTTCTCTCAGAGAGTGGTCCGGCACTGGAATGACTGCCCAGGGAGGTGGTGGAGTCACTGTCCCTGGCAGTGTTCGAGAGGCGTCTGGATGAGGAGATATGTGATCCTGTTTAGTGGCTTGTGGCAGCAATGGTAATGGGAGGATGGTTGGACTAGATGATCTTGTAGGTCCTTTCCAACCCTGTGGTTCTATGATTCCATGGTTCAAAACAGACCCGTAGGAAACACCTCTCACCATGAGCCCCCGCCTGGACATAGACCTGCTGGCCGCAATCCTTTGGCTGCAACCATCCTGCCATTTCATCTGAATTTATACTTTTTTTTTCCTCTCAAATTGAAAAGTCCACCATGAATTGGATGAGTCTTTTTATTTTAAAATAAATTTAAAAAACAGAATATACAATCATTCTGTCTGCTTTAGTTAATCAAATGATCACTAATCAACCACTCACATTCATATTAACAGCTTTATTGTCCAAGCCTTTTGCAAATTACATAAACACATATTAACACTACTGCTAACTTTGCACCAGTGCCTGGGAAATGAAGATACTGAGGCAAAGGGAATTCCCAGATAAGAACTGAGTGACCCAAATTAGTCTTTCTCTTCCCATCTGCCTTGCTTCATTCTGAGCCCTTAAAGCAAAATGTAAACATAATGAATTGCAGTGTCTTTTTAAAACATAAAGTGGTCATGGCCAACCTGTGTGAAGCCTTTCTGGGGAAGCAGTTGTCACAGCAGATGGTGTTCTTTTCATAATCCAGGTTGCAGGAATGGCAGTGCAGCAGTGTGAATATTGTGTAAAGGTTGTAAATGTCACAGCCTGTTACTACCTGGGCACCTGTACAGAGCAGGTGTCAGTGCTATTAAAAATGTTCATCCTGTGAGGCTACTCCACTAAAGTGGGTAGGAGAGGTATTTACTGGAACTGAGCGCTGCTGCTGCTTTTGGTTACCTGGCTTGAGCTCACATTGGGCAATGGAGCAATAAGTAAAGGTTAAACCATGCATCAAATCCAACAGTGACACACAATTTTCTCACTAACAAGAGGCAGGAAATACATATATATATATAAGTGTTTCAAACCATGCCTAAATCCAGTGTTTGAACATCCCGCAAATGGTCTTGCTCCATGATCATAATTGAATGAGCTGCTTGGCATTTGGTAAAGGACTTTCTTACCTGTAGACAGAATGAGACAAGAGATAAACCTGGGGCTGATTTAAAATGGCATAGATCTGTCAAAGCCAATAAACCTACAATGATACTTATGAAGGGAAAACAGTTCCTGAGCATTCTTAGTGTGTCTTTTGTCTTCACTAATGGCGATGATGCTTAATAGTGCTACTGATGTTCTTTTTTTTTTTTTTTTTTTTTTTTTTTTTTGTGGTTAGTCTTTTTACATTCTTCGTATATTCATATTTGGGAGATTGTCTGCCAAAGAGTTTGTTTCCTTTCAGGAAAAGAAAATTAAAAAAAAAAAAAATGTACATTTTTAGGAAGCTTGAAGAAAAAAATATATATTTAGTGAATGAGACCTGGCTGCAAATCAAACAGCATGCTATGGACAGAAGGGCAGTTCTCCTCTCTGTATTTTGGGTGCTGTATGATATAGGGATCAGAAGTTGGCCAATTAAGGGCTACACAGAACTGTGATCAGGCAATTAAGGACAATTCATGGCTCAAAGGATATGAACTATGCTAAGACAATTATTTTTGCCCTATTCATAGCCACTACGTGCCACCCTGAGCTATGGGAAGACCTCTATGGCATCTCTGGTGAACAAAAAGGCAATGGCTGGTTTCAAGCTATTTGGAATTCTGTTCTTTCTTCCTATAGATACAGATCTTCTTTATGTTCTCCATTATATTTTGCTCTACCATGATGTGTTCAGACAAGCAGAATTAACTGTATAATGTTAAATTTGACTGGATGTTTCTTGATTTTTGAAGATTAACTTCTGCAGCCTTCAAGCTTTATTACTGTGGAGAAGTAAAGTGGGGGGAGGCATAAAATATATAAGTGTAGTACGCTTGCTTAGCATAGCATTACTAAGTCAATACAATTATTTTTCAAATAAGCAGCTGAAAAAGATATGTAGGAGCACTAAAAGTTAAATCAACATTGTATTGATATACAAAAGTGCTGATGGTGCAAGGGGATTACAAACCAATCAACAGACTAATTGTTATCCAGAAAAATACTAATAGCTTCTCATTATCACAACTACAACATATCTATTAGAGAGGACTGTATCTCTGTCTTCACCTGCTCATTAGAATGGCGCCTCGATTATTAACATTCAATTAGTAGAAAACCTATTCTGTTTTCTCTTGTGTAAAGTCTCCTCAAGAGCTGATAGTTATTTCCAAGGAGAGAATTCACTTTATAATGACAGTCTGTCCTTTCACCACTGGAGAAAAATAAGAATAAGAACAAAGTAAGAAAAAACAAAGCCCAAACAATCCAACCCTCAAAACCCTGTTCATAGTCCATCCTTGGCCTTGCTTACAGCTCAGCTACTTCTGAGTTCACTCATTCCTGCAAGCCAATCACCATACCATGGGTCCAAGAATGTCATTAAAACAAAATACACTCAGTGTACTCCTACAGCAACATTCAGTCTTTGTTACTGAGGGTGGCTTTATGGTGTATTTCTCCCCTTGTGTCACAGTTTGTGCCAGGTAGAAGTTGATTATTGGCATATCTACAGGATCGGGGACAGCTATGCTGTGACTCTGTGACCCTCCTAATTGTGCACCTTGTTGAAAAGTGGAGGAGTTCTAGAGTGCAGTAGATGAAACAGTACCATATCTCTCAGCATTTATTTCTAGTGAGAAACATCTGTCTCTGAACATACACTGTTTTGCTGATCTTTCTGCACCTGCCCTTACTGCAAGACTCCTTTTGAAAACAGTAGCAGTAAGACTTTTCACTGCCACCAAGCTCATACATATGAATAACCACCTGATGTGACTTATCCTGTTGTGAAAATGGATGGACTTCCTGTCAAAAGAACCTCTACATTATACATTAGGCTGTGTTCTCAGAAAACTTTAAGTAGATCCTGCTCCAATATTATCTCTGGACATTGCTTGTGCAATCACATTTTCTGACTGTTTATTTCTTGTATTCCAGGTCTTCACAGTCCAACTCTCAGCATCAACTAAAACAGTGGGTTGCTTGAAGATCCTAGCAAATAATCCCAATGCCTCTCTTGAAACCAAATTGCTTCAATTCAGTGTATAGTTGCAGCTGCTAATGAGGGTGTGATTCTGATAAACATTCTCACAAAACTCTCACAGGTATCAGACTCAAACACCCCTTACTGCATTATGCTTTACTGCCTTTTTGCAGAAACCACTACCAAGAATCAGACAGAAAAATTACATGGCCATTTTCAGTGGAAAGAGACCCAAATTCCAGCCACGGTCCTCCAGCTTTCAGATCAGCTATTGGCTATAAAGACAATTCTGAGATCTCAGACAGAGCTAAATATGCTTCCTTTGTCTCCACCACTCATGCAAAACAAAAGGATGCCATGACAACCAAGAAAGCATATTTCAAAGACTCTAGTGTCTGTACTGACTTATACTTACAGAGCTTAGCACTACCTGTTGTAACCAGTGTAATTGATTTCATTGTTTTTATACCATTCTGTTTACAATGCACACACTGGTACTCCAGAAACCCATTATTCTAGGTGAGCTAGTTCCTCAGACTGGATAAATGTACCAAATGAGACATTGTACCAGGCTGCTTTATGATATCTGCATTGGACATTAGGTTCTCTAGTCAAAAATCTGCAGCTGCTCTTTTCATTCCTCACCTAACACAGTTTAGTTTGAAGTAAATTCATATACAAAACTAGGTTACAGACGTCTAACATCTGTTCACTGCACAAGACCACAGCTTGCATCTAAGCCAGCTGCATGTGAAGTAAAGGTATTGATAGTGCTCTCTTTAAAACATAACTGGAAGAAGCAAGTTATGAATTATGCTCTTCCATCTACCTGTAGCATGCTAGGTTGTCACAGAGCAAGCAAACTCTTCAAACATGCCATGGAAAAGTGGAAGAACATTTTGTACTATTTCAAAAAGTGCAGTTCTAAAAACTAGTGCAGTTACTTTGCCTATTTACAGATTGCATGTGATTAATGAAACATGAAAGATCCCACTCTTTTTCAATTACCACGACACGTTCCTGTCTAGCTAGTCTGAGATTTCAGTGAATACTTCAGTAGGGCTTTAGACACTCAAAAAAGGCTACAGACCCTAAACTCATTTGCTTGTAGAACTGCCTTCTTTTGCTTGTGGCCCAGGCTTCACAGCTGGCCAACTTGATCATCAGACTAGATGCCAAGCATGAGGACATCATAAAGTACTCGTTGTCTTGTACAGTAACAAGAGACTGTACAGTTTATGGGAGATATATTACTTTGATTATGTAGAAATGGATACGGAATGGATATGAAAAGCTGAGACTGTTCTCATTGCATGGCAATAAATAATCATCTTTGTGTGGTGCTGATCTCAGAGCAAATCCTTTCTTCTCATCAAAAATTTTTCTAAAATCCTTTAAACAGGCAATGACTTTGTAGTATGCAGGTGACTCTGAAAGATATAAAGAGCACAAGAACTCTATTTGATAGAACAAAGTCTCAGCTACAAAACACTAGTTTTAAACATAGTCACCACCATCAACTGTGAATTTCCAACAGCAGTGAGTGCATGCTATGCTTGTAAAAATCTGCAGCAGTGTAAATGACCCACTGTTACTGTCAGCCCTGCTGAAATACACCACTCACCACTTCATTGTGCTTCCATCCACTGTTTGGTCTCCATAAACATTCAGTAAGCATCAGTAAATGTCAATGAGTATATTTTTTTTCCACTTGGAGGAATTTGATGACACATCTTTGCTTCATATAAACTTCCTTGTCAGACATTGTTTTGTCGGACTGCCCCTCTTCTGCCATCTGTCACATGACAACAAAATGTAATAGTATTTTGGTGGGAAGGTTCATGCTTTACTTCCCTGCCACCAACATCTGCCTCTGATATCACTGGCCAACTTCATAAATAGGAGGCATTACTTTCAGAGCAGCCCTCATAAGCAAAATCAGGCAAAAAGGAACACATTGCTTAAAGCTGCAATGATAAGACTTTATTACTGGCTATAGTCTTCCTGTCAGCCTCTCCTGAAGCTGCCAAGTTAGTCTCCAAGGAGCTATCTAGGGTGTTAAACTGCTTCATCAATCCTGAGTGCCTCCAACCCTCCGCAGAACACAGTAGAGCTACTGCAGTGAGTTATAATCATTCTCTAAAATGAACATTCACATTCAGAAAATTTTTCCACACACATGGCTTAACTTTTCCACACATGTGCCTTTGCTTGTGAACTTTGCTTATGACCATTAGCTAGGGACACATACCTCCATTCCAAGTCCAGGAAGCTCTAACACCCAGAGAGAACACCCAAATACTGAATGGTCAGCAAAAGAGCTGTGAACAATTGGTTTCACCCTCATTTGAAGCAGTCAAGGCAGGACTGAAAGGGCAAAGCAAAAATAAAAGCACCTTTAAACACTGTAGAATCTAAGCAACCTAAGGCATTCAAACTGGATATATTTATTCATGGTTATAGCCAATTTGCATTCAGTTCCAAGCTTGATATAATTTGGATTCAGACTAGCATCATGAACAGAAACCACAGATGGAAGATTTTATAATTTCTATACATAAATGCATTTCCTTTGACACCTCTGGAACCTTCAGTACTTCAGTCTTGCCTGGAAAGGGTGATAGGCAAAAACCTGATACAATTCCTAAAAATATTCATATTCTTCCTGTCACTTCTGGTCAGATATTTTCCTGCAAGAATTGAGTTCTCCATCAGTGGAGTTACACAAGATCCAGTCTTTTATTTTTTAACATGTACCTGAAAGCACTGAGTTAACTGCTGAGGAGATCTGAGCTCAAGCTCCACTCACATACAGATAAAACACTGCTCCTGTACTTCACATCTACAGGCTGTATGACCATTCCTGAAAAAATACCACTTGTTAAATGAGGTTGCTTAGTAAGAACACAAATTTGAGTGAAGACAAATCCCCATGAGAGGTTTGATACAGGTGAGCATCTACAGCTGTAACACAGCCTCTGATGCAATAAATACACACCTGAAAATCACCAAATTTATTTAAAGACTTGGAGCATGCCTGGATTCCTGACTAATATTATTGGTAATATGAAGCTGCATATAAATGCATATTTCATCAGATTTATTATGTAAGAGATTCCCTGACAATGCAGCATGATGAGATTGCAGTTATTATTGCCATAATGTTTTTCTTGATGGCACTACACTGATAGGCTAGAACTGGATATGAATCTTTCAGCATTTCTAGAACTCATTAACACTTCAGATTCTGTTCAGTACATGTCTGGTCATTGTATGATTTAGGTTAGAAACCTAAATTTTCCTTTCTTTTTCAATAATCTAACCTATATCATAGTTAGACTCATTAAACTAGCTAATTCCATAGACCCAGTGGAATATGGATTCCTACTCAAGAGAACCATCTAATAGATGATCTAACCCTCTATCAGTAGATAGACTACTTTGCTCTTCCATAAAATTTAAATCATGTTTCAGTTCTCAAAGCTGATTTTAAATATTTTCCAGGATGAAGGCCTAGAAGAGCTAGAAGCATTATGATGAGCACCAAGTCAATAATAGTGCTGTGCTGGCCTAGCTAAGTTCACCAAATAGGAATGTAATCCTTTCTAGAATATATACGAAAGCATCCATAACTAAGAACATCACAGACATTGCAGAATTCTATTCCAATATCAAGAACGGCATCTTCAAACTTATCTGTATTTCATACAGATAAATATATGCATATTCAGAAGAAAACATTTCACAGTGAAATACATTGCTTCTCATAATGCTGCCACTGGAGAAGGGCTGACAAGTACTGTGATAGAAGTTGTAGTCATATTTTTGATAGACATTTGTTGAAAAACATCTCAAAATTACACAATTAGGATGACTATACAATATCCTACCTTCACTTGCCAACCTTTATATAAGGCCTGCAGAGCTCAGAGGTACAGACAAGAGCAGCCACTTTATTAACAGATAGAACTCTGCAATCTCAGTGAAAAAATTCTCTAAGATGAGAGTACCATACAAGAGTTCTCAGAATAAATTTCATGTGCAAGCAACACTTTTGGCAGCATCAGTAGGGATAGCAATATGCAACTTAGATATATAAGAAAGAACATGTACTTCATTTCAGTTCATATATTAACTTTGGATTGTGTGTCCACTGTAAAAAGTTCCATTATTTGTTGCATTTCTTTGAATTAAGCATGCTTAACTGCTAGCCATCCAGCTAAATAGAGAAGGAAAAAAATAAAGGACTAACATAAGTAAACTTTGTCAGTTTTCCTAGTAGGTTAGAACTGAACTGTAACCTTTACTCTTATATTGATTTCTGTCATTCTTGCACTGCCTTGGTATTCTGATTTCTCACATAAGATCTGCCAGCTCATCAGCAGATACATTTTAATTAATTAATTTTATCTATTTAAAGTTTATAAAAAATAAATTCCTCATAACTTGGATTATGTATATTTTATCACTATTGTTTTAATTTTCTTCTGCTGTGGGCAAAATCTACCATAAACAAAAGCCAATAAATCTGGATTCAGAACTTATAATCAATACATAATATTGCAAAAGCAGCAAAATATGAGGCTGTGCAGCAGCCCTCACTTTAGTTAAAAGTAGTTTTAATGACTTCATCCTTCATGGTTGCCCAAAGCACCCTGTGAAATAAACCTTTAACTCTTACATCGTTTCTGTCTTAAGGGTAATGAGCCATATGTGAAGACATCTGCAATGCCTGGAAAGAATGATCATTAATTAGAGAGAAGACAGGACACTTTCTGATTGCTGATATAGAAAGAAACGCCTTTCAAAAAGTCTCTGGGATTTAAAAAGGGAATTTGTCCTCTAGTTTGCAAGATGTGAACACTGTAGGTATGATTTTTTTTTCTTGCATGTGCAGGGAAGTAAAATTGCTGTAGTGTGAGAGCAAGACACCAGAGAGGAGATGGAGAGCCAAGAGAAGGGAATTCTGTGGAAAAGGCTAAGACAACAGCATATGTTGTTTGTATAGAAATCTCTTTCTGACTTATCCAGACAGTCTGAAGGCAGACCCAAAAGCAGGGCACAGACCATAGGCTTAACCTCTTCTTTTTTTTCACACTCTAATTGCCCTTAGTTTACAAATTACAAGGTCAGACACTCTAGTAATTTTCTTTGGATCGAGGTGAAGCCTTGTCATCTTCTCCTGACTGAACATCCATTTTGAGTCAGATTCATTTACACCTTTATGTGGGCACCATCTGGCGTCATGCACACCATCCTGCAGGGACAGCCCCTTTACGCCCTCTCAATGAAGCATCTTCCTGCATTAGAGTGGAGTTTTTGTATAAATTTTTAACTTCATCATTGGGAACAGTCCTTGGCTTTTTCCAGGCCTGGAGAAGAAGAGCTGGAAGTGTTTTGCAACAGAAAGAAGCAAAAATACACTCACAGATTAGAGAAAATAATTTACATGGAGAAGCAGAAAGAATGATTCCTGGCAGACTGAGATAAGAGGAATGAATCATCACCTTGCTGATCTCTCTCCATTGATCATAAGGGGAAATGAGACAGCTAGTTCAGAACAGATGCCTGACTTTTAGACTCCTGAAGCTAGACGATCGTAATCCCTGTCAAGCTTGAGAGATGAGTGCTTCAGAGCCCAAAGTTCTACGTGTTCTAGAAGGTATCTCATGGCCAGAATTCTGTGTTATGATTAACTTTACTGCCAGTTAAACTTAATCTCTTGAATTGTATTATAACGCCTTACTGGGTTACTGTATTCTCCAAGGAGGGGTATATTTGCCGCGAAACTCACACTTTTACAGCCTTGCAAGTTTATTTTTCCATCACACAAAACAGATACTCATGTAAATATCACTGACTTGCACAGGATTTCTTTTCCACCTCTCTGTCTCTATCAAAGTCCATGGTTTACATGTCCTAACAGATACAAAAACAAGCAGTTGTAGGTTATTCATATATCATTTAGATATTTGGCATACTAATTGATCAATAATAACATACTGCCTTGTAATGTGTAAAATATCAGTATATAAAGCAGAAAAAAACTAATTGAGTTCAGTTCAGAAACAACAGATTGGGTACCTGGGTCAGGAATAAAAAGGCACAAGTTGACCCCAATTCATGTTGAATCATGATGGCCCTGACTCTGAATTGATAAAGTCTGCTGGTATATAACATCTAAACGAGGGCTGCTTGACAGCATGTCAATTTAGAAAACAGAGAGCAAGTGATTGGTCTGTAACTTTTAGTTAAACAGCTGAAGTATATTTTTTCTTATTTGAAAAATTCATTCTGCACATTTACTTCTTATTTCATTCTCATTATACTATTACTCTGTATAATTTATTACTATTTCCTTTCATTTCATTTTATTACATGAAATTCAATGATTTCCATGTGCCATTGAAGACTTCACAGAGTAGGAAAGAACAGAACTTTGTGAAAATGTCCTTTATGATTAATAAGACGAAGCATTCTTTCATCAGGTGTTCCTGTACACTACTGCTATTGGTTTTCATCAAATACAACTTGTTCTCAAATCTTAATTTCTTTGTAGCTATTTAAATGGAAGCTATGGTCTTCATGAAAATGTACTCTGATTTCTGTCAAACAGAGCCTGCTCAGCAAAGGAATCTGGCCCTGTTCCCCAGGTAAATCTACTCCTGGAGGCATGACAACCACTAAATGAGGATTTTGGTGCATTGTGGGAGTTTCTGGAGTCTAAGTCCTTGACAGATGGAGGCAGCATCTGAACAACTCTGCTAGATTCAAGCCAGCATCATCATTAATGTATATACATGACCTATGTAAGTTAGAATATTTGAAACAAAAAGAAACAAGTGCCAAGTCTCCAAAAGACTCAGCATTCTCCTGATGTTGCTTTTAATTCCAATTAACTAGACGGCTGCTACTAGATTCTTCAGAAAGAGTGGTCTGATGAAAAATCACTGCCTTTTGTCCAATAAGGATAATGGCAACTCTAAGAATTAGCAGATACAGTATTTTCAGTACTTATGACTCTGGAAACACTGATGGATTCTTAATGGATAGCAACAGGCGAAGTAGCATCACACATAACACAGCAGCTTTTTGAAGGACTGGATGTGCAATTCTCTAATGCTATTTCTTAAAGTCATCAGCCATTCAATGCAGTGAATAACTGTAGCATATTTAAAATATGCATATATATTATACCATCCTTAGACAGTGCTCATATATTACAAAGGAAGATGAATATGGCAGTACTACTCAGTGCTGACATCCTAGTGAATAGCATGGACAAGAAAATCACTGCTATCAGAGAGATAGGCCTCAGGTGACACTTAGAATTAAGAAAACCTGACAGAAAATAAATGTCTATCTTGAACCGTTAGAAGATTGCTTTAAATATGAGTTTTGCTCCAAACAACAGCTTAGCAATTTGTGATTTTTAAAGGAAAACCTGTTTCCTTTTGCTTGAAACATTTATGGATGATAGTGCAGCCCTGACAGATGCTGATAACAAAAACTACAGCTGACAGAAATTCTCATCATAAAAAAATAATAATATTATGACTAAGAAATCCAGCCTGCCAACGCTTATTTGTAGCCTTAAGTTGTAGCAGACACACATTTTAATGTTTGTAGCATCAGGGCCTAAGTTTAACTGGATATTTTTAATATATATATTTTTTCAGTAGCACAACCTGCTTGGCATTTCCTTGCTTACATTACTAGAAACAAGAGAAGCTACGTTATTAGTTACAGGGACAAGAGATAAGCAGGCAGTGATTTTCAGGACTGACACTGCAAGCCTGGAAATATCAATAGGAGCAGAACTGTAATCCTGAAAACAGAGTAAAAAGCGGGGGAAAAAAGGAGATTACTAAAGTAAGCCTTGAATTCTGCTTCAAAACAGATGTGATAAAGCTCCCTGGGTATTTTTATCTTTCAAAGTCCTTTGTAAAGGTAGTTAACACATTTATCATGCACATCTGGAGAAACGGGTTCCTAAAGGCATACAACCCTGACTGACGATACTCAGAATTGCACTTTTGTATTTCAAATAGAGCTATTCCTGAGATATACCCTGCTGGGAGAACAGGGATGATCTCAACAGGGTGAATCACTTCAGCTATCCAAATCATGTCCTCTTTATCCAGCATGTCCTCTTTTGTCCATGTTCAGCTCAGTGAAGGCACACAGGGACTAATAAGGCACAATTCATTTGACCTCTTTGGGTGATTGCTTCAGATCACAGCCTGAAGAGATGTCGGGTGTCATTCTTTCATGTCAGTAAGGGAAACTGAGAATGACTAAGACAGGCTGTTCTGCAGTAAGGTGAAACCACCCCAAATCACTGTTTTGAGAGAACAGATAATTTGGTGCCCTAAGAAGACTTCTCTGGCACAGTCTTATTCTGGCACAGTCCCATCATTAAGATGGGAGAGTTCAGAGGAGGCCTATGAAGATGCTCGAAGTGCGGGATCACTTCTCCTATGGAAACAGGAGGCTAGGCTAATTTAGTCTGGAGATGAAAACACTCTGGGGAGACCTCATTGCAGCCTTCCAGATCCTAAAGAGGACTACAGGCAAAATGGGGAGTGTCTTTGAGTATAGTGACAGGAAAAGGGGTAGTGACTTTAATGTTATGCAGATTAGACACAAGGAAAAATAATCCTTCACTGTGAGGGCTGTGAGATGCTGAAACAGTTTGCCTAATGAAAATATGGATGCCCCATTTCTGACCGTACTAAAGGCCAGGTTGGATGGGATACTGAGATACCTGGTCTTGTGAGAGGCCCATGGCAGAGGGGTTGGACCACGATAATCTTTAAGGTCTTTTCCAATCCAAACCATTCTATGTTTGTATAATCCAGTTTTGGCATTTGTAATGGATGTTGGGATTTCTGTCCTGGTGATTATACATAAGAAGATACACATTTATATTTAGTACCTTCCATCATAATGGCAGCAGTTTATCTGCATACAAACATCTGCTTTTTTTTGTTTGTTTTGCCTTTCATATTCTCCACAGAAGCAGCTATCTTCCTTTTCTTCTTCCTCACAGATAAGCTATCACACTCCCCCTGTATCTCCCAGTCACCCTTCCTTCTCTCTTTCTCTCTAGCCCTTTATGTATAGTTGATGACTATTATAAAAATCCAATTTTAATACCATTTATGGTGAAGATGTTGAAAAAGTACATCTCTTCAAGTCAAAATGGATCCGTGCCCCCCTGCCACAGGAAAGTCAAAGACATACAGACCTGATAGCAGCATCCCATTCTTTGTGTGCGCTATTAGTGTGTTTTCATAGTTCTCAATCCATGGATACCCAAAGGTTGTGGCAGGTCTTTGAGACAAACTTTTGAAAGTCTTCTTCAAGTAGGAGAATAAAAGCCCCACTTAGATTTTCCTAAAACTTCAGATTACTTTGTTCATCCTTTGTTGCCCTAGAATGTTAAACTTCAGTCTATGTGCTTCACATGATATTATTTTTCTCAGGGTGTCGTCATTTTGGAGCAACTGAACCACAAACTGGCAAGCTCACCAAATGAGGGAACATAAGTGTAATTGCACTTAATTGACAAGGCATCACGTACTGCAAACGACAAGTTCAAGGGCAGAAACATTAATGGCAGCAGCATATATATATAGTGGCAGTTATTTTTGATCAGGAATAGGGTGCAGGGATGTTTTAATTGCCATACTTAATGTTATACATGCCGTGCTACATTTAACCTATTTGAAAGCTGGCATGCAGGTTGAACAGCATTAGAACGTTAATAAATTGCTGCTGCTTGTGGTTCTGATTGAAGAAAGAATACGACTGTAAGTTCAGGCTGCACCATAGGAAAACTTAATGTTTACTTAGGGAAACAATGCTTCCCTTATTAACTTTTCGAATCCTGCAGCAAAGGTAACACAAATATTTTTTCAAGGTGAGTCACCTCAAATTCTGGTAGTGTTTTCATGTTTTCTGTTAATTGCAGGGAAACCAGAGTAGGCAGCAGTTTGCATAACCTTCAGGATGCGGTAATGTCTGTATAGACCATGCCTTCCTCACAGCTTAGAGGTCATGTCATATTCATTCATCTCTAATGGGAGGCTGTCATTGACTGCACCTTTAATGTTCTTATCCAATGGAAAGCAATTAAGAGCAATATTTTTTAACAGGATCAACAAAAGGATTGGATTACAGAGGACTGATTTTCAGTCAACACTGTGTACAGTGTTAAAAATTGGCAGGGAAAATAAAATAAAAAACAGATGTGACAATATGATTTGAGAAATCCTGTCCAAAAAATAAAACTGCAGAATTCAATTGTGTTTTCATGAGCTTTGGTACACCAAAAATCTCTGTAACTGCTGTTCAGTATAGGTACATTTCAAACATACAGATAAGTTTTAAGTCCGTGTTCTGAACCTATGTCTTTTTTATTACCACAAGAGATGTATTGCTATGAGACAAAATGAATAGTATGTGCTTGTAGGAAGGCTCTGCCTGTCACAAGACTACGGTGCTTTTAGTATTCAGAGGCAGAAGAGTGTGCGGAGTTAAGTGTATATTCACTCTACTATTTTCTGAAGAGATAAAATCTTTGGTTCCACTCTTTGTAGAATTGATTCCACTTCCATGCACATAGCAACCAATGTGAAGACTCAGCTAGTACATGAGTGTCCAAGTCACAGCTTTAAATTATTCTTTCTTGCCTTTATTCTTCTTATCAAATGTGCCTTTATACAAATTAACAGGGACCAATTAGCAGGATCTCCAGATAAGCCTTTATATGTTTGATTTTATAGCAAAGAAATTAAATGACCAGTGTCTTATCTTCAAGTTACAAAACTAAAATAGCTAACGAGTGCAATGCAAGCACAGAATAATCCTTACAGGACTGATGCATTCAGAATATAATTGTAATTAATGTTTTAAAAGTTGAAGGAATAAATACATGCATCAGTACGGGTTAGGGAATGATAGTGGACAACATGTTGGCCATGAGCCAGGAGTGTGCCCTTGTAGTCAAGAAAGCCAATGATACCCTGGGGTGCATTAAAAAGAGCATGGACAGAGGGTTGAGGGAGGTGATCCTCCCCCTCTACTCTGCCCTGGGGAAGCCACATTTAGACTATTGTGTCCAGTTCTAGGCTGCCCAGTTAAAAAAAAGACAGGATTCTCCTAGAAGGAGTCCAGCAGAGGGCAACAAAGATGATAATGGGCCTGGAGCCTTTCCCATATTCAGGAAAGGCTGAGCAACCTGGGTCTGTTCATCCTGGGGAGAAGTCTGAGAAGGGATCAGATTAATATTTATAAATATAAGAAAAGGGATGAGAGGCAAATAGATGAGGCCAGGTTCTTCTTGGTAGTTTGAAATGATAGGACAAGAAGTAATGGCCTAAAATTTGAACATAGGATGTCTGTTCTGTACTAACATGTGGAAGAACTTCATTACAGGGAGGGTGACAGAGCTCTGGAAGATTGCCCAGAGAAGGGCAATCCAGCAGGTCGAAGGAGGTGATCCTCCCCCTCTACTCTGCCCTGGTGAGGCCTCATCTGGAATATTGTGTCCAGTTCTGGGCTCCCCAGTACAAAAAAGACAGGGATCTCTTGGAAAGAGTCCAGCGGAGGGCCACTAAGATGGTGAAGGGCCTGGAGCATCTCCCCTATGAGGAGAGACTTAGGGAACTGGGTCTGTTTAGCCTTGAGAAAAGAAGGCTGAGAGGGGACTTGATCCAGGTTTATAAATACCTGAGGTGTGGGAGCCATAGTGGTGAGGCTGGTCTCTTTTCAGTAGTGCGTGGGGATAGGACTAGGGGTAATGAGATGAAACTACAGCATAGGAAGTTCCGCACAAATGTGCGGAAGAACTTCTTTACAGTGAGGGTGACGGAGCACTGGAACAGGCTGCCCAGGGAGGTGGTGGAGTCTCCTTCTCTGGAGATATTCAAGACCCGCCTGGATGCCTACCTGTGTGACGTTGTGTAGGGAGCCTGCTTTGGCAGGGGGGTTGGACTCGATGATCTCTAGAGGTGCCTTCCAACCCCTACAATTCTGTGATTCTGTGAAGCTGTGGAGGCTCTCTCTATGGAAATATTCAAGACCCAGCTGGACACCTACCCATGCAACCAACTGTATGGAACCTGCTATCACTGTGGGGATGGATTCAATGATCGCTTAAGGTTCCCCTTCCAACCCCTGCAATCTGTAATTCTGCAATTCTGTGATTCTGTGAAGTTAAAGCAAATAATTCACAGAGCAGTAAGCTTGTATTGCAGCAAGTTCCTTTAACATCTGTTTAATAGATATATTATGAATGCCAAACAATAGTTGTATACAACCAAAGAAATAATATTATAGAAACTACTACAAGTTTTTCCCTTGTTTCTTTTCTTTGCCATGCACTAACGTGGACATGGTTTTTTATTTAAGAACTAGATTTGTACAACTGCTTCAACAGCAATGACTTCAGGGACACTCACATAAGAAACTAAAATCATTAGACTGCACAGAAACACCTGCGCCTTGTGGAAGTTCACTGTTGCAATTTCACTTTGAGCATGCTTTCTTCTATACTTGGCTGTGCAGAATTGCCTTATTACTTTCAATTCATGATTCATAGTCTCATAGAATGTGCAATGGAATATGGGTCTTTTTGCCAGCAGCAACACTTAAAGAAACCTTTCAAGAATGGTGCAAGAGTACAATTCAAATCATCTGACTTTCTGCTTGCCCACTGTTGGACATCTCCAAGTTTTCAGAATTTGTTTGGCCTCTTGAAAACTGCACTGGTTTTATCACCGATTTCCTTATCACTTATTAAGAATAGAAGGAAGACATGGTGTTATAGAGATATGATTTCCATAATGGAGAGGTGTTCAAGGTCAGGTTGGATGGGGCCCTGGGCAGTCTGGTGTAGTGCCTCATTTGGTAGTTGGCAAACAGACCATGGCTGAGGGCTTCGAACCAGGTGACCTTTGAGATCTCTTCCAACTCACATAATTCCATGATTCTATGACAATGCATGTTCTTCAGGCCCTGGAAATAATTGTTTGGAAAGAATTTGAAACACTCACCACTGAAGGTCTTAAAAAATATGCCAAACAAATATTTGCCAAGAAGAAAATATGTATTGTTGACACTGCCTTCAAGGTTTTCTGGGCTTTTTCCAGGTTGTTTTACAAGATTTTGTATAGAATTGTATTTTTAATGCAAAAACACTCACATCTAAACAACACAGAAGATAATATTTGCAAGTTTGTTGTGCAAGAAGAGCAAGCATGGCTTAATAATTTATAAACATTAATTTCATAGTAATTATCAGGTAGACGAAGGTAATAAAACTGTAAGCATGAACATTAATAAATTAAATTATCTTTAGAAATGAGTAAATCTACCAAGTAATTATCTGTTCCAATAGAAACACCTTTTTAAAAACAAACAAACAAACAAAAAAACAACAGGTCATTAAAATAAATACTTTGAAAGAAGTATAACTATCTACTAAATAACATGTGCCTGGCACTGCAATCCTCTGGCACAGAAAGGTCCACGCTCATCTTCTTACCTTCCAAGAACTCCCAGTCTGTGTGTAGTTTCCCTGTAGGGAATGGTCTTTGGCCAGCGGGTTTTATCCAAATAGTGACCATAACGATGAGTGTGGGCCAAAATTGTGTTAAGGATAACGTTAGCATTTGAACAGCAGGGACACTCAAGTTTCAGTGCCCAGAAATGTTTTCTGTCAAAATTTAATTTAATGATATAGATGTAATCAATGAGAGGAGTGCCATGGCAGAGTAATTTGCAACTTGTTTTATAATTATAGTACTCCGCAAGAGTAAACATGCGATGTAATTGCCCTGAGGGCATCACCATGGTGGCTGTTCAGGATCACAGTCACAAGATTACTGTTTCTGAATAGCAGGCACTGGGGTGGGAAAATGAGTTTGGACCATGCCTTTGCAACTTGGAGGGAAAAAATATAAAAAAGAACTGCACGAATTATGTCTCCTGAATGACAAGAGGAATGAAAGGGAGTATGTGTGATTTCTGATTGAATTCAAAGCTCCAGGTCTTAAGAATAAATAAAACACAGGAGAATGCAGTAGCATGCAGGTTCATGCCAATAGCCCCAGACAGTTCCCAGTGTTTTCTGTGAGCTGGCTCTAGCTCATCAAAGAAAACTAGACTATGGGAGGTATTAAAATAAGAGTCTGGCTGAACTGTATTTTGTATGGATTTGGGTTAATATGTTTTGGGTCTAGACTGCTACTGTGTGGTCAATATTACATGGCCAGTATTACCTGGCACCAGCTACCCGTCTAGAAACCAGATGCAGTATTTGGTCTCTGTTTCCACATTCTGGGCATAGTCCTTAGAAGCCTTTAATGTTGATATGTAAGTGAATTGGATTGAAATCTGAGGTTTTGGCCTTCTTTCCTAATAGAAAGACATAGTATCCATAAGAACTTTTTTTATTCAAAATCAGAGTAGAGAAGTAAGTGAACATAAAGGTGAAAGAATCAAAAGAAACAGCCCTTTTAGCCTCCTAGTCCTGCTTTTCAGGATTGAAGCTCTTGGGTTTCCCTCTTTGGAAGCATAAGTCTCACTGCCTTTCTGAAACACTGGAAAGTATCCTGTTTGACATTCAGACAGTCAGAAGTTCAAATCCCGGTAAAACTGTCATGACGTTCATGAATATTTTCCTCCTATACCTTCCAGGAGCAGTAAGCTCAGAAAGAAAATTACAGGGGGAAAAATTCATAGCAAGTGAAGACATGCTACAATATCTAATGAGAACACAGCCTTTATTCTGATAAAAGTTCTTTGTGTTACTCTTTTATTAAGAGGGACCGTGCCAATTTCTCTGTATACATGGCAGATCAGAAGGGGCTTTTATAATGCAAAGCCTTAGTGTATCTTCTGAATGTACCTGGCATTGCTCTGAATTTCCAGTACCTACTGTTCCTCTTCATCTCAATCAAAGAGAATAGCTCTGAACAAAGATTAATGAAAATCATTATTAAGGTGATTATTAGCAGAGATTACTTTTGCTGTTAGTGACTGAGGCATTAATAATGCTCTGTTTATGGGTGAGTGCCATTTTCATTAAAGCTCCCACGTACACACCCTTTTTCTTTGTAAGATTACGAACCAGCTTTAAATTAAAAGGACGAATGCTGGCAGCCTGGGTATAGTTGTTGCCCTATTCCCTTTCCTCAAAAGAAACAGATAAAATCAACTGAAATTATTTCTTAATTGCAGGCAGAAATGAGTCACAAAATCTGTCCATGGTCTTTATTTAATCCTATTATTTGTTTAAATAAGTTATGTTTTCTGACATTTCACTGAAACATTCACAAGGATTGAAAGACAATGTTTACTTAATATCACAGAATCATAGAATTGTTTGAGTTGGAAGGGACCCTTGAAGGCCACCTTGTGGAACTCCCCCATGATGAACAGGGACACCTACAGCTCCATCAGGTGCTCAGACCCCCATCCAGACTGATCTTTAATGTCTCTAAGGAAGGAGCATCTACCACATCACTGAACAAACTGTTCCAGTGCCACACCAATCTTATTGTAATTTTTTTTTTCTTATATCCAATCTAAATCTGTCCTTTTTTACTTTAAAACCATTTCTCCTTGTCCTATCATAAAAGAATCTGCTGAAGAGTCAGTCTATGGTGGCCCAGAGGTCCTTAAAGCAAACTTTCCTTCAGTCTCAGTTTTGAGAATGTTACTCACTAGAGAAAGCTTTGCCATTCATGGCTTATCTAATTGCAAACTTGCCAGCCATTTGGTTCCAAAAAGATTTGAAGGACTGTCTTTCTTGTGTAAAAAGCAGTGTTCAATCCCAAATAATACAACAAGCACATCATTGCCATTCTTCTCTAATTTTATGTTGATGTAATTATGGATGAGGAAGATCTTGCTTGATTGTAGGCAATATCATGTACATTTATGCTAGTCACTCTAGGCTCTATTTCACACAAACCTAGAGAGTGTTAATCATCTAATAAACTTGACATAACTATCTTACGATGAATCACTTCCAGAATTTCCTCCTGTATTCCTCTGAGCCACTGTATATGTCAGAAGTTTGGAAATATGAATTGTATCTACTGTTTTTACCTGTAAGACGTATGGCTAGATACTTTTCAGCTCTCTGGATGTCCACAAGATACTGATGAAAGTTTGAAAGACCTTGACGCAGAAGATGAATCACAAAACATCTTAAATAAAAATGTACACAAATTCTGATCTACTTTAAATTTTATCTACTCTCAGGCCCTCATTCCTCTCCATGCTGGAATCTGAATGACTGACTCTCCCAAATTGTTCAAATATTTCTAACAAAAACAAGAATTGTAGAAGAAATCCCTCCAATTAGTGGAAAGTAGGTGATGTCTTTTAATAGATGTATTATTAACCTTTCAAGAAACCTGACCAGACTCATTTGCATGTAGCCAAAAAAATTAAAGATTTGGACTCTAATAGCCTTTGGGCTCTCATAATAATAGAATGTGGCTGAAGTAGAAATGCAGTCATTTTCCTGTTCCAGCAGAAAGCATGTGTGTGGTGAAAGAAAGTCTCGTATATGCAAGGCCTCATTGCAAGATTTTACTACTACTAGTCTTCTAAACATACACAGTCACAGAGCCATTTTAAGGAGTCTCAGCAGCTTAGTTTATTCCCCCTCAAGTATGAAGGGTCAGACAGAGCAAAAGGTCTTGACAAAAATCAAGTTTGAGAACTGTTTCTGCTGTGAAATGAGATTAGAAGAATAGCTATTGTTGCTGCAGGGAATGACCACACACTAATGTGTTTTTTAGCCACTGAACACACTTTGACCTCTCTCTCAGCCTCTGCCATCAGCCTCAGCTGTTAGTTCTGCACTATGTCTGCCCACAGCAGAACAGAAGGTTTCTGAGGGCTTCAGACCAAAGAAATTATGGAATCACATAATGGCTAATGATCTCTGGAGATCATCTGGTTCAGCCATCTGCATTAGCAGGGACACCCAGAGAAGGGTGCCCAGGACCATGTCCAAGAAGCTTTGGAAATCTCCAAGTTGGAAATCCTCTCAGGGAAATCTGTGCTACTGCTTTATCACCCACACAGTAAAAAAAGATGCTTCCTGGTATTCAGAACAGACATTCTGTGTTCCACTTTATGTCCACTGTCTCTTGTCCTGGTACTGGGCACCACAAGAGCTCCATTGTCTTTGCATTCTCCTTTCAGGTAGATGTTTACGAGATTCCCACAAGCTTTCTCTTCTCCAAGATAAACAGTCCCAAGTCTCTCAGATTTTTCTCATAGAAGAGGTGTTTCAAGCCCTTTAACATCTTGGTAGTCCATTGCTGGACTCTCTCCAGTACGTCCAGGTCTTCAGAACTGGGGGGCCTGGAAATGGGCACAGCACTCCAAATGCAGCCTTTCTAGTGCTGAGTAAAGGTGAAGGATCACATCCTTTGACCTGTTGTCAGTACTTGGCTTAATGCAATCAAGAACACTGTTGTCTTAGCAGCAAGGGCACACTGCTGACTCGTTTAACTTGATAGCTATTAGGACCCCTAGGTTCTTTACTGCAGAGCTGCTTTTCAGCTGGGTGCCTCCAGCGCACACTGGTGCCTGGTGCTGTTCCTCCCAGTGACAAAGCTCTGCACTTCTTGAACCTCAGGAGGCTCTTACAGCCCAATTTCTCCAGCCTGTCTGATCCCTCTCATTGGCAGCATGACACTCTGGTGGATCAGCCAATCCTCCAAGTTTGGTAGTATCTGTGAATTTGCTGAGGGCAGACTCTGCCCCAGCATCCAGTTCATTAATGATGACACTAAACAGGGCTGGACCCAGTATTAATTCTTGGGTATACATTACATGAATCCTAATGGAGAATCTGATGTGGAATGTAAAGAGTGAAGTACCAACTACTTCAGTTTAATGCTTTTAGGCAATAATGACTGAAAGACAACAGATTTTGCAACAAAAGCACAGTTTGGAGTTAATGATTAAAAAACTCAAACAATATATTTTCTTTGTTTGAGAATAAGGTATCCATTGGCTGTAATGTACAGGATGGTATCAACTAATACAGCTCATCTAGATCTTACAGGTCCTTGTGCAGTGCCAGATATTGGGCTCTAGAATATATCTGCCCACTTCTTCATGTAGTAATGGGTCAATTGTAATAACTAATAGAAGTTTTTGGAAATCACAAGCCTTCAGTGGAGGCAACTTAAATGTATTATTATATGAGAGCTGCTCTGAAAGTAATGCTGTCTATTTCATGAGCCCAAAACACCAGAGGAGAGTAGTGGTGGTATGACAGTGGATTTGGATCTTCCCATTGATATTCGGCTATATTTTGTTGTTGTAAGACAGACGGCTTCCATCTTCTTCTGGACAGTTGGATTAAATAGCATCCGATATGGAACTGCATATGAAGAAAAGGTGTTCATTGAACTCCTCCATGTGGACAAAAATGCATTCACTGACATTCATCAACTCTTTCTGAACATTTATGGAGACCAAACAGTGGGTGTGAGCACAGTGAGGTGGAGGGTGATGTGTTTCAGCAGTGATGACACTGACAGTGAATCACCTCTGCTGGTGCAGATTTTCATGAGCATGTCAGACAGGCTTCTGCTCACTGTGGCTAAAATGCGTAGTTAATGATGGTTACTGTGTTGAAAACTTCTGTTTTGTAGCTGAGAATTTGCTATATCATATAGTGTTCTTGTGCTGCTTGTATCTGTTCTGATGTCCATGAAAATAAACGTGAGGCATTACTTTCAGAGTGACCTGTGCGTATATGTATGATACTTTAAATTATAGCAAAATCTCCCCAGTTTCAATCTCCGAAAGGCAAGTCATATAATTTTACAATGTTACCATAGATTTCTTAAAGACAGACAGATGATTGATATATTGTAAACTGCAATACCTATAAAAGTTGGGGTGACTGGGCAGGATTTGGGTTTATGTCGACAGTGAAGCCATGAATTATCTGAGGAAATATGACAAGCAATTCATCAAAATATAAACCACATAGTCAAACAAGAGTATATATTCCTTTAATGCTTAAGCCAAATCTGATCAGAATTCAAAAGCAGGCTTTCTATGACTTCAGGAGGATCAGGACACAGACCTAAAGCAAAATTTGTGTCTAGATTGGAAGGCTGAGTATAAAGTAGTATAAAGTTTGAAGTCAGAAAAGCACACATATTCATCCTTTATCAATAAAATACTTACCACTTTGCAACTTATGTGTTAGTATGTTATGTTTTTGAGCTGAAACACATAAGTTATAAAGGATCCTGCATCACTGGCTAATGTGGGGAGTGGGGAGGAAATCTCCCTCTTGTCTTGGAGAAGAAAAACCTGAAGTGCCATCTGTCTGCCAGTCATGTAAGTCAAGAAAATGACTGATGAATTTTTTATTAGCCCAACCAGAGTCCTGCACTCTGGAGCTTAGAGATATCTTGACTTTAAATCCTGACTGATGTGACATGCTCTGTGCTGCCTATTTATTTGGAACTTGCCCCATTTGAAACCACATCTGCTGGTACAGCAAAGGATAATAATTCTTGACACAGTCTGCAGCTCAGAGCTTTGTTTAATGCTTTTTATCAAGAACCTAGAGAACTGAAATCTCTCTTTTATGCACAGAGCAAACACAACAGGAGCAGCTGTAGCATCAACCTTCGTGCCCTGCCTCAGCACCAAGAGATGGCCATGCTGTTTACCTGTTCAGTTTTCCCTCCCTGTGCTCATTCCAGCTCCTACATTAATTGCTGTTAGTAGTAGCATGCACTCTGATGAGGTCAATTGTCTAGAGGAGAGTATATTAACTGTGTATATTACTTGAAATGTTTCATGTCTCTGGAGGTGTTCAAAGCTGGGTTGGATGGAGTCCTGGGCATCCTGACGTAGGAGCGGGCAAATCTGCCCATGGCAGGGTAGTTATCTCAATGATTTTTAAGGTCCTTTACAAACAAAACCATTCTATGAGTATATGATTCGATCTCTCCCACTAAAAATGACCCATACGTGCAGAAAAAAACAGTGATAATTTCAAATTAACACCTTGTAGGAGAGTAAAGGCCTTTTCTTTGGGTCCGGGCTCACACAGTCTTCAAAGTTTCTCATAAAAAGCTTTTTTTATCAACTTCTGCCAGACCACGTAAGCAAAGACACTCTCAAACAAACAATAGCAAACATCAAAAGAGATTTATCCTGAGATATGCCAGAAATTCAATTGAAAGCATTGCAAATCTGTATGCACACATATAAAGGAGCTGTCTGAGTACTTGAAGTTGAGTTTGCTGTACAAACGTTTCTCTTGTTATTCAGACTAACGAAACTAGAGAAAACACATTCAGAAGGAGGCTTTCTAAAGAAAAAGTCACAAAGAGGTTGAAAAAAAATAAAAACCATGAATTTGTTCATCACTATAAAGTACCAAAGTGTAGAGCATTACTGCAGAGGCAATAATATGGAACCCAAAGCACAATATGCAGTACATTAACGTGTAACTGTGGACAAGTTTAGCTGATCCAAGAAGCTAACCTGGCTAATTACCTCATCCCAGCTTTGGAGCAGACTCATTCAGCCCAACAGGTAGCAGCTCCAGCCCAGGGCCTGCTCCTGTGTAGGCTCTCCATGGGCTACAACCTCCATCAGTCCAAATCCACTGCTGTACCATGAGCTTTTCCATGGCTGCAGGTGGAGATCTGCTCCAAATTGTGGCTGTGGGCTGCAGAGGAACAGCCTGCTCCACCATCAGCCTCTCCTGGGCTGCAGGGAAATGCTGCTGAAGTTGCAGGAGCACAAACTAAGACGAGGTTTTTAAATTCTTGTTTATCATTCTCTAAATGCTTCTGCCAGTTCACCTCATGGAGTGTTTTCAGAAACCTGGCATTTTATTTTCCTTTTTTCTTTTTTCCAGAAAATTGTCTAGCTGTGTGCCAAAATAAATACCTTTGAATGTTTTAAATTATGTATCTTCCCTTGAATGTTGTTATTTTGAACACGCAGGTGGAGATATATATGCTTATTTCGAGTTGATTCTCAATTCTCAATTTGAATACACATTTGGAGAATAAGAAGTGAGAGCAAAAGAAACAGATGTGAGAAAAATGGTGATCATCATCAGAAGCATTTGGATAAATTCTTATTTTGGAGGTTGGGTGAATATTCCTCTTTCTTATGGTAATATTTGAGAAATGTGTAAGCAGTATTTGAGTGAACTCTGGAGGCTTTGACAATTTTTACAAATTAATGTATCTGTGAAGAGAATATCTCACATTGAACAAAGTATTTCCACTGCTTTCTCTCTTTGCTAGCACCAATGGTAAAAATGTACCAGATATTCCCAATGTACCTTAGTTTACCATATCAAAATTCATTGATTTTGGACTATCTATAATCTCAAATTCAAAATTTGATAACCTTGGAGAAAAGTTGTTTCAGAGAGTTCAAACCTAGAGCATACCAAAAATATATTGCAGAGGCACAAAGCATGAAGTTGCCTGTTTCCATTTTGAGGACCAATACAAAAATGGGTCCAAAACCCAAACACTTTCCAACCTGTAATATATGTTTCCCAGATCTGTACAATTGTCTTCTGCACACCCAAGTTATCACTTCAGTGCAGTTTCAGGGTCAAATTATTTTCCAGGACTTATTGTGTTGGTATTTTCTATAAACAAAACAGAAAGTCTACTCTGGAAATCTTATTTTCATTGAACAGCTTTAGCAAAGTTGCATCAGAGGTCTCTGTTAATGAGCATGGCTTTGTGTTGCAGCAATCCTGAAGGGTTGTTTTCTTTTCAGTGATTGCTGCCTTTTCATGTAGGTGAATATTAAACAGTCACATCATCAGAAATAATATCAGAAATAAAATATAATAGACTGTTTTTTCCCTACATGTGGTACTTCTAAGAGCCTTAACTTTTAGAAAGACTTTAAGAAATTATCTCTCTTGCTCTGCTCAGTGTCATCATTAACCTGGTTAAGGCTTGCCACTGAAAGACACTTTTTATAATAGAGAGCATCAATTCTTGGACGAGATTTTCAAACTTTTCTTGGGAGAATCCACAACTTGACATGGAACCACTGATTCTATGTTGGAAACTGAGGTACTAGGAGGATGGACCACTCTGTCTCTTCTGATATATGTCTGTTTCCAGAAAAGAGAGAAAACTGAAGTTTATTCCAGCTCTCATAGTAGCTCTCAGAAAAAAAAGTAGTTATTGCAGTGAATGCAATATTTGTTTTATTAAGTTGAAAAACTTAAAAAAACAATAATCGTATTTGAAAACAGATACCACAAATATAAGTGAAATCATGATGGCTAATCCTACTCCTGGTCATGCTCCATATGGTTTTCATTCAGCTAGAAAACCTTCCAAATATTTCACAGGTCTGTAAGATAGGTTGTTATCAGTAATGAAGTTGCTGACTGCTGCTTCCTCCAGACGTATTCATCTGGAAACTAGATTGCTGGAGATTCATTTGGAACTCATGTCTCAGCTTTTCAGTGTCTCCTATAACACATAAATGCAATACTTACTTGAGGTACACATTTCTATCACTTTGCCCAGAAAACTGTTGACTTTTTTTTGCTGTTTTTTTTTTGTTTGTTTGTTTGTTTGTTTTTTTGTACCATGTGATGTCTTCAAGGAATGCTGATGATCCCTGAGAATCCTGCTGTATTGGAATGAAAATATATCCACATAAAAATGTGTACCAATTTTTTACATGGTCTGATAGTGGTAGGACAAGGGGGAATAGCTTTAAGCCAAAAGAGAGGAGATTTAGGCTAGATGTGTTAGGAAGAAATTTTTACTCAGAGGGTGGTGAGGTACTGAAACAGGCTTCCCAGAGAAGCTGTGGGTGCGCCATTCCTGGAGGTGTTTAAGGCTGGGTTAGATGGGGTCCTGGGCAGCCTGATCTGGTGGGTGGTAACCAGCCCACAGAATGGTGTTGTAACTGGGTGAGGTCCTTTCCAACCTAAGCCTTTCTATGATTCTGTGATTCTATGAAAAATACATTATTCTTTACACACCTCTGGAAGATGTTGCAGAAGATAAGATACATATGTACTACCAGCAGGTTTAAAAGACTTTAAGTCCATAAACGGATCCTTTAGGAAGTAGGAAGGAATTTTCTTGGCACCCTATCCAACAGTAATGGTTGTTGTTGGAAGTATGTTGGGAATGGACTGTGGCCAGGCTCACACACTCTCCTACCTCCCATTGCCCAAAGGGGCAGAATACCAGACTAAACAGAGACACTGGACATTTTGTAGTGAAGAAAGCATTTCAGTGATGAATATACATGATTTTTAAACCGATTGTAAACAGTTTGTGTACTCTTTGAAGAAGTCACCCCTGCAAACCAGAAAGGATGGATTTAAACTTCTGCATCTAACTCTCTGTAAAATACATACTGGAGATCCTTTCTTGTACAATTATAGCAAAAGCAGCAACAAAAGCATCTCCTGACTACTTCTCAAAAGAGACTGCCCTAAATTCCAGGTGAGCTTAACAACTAAGTGGGAAAACATCTCATTACTTCTTACTGGACTGCTAGACTGAATAAAAAAACAACACATTGCCTTCAGCCATCTTTTAGAAGGCAAATGTGAATTCAAATAGATTCAGGTGAAAGAGGAGAACTTCAGCTGGTAAACAGAGAGAAACTTTCAGACAGCATGCTACAGGAGAAACAGAAATTTAAACTCAATGCAAAACTCTGCTGCTGGGAGTTTCATTTTAATCAGTCATTTTCCTTTTGTTGTTTTTATTTGCACAGCAGTTCTGAACAAATTGAAAAGAGATTTTTTCTCCTTTGGTGCAGGCTGGGTTCCTACCACTTCCATTGTAAAGGAGAATTCAATTTCGAGGTGATAAATTCAAGAATACACTGATAAGGCACTTGTAGGAAGCAGGGGAGGAAAAAAAGGTCCACCAGGCATGAATGGAAAGTGCTAACCAAATACATAAAAAGGAGCAATTATCAGCTGCATTTTGCATTCCACAAACAGATAGTCTCCTTCAATCTACTGTCTTCAGAACGAGAGAAAGTAGTGAGCTTTGCTGATGTTAATTTCATCTCTTCATTGTTTTGTTAGGATGTATTTAGATTTTCTGTGTTGATAAGCAGGACTAGACAGCTTATAGAGAGAGATAACATACGCACCAAGCTCTTTTGAACCTTGGCAGCTTTCTGGTTTTAATCTCAATTTATTGTCCAAATTCTCTCTCTCTAATGGCTAGACTAAATCCTGATTTAGATAAAAAAAAATATGGGCTCAGCTCAAACTCTATTTGAGGCTAGATGCTGTGTTCTGAGGTAGAAACATCACCTTCATTAGGTGGGAGTTGGGTAAATTTTAAGCTTTGCAGCCATCACTCAAAAATTTGAGACATGAGTTAGCAGTAACTTAGTAGGGATAGATTATGACCTAGGTGGAGCATAGACAAAAGGACAACCATTCTACGTCAGCTAGATAATACTGTGTCCTCACTGGTGGCCAACAGTATCCGTCTGGGGATGAGACTATAATCACAACAAGCATACAGCAACACTGTGCCAGAGCACTGCCCTGGTCTTTGCAAATGTGCAGCTGAAGGACATCTTGAATCAGACCTATTATCTGAGTCCAGTAGCTATCAGTGTATTGTGACTCCAGGAATTCATTCGGGCATCTTCTCAAAGTGTACTTCCAACACCCACAGCCTCTTTTGGCAAGTAATTTCAAGTTACAGTCTCTGTTGCGTAATGAAATATTTGCTTTTGTTTGGCTGGTTGTTTGCTGTAAACATCCTACCAGCTACCCTAGCTTGAAGATCCTGCTCTTGGCTTGAAGACTTATAAGACTTTTCATATGGACTGAGTGAAAAAATAGTTTGCCACAAACCCTTTGTTCACCCCACAGAATTTCACATGCTTTTGTTATATCCCTTTCTAAATTGCCACTCATTTTGGCTGAAATGCTGCATTAAATTTACTCTTCCACCATCTGAAATCTGTGTCTTGTGACTGCCTTTGCTACCATTCCTTGACTTTTCTAGTAGAAATATATCTTTGGAACAAGGACCAGCACTGCAAACAGAATTTAAGATGCAGACATACCAACATTTTACATTTTCTATTTATTCTTTTTCTTTCCTAACAGTACTTAATATTCAGTTTTCATTTTTTACCACAGCTGAGCACTGAGTTCAATAGAACTATATATTATAACGTCAAGATCTCATTTCTGAGTAATAACAGTTAGCTCAGATCCCATCATTTACTCTGTGAAGTTTGGATTGTTTTTCCCTACGGATGTCACTTTACATTTATCTACCCCAAATTTTATCTACTACTTAATCATCCAGTCTTTTAGTCTTTTACAGTCCTTCTGCAGCACTCCACAACTGGTTCTCACTTTGAATTCAGTAATTTAGCTTAGATTTCCCAATCCTATGACACATGTTTACTTTTTTTTACACCCTTGGAATAAAACACCCACAAACTTTGATCAAGTTGACATTAATGGAACTTTGTGTTACATGTTTCTCTCTAGATTTCAAATACTTGCATGCTTCTGTACATGAAACACAGCCTTTGAACTGGTGGGAAGTTACGTAATCAATGTTGCTTGTGGGAAGAAGGATAAAGATGGAGGAAGAGAGAGGAGAAAGAGGGAGTCCTGATATTATATCATCAGACAATCAGGAATATAAGGATTATTCTGTATGGAGATGTAGATGATAATCTAGAGAGCATGTTGTGTTTCATGGTAACCTTCCAGATCAGCTATCTTCATGACATCAGACTTGATGTCATTGTATAGGCTTTCCATATTCACAGCTGAAACCACTTCGTTATTACTGTTTCTATTCTAGCAGATCTAAATATGTGCTAAGAACCAACCTCCATCCCCGAGGGATAGCAGCCCAATGCTATTGATTGGGCTGATTAACTTTTCTAAATACATGATTAATTTTTCTAAATACATCTGTTTTCCAGAGTCGTGGATGAACTGGGAAATAAATCACAGCCCTCCATTAGTGTTCCTCAACTGTGTTCTCTTGCATTTCTGCTTAGGAGCAAAAATAAATATGATTGCTTTAAGGTGAGAATTTAAATCTTTAAGTCGCCATTTAAACAGATGGGAACAAAAAAATTGTTGTAATAGACTCCTGCCACTACAGTCCTCAGGCTTGCCACACTTGCTAAAGCCTTAGCAACATTAGAATAATTCCAAATTGTACCTTGAGATGTTTATTAAATAAGCCACAGGAAAGCTAACAAACAAGCAAACAAAAAGAGGCTTAAAAACATGCCACTCATGTTTTGAGAAATGCAGTCAAATTGTATGTAAGGCTAAACTGCTTTCAATGCAAGCAATTGGCTTCAAAAGATGGAAACATTTTTCTCTAAAACTTCTTATTAATTATATGTATTTCTTTTTGAATTCAAATCCTGGCCAGCATCAATTTATTCCACCCAACTTTATCAGCCCAGCAATGTTATTCTTCAGTTTTACTTTCAGTCTGGCTCTGTCTGATAACATTTTCTGATCGATGAAAAGGCAGAGGTAGTTACCAAAAGTAATGTTATGTTATAAAGCTGTTCTAGTCCAACAATTACAAGCATTTTATTATGTAATAAAACCAGTGCTACTTTTTTTCAATGCAGACGCACAACATTAATTCGGACACTAATTTGCACATGTTATATTACTGATGGAGGGCAAAAATGCATTTTTTATCAAGAACAAAAATCATATATCTTTAAATGAATTAATAACCAGAGTCCTCAGGAGGCTGTAATGGGATCTTTCATAATTGAGACAAAATGTATTCATAGCTATTGATCAGATCCAACTGTCTGAAGGGTCCTTCCTGACTTGGGTGATATAGAAAGACATTAGCATTAACAGAAGGTAGAAACAGTCTTCTGCTCTGTGCATTTTTAGAATAGCTGAATACTTCCCCAGGCTGCATTAAACAGCAGGGCTAGGACAAGTTTATTCTCACTACTCTTATGTATCTACATCTCTAGTCAGAGAAATGTATGCAGAGGAGAGTTTATCCCTTACAGGAGTTTGTTACTGTTTTCAGGTGTGCATTTCTCTTGGTTCATATTAAAGATTGATGAGCGAACAAATATACCTGGCGCTGAGAGCAGGAAAAATCTTGGCATCCCATAAATGCTCCCTGCACAGTTTTAGCCTTGCCCTAAGAAAAAAATGCTTTTTGCACAGGGGAGCTTTATCTGAAAGATAAAATGTTGCACTGTGCCTGAGAAATGAAGCTTTCCCGGAGCCTCCAGTGACATTTTAGTTAAACTGTAGACAGACTGTAGCTGTACAGATTTCCTTTGAGTTCGATTCAGTTTTCAATGAGAAGCCTGGAAGAGTACAGAGGATCTGAGACAGTACCTGTGGCTTCTGAGTGGTAAAAGCTATAAACAGGTGGATCTTAGAACGAACTGGTCGTAAAATTTAGGAATTCAAATCCAGTATTTTGGAAACAAATATTAATGCTTCAAATCTTGAAGAAACCTCGGAGAATTAATTATTTTTAATATTTCAATGAAGGGATAACTAAAAGTCCTACTACAGAGTGTCTACTTCTAAACTAGCTCCTGAAAGAGGATAATTTCTTTTTTAAAACAGGTTACTGAATGAGATGGAGTATTAGTTCACCAGAACACCTTTTCTTTTTCAAATGCTAGAACGATCCTCAGCTCATTAAGGAGTTATTTGCATCTGACAAAGATCCAGCCTTGTGGTAAAGATGAAGAACTTATAGCCCATGAGTTGTTTTATCCATTCTAAATTCTTCGATAGACCTTCGCTGTGATCTTTGTCAGGTCACAAATTAGGCCTCATTTCCTCATACCTTTTTAAATGAGGATAATAATACTGACTTACTTCACAGGACTGCATTAGGTCTTCAAAACCCAGAATCTGCAAAGCACAGTTAGTCTATAAGTGAAAATCCCTTGTGAAAATACAGACTATTGAAATTAAATCAGATAGGACAAGAGAAATGATTAATAATCAAAACAGTGTTGGAATGGCTTACAAGGGTATGGTCAAAGTGATTCATAAGGAATGTCTTTTCCATCTCCAGCAGACTAGACAGAGTGTGGGAGAAACCAAGACACAGGCTTATGAAATCCCTCCAAAATATGAGTGCCAGTTAAATCTCAGATTCAGAATGTAAGAAATTCTACACTGTCTACTCAATTAACCAATCATTCAAAATTATTTTTATTTTTAAAAATCAGAGGTATAAAAAGAAAATATGTTGTTCATATACTTGAAAACGTGTGATATGCAGTGAAATTATTGCTGAGGTTTGTATCATTTATATCATCAGATAGGAAGCTATTTGTTAATGATTGCTTACTGTTGTGGAATCCCCTGACAGAAGGCTGTATGTGCAGCATGGGTTGCTATTTTTCTTTCCCCCATTTCACTAACACTGAAACCAGGTAAGTTCTTAAAATGTCTTTGGGAAATAAAGGAGAGAGATTATGCTGTCCTGAGCAGGGTACCAAGTCTGCCATGCCTTCTTTATGAAGAGGGGGAAAAAAAAAAAAAAAAAGGGAAAAAAAAAAAAAAGGAAATGATCAAGTTTTATAATGCAACTAATGCAACCATTCAAGGTGTTGTAGTGACAGGAGTAAAATCATGCCGTTTGGAACCAGACGTTAATCCAAGGGCAGCTGAATGTCTTCTCCAAGGAGGGACTGGAGTTTCAGCCCTTAATCCTGTGTAGGGAATGCATGTGCTAAAAAGAAACAAACATGAAGAAATGGTAAAAAGAAGCCACCCCTGCAGAAAGAGAGACTTGGGGAAAAAAAGAGTTTCTTGCGCAGCCTATGTTTGGAAAGGAGACCCACAGAACCAGCAATAAGGAAGTGTTTCACATCGGCTCTATTTAGGGTCTAGGTACACAGAGATGATGATCAAATATCTCACCACAATGCACCACATGCTGAAAATAGACTTCCAGAAATACAAAGATGTGTTGAACTGGTCTTTGTGCAATTCAAACAACAATGATGCAGTATGGAGAAGACTATGCTGCAGGATCTCTTGGCAAGACTGTTCTTCCTTCTTCTAGAAATTCAGGTTGAGCCCAAGTCTGAGTACCTCAGAAATTCACTGTTATAGACAATGAGTCATTTGCCTGGAAGAAGGGGAACAGCAGAGGACATTAATCAGACAGGTGGAATTAAAAAGTAGTGGATACATCCAGAGCTGTATGTGAATAATGAAGTAAAGCAAGCAAGCAATGGTCAGGTGTACAGCAGATGATGCATTATGTTGTTTGTTTATTCTTATTTTTCCCGTGTTCCACTGTATCTAGGTCATACCACACCCTCACAGTACTGTGGCAAGCATCATAACATGTGTAGAGTTTCATGACTTAAGTCTTTTTAGATATCATCTAAATTTAGTTCTGTGTCCATAAGGAGCCAAAGTGGATCTACAGAAACCTGCTGCCTCAGCTGAGGAAATATAGGAGCAATTAGACAAGACAATGATTCCATCCAAGTATTGACTTTGTCAATAATATGCCATTATTATTCCAAAATTATTCCTTTACCTACTTAACTGTAATACTTACTGTGAAAATTAGGTTTCACGTGGTTTTCTATTAGGCTATAACATAAGAATGGAATTTGATAAAACAGCAGAAGAACATTTTAAAAATCAGCCTATAATTCTGTGTTTCACCCTAGAATCACTCTAAATTCTGTGATACCCAACAATTCTGTGATTCTGTAAAAAAATATGTTAAGGAAGTGTAGGAGAACTTTTTCTCATTATAAGGATTTAACCTCTAAATTTCTCACTGACTTTTTCTCAGTAATTCTACTTTTAAAAATACCAGTGTTCAGATATTATTTGATGCCAACAACCTAATAGGACACATCAACGAGAATTTGATTACACAATACATAGCAAAGAACAGCAATTTCAAATACAGACATAATGTTTTCCTGCTTTCTTCACATATTTCTTTATTATACCAGCATATAATACAAGGCAATTTTGGTTTGAGTTGCAAACTTTTACAGCTTTGTGCTCACTTGGTGTAAATTTGAGTAGCATTCATGGAAGCGTACAAATGATATAAATTTCTGCAGATAACAATGAGGTTGTCATATTTATGCTTTATTCTAGATATTGAAAATTACTGCTTGATTAATTCAGTGATCGTGCAGGTTTGCTTAGTGACTGTGGGAGTAAGAAAAACTCATATGCCTAGCTCAGTGTTATTGACAAGTAATCTTAAATTTGAAGAAGACTATGTTAATCAACTATTAACACATTTCCACTTTGGACCACTAAGTATTTAGCATGCATTAATGGCTCATGGTAAATATTTAGCATCGCTGTTATAAAGACAGCATTAAAATTGTGAATCATGCTGAACTAGAAATTAGAAAATAAAATGTCTTGGGATAAAATAAGAAAGATTGTGCTCCTTCTCATACTCTTTGAAATACGGGTTAGACTGTGTTTTCCACTCTTGTTTTTAACTGGGATATGTTTATGAACACAATTTCCTTTTCTCTTCTTTCTTTTCCTACTTGCTTCTTTGAAATCAGGATGACCCACAGCAAATATTTTTTGGCAGAACTCATTAAGTTAACTGACTATATGCCTAGTAATGTAGTAAAGACAAAAGTTAAAGCCCATGCTGAATAAGGATATTTAAAACTGTGTTCTATACAGTCCATTTTGAAAATTCACTGCTGAAGAATCCCAGAGCGCTAGTATACAAACTATACAGCAGTGATAGTCAGCAATTCAGAGGAATTCATTCTGCCTTTGGTTCAATCTTAGGGTATGAAAGATGAAGGAAATTTTATCTGCTTTCACTAAGTAATTGACTGAGCAGCAAATACTTCAGCATAATCCACTTAAATCATAATTAAACTTCCCAGTCACCCACCATTCTGTTTTCAATGCTTGCTTTTACGAGCAGCAGAATGATTCATTCTTCCTTAGTAAACTACCTACTTAAACATGCATTGCTTTGTAAGATACCCAGGAGCAGCATCAACTTGTTTTGTACTTCTTCTTGAACCAAGAGGTATTCTTGAATGTCTTTATCATCTTTATTTTGATCTATTAACGCGTATGAAAATTTTGCCTTCCTGACATGCTAGCTCCTTTTAGCTGAGGGTTTCCAGATGCTAGGGAATTCAGTTGTACTTTGAAATATGAGCATTACCTGTGAATAGGTATACAGTAAGTTGGATTTCTCATCTCTTATTTAATTCTGGCCTACCCTCTAGTCAATATAATGAGGAATCTTTGGAGAAATGTATCGCACAGTGTAGCGTACACATACTGGCTAGTCAGCAGAATTACTTTCCAGATTTTACTGAAAGAAAAGACAGCTTTGTCAGCTTAAACATGTGGATATACCTATAAGTCAACACAAATGTTAATGTTTTTATCTAGGGCTGAATCTTTCCTTATGATTTCATGTCACAATTGGACTGTGAATTAAAAATAGAATAATTTTTCTCAATTAATTCTTTCTCATTTTGTATTTAGGGCTTTAATTCAGAATTAGTTTTATCCCTGTACAAAGGGGCAAACTCTTCACTAGGTTCATCATCATCTTTCTGGAGCTGTCTAGCCAATAGAAACAGTCAGAAGCATTTATTCCATCCCTTTATCTGGAAGATGGAGGAAAAAGAGGAAGGCAGGAATAAAGAGAACAGAGGAATAAAATAGCTTCAAAGGCTTTTAGAGTTGATTTTTGCCACTGAGGACTTCACAATAGCTTTGTATCTAACTCCATAATAACTTGGATCTAATTTCACCTAATTCCAAACAATATAAATTTCTACACCCCTAGTACTCATGCTAGGTTCCCTGTATTAAAACAGGAGAGACAGAGGCATTTCTGTGCTGCAACCCATCTATATCATATTTAGCATCTGTAGTAGAAAGAACAGAATTCTTGCTTAAAATTGTTTATTTCCATGTGCAGAATACAATGGGAATTTATTCCAGGTGACTGTTTCAAGTTCTGATAACCATATGTGGTCATAAGCTTTCCTACCTCTGTACTCAAAGCCACGACATGGTGAGTTCATGCTAAATCAGGCACAGACCTGCAAGAATTACTGATTGATTCATTTGTGTTAGTAACCAGGCATGTACATTCCAACTTATGATATATAATTTTAAAAATCTCTTCCAGGGAAATCAGAGAATATTAGAGTTGTTAGAGTTGAAAAGGACATTTAAAGGTCATCTAGTCCAACACTCTTACAATGAACAGAGGCAACTACAACTATAGAAAGTTGCTCAGAGCTTGGTCCAGCCTGAATTTCAGTGTCTCAAGGAACCTGCACAGATATGCATCCACTGAATGATTCTGGATGCCATAATGTTTTCCATGCAAACACAGTCTTAACCAGATTTTATCCTATTAAAGACAAGATACTAAAATCCAGATCCTGGATTTTCAAAGGTAGAAATCTCCTCACAGATTTTCAAAGGTAGAAGGGCTTCACAGTGGTTCTGTCACAAGATGAATTCTAATACTATTGGTATTTTTCTTCAAATTCCTCTTGGCTGTATATATAGCCTAGTACATGTTTATAACAGGTTGTCGATGAATACCACACTCAAAAATCAATGACTTCGCAATAAATAACAAATGATGCAGCACTAAAAGCCACTAGGTATTTGTTTGTAGATGAAAATATGATAGGTGCTATCATAGAAGGACTACCACCAATGACACTGAGCTGATGGTATCTCAACAGCTTATATAATAATTCCTAGAACCAGGGTGTTCAAAGGTTGCAGTTCCCAACTCTGTGGAGACTGAAAATACATGTTTTGTGTGATAGCATCCAATAGAATTTCTCAGACACAAACCACAGAATAAGATACTTCCAGACATATACCAAGACCTTCAGGCAGGAAGGTAAACAGATAGATGGTAGTCCAGTTCTTATGGCTTATGGCTTCAGGTAGTATGACAGTTTGCAGGTTCAACTGACCAGGAAGGAGTCTGTGTTCGGGCCCAGCTCTAGAAGTGGTATTTTTATATGCATATGTAGAAGTGGAGTGATTGATGGAAATGCATAAACAAGCTCAGACACCAGAAACAAGATAATTTCATTAACTCTGTGCTCTGTGAGCACTTATCTGTCCTGCTCCTCCTTCCAAGATTGTCACAGCAGGACATGTTATTTAAATACTCTCAGTCTTTGGATCATTCTGAGAAGATACGGCACATTTTTGATCCTCCAGACAATTTTACACTCAGCAAATGCTCTCAAACTAGTTGTTATCTTTGGGATTTTCAGTGTACAAAGACCTTCAGCTTTGGAGTTTTTTGTTTTGTGTTTTCAACTTTTAGATTCCTTTGATATATACAGCACTTTCTTTCCTTTGTGCTTCCTCTGCCATAAACCACATACTGCACTCAAATGTTAGAAGAGGCTTTTTTAATGACCTACTGGGAATAAAATGAATAATTTAAAATTTACAATAGTTTTAAATTGGTTTTGCTTATTGTAGGAAGTAAACTGCATTAAAGAAGGGAGATTTGTTCTCTTTCTGCTTGTTTTCAATGAAAAGATACAAAATCCTGTCTCATATTTTCTTTGTGTTAATTGGGGATTTTACTGTTCCTTCCTTTACTTATAGTGATGTACATCAAAGCCCTTAAAATCCAATTTCATTGTGCAGAGTGGATTTGGTCAATTGTACTAGCTCCCTTTCTATTAATAGGCATGTGAAAGGAGGAGTATTATGTATG